>NW_027361859.1:3802500-4407500 GCF_039654945.1 Dendrobates tinctorius
CATTCCCCCCTAGTGCAAGTCAGCACTCCTGGACTGAACAAAAGCAAACATGAATAACATATAAACAGTTAAACAATAATTGTACAAGGTTTAAAAAAAAAAAACAAGTGTTTCCAAAAATGGTCCTATGATGATAAGTCCAGCATCAATGTCCATGGTCCATTCCTGGGCAAATGGTAAAAGTTTTTGACCACACACAAGTCCTGTGGTTCAGTGTCCATGAAACGAAAGGGGGAAAAACTTACAGGTTACCTGTAGGCACAAAACTTGAAAAACAGTTACATATTTACATACACAATTTCAACATTTACATTAACTTTGCTATATGCGATATCTAAGGGGCGGTATACCTTGTGTGGTGCGGGTAGACCCGCGTAAGACTGGTATAGTGGGTAATGTACTGGATACACCACTTGGGGTCTCTGTAACACAGGGATACTAGATTGTCTGTGAACTCTTAGACTCGCCAGGGGCACAACAGGTTCACCACTGGCAGGGCGAGGGTTCTCTGGCTCCACTGCTGGTGTGGCATCTGCTACCTGATTTTCCTGGTTCTCTTGAGTCACATCTTCCTGTGCTACCAATTGGGGAAACAGCAACACTGGCACCACTATAGCATCATTCACTTTAGCCCAATTCACAGGGAACTCCCCAAGCACAGTGCTGACCTTCTCTTCTTCCACTATGGGCTGGATGTTATCTGGTTCTTCTCTTCTTTCTTTCAACTGGTCAGGACACAACTTCAAATGATCTCTTGATACCGCTGCTGAGGTCTCTCCTCCATCTTTACTCACAAGGCATACCTTAGTATTATCAAAGTTCGAGGGCAGAATGGTATAAGGTTCAGCCTCCCATTGATCATCCAACTTGTGCAATCTTCTCTTCCTTTTCAAGACTTGCTCCCCCGGCGACAAAGGAACGGCAGGTGCATTTTGATTGTAAAGCTTCTCCTGCTTTGGCCTTGCCTGGGCCAAACTCTTCTCCACACATTCTTGAACTCTTCTGTACTGTTGCTGCCTCTCCGTGTCCCAATCAGCATCTGGTGACATTACTTCAGGCGTCATGACTCCCATGTCCAAGTCAATAGGCAGCTTACCAGGCCTTGCTCTCATCAGGTACGCTGGAGTACAGTTGGTAGAGTTCACTGGGATATGGTTGTAGAGGTCCACCAGATTGGGCAACTTTTCTGGCAACAGATTTCTCTCCTCCAAGGGCAATGTCTTCAGTAAATCAATCACTACCTGGTTCATCCTCTCGCACATATAAGTTGCAAAATTCATGGATCACTTCTGCCTCGAAAGCTGGACCTTGGTCTGTCAGCATCCTCTCAGGATAACCATGTGGTCTACAGAAGTGCTGTTGGAATGTGCTGTCCTGGCCGTTAGATCTTTGACGGGCACAACCACCAGGAATCTTGAATAGTGGTCCACAATTGTAAGGGCATAGAGGTAGTCTGACCGGCTTGGAACCAGCTTCACATGGTCCTGGGCTACCAACTCCAGGGGCTGTTTGGTGATGATTGGCTGTAAGGGAGCTCTCTGGCTGTCTCGATCCTTTCTGCGCAGGTTACACTGTCCACACTCCCAGCACCACCTCTCAATGGCTTTCCTCATACCAACCCAGTAGAACCTCTCTCGGAGCAATGTTTCCAACTTCTTCCATCCGAAGTGTCCAGCTCCATTGTGGTATGCTTCCAGGACCATTGATGCCTCTCTCTTCGGGACTATCACCTGCCAAACCAGCTCATGAGTGCGGGCATTGATACTCCTCCGACACAGCTTCCCTTCATAAATGAACAGCCGGCCTCTCCTTCCACAACTGCTGAGTTTCCCCAGGAGCATCCAACTCTGGACATGAGTCAGCTCGTGTCAGCAGCTCCTTCACCAGGCGGACTGCAGGGTCATTATCTTGCGCTTCTGCCCAATCATGATGGGGCAACGGATTCAGAGTGACTTCCTTCAAGCCAGGCCACCTGTTTCTCACTCCTTGAGCACGTTGGGCCGCCAGTGGCAGTTGGAAGGGAGGCAATTCTACCTCTTCCAGAGCCTCAGGGTCTTCTCCTGCATCTGGCAGATTAGGCATCCTGGAGGGCGCATCGGCATTCTTGTGCCCTGCCCGGTACTTGATGGTAAACTCATAATTGGATAACCGAGCCATCCGTCGCTGCTCCAGTGCTTCTAGCTTGGCAGTGTCCAAGTGGGTCAATGGGTTGTTGTCCGTGAAGATTGTAAATCTGGCCGAAGCTAGGTAATGCTTGAACCTTTCGGTGAAAGCCCAGACTATGGCAAGGAACTCCAGCTTGAAAAAATTGTAATTATCAGGGTTCCTCTCAGTGGGACGCAGCTTCCTGCTGGCGTAGGAGTTCACTTTCTCTTTTCCATTCTGTACCTGCGACAGTACTGCTCCTAATCCCACGTTGCTGGCATCCATGTACAACACAAAGGGTTTGTCATAATCTGGGTAGGCCAGAACGTCATCTCTGTAAGAAAATGTTATCGGGAGAGTTGGAAGAGCCGGACAAAATTGCAGACAATTCTTCTCGAAGCTGAGGTTGAAGTTTATTCGGAGATACACGGCAAAACAGATACAGAATAACAGAGGAGTCGGAATATGCGGGCAAAAACAGGAATTCAGACAGGCAGAGATTTGCTAGGAGGTCTAGCGGTGATAAGGGTCTGTGCCCTGGCCATGGTGAGGCACAGTGGCATGATGGCGATGGAATGGCCCAGATCGACAGTAACAGGGGCTTCTTATACATTATCAGAACAAAGAAAGCTGCATTTTGCCGCAGAGGGCGTTAACATTATAATTCTAAGGCGTTTTCATGGTAATCTACAGAAACGTGGTTTAGAACAGAGAATATAATGACATAATACGAAGATATTAATTAACGTTTCTCCAAGCAACGCTAAAACCCATAAGTCATTGGTATCTATGGCTACTGTCCCAAAATCTTATCGTTGTCTCCAATCTATGTCTGTAAATTCTTACATCCTGACATTCTAATTACTTTACTTTTCGCTACCACACTATCACGTATAAGCATATTGACCATATATTTGGTGACCTGTGGCCCTATTGATTGATCCAATCTTCCTCTATGCACATCTGCTGAAGTTGGTAAGAGACGTGATCTCATTTTCATTCCTCCATTTAGTACATTTTATTAGCTCTTTTGTAAAAGTTGAATCTTCTCTAACTTTCGACAAGATGGCTGCTAGAGACAACATGGCCGCTCAGTATATTATGGCTGACCATTCTCTTACAGTCTCCTGTGAGAGCCATCTTCAATCTGGTGAAAGACCTCTCCAACTCTTCAGTCCATTCAAATGTGGAATTCTTCTGCTTGCCTTTCTTGGACTGCCCCACCAGAAGGTTTTGCATTGGGGTGGCTATTTCAGTAAAGCCTTTGACGAATCTCCGGTAGTAGCCTACTAGTCCAAGGAATTGGCGTACCTCATGGAGGTTGCTGGGCTTCGTCCAGTCCCGGATAACCGTGACCTTGTCTGGATCTGGTGCCACACCTTGTGCGCTGACCACATGACCGAGGTACTGTACCTTAGGCTTCAGGAGGTGGCATTTTGAAGGCTTCACTTTCAGGCCAAAATTGGACAAAGCTTCAAACACTTCGGCCAGGTGTTCCAGATGCTCTTCATAGGTCTTGGAGAAAACGATGACATCATCCAAGTACAACAGGACTGTTTCAAAGTTCATGTGTCCCAGGCAACACTCCATCAGCCGCTGAAATGTTCCTGGAGCAGTGCAGAGTCCAAATGGCATATAATTGAACTCACAGAGACCCATTGGAGTGGTAAATGTGGTTTTCTCCTTGTCTGCCTCTGCCACGGGAACCTGCCAATACCCACTGGTGAGATCCAAGGTGGAAAAGTAGTTAGCAGTTTTAAGTTCAGCTAATGACTCTTCAATTCTAGGCAATGGGTAGGCATCTTTATGTGTGATACTGTTGTCGTAGCTGCTTTTGTTCTGACCAAGCGTCAGCTGTCCATATCACCAGTGAGTCCGAATTGTGAGGTTTCTCGCCCTTCTGTTCACAAGCGCTTGGAGACAAAGTGACACACACACTGGTCGTGGTCAAATCACTTTATCTGACGTAATGAAATATAAGACATGTTTTTATACCATTTACAACAATATGTGACTCTGGAGCTCATTTGGCCCCCACCATCACCTCAGGGTCGTACGTACCTTGTTTACAATATACCCAGAACACGTTGTTGAGAACAAATATGATAACAAGTATAGTTTCCTTGAAGACAGAGACTACTAGTCTACATAAGAATAATTCTAGCAATAATAAGGCAAAAGGCAATTGAAGTCTTAAAGGCATTTAAAGGGATATAAAAGCAAACCATTAACTCTTCTATATCAATTTCCCCCTTTTGTGAATGGTATAACCTTTGCCACAGGGTCAGGTGATGTCCACAAAGGAGCTACTGTCTCATGGGTCTAGTACCCATAAGGGGGCTTCCTACCTGCTTCGCCCATCCACCCTCAGTGTGGACACTCACCTTCCCCATCAGCAATGGCTACCTGGGGTCTATGATACACTACAGAAGGTTCAGCCTTAGATTTTTTTTTCCACACATACATTATTCAGTAGCTTAAGTAATACATATATTAGCGCTTTTACGGCTACATAAAACAATAAGCAAAACAACAAAATTTGCATACAAGTCTGCAAAATGCCAAAAATCCATCCTGCTAAGCCATTAAACCAATTTGCTGGATTTAGGAAAGAGAATGTGTTACCTCACCAGGAGTCTCTCTTTGCACTGTGTTGCTTTAACCATTGGTCTCTACGTTCACCTATTTTGTCTATACCGGCCCTGATCTGGAGATTGCCAGCAGGGTCGATATAATTACAACAGGTGGGACCAATTATCTGACACATTCCTCCTTGTTTTGCTGTCAGGTAATCTAGTACTATAGTATGTTGGTTAGTAACTATGATTAATTGTCTCTGTATTGTATTAGTTTCATTAAGAACTTCAAGAATCTGGAAAATCTGATTGTCCAGGTAGTCGGTAGCTTCCACTAATTTATCCCACATTTGGGTTATAAAGGGGTATATTAGCATACTACTGAATATTTTATTTGTTATCCCCATTTCTACTAGATCCGGCCTACCATTTGGCTTATTGTCTGCAGCCCTTCTATACAAGGTGTGAATTGGAACTGCTGCAGTGTCTATTTTACTATGAGGAACTATGAAAGTGGCTGGTGTCAGTTTAGCAAGAGTGCAAACCCCTCTTATGTCCAGGCTCACCCACCTGTAGGCACGATGTCCGCAAACCAAGAATACTCCATCAGGGAGAACACAAACGTGACCAGGGGTCTGTATATATTGGTATAAACTCAAAAGTCCTGACCTACTGTAGGCTTATGGGCGCACCAAGTATTATTCATTTGTTTTCCACTTACACCAGATGTACATTTACCCCTTTCTTTCCTTATTATTTTACCCGTAAATGATTTACAGCCTTCAACACCATCCTGGTACACCGTATCATTAACCTGTGTTTGATCATGAGTGTATATGCGGAAGCAATTATTGTCCTCACCACAGGTGTCTGCTCCAGTGTGTTGAAGACTGAACTACAGTCCATCATTGGGAATAGGGTCTAAGTGAGGGATTTCAGTCTTCCTCCTGGCGACCATATTACCGACATCTGAGTCATATTCCCGCCACCATATTTGCACCTTTAGACCACGTTATATTAAACTGAAACCAGGGATTAGCGGCCCATTCGACTATAGCCAATGAGGCAGATATATCACGGGGCACACCTAGATTGAGTCCAAGTCTCATTGTGTATGCAGTGTGGGGTTAATACCTCCCATGTCTCCAGAGGTAAGGCTAAGAACGGCATAGTCCTCGTGGATACAGGGCTGTGTGTACAGATCCAACAGTCTTTCGGTTTCTGTTCTTCCATGCCCTTAATAAGAAGAGCATGATGCCGAATAAGTTTGTTGTCCCAATCAGCATTTAAGAGTTTGTCCTGTGTCTCTGTAGAGTGCAGTAATCCTGTCACTGCCAGCAAGGTGATGAGGAGTACAGTCATTCTGCTGTTGACAGGACCTTCTTGCAGTGACTGGCGTGGATCCAGGTGAGCTTTCCCTCAAGTTTTACTGAAGTGGATGTGGTCAGCTGTACTTGGAAGGGGCCGTCAAATCGTGGGTCCAGGCTCCTTCTCACGTGTCTGCGTATTACCACCCAATCACCTGAATTCAGCTGATGCACATCTGCACTGGCATTAGGATCTGGAATGGATGAGAACACATGTTTATGCACCACATTAAGTCTTTCCTGCAAGGCCTGGACGTAGGCTGTCCTAGCACCGTGTTGCATTTGTAGCACCTGTGGGAAGTACAGACCAGTCTTTGGTGCACTACCAACAGGACTTCAAAGGGAGACAAGCCTGTCTTTCTATTTGGAGTGTGTCTGACTGAAAAGAGTGCAAGAGGCAAGCACTCCACCCAGCTCTTTCCTGTGTCTGCCATGGCCTTTGAATTTTCAGTTTAAGTGTCCCATTTAGTCTTTCCACTTTCCCACTACTTTGTGGCCTATATGGTGTATGAAATGTTTGCTGTACACCCGGGGCCTGCATGACTTCCCTCATTATTTCTCCCGTGAAGTGTGTACCCCTGTTTCTGTGGCTTCTGGGACACCATACCTCCAGATCAGTTCTTTCATCAGTTTGTCTGTAGTCATTTTAGCATTTGCACATTTTACCGGATAGGCTTCCGGCCAACCAGAGAAGAGATCTACACATACTAGGATATTTGCATACACTCCTACCTTGGTAGCTGTATGTCGTCAATCTGCAGTCTCTGAAACGGGTAGAGAGGCCTGGGTGTCGCTTTCTTAGGGACTTTTACTGTTTTACCTGGGTTGTGCTGTGCACAGATGAGGCATGATTGTACAAGCTTCGCGGCTGCGTAACTGAAACCAGGAGCGATCCAGAAGGCATCTACCATGGCACACATGTGACTTTTTGAGGTGTGAGTGGGGCCATGTGCTGCTTGCGCCATGATTGGGAACAGGGACTTTGGTGGGCACAATTTATCCTTATTCTCCCATACTCCATTTGAGTTCAGCTCAGCTCCCAGTCTCCCCCGGTGTACCTTCTCTGTTTGGGCAGCCTTTTTCCGGAGGGATTTCAGGACATCTAGACCCAATGTGGCTGGAATACGCTGACTCCCCGCCACCGTCCACTGCTCTCTCTAGGCCGCCTTGTGCTATTTTAGCAGCCTCGTTCGCCCTTCTATTGCCCTCTACCTCCACGGAGTCACCTTTGTGTGTGCTTTTACCTTGACAATGCCAACCTGGACTGGTAACATCAATGCCTCCATCAATTGTTTCACCAGCTCTGCATTTTTAATGGGCTTTGAATCTGTGAAAATATTAGTGACTTTACCTGCAGCGGCTCTACACGCCTCAGTGAGTGCCTTCAACTCTGCCTCCTGCGCCGACATGTGAGGAGAGAGTGGTTCCGCTCGTATTACCTCATGTGAGGATACTACTGCATATCCAGTATAGAATCGTCCATCCTGGTGGTATCTGGGGCCATCTACAAAAAAGAAACTCAAAGTCTGCATTAGGAACAGGTTTTTCATGAAAGTGTGCAAACCCAACTGTCTCCTGATTCATCAGTTCTATGCAGACATGTTCATGTGTCATGTCAAAGTATCCTTCCTCACTCACTAATACAGTCACCAATTCCCCCTTTTCTGAATCCACAGGCAGGAGGCTGGCTGGATTCAGAACGTTACATCTTTTGAGGGTGACATACTCAGAAATTAGTAGAGCACACTCAAGTCGGAGCTGTCTGGCCATAGACAGATGTTTTGGTTGAACTTGTACGAGTATGGCATGGATGTCATGTGGGGAATAGATTGTCAAAGGAAGCGTCAGTGTGATCTCACATGCCTTTCGTAGTAGTAGTGCAGCTGCTCCTACTGCACAGACACAATCAATTGTATTTTGTGCGAGGTCCCGGGTCTGATGACAAGCAGCCATAAAGTGGTTGGAATATTTGTGAAGCGGACCTTATCCAAGGCCTACTGTAGGTCACTAAACCTAGGAAAGTGCATAGATGCTGATGTGATCTGGGTAGAGGGAGATCTTGAATTGCCTGTTTCCTGTCAGGTGTCTGGTACCTTCGGCAATATAATGTCCCAACAAATGTCACCTTTTGTTTGCAATACTGTAATTTGTCACGTGAGACCTTGCAACCCTTAGGGTCATCCACGTACTGTAATAGTACAATCAGCAGATGAGGTGATTGCCACTACTCAAGGATCCCTGCCATTGCTGCTGCATAGATGGCAGGGGATTTCTTTCCCCCTTTGTGGGAGGACTGTCCAACAATATTGTTCATCTTTATGAGTAAAGGAAAAAGATACTGACAGTCAGGGTGCAGGGGTACAGAGAAAAATGCACCTGCTAAATCAATGACTGTGAAACATTGTGACATCACTGGGATCTGTGACAGTATTGTGTGTGTGTTAGGGACGATTGATGTCACACTCACTGTATCATCATTAATAGCCCTTAAGTCATGAACCTTTCTGTAAGTGTCAGCAAACCCTTGAGTCCTTTTTTTCCTAATGGGATACAAAGTGGTGTCGCAGGGGGAAGATCTTTGCAGTCCAGGGGGGTTTCTTTGCACCAGAACCCCTGCCTTAACATACTCTATAATATCTCTGCTCGGGGCAATTGATTTGGCTAGGCTCAAGGGGTATTGCTTAAAACAAGGAGGAGTGGTTCCTTTTTTTTTTTTCAATTTAATCATGACAGGGGGAATGGGCAACCGACCCACATCATTTTTCCCCCCTTGCCCAAACAGTGTCTGGCACCTGTCCCATTTCTTCATCCTCAGGCATTTTGGTGTCAGGTGTTAGTTTCACCGCTTTTGTCATATACACCATTGCCGCAATCTTACACAAATGTTTATCTGAGAGGGGACTTGTGACTGTAATACCCTCAGGAGAGTACTGTATGGTGGCCGGGATCGCACTCAGCACATCTGCTCCCAGTAAATTCATAGGGGTATTGTCACTAACAATAAGTTTTGTAAGTACCACAATTCCAGCACCTCACTGTTTCTATGTCCTTAGGTCCCTTATTACGTCTCCACTTTTTTTTTGTGCTCCAGCATACATGACAGGTCGTCTTATTGTCCTTGTTTGATCAACTTCTTTAGCTACCTTAAGGATGTCTTTCGGATCTACATATCTCCATTCAGGTCTGGCTGTCTGTACTGCGTCTCGTAAGTCTTTGTTCATACCATCAATGAATGCATTCACCAGTATTCTAACATCAAGTGGGTTTATGCAAATGTAAATTATATGAGGCTGTATTTTATATAGGGCTGTGGGTTTTGGTTGGTCTGGTTTTCAATGTTTCTTGTTGTTTAAGAAGTTGGCTTTGGTGTTCTCAGAGTGTCAGTGGACACTGCTATAAGTTAAAGTGTCACTCAAATCCAAAGTGCAAGATAGGCAGGCTGTGTGACTCCTAAACAAGCTGCACAGTCTTTCTTTAAATTCACTCAGGGTATGTGACTCACCCGAGTACTGCGGTAGCCAAGCCACTCCCGGTATGTAGGGCATGGACAGCGGCATTATGGGGACTGGTGCGGCAGGCGCTCCTCCTCCTGGCGGTGCTGCAGGGTTGGCGGCGGCGGCCGCCGCTGCGTTGCTGCTCGGATCGGACATTCTCCTTCCCCCCTAGTTAACGTTAGCTAGGGCCGGGGGGTTGCGTGAGCTCTCCGGCGACCGCTTCACAGGCCCGACTCTCCGGACTGTAGGCCTCAGCTCCTCCCCCTCTCGCGCGCTGTCCTCTCTTCCCGCGCGGCACTTCTCTTCTTCGCGCTCAGCGGCAGGCTCCGCCCACGAAGGCCCGCCTCTTTCTTCCCGCACGCGCCAAGCAGCGCGGCAATGGCGGCAAATGGTGCCAAATTCACAGAGTTCACAAACACAGTCTATGGCACACAGGACCCGTGGATACCGGGCTCTGTAATCCTGCTCGTGACGCCAAATTGAGTCACCCTCCCAGGGCTGTGGGGTACTCGGTACCGGGCCGGTGTCATGGGGATGTGTGTCACAGCAGCGGTGACCCGGTCCGTGGCCCTGGGCGCCCAAGCAATGGGGAGATGTAGTTAATGGTAGAATAGTTTGTGACGCCACCCGTGGCGTTTGGCAAATATGGTGTTAGGCCAACGCTGCATACAGATCCGATGGGACTGATGGTATGTGCAGCTTAGATGGTAAAGCTCCCCACAGGTGGAGCTGTAGTCCCAGGGCAGTGTAGATGTAGCTGGCACGGGGATGTAGCAGTGCCGAAAGTGTAGGGAACAGACAAGACACAGCGGTTGTAGTTTCTGTACCTTTACTGAGTATATGCAGTCCAGAGTCCTGATTACAGATGGTATTGGAGCAGGTTAGCCTGGAAGCAGATCAGGATTCTCTCTCAGCAGAAGGGCTGTGCAGTCTCCTTCCTTGCGCTTTGTAGTGTGAAGCACTCCAGTACTTAGTTACTCTAAATGCCTCTCTCTGCTCCTAGTCTTTACTTGTATGACAGACAGCTGTAGCCTCTCTCGGGGTCTCCTCTCTTGAGTCCTGGCTCACTAGTCAATTGCTGTTGTGTCCCAAGTCTTTGCTGGGAGCAGGGCATTTACAGCCTCCTACTCCTCTGGTATCTGTGGTAGGACCGTCAGTATCCGTACCACCGTGGAGACCAGGCTCCAGTTCTGTGCGCTCTCAAGCTGAGGGAGCTCGCCTTCTGCAGCTCAACCTCTCAGCTTCGCACCTCCCGTCTGCACACTTCACCCTCCGCAGACTATCTGATCTCCTTCCTCCTGGCCCTCAGAGGACACTCCTCTCCAGAATCCTGGTTCAGAGTTCCCCCTGCTGGCCTGGAGTGGAACTGTGTTGCATGCATTAGGTTAACTGCTGGAGAGACCCATCACTGCTTCCAAGCCTGGCATTACCCTCCCCTGGAGGAAGGCAAAGCCAGTGTGGCGACCATACTCCTGGGGGCGCCACACACATACGGCAGGAGAGGCTCAGTATTGGGGTATCAGGTGTAGTAATAGGGACACATACGGCAGCAGCAGCTCAGCATTGGGGTATCAGCAGGATGATGAAGTTTGTGCAGGTTGAGGATACATGGTGATGGGGCGGCTCTGCTCCGTACACCTCGTACACACGCGGCTCCGCTCCGTATACCTCGTACACTCGGCTCTGCTCCGCACACCTCGTACACACACGGCTCAGCTCCGTACACCTCGAACACACACGGCTCCGCTACGTACACCTCGTACACACTCAGCTCCGCTGTGCTCCATACACCTCGTACACTCGGCTCTGCTCCGCACACCTCGTACACACACGGCTCCGCTCCGCACACCTCATACACACACGGCTCCGCTACGTACACCTCGTACACACGTGGCTCCGCTACGTACACCTCGTACACACGCGGCTCCGCTACGTACACCTCGTACACACGCGGCTCCGCTCCGTACACCTCGTACACACACGGCTCCGCTACGTACACCTCGTACACACACGGCTCCGCTCCGTACACCTCGTACACACACGGCTCCGCTACGTACACCTCGTACACACGCGGCTCCGCTCCGTACACCTCGTACACACGCGGCTCCGCTCCGTACACCTCGTACACACGCGGCTCCGCTCCGTACACCTCGTACACACGCGGCTCCGCTCCGTACACCTCGTACACACACGGCTCCGCTCCGTACACCTCGTACACACTCAACTCCTCTCCGTACACCTCGTACACACGCGGCTCCGCTCCGTACACCTCGTACACACACGGCTCCGCTCCGTACCCCTCGTACACACACGGCTCCGCTCCGTACACCTCGTACACACACGGCTCCGCTCTGTACACCTCGTACACACGCGGCTCCGCTCCGTACACCTCGTACACACACGGCTCTGCTACATCCCCCCTGTAAACCCCTCCTGACCCCACACAGAAACTTCCCCTCATCCAGCACCATGACAACCAGCACAGCAGAGTCCTGCATACACGGAGGCCCCTGATCATGTGACCCCTGACTCCTCCCCTCCTGTGACCTCATCCCAGGTCCTGTGCGCACAGAGCAGCCATATATGTGGAGTGCGGCTCTGCAGGTGGAGGTAGGTGCTGGAGCCCCGTTATTCTCTCTCAGGATTAGCCGCTGGTCACACTCGGCCATTTTTCCTCCCCATATAATAAATGCTCTTTACCATCTCTGTGCTGTTCCGTTCTCCATGTTTCCCCCCTGAATACACACGTTCTCCCCCGGTTGCTGGTCGCTGGGGTCTGACCTGTGACCCGGAGACCCTGAGCTCGGGCTCTGCAGTCCTAGGGGTCTGGGAGATATTTTCTCACAAGGTTTTTCTTTAACCCCTTAACGACCAGGGGTATTTTTGGTTTTGCATTTTCGTTTTTCCCTCCCCTTCTTTCCAGAGCCATAACTTTTTTATTTTTCCGTCTATATGGCCATGTGAGGGCTTATTTTTTGCAGGACGATTTGTACTTTTAAATGACACCATTGGTTTTACCATATCGTGTACTCGAAAATGGGAAAAAAATTCCAAGTGCAGTGAAATTGCCAAAAAAGTGCAATCCCACACTTGTTTTTTGCTTGGCTTTTGTGCTAGGTTCACTAGATGCTAAATCTGACCTGCCATTATGATTCTCCAGGTCATTACGAGTTCATAGACACCAAACATGTCTATGTCTTCTTTTATCTAAGTGGTGAAAAAAAATTTGCGCAATTTTCCGAGACCCGTAGCATCTCCATTTTTCATGATCTGGGGTCGGGTGAGGGCTTATTTATTCCGTGCCGGGCTGACGTTTTTAATGATACCACTTTTGTGCAGATACGTTCTTTTCATCACCCGTTATTGCATTTTAATGCAATGTCTTGGTGACCAAAAAAACGTAATTCTGGCGTTTTTAATTTTTTTCTCGCTACGCCGTTTAGCGATCGGGTTAATGCCTTTTTTTTTGATAGATCGGGCGATTCTGAACGCGGCGATACCTAATATGTGTATGTGGGATTTTTTTTTTACTGTTTTATTTTGATTTGATTTGATTTGAACTTTTAGGTTTTTTTCATTTTTTTTATTTTTAAACTTTTTTTTTTTTTTACTTTTGGCATGCTTCAATAGCCTCCATAGGAGGCTAGAAGCATAAGCAACCCGATCGACTCTGCTACGTATGGGCGATGAGCAAATCCCCCATATGTAGCAGATTTACTGCTGTGCTTTCAGCGCCGACCACCCGGTGGCGCTGAAAGCCAAATGCCTGGAACAACCATAGAGGTCTCATAGAGACCTCTGGTTGTCCAGGCAACATGATGCCGACCCCCGATCACGTGACGGGGGTCGGCGATGACGTCATTTCCGTCCCGGCGGCCTGAAATGCTATTTAAATGCCCGCTGTCAGCTTTGACAGCGTGATTTAACTAGTTAATAGGCGCGAGCGGACGGCGATTCCGCTCGCGCCTATTGCGGTCACATGTCAGCTGTTCATAACAGCTGACATGTCCCAGCTTTGATGCGGGCTCAGCGCCGGAGCCCTCATCAAAGCAGGGGAGATGTCTGATGACGGACTGTGTCTGTCATTGGACATTAAGGGGTTAAGGGTGTGTGCACACGTTGCGGATTCTGCTGCGGTGTACAGTACCATTTAAGGCAATGCAAAATGAAAAACGCAGTGCCCACTGTGCGGAATTTTCCACGCGGATTTGCTGCGGTTTTAAATCCGCAGCATGTTACTTCTTTGTGCGGATTCCGCAGCGGTTTGGCACCTGCTACATGACAGGTGTCAAACTGCAGGCTAATCCGCAGATAAACGACCTGCGGATTTACCTGCTGATGTAGACAAATCCGTGCGGAAAATTCCATAGCAGTTTCCGCAAGATGAAGGCATTGAAGTTATGGACTGGCCCGCCCGTTCCCCAGACCTGAATCCGATTGTACACATCTGGGACATCATGTCTCGCTCCATCCACCAACGTCACGTTGCACCACAGACAGTCCAGGAGTTGGCGGATGCTGTAGTCCTCGTCTGGGAGGAGATCCCTCAGGAGACCATCCGCCGCCTCATCAGGAGCATGCCCAGGCGTTGTAGGGAGGTCATACAGTCATGTGGAAGCCACACACAATACTGAGCCCCATTTTGACTTGTTTCCACTTTCATTTTCTCTCCAAATCCAGGCCTCCACTGGTTCAAAAATTTGATTTCCATTGATGATTTTTGTGTGATTATGTTGTCAGCACATTCGACTTCCTACAGAACAAAGTATTCAATGAGAATATTTCATTCATTTCCAGTAGATCTAGGATGTGTTATTTGAGAGTTCACTTTATTTTTTTGAGCAGTGTATATAACTGCAGCCAGGGCCGAACATTGTCTACAAACGCGCATCTAACCAGGAATATAAATCTCTGTTAATTATTTTAGTAACTTATAAAATTCTGACATTTGATAAATAATAATTAGTGAAGAGCGGAAATTCTCGTTACTCGATTTTGCCTAGGGTGCCTGAATATGCACAGAGTTTTGGGGATGCACGAGTGACATGTGCGAGTCCTCGCGCTCACATGCTATCGAGCTTTTTTTTTTTCTTAAAGTCACTTTTCTTTTTTAGTCTTGTGGCGTTCATTGAAGGTTTTGGCTCCAAATTCTTCAAAGCCGTGTAAGTGGTTCATTCATTTTGTGCAAAAGAAAAATTCTCTTAGCAAAAAGTGTAAAGTTTTGCTAAATATCACAAAATTTGCACCAAAATATCTGTGATACATAAAGGGTGAACTCTAGGGTGAACTGGAGCACATTTCAGACAAATGTTCTACTTTTTATAAAGTTACAGTTGATGTATCGGCCAAAATCACATGGAAATCCCAAACCACGGTCACAATGGTGAACACTGAAAATCACTTCTATAAACACTTCTAAAATAGTCACTTGCCGTACATGTCAGCATCACTTCTGCGACTAGTGACTGAATATAAAGTCTCCAGTAATTGTATTTTTTCATTGGATTCTTTATGATTTTCCATCTTTTCCTCATTCAGGTCCCACAATACTGGACCCTCTCAGTGGAGATCTATATAAGAGAATTTTCCTGACTGACCCGTCAAGGATGGATATGGACAGAGGCAAGATGGTGGAGAGGATATTACACCTCACCCTAGAGATCCTCTTCCGGCTTACTGGAGAGGTGAGAGATTCTGATGACGTCACATTACATCATTCTTATCTATGGGAATAACAGATGGACAGAACTGGAGAGGTGAGGACTCTGGAAATGTCTGTAGTGAGATTTATTAATGTGTCTCTCCATAACCAGGATTACACAGTAGTGAAGAAGACCTCTAGTGAACGCTGTCAGGACCCTGTGTCTGAGGGATGGAGAAGACCCCTGAGCCCAATCACAGGGCTTCCACCTCACCCCCTGATACATGAGGACATCAATGACCAGAAGATCCTAGAACTCACCTACAAGATGATTGAGCTGCTGACTGGAGAGGTGACACTGCTGAGAATGCTGGGATATTATACAGTAAAGCTATGAAGGGATCGGGGGATGACTGTATCATTGTATGTGTCAGTTTCCTGTAAGGTATCAGGATGTCGCCGTCTATTTCTCCGTGGAGGAATGGGAGTATTTACAAGAACACAAAGATCTGTACAAGGACGTCATGATGGAGGTTCCCCAGCCCCTCACATCACCAGGTAAAAGACAGGGCTAAATTCACATGGCCTATAATAATCTGTATGTGAAGAATGAGTTCAGTTCCTGTATGTGTTTCCTCCAGATCTGTCCAGTAAGAGGACAACACCAGAGAGATGTCCCCGTCCTTTTCTACCACAGGACTGTAAACAAGAAGATCCCAATGTTCCTCAGGATGATCAGGTAGATGGAGAGAAGGTGTCATGAGATCTCCCCTATGATGTGTAGACGGCTGTGAAGGTCTTGTGCTCAGTCTTGTTTTATCCACCAGTATTATATGTTTTATACTTGTGTAATGAGAACGGTGGAGATGGCAGGATTAGAGCTGATCATAGATGGGACTTCTCCATCTGTCTGTGACTTTTACAATATTTGTTTCAGGGTGAAGGTCTGACCCATATTAATACTACAGAGATATATGTGTTGGGTGGTGAGCAGTATAAAGAGGAGATTCCTACGGGTAACCACCCAGGTGAGTAGTGTCCTCCATCTTTACTTATTCACCGTTTGGTTCAATTTTGTTTTCAATTTTGTAGACTTTCTATTGTATCCGTATTTTGTGTTGTGCACCTTCTTCACAATCTCTAGATTTTGTCAACAGTTTGTTAAGCAATTGGTGCTGGTCTCAGGACCGATCTGCTGGCAATTGAAGAGGACCTTTCATAATATTCTTTAGTTTAAATTGTATATATCACTAAAAAGAGGCAGAGGGGCTGGTTACTACAGTTTTTTTTTCCATTGAATTGAGGAGATATGAACTATTAAAGTTTAGGGTACACCATTATATAAATTTCCCTTTTCAGCTAATTCTCCCCTTCAGCAAAAGGGGTGTTATCAGATATTCCACTAGGAAACAGGATTACATTTTTTCCCTCTATGACACCAGTCAATCATGCGAAGACAGAGTCATAGAGGATGAAAAAAACAAAAGCTTATGTCATGCTCTTGCCTTGGCAGGTTGGCGCGAGCGAGGGGGTTGTGGACCCACTGTGCCGCAAATCAGACTACCCTGGAAGTGGCGTAACTAATGCAGCTACCTTGGTCTTCACTGTAGCCTCTGATGGTGAGGTCAAGCATGTGCGGCAGGTAGCTGCCAGGTGCCACTCCAGGGTGGTGTCTGGCTGTGGCTGCTGATTCCACTGGGGAACAGAACGCTAGGACAGGTTCAGGCGACAGGCACGACTGTCAGACAGGCAGGTGAGTACGGTAGGCACAGCTGGTACTCTGGCAGGCGGGCACAGCTGAGACACAGGCAGGCGGACACGGCTGAAACACTGGCAGGCGGACACGGCTGAGACACAGGCAGGCGGGCACAGCTGACTGGGAAGGCACAGGAACATGGGCAGGAAGGAGTGGTGTATAGAATTGGTAGAGGCCTGTTCACACAGGAGGTGCAGGTACTGGTACGGGAAGGATGGAAATATAGATGGATAAGAAGGAACTGATTTGGACCTGTTCACCCTGGAGAAGAGCTGCAAGGCTGCTTAGAGGATCTGCAGAAGCAGAACAAAGCAGAACCACAAGGTAAGCAGAGAGGAGCTACAGCAAGAGGTTCTGCAGCAGCAGAAGTGGAGCAGAGCCGTGAGAGTGCGGAGCACAGGCAGAGCCGCAAGACTGCGGAGCACAGGCAGATGCAGAGGACACAAGGATAGACACAGCAGGGAAAGGAGCCACAGACAAGGAGACTGAGAGACAGAGGTAGGACTGAAATCAGAAAAGGTAATGGTGCGAGACAAGGTACAGGAACAAAGACACAGAGACCCGGATAGTGCCTCCTGGAGGGCAGAAGGACAGGTACGAGACAAGGCAAGGAGCAATAACACAGGGATCAGGATATTCTGCCTCCTGTAGGGCAGACGGACAGGTACAAGACAAGGCTAGGAACAAGGACACAGAAACCAGGATATTCTGGCTCCTGGAGGGCAAACAGACAAGTGCAAGATACAAGACTAGGAATCAAGCCTGCAGAGAAGGCAAAACACTGCACAGGACCTGGCAACTCAGCAGCAAGACGCTAACTGAGTAAAGGCGTTGCTCAGACAGCTTCCACCAGTGGAGCTGCCCTAAATTCTAGAGGCCTCTTGGTAATTTCCCCCCATTTCCTTGTAGATTGTAAGCTTGCGAGCAGGGACCTCACTCCTAATGTCACTGTTTGAATTGTCTTAACTTGTATTGAATTTATTGTCTGTACATGTCCCCGCTTAATTGTAAAGTGCTGCGGAATATGTTGGCGCTATATAAATAAAAATTATTATTAATTATTATTATTAATTGGCCAGGGACACATTAGGCAGGTGCACACTGATTCCATAAGAACCAGAGTGCTGGCGCCGCCCCCCTATGCACACAGCCTGGAAGTGTTAGGGACGGCGGAACGCACTAAATATTAAATAATAGAAAGTGCATTCGCCGCCCGGGGTCCACCGTGAAGTAGGTGTTAAAACCGCTGCTAGACAATGGCAGAAGCGCTATATGGCGGTATAGCACACGCGGATTATACGTCACCTGATGTGCGCTGGGCGTACTCTGTTGATTCAGAGTCGCCTAAGGCATGAACATAAATGCCGAGCCTGTTGACCTCACAGGACTCAGCGAAGTGCACGAACGGTATGTGGTCAGAGGACTAAGCCCAAGACTCAGGGCGATATCCGTCTAGACCTACAGTGCGTGCAGCGTCGCTACCGCGGACGCCAACTAGTGCTGCTACAGCAGCGCGGCAACTGACCCAGCCGCAATGCGACAGTGCCCAAGAGGGGCGCACTGTCGGACGCTAGCACTGTGGAGGATGTGCCGTGTGGCCAGTAACTTGCCACTAACTGGCGCTGACTCTATAACTAGATCCCTAAACGCACTCATAATATCAGAGGGAGGGGAATCTTAATGAGTCATTCGCAGTCCATACATCCATCACCATTCACACAGTAGCAATTAGAGTCTATACTAGCGCATGGCCGAGCGGTCATGCGGGCCTTTTATAGCTGTATGCTTCCTGGACCTTCCAGATCTCTGAGATGGACCAGTCAGATCAAGAGAAGGACCTGAGCACGTGACTCCCGATCTCCAATGGGAGATCGTCTCGTGAGCATACACAGAGAGTGGCTTGCTGCAAGACAGCCTGCACTGCTATTGCTGACCCAGAGGTGGCAGCAACAACCAGTCCTACAGAGCTGGTCTGAGCAGAGTGCCTGGGATGCTGAGATTGTTGTGCAGGCTCCTGAGCGGTCGGTGGAGAATGGGAGATCGGTGGATGCAAGGCTCTGGATTCCCGCTTTGCAGCTGCAGGAACCCGACGCCTAACAGGATGCATGCAGAGAGCAGGCAGGAAGCAAGAGGCACACAGCATGGATCCGGCAGTAGACAGAACTCGCAGCATGGCCTGGAGCAGTGAGTAAATTAGTGTGTGGGGGTTGGGAGGCCATGCAGTGAAGCCGGCAGGGTTGTTACAGCTTAGAGAATGTCAAAACAGGCATTTTTAGTTGGATTTAGCTGAGAGCTCTTCACCTGCGTTGCTTCCTGCCACTACAACACAGGGAGTGGAGGAGAGCTGCTGTGTAGAGAGCCTTGAGCATTGCCGATCATCATGTGAGCAGCATTTATCACATACAGCACTCCGAACCTTCTACAGGTATCGGTGCAGCAGGTGCAGAGTGTTTTATGAGACAAATGCTGCTCCCACAATGATCTTCACTTCACTGTCAGCAATATGTGTTTTTACATTTTTTTTTTATTTTTTTTTTACCAGTGTACTGTAATTTTCTTCCCTGTAAGGAGCAGAACAGTATTCCAAATGAAAAAGCAATTCCTAATTTTAGCCATAAAAATTACATATTTGGTGGGTGGTTGTTTACTATTATGATACTTTTTTTTTGCTATGAAGTACAGGCATCTCTTTCATGGGAAGGATATTAAGAGCAGTGAAGAATCAATGGCTCCTTTTTATTTATTATCATTTAATGGCCTTTGGATCGATCTCAAGATATGGCGACTTGATGGATGAACGATCTGTAGGGAGATCTATCTTTTGCAAGCCTAGATTGGTCCACCAGGGTGTTCCCTACTGTTATCTTGAAAGCGTAGATGTGACGACACAGCGGGGGGTGAATTATTCTTCATTATTATTATGCTTAGTTTGTGGAATCCCTGCTGATTACCTATTGCGTCAGTCCTCTCTGGTGTACTAGTCTGCACAACTTAGAGGAAAAAATTTGTAGTCTAATTGAAAAATCAAACATTGAGGGATTACCTCCCCACACCCTTCCCCAATCCTGTGGGACAATGCCCTGAAATGAGAGCTGTGGGATATAAAAGGGATCTGCTCCTGTCACCAGTGTGACTCTATAGGACATCAGCCCAAAAACCATGGTTCCAGCTGGTGGAATACAGATTTGCCGCATTTCCCATGATTGAGTCCATAAAGTCATTTGGAGAAATCGGGTTGGGGCAGTCAAGAAGTCACCCTCGTGTATCCACAAAAACTTGGTGGCAACGGTGTAACATTACTCAGCCCGGCTGATACAGGGGAGCTGCAGGGTGCTGGTGTTTGTAGACACCATTTAAGGGTTTCACAACCAGGAAGGCATATAGGCAGACTCAGCAGAGACCATACGGCAACTACCGGAGCTATGCCAGTTTTGATGGATTGAATACTGTACCACTGTCACTCGGTCGCCTTTGATCTAGGAATTGGTTCGTTGGAATGCCCAGAATGTTGTGCCTTGGGCCTTGAGACGGCCTTTACTACGGGACTATTAAGAACACCCTGATGGTCCTTTGTGTATATCTGCACAGAGATTGAAGCTTCAGAGACTGGGAGTTCTGTGGAAACTGTTTGGGTAAGAATACAAGGACAGAACAATGGAAAGGACACCATTGTAGGCATTTACTACAGGCCGCCTGTGCAAGCTGAAGCTTTGGATGAACTCTTTATGCATCAAATGGCCAAGTTCTCCAAAAACCAGGGGAAGAGTCTTGAGGAGATCATTTGCATATTCCCAGTGCCTTCTGGGATAAGTGAAGAGTCTCCGCGAGCTCAACGATCACTGGGTTTTGGCCGTTGCAGCTGAAAAGAGGAAATCGGAAAACCAGGGGAAGAGTCTTGAGGAGATCATTTGCATATTCCCAGTGCCTTCTGGGATAAGTGAAGAGTCTCCGCGAGCTCAACGATCACTGGGTTTTGGCCGTTGCAGCTGAAAAGAGGAAATCGGAAAACCAGGGGAAGAGTCTTGAGGAGATCATTTGCATATTCCCAGTGCCTTCTGGGATAAGTGAAGAGTCTCCGCGAGCTCAACGATCACTGGGTTTTGGCCGTTGCAGCTGAAAAGAGGAAATCGGAAAAACCTGGGCTCATCTTTCATCATTTTTAAGAAATCTCAAGATGGAAGAGGCCAGGAGCCATTTGGTGAGCTGCATTTCTTGCTACATGTTCACAGACTTACCAGTGGAAAAGCCAAACTTCACATGCCACAAATGCAAGCTTGTGTCCCTGTTGGAGGAAAAGTTGCAAAATCTCGAAGAGAGGTTAGCTACGTTGAAGATCATTAAGGAAGGTGAAGAGTTCTTGGACAGAGCAGAATTATCTCTTCATGTTACAGAAAGAGAAGAAATTCGAAGTGCACCTGAAGAAACAGAGGAATGGAGACATGTGACCCAGAGAAGCAGGAGGATCAGGAGGCAGTCAGCACCCATACTGCTCAGAAACCAGTACCAGGCTCTCACGCAGGAAAACAATGAAGAAATACATCAGGATAAGACTTTGCCAACAAGCAGCAACCTTGTACGCCTTCAGAGTCCTCCTGGATGGAGAAAGAAAAATGTTGTGAAGAAGAAACGGAGAGTGGTGGTCATGGGGGATTCCCTGTTGAGAGGAACTGAGGCCGCTATCTGCAGACCGGATATAACTTCAAGAGAAATGTGCTGTCTTCCAGGTGCAAAAATTAAAGATGTGTCTGACAGGATATCAGGACTCTTCAGACCTACAGATGACTACCCATTCCTGCTACTACATGTGGGGACAAATGACACCGCAAGAAACGACCTGGAAACCATCTGCAGAGACTTTGAAGACTTAGGTAAGAAAGTGAAAGAACTGGGAGCGCAGGTGGTCTTCTCTTCCATCCTCCCAGTGGATGGCCATGGAACAAGGAGGTGGAATAAGATTCTGCAGGTGAACAACTGGCTACGTCGATGGTGCCGTCAGCAACGATTTGGATTTCTGGATCACGGAGTGAACTACTTATACGATGGACTACTTGCTAGAGATGGGGTGCACCTTACGAAGACTGGTAAGCATGTATTTGGAAGTCGCCTTGCTACACTTGTAAGGAGAGCTTTAAACTAGAACAACATGGGAAGGGAAGCAAAAGACCAGAAAAAGCCATACACCTGACAAATGCTATTGAGAACTCTGCTATTAGAAGTGGAAAGGAAGAACAAAGACGAAAGAATCTAATTAATAAAAATATTGGAGAAAGAGAAACCAATCACAAACTAAAATGTTTCTATACTAATGCACAAAGCATGGGCAACAAACAAGGAGAATTGGAACTACTAACACAGGAAAAGAAATATGATGTCATTGGAATCACTGAAACTTGGTGGGACAATACACATGATTGGAATACAAGACTAGAAGGATACAACTTATTTGCAAGAAACAGACTTGATAAACGAGGAGGGGGTGTCGCATTGTATGTTAGAAACGTGTATATCTGCACAGAGATTGAAGCTTCAGAGACTGGGAGTTCTGTGGAAACTGTTTGGGTAAGAATACAAGGACAGAACAATGGAAAGGACACCATTGTAGGCATTTACTACAGGCCGCCTGTGCAAGCTGAAGCTTTGGATGAACTCTTTATGCATCAAATGGCCAAGTTCTCCAAAAAATATGACATAGTTGTCATGGGAGATTTCAACTATCCAGACATTTGTTGGGAATCTCTCTCAGGCAAAACTAACAGGTCAAGGAAATTCTTATCCTCTCTTGCTGACAACTTTATGTTCCAAAAGGTAGGGGAGAAAACAAGGGGAACTGCTACCTTGGATCTAATCCTTATAAACAGGGAGGAAATGGTTGAGGAGGTAAAAGTGGCTGGGACCCTAGGAGGTAGCGACCATGCTATTTTAGAATTTTGGATAACTAGAGGCGGAAGACCTGTGAAGACTCAGACGTCAAGGTTAGATTTCAGAAAGGCAGATTTTAAGGGATTCAGAAAGAGAATTGGAGGGATCCAATGGCTGGATATCCTTAAAGACAAAAATGTCCAGGAAGGATGGGAAATCTTGAAAAATGAAATTCTCAAAGCACAGTTGTTAACAATTCCGAAAAGAGGGAAGAATAGGAAGCAGTTAAGGAAACCAGGATGGATGAACACAGAACTTAAGCACATGCTAAAAAGGAAGAAAAAAATGTTTATAAAATGGAAAGAGGGAGGCATATCTAAAGAAGAATATAATGCTGTCTGCAGAACCTGCAGGGCACAAATCAGATTAGCTAAAGCTGAAAATGAATTGAGGCTTGCAAGAGATGTCAAAAGCAATAATAAAGGATTTTGGGGATATGTCAAAAGTAAAAGAAAAGTCAAAGATGCTATAGGATTTTTACAGGATGAAAATGATGAAATGGTAAGACAGGATGTTGAGAAGGCTGAACTTTTAAATTCCTATTTTGCATCTGTTTTCTCTCAGAAAGGAAATGTAACATCAACTGTTATTCACTGTCCTATTAAGGGAATAGAAGAATCCAGGATATCTATAAACAGAAAGATAGTGAGGAAACACTTAGCTAGCCTAAATGAATTCAAGTCTCCAGGTCCAGATGAATTACACCCCAGAGTACTGAAGGAGATAGCAGAAGAAATTTTTGAACCCCTCTCTATAATCTTTGAAAATTCTTGGAGAACAGGAGAAGTGCCAGAAGACTGGAGAAGAGCAAATGTTGTTCCTATCTTCAAAAAGGGGAAGAAGGTGGACCCAGGCAACTATAGGCCGGTGAGTCTGACTTCTATACCAGGAAAGATCTTTGAACAAATTATTAAACAACATGTATGTCAATACCTGGATAAGAATGAAGTGATTAAACAGAGTCAGCATGGGTTTGTAACTAATAAGTCATGTCAGACTAACTTAATTTCCTTCTATGACGGTATCACTGATTGGGTGGATCAAGGAAATGCTGTAGATATAGTATATCTTGACTTCAGCAAAGCATTTGACAAAGTCTCTCATACAATCCTTATTGAAAAAATGATTAAGTATGGAATGGACAAGGTAACTGTTAGGTGGATTCATAACTGGCTTAGTGATCGGACCCAAAGAGTGGTCGTAAATGGCTGCACATCCAGTTGGAAGAATGTCTCAAGTGGGGTACCACAGGGCTCTGTCCTGGGCCCTGTATTGTTCAACATCTTTATCAACGATTTAGATGAAGGCATTGAGGGTAAACTGATTAAATTTGCTGATGACACAAAGCTAGGAGGGATAGCTAATACTAGAGAAGAGAGAGAGAGGATTCAAAAAGATTTAAATAAACTGGAGAAGTGGGCAGCAACAAACAGAATGGTTTTTAACAGGGAGAAATGCAAAGTACTACATCTGGGCAATAAAAATGGAAAAAGCATATATAGAATGGGAGGAATAGGGCTAAGTGACAGCACATGTGAAAAAGACTTGGGTATACTAATAGATCACAGACTGAATATGAGTCAACAGTGTGATGCAGCAGCAAAAAAGGCAAATGCAATTCTAGGATGTATTAACAGAAGCATACAGTCTAGATCACGTGAAGTCATTATTTCCCTCTACTCCTCTTTGGTCAGACCTCATCTGGAATATTGTGTCCAGTTTTGGGCACCACATTTTAAAAAAGACATCAACAAACTGGAGCAAGTTCAGAAAAGAGCGACCAGAATGGTGACCGGTCTGCAAACCCTGTCTTATGAGGAAAGGTTGCAGGATTTGGGAATGTTTAGTTTGCAAAAGAGAAGACTGAGAGGAGACTTAATAGCTGTCTACAAATATCTAAAGGGCTGTCACATTGTAGAAGGATCAACTTTATTCTCATTTGCACAAGGAAAGACTAGAAGCAATGGGATGAAACTGAATGGGAGGAGACACAGATTAGATATTAGAAAAAACTTTTTGACAGTTAGAGTGATCAATGAGTGGAACAGGCTGCCACGAGAAGTGGTGAGTTCTCCTTCAATGGAAGTCTTCAAACAGAGGCTGGACAGACATCTGACTGGGATGATTTAGCGAATCCTGCTTTGAGCAGGGGGTTGGACCAGATGGCCCAGGAGGTCCCTTCCAACTCTACGATTCTATGATTCTATGATTCTCCTTCGTCTCATTGGGGGACACAGATACTGTGGTGTATGCTTCTGCCGCTAGGAGGCTGACACTAAGTGAAAAAAAGAGGTTAGCTCCTGCTCCGCAGTATACACCCTCGCCCCTATTGCGGGCGGAAATCAGTTTTTTGCTTAGTGTCCTATGGAGGCACACACAGTCTGGATCTCTCCAGACTATTTTTTTCTAGTTTACTATGAAGATGAGACAGGGGCGACGGATCCTATTGAAAGTGTCCGATCTCCCCAAACCATCAACGGGCGAGCACGCGTTGAGTATCGTCTCCGCGTATACTTTCCCGCACCGAGGGACATATCTGGGACTTTTCCCCAGACTTCTATTTTTGTTTGTTATTTTATGAAGATGAGACAGGGGCAACGCATCCTATTGAAAGGATTCGATTTCCCCAAACCATCAACGGGTGAGCACGTGCGAGTGTCCCTCCACGTATCCTTTCCCGCACCGAGGGACATATCTGGGACTTTTTCCCCAGACTTCTATTTTTGTTTGTTATTTTATGAAGATGAGATGGGCAACGCATCCTATTGAAAGGATCCGATTTCCCCAAACCATCAACGGGCGAGCATGTGCGAGTGTCCCTCCACGTATCCTTTCCCGCGACGTGGGACATTATGCTAGACTTAGCCCTGTCCACCCCTAGGTATTGAAACCATGGGCTTGCACAGAGGCACAAGACTAGTCTGTGCGGCCCCCACTGCTCCACCAACGCTAGACGGCGGTGCTGCAAGGTGGCGGACGGTCCCTCTCCTCACCCCCTGAAGGGGTTAGATGGAGCTAGGGTGCCTGCACCGTGCTGTTTTTTATCAAAGACCCCCTCACATACCTGCGCTCAGGCTGAAGAGGATCATCGGTGAGGAGAGGGTCGGGGAGTGCTCCGAAGATTTCGGGCTGGAGCCCACAGCCGCAGCAGGCGGCGTCCACTAGCATGCAAGAGAAGGACTGGATCCGTCAGGACAGGAACGCTGCGCCGGTCAGTAGCGCCATTTTTTGGTACCGCGAACCCCCCCCACCCCGGTCTGGTAGGGGAAAAATTGAGGCCGCGGCTTCGGCCGGAGCTAGGCCGCGGCCGGAAGTTCCGCCCTCGGGGCCGCGTGTCACTTCCGGCAGCCCGCCCCGCACTCGGCGGCGGTAAAAATCGAGGTCCCGGCTTCGGCGCACAATTTAAAGTAAGCATCCAGGGCGGGGGGGCGCAGGACTGGGGTAAGTGCTGCCTGAGAGGCCATGCTAGGGAAAAACGAGGAGCTACCTCTTCCCCATATCCCCAGCAGTGGACAGATACAGCATGTCCGAAAAAAGCAAAGACGCACACGTTCTTTTACGCGGCATGCATCTCTTGTCGGACTGCGTTTCCGCGGGCGCAGAGCAGCGTTTATGCGAAGCCTGCGAATCCAAACGCGCCCAGGAGCCCTCCCTTGCGACCGCGACCAATGTGTCAAATCCCCCGGAGTGGGCCCAATCACTGTCACAGTACATGGTGTCGCTTACGAGAGCAATAGAATCCCTTCAAGCCCCAGATAGGGGCAAGGACAGTGTCGCCAACTTTAGAGGGAACATCCACCTCACAGGAGCCTCCGGCCTGCAGGGGCCGCCCTCACTCCAGGCAGACCCAGGGGAAACAAATCCACACGGTGTCGCCCAGTCCATCCGGTGCCTTTGGCATCCGTAAGATCTGCTTCTCGCTCCCCGTCACCAGTGGTTGATAGCGAGCAGACCTCAGATTGCGACTCAGACGAGCCCATTGACCTGGACACTCCAGAGTCACGTGAAACAGTGGACAGCCTCATAGAAGCCATCAATCGGACCCTGGGGATTGAGGATGATACCGCAGCGGCTACGGGGCATAAAGTGGCATGTAAACGAGTGAAGCTACCGCACAGAATTTTTTCCTCTCACCCTGAGTTTGAGGACATAGTACAGCAGCACAGAGAACGTCCAAAAAGGCGTTTTTCTCGGGTTAAAGGGCACTCGAAATGCGTTATCCGTTTGCTCCGGACCTCCGTAAACAATGGATGGAATCCTCGATAGTGGATCCTCCGGTTTCACGCCTGGCCACTAAGACCCTGTTATCTGTTCCTAGGGTTTCCTCGATTAAAGATCCCACGGACTGCCTTATTGAGAGCCTAGCTCGTTCAGTATATGAGGCGTCAGGGTCTGCACTCGCTCCCTCGTTCGCAGCAACTTGGGTAGCCAAGGCAATGATATCATAGTCAGAAACATTAAACAAGGTCGCGCAGGAGCAGGATCTACCTGCAGAGATCTCGGAGGTCACAGGTCAGATGACGATAGCCGTAGATTATGTAATGAATGCGTTTTTGGATGCGGCCAATTGTTCAGCACTTGCTGCCGCTAATGCAATCTCTATCTGAAGAGCCCTATGGTTGAGGACATGGCGGGCCGATTCTACTTCCAAGAAGTCCTTGACTTCCCTGCCTGATCAGTGCGGCCGCCTATTTTTGGATCAACTTATCTCCGACTCCACAGGAGGAAGGAGTGGGTTTCTCCCCCAACAGAAGGTTAGATCGTTTTTTCGTCACCCGGTTCAGGCACGTTTTCGGGCCTTTCACAATGCCACCGGCCATTCTAGGCCGGGCGTAACGGCATTGGTCAGGTGGCGGCCGCTAAGCAGCCTGAGCCTGGTCCGGGACCCGAATAGGAGACGGTCTGGGGTCATGTGTTAAAAGACTCCGGGTGGACTACGGGGCCCAATTTCGCCACCTCAGGCCGCCCCAACCAGGATAGGGAGCGGCAGGTCATATAGAGCCAACCCTGTTATGAATGAGTCACCGTAGGAGGCAAAAACAGAAATACTAGCTAAGTCCAGAAAACCAGAGAGGTTGGCAACTATCGGATTACAGACCCCTGAACCTATCAACAACAACTAGCAGTAGCCGTGGGGGGTTCCTACGGTGCCCTAGACCCCTCGATCACAGCCGGAGAACTACATAGCCTAAAGACAGAAAGGGAAATCTAAACTGCCCCAGAGCAGACCCCAAAGCAATAGGCAGCCCCCAACATATAATGACGGTGAAGCAAGATGAAAAAACACACAGATAGAAAGATAGGCTGAGCAAACGATGGGGCACAAACTAACTACAAAGGACAGGAAAGAAAAGCTGCTGTCTGTAATCCGCCAAAACCCTATCAAAAGAGCCAACAGCTGATAGGGAAAAAAGCTTTGAAGACGCTAGGCTTCAAAAAGACTATATCAGTACTCAGGTATTTTCTGAAGAGAGAGCAAAAAGGAATTCAGCACACCCCAGCAGGGAATGGCAGAAATCCAGAAAAAAACAAGGAAAAACAAAACCAAAACACAAATGCAAAAAACAGAGCAGAGAACTTAGCTTTTGAGGAGCAGGAATCAGACTGGTCTCTTAGAATCCCTCAGAGAGATCACCAGCAAGGTGTCATTATCTCAGTGCGGGTTTGACTCGCACACGTGGGGTTAATGTCTGGAACCAATGCTGATGACTGGAATTTCTGGGGTTAAAGGTTGTGATCCCGGTGCAGGCTTACCTGCACACCTGGGGCTATGATTGTGGCCTCTCCCTGGGTCTGGGGGAGGCTTCTTATAGCCTCAGGACGCTCCCATCCCTGTCAGTTATACTTTCGCCCTTGGCATTGTGTGGTGACCCCTGAGTGTTTTAGTGCTGTGTTCTGGTTACTTGATTCTCTGTGTATGACTCGGTCTGTTCCCTGGATATCGCTTTGGATTCTGCCTGGTACCTCCTATGTCTGTTTGGTTTTGATCTCTGCTCGGCCCTGTTTATCCGCTCTGTCTCCTCCCTGGTACTGTACTGATATCTTGTGTATGACCTTTTGCTTTGTCTGACCTCCCGTCTGTTTATCCCTCCTGTACCTCGCTGGTCTGTACTGTGCATGATTTCTGCTTTGCCATAATCTGAGTTCTCTGGCTTCTCTGATGCTAAGCCCCGCCCCCTTGCAGTCACATGACCATAGGTCCTGTGCAAGCTTGCTCATTTTCAGTGTCCGCAGGTCCCGTGCCTCTTTACTTTCCAGCGCTGACTGGACCCTGACACTATTAGCTTGTAGCACGCTTTGTCACCTCTGCTGCCATGCTCCCCAGGTAACTCTTAGCACTGCTTCTGTACTCAGGACAAGTGCACTGGCTCTATGAGCAAGTGTAGTGCGGTGTCTCTGACACAAGGCAGAAGGGCGTCGGCTACCTTATATCCAGTCAGAAATTCCCGTCACCCAGTCATCATCATCCAGCTCAGGTGCTTGGTAATCAGCCTCACTACCTTCCTTCACCAGAAGAGGGAGTTCATCAGACCTCAATGGTGAAGGGGAAAATGAACTCCCAACACAACCCATTGGGGAGAATGCGTGCTCAAGAGGCCAGATCGAGGGGACCCAGATCCTAAGGATCATCGGCCAAATGACTCGAGGTCTTTACCAGACGACACCAGCAAGTGGGCGGCTGCCTACTCTGTTTTCACCATGTCTGGGCCATCATCGCTCACGACGCATGGGTAAAAGAGTTGGTGTCCTCAGGTTACAAAATAGAATTTGTCAGATACCCTCCAAGAAGGTTTTTTCCTTCCCGGCTTCCCAGGGTGGATACCCAGGTAAGGGCTCTATTGGGAGCCATCAAGTCGCTCCTGCACAACGGAGTTATTGTTCCAGTGCCGGAACATGGAAGAGCTCAGGGGTTCTATACAAACCTTTTTGCGTTCCCCAAAAAGGACGGGTCTGTCAGGCCTGTTTTGGACCTAAAAGCTTCTGAAAAAAATCATGAGGATCAGACATTTTCGGATGGAGTCTCTCCGTTCAGTCATAGCGGTCATGGAACAGTGAGAATATTTGGCCTCAATTAATAGCCATGACGCTTTTCTGCATATTCCCATTTTTTTCCTCCTCATCAGAGGCGGCTACACTTCGCCATCAGCGTTCAGCATTTTAAGTTCGTAGCGCTACCCTTCGGGCTAGCCACGGCTCCCAGAGTGTTCACAAAGGTTTTGGCAATTGTCAGGGCCACACTGCATTCTCGAGGCATAGTCGTCTTGCCTTATCTGGACGACCTCTTGGTCAGGGGCCCGTCAATACGGGCATGTGAGGAAGGTGTCAACATCACGCTAGATACTCTTGCCGCTTAGATGGTTGGTCAATGCAAAGAAATCATCCCTTGTGCCAGCTCAGAGGATCTCCTTCCTAGGGATGATCTTCGACATTTGCTGAGGGTTGATAATTCTCCCTCAGGAAAGGGCGCTAGTCTCCGGCAGGGAGTCCGGGCACTACGCCAACCAGTCCCTCATACCATCCGATCCGCTATAAGGATCCTAGGAAAAATGGTGGCAGCAATCGAAGCGATACCTTTCGTCCAGTTCCATCCTTCACCCTCTGCAGCACGCCTCGTGTCAGCCTGGGACAAGAATCCTTTCGCGCTCGATCGGCGGTGCAAACTGTCCTCTCAAGTCAGGCAGTCGATCGGATGGTGGATAATCAGTTCCTCTCTGGCCTAGGGGAAACCTTTCCCCCCATGTCATGGGCTGATAATGACAATTGACGTCAGTCTCCTCGGTTGGGGAGCGGTGGTTCGCCACCACACAACCCAGAAACGGTGGTCGCCACAGGAGGCACGCCTCCCGATCAACTTATTGGGGGATACGAGCAATTCGGCTGGCTCTGCAGAGGATTCATCACTTGCTAGCATGCCGTCCCGTCCGGATTCTATCGGACATCGCCACGGCGGTGGTTTACATAATTCGTCAGGGGGGCACCCGCAGCAGAACAACCATGCGCGAGGTGGAGCACGTTCTTCAGTGGGCCGAAGCAAACCACTCGGTGATTTCGGCTGTCCACATCCCGGGAGTAGAAAATTGGGCGGCAGACTTTCTCAGCCGGCAGGGTCTTGCATCCGGAGAGTGGTCTCTACATCCCGAAGTTCTTCAACAGATTTGTCAACTGTGGGGAGCTCCGGATGTGGACCTGACGGTTTCCAGAGTGAATGCCAAGGTGCCCACATATGTCTCTCGAGCCAGGGACCCGCAGGCATTCGTGGGGGACGCGTTGGTTCTGCCATGGAACCAGTTTCGCCTCCTATATCTATTTCCCCCACTGCCACTTCTCCCGAGAGTCAGCAAAGGGATCAAGACGGAAGAGGGGCTGGCGATTCTGCTGGCCCCAGACTGGCCCCGTCGAGCGTGGTACGCAGATCTAAGGCAGCTGCTCGCCGATGTTCCTGGGCGCCTGCTAGAGCGTCCAGATCTACCGTCTCAAGGGCCAATTTGCCACCCGAACTCAGGGACCCTGTGTTTGACGGCAGGGCCGTTGAATCTCGGCTTCTAACCCAGGCAGGGTTCGGGAGCAAGGTGGTCGCTACAATGATTAGCGCCCGGAGGCCTGCTTCAGCATGAATTTACCACCACACCTGGAAGGTGTTCTTTTCTTGATGTCGAGGCGCAGTGTTTCTCCGCTAAGATTCTCGATCTCCAACATCTTGGTTTTTCTCCAGTCGGGCTCAGAGAGCCCGGATAGCTCAGTCGGTAGAGCATTAGACTCGGGCTTTGCCCCAGGTTTCCGCGGGAGACAAATGTCGGCCTTATCCGTCCTGTTCCAGTGCAGGGTTACTGCCAATTTGCAGGTGAAAACATTTCATCCGGGGAGTGTTCCACTTGATACCTCCCTATATGGCGCCGATGGACGCCTGGGTTCTTAACATGGTCTTAAGCGTTCTGCAGGAAGCTCCATTGGAACTGTTTCAGGATACCTTTCCTGGAAAGTTGTTCCCCTAGTGGCCATCACTTCCATCAGGTGGGTTTCAGAGCTGGCGGCTCTATCCTGCCGAGCTCCGTTCCTCACTTTCCGTAGGTATAAGGTGGTCCTCAGACCAGCCCCTCTTTTTCTGCCGAAGGTCGTGTCCTCTTTTTCACATCAATGAAGATGTTGTTTTGCCTTCATTTTTTCCAGCACCGGTGCACCGTGTGGAAGAAGGCTCTTCACACGTTAGACCTGGTAAGAGCCCTCCAGAGGTACGTGTCACGGACGGCACCATTTCCTCAGACGGACACGCTGTTCGTGCTCCCTGAAGAACGCAGGAAGGGACTCGCTGCCTCAAAGTCGATCATAGCCAGATGGATTTGTTTGACTATTCAGGAGTCCTACTGCATTAGAGGTACGCCGATTCCAGCAGGGATCAGAGCGCACTCTACTCGGGCAGTGGGCGCCTCTTGGGCGCTTCGGCATCAGGCTTCGACGGAACAGGTTTGCAAGGCAGCAACCTGGTCCAGCCTGCACACATTTGCCAAACATAATATCCATGCTCAGGCCTCGGCGGATGCAAGCCTGGGTAGAAGGATTCTCCAAGCAACGGTGGCACACCTTTAAACAGGAGGTGAATGTAGCTTGGATCGGTGAGTCAATCTCCCACCCAGGGACTGCTTTAGGACGTCCCACAGTATCTGTGTCCCCCAATGAGACGAAGGAGAAACATGGATTTTTGTGAGTACTCACCGTAAAATCCTTTTCTCCGAGACTCTCATTGAGGGACACAGCACCCACCCTATTAGCCAGTTGGCTCTTGTTTAAATGAATATGTGTTTACTTATTTGATATAAGGGTGGTGTTTTCCTTTGGACATGTTGTACCTGTATTAAGGCTGATTTGTTGTCCTCCTACTGCTTTGGCACCAAACTGATTTCCGCCCGCAATAGGGGCGAGGGTGTATACTGCGGAGGAGGAGCTAACCTCTTTTTTTCCACTTAGTGTCAGCCTCCTAGCGGCAGAAGCATACACCACAGTATCTGTGTCCCCCAGTGAGCGTCTCGGAGAAAAGGATTTTACGGTGAGTACTCACAAAAATCCATGTTTTACCATCACTCCTGAGAGATATTGCACCAAGTACCAAACGTTCTCTTGTCAAGGGACCTCCTATGTAGAATTTGGCAATCATCGCCGATGGTGGGGCTGCCCACTCCGCTACTACCCTTCAATACGTGGTCGTGCTCTAACAACTTATGGAGAAGATGGCCCTAGAAATATGAGAGTAGGTACCCAAAAAGAAGCCAAACACCCCTGAGTAAGCAGCCTGATTGGCCAACAAATTTACAGCTAATCGACCACACTGAAGACCCGATATGCCCACCGATCCCATGAGACCCCTCAACCTAGGATTTAAGCAGCCACTTGAGCAGGACTAACGCGATACCCAACAAACCCCACCAGGACAAAGATTTACAAACAGGAACTCTGAATTTTTTTTTAACCCACCATGCTGTTACACATACGGGCATGTTGGACACATGGCCAAAGATTGTCTCTAGGGCCGGTGCCCCATGCTTGTCTACCAGCTCAGCCGGTCAATGCTTGCGAAAACGAGCCATCAGGGTCTGAGGGACGTTACCCCTTGGATACACCAGCAGCCGAGTACATGATAAATCTGCTCCTTACTCTACTGTGGGTTGGCCATCCTACACCAGCCAACCTCCATTGCCACATCCAGCTGGTCAAGGTCAGTGACATCCAGGAACTTAAGGACACCGAGTCTTCCATCACCTTGGTCAGCCCAGATATTGTCCCCCAAAACACCATTTATCAGGCCCAACTCCCTGGCTGGAGGTTAGCCCTAGGACATCTCTTTGGCATGTGTGCAGTTAGACTGATGGACCGACCAGGGAGTGGTCAAAGTAGGGCTCATGGTCGGCCTCACCACACCTGTTATTTTGGGAAACGCCCTAGGTCAAGGGCCGTCCAGCCAGTTTGTCACAGTCATAACTTGTAACCAAGCCAAGCAACATTCTGATGTGGATCCTTCTGCCACCCCTTCCGATGATAACCCACAATCCAAGCCTTCATCATCCACCTCTGGCTCGGCGACGGTGAGTACACCTGACCAGACTGGCCATTAACTGGGTGGAGAGAGACTGCAGTGAGCCTAGGGAAGCCCAGCTCACAGACCCCACCCTAGAGCTTGTCCTCTTAACGGCTGCCTGACCTGGGGAAAGAAATCAAGCGGAGTTGTATAGATGGGAGAAGGGCTTCTTGTATAAGGAAAAGCCTGCATCCTGCCCAAAGAATCCCTGGGCCCATGCCCATTAGCTTGTGCTACCCCAGCATTACCGACCCTCAGCTCCTGCGACTGGCCCATGATGTCCCTTCACCTGGGTACATGGAGGTCAAAAAGTCTTTGTCCCAACTGCCGCTGAGTTCTTTTGCCTTAGGGTCACTCGTGAAGTGGTGTGGAAATACCGACCCTCTTGTCCAGTGTGTCCACGGATGGGGAGAGCACCCTGTCATGCCCCACTCCAATCAATACCCCATTCAATACCCTTGATAGGAGAACTGTTCCAGAGGGTTGCCATCAATTTAGTAGGCCTCTTAGCCAACCCCAACTGCAGCTGAAAAATGTTCCTCCTTACCCTGGTCGACTTTGCAACCTACCAACCAGATGCCGTTTCTCTGTCATCCATAGATGCAGTGCACGTGGCTCCAGCTCTACTGGACGTCGTTAGTCGAATAGAGTTTTCGCAAAAGATATTGACCGACCAAGTGGCCCAGTTACAAAGCGAGGTAATTCATGCTCTGTGGGAGAAACATGGGATCTGCCCCATGTGCACCATCCCCTACCACTTTGAAACTAACAGGTTGTGTGAGCGCTTAAACGGAACGCTCAAACAATTCATTAGCTGATATGTGGAGTCCAAGTGGGGAGACTCGGAGACAAACCTGTAGCAGCTCCTCTTCATCTACTGGGAGGTGCCACAGGATACTACCAGTTTCTCTCCCTTCGAATTGCTGTTCGGCCAAAAAGTACGAGGGCCTTTGGAGCTGGTATTAGAGCATTGGGAGGGCACCCTCCTCACAGAACAGGTTTCCATTCTTGATTGTGTCCCAAAGTTTAGGGAAAAGATGAGGTATCTCTTTGCCTTAGCCCACGGGAATTTAGAAGTAGCTCAGGAAAGGCAAAAACGGTTTTACATCTGTACTGCTAGACTCAGAAAATTTGCCGGGAATACTGACTACACTGTGTCCATGGATCGAGCAGGTATTCATGAACAAACAAATACTAAGTCAACAGGCTTAAAGCTTATGAGGAAAGGGAGGTCACCAACTTAGCAGTTTGTGGTCCCGATTAGGTGACCCAGATATGGAGCAGATCCCAGACTTATTGGTGGAATTCAAAAGGAGAATGGGGCAGCGTAAGTCCTGGTTAGGGAGCGGCTTTGTCCATCACAGAAGCAGCAGTTAACAAACCTGCTCAAGACATATAGACCCCTCTACATGAATTGGCCTAGTTGAACAAGCCTGGTACAGCATCATGCTTATACAGGAGTAGCCACTCCACCCAGGCAACCCGCCTACTGGCTGACACCTCCAGTGTTGGCAATGGTGAATGCCGAGGTGGATGACATGTTGAATTTGAGGGTCATAGTTCCTTCCCATAGCCCATGAGCTGCCAGTGTATTGTTGGTGCCCAAGAAAGACGAATACTCGCCTCTATGTGGACTATAGTGACTCATTGAGGTCACCGTTTCAGACGTCATGCTTCGGGTGAATGAACTACTGGAAAGGTTAGGAGGGTCTCTGATCATATCTGCAATTTTTCTGAGCAAAGGATCTTGGCAGATCCAGCTCGAGTAGTACTCATTCATCACACTTTTTCGCCTGTATGAGTTCACCAGCATACCATTTGGGATGAAGTGCACCCCATTTGCCTTCCAAAGGATGGTGTTCCAGTTACTAGAAGGATTTAAGGCTTATGCCCAGGCCTACCTGCATGACATCGCTATATCTACAGTACATCTTCCACACATGTCCCAGGTGTGGCAGAGGGTAGGCAAAGCCCAGAACACTATCCAGCCCGACAAGTGCCAGATGGGGATGGCTGAGGTGCTATACCTGAGACATAGGATGGGAAGTGGGTGTATACATCCAGAACCCTCAAAATTACCCAGTTGCCCTGCAGAGTCAACCAAAAACAGTTTGTTCATTCTTACGGGCTGCAAATTATTATCAAAAGTATCAGCTCAGTATCAAAGCCCCTCACTGACTTCACCAAGAAAAGATATGCCCCCAACCTCATCTGGATCATAGAATGTGAGTCCACATTCCTCCACTTGAAAAACCCATCAAGCCCAGAGTCCAGTCCTGACTGCTCCTGAATTCCCCTGCAGGTTACTAGACTGTGAGCTGTACTCACCCAAGTCGGTGCTGACTGTCAGCAACATCAGATAGCCTTTGTCTCCCAGAAGCTGTTGAACCGGGAGACAGCATACAACACAATGGAAGAATGCCTGGCCATTGTCTGGGCCCTGAAATAATTGCAGCCATACCTCTATGACAAGGAGTTCACGGTACTAACTGACCACAATCCCTTAAGTTGGCTAAATCGGATTGCCTGGGACAACGGACATTTCAGATGGAATCAGATGGAGTCTGGCCTTACAGTCCTATAATTTTTCGATCTCGCATTAAAAGGACAAATATCATGGAAATGCTGACAGACTGTCTCAACAAGTGAAGGACAATCAGAAGCCTATCACGTCTGGCAGCCCTGTCAGCAGCTACTAACAACAGGATCCAGGTGTCTCTGGAACTAATTTAGAAGGGTGAGGAATGTAACGACACAGCATCAATCTGATGTGGGGTGAATTATGCTTAAGTATGCCAGATGCAAGGGACATGAGCCATTGTTTCATGTGAGACTGTCCATTGACCCTTGTATGTTAATTTGTGTAATGCCTGCTGATTACCTATTGCATTAGCCTCCTGCGTTGTACTAGTCTGTACAATTTGGAGGACAAATATGCAGTCTAATTCAACAATCGAACACTGAGGGATTACCTCTCCTCACCTACCTCCAATCCTGTGGGACAAGACCCTGAAATGAGAGCTGTGGGATATAAAAGGGCCCTGCTACTGTTAACTTTGTGACTCTACAGGATGTCAGCCCAGGAGCCACGGTTCCAGATGGTCTAATACAAATCTGTTTCACTTCCCATCATTGAGCCCCAAAAGTCATTTGTCTCAATTTTGTTCTCCAATCTGGTCACCTAGCCACACACCGCACTGTGGTTGGTCAGCTTCCTAAGCTTTCCGCTACCTGTTTATGGGTGTCTTCTGCGAAAAGCGGGATGCTACTGGTTGGGGTAGTTGGCCCCGGATGGCCCAAAGTCTCATAAGTTCTTATCCCCCATGGCCATAAGGAAGGAGTACGAGCGTTCAGTGGGATAAGCCCTGGTCCGTGCGGACTTTCTAAAGACAGCCAGGCCAGAAGAAAAAAGCACCCACTGATTCTCTTGTCTCCACAGTCAAGCAATCTGGTTGTTGGTCTTACTTTTCACCTTGTTCCTTCTATTATTCCAACCATGATGTCCTTCTCCAGTGATTGCTCTCTTCGTATGCATCCAAAGCAGGCAAGTCGTAGCTTGGTAATCCTTGCTTTGAGTGACATGTCTGGCTTGATTTTTTCCAAAATTGGTTTATTTTTCTTGCCATCCATGGTATTAATAACATCCTTCTCCAGCACTACACACTACATTTTGAAGGCGTCAAATCTTCTGTCTTGTTTCTTCATCGTCCAGGATTCACATTCGTATGTTACCTCAGAAAAGACCAGACTACGTACGAGCAATGTCTTTTTCGCCAGTGAAATTTTCCTTGATTTTAAGACCTTGTCCAGGGATTTCACCGTTTGCCCATAACTATTCTCCTATTGACTTCCGGTGTCACCGATGCATCTTCAGTGATCATTGATCCGAGTAGGTTGAAGTCCTTTACAACTACCAGTTCATCACCATCCATCTCAAATGTGTCCCGGTCATACCTGACAGTAGTCAATATATTTTTGTCTTTTTTGTGTTTAGAGGCAGTACCATGTGCGTGCTCTCTATTTTGACACTCCCTAATAAGTCCTTATTTTTATGTGCACTTGGTGCTATTTATGTTGTATCGTCTGTGTGTATTTAAGATTGTTGATGATTCTGTATGCAATTTTGACTCCTCTTTTTTTGGGGCAAGTCCAGCCTTCCTGAAAATAGCTTTTGCATATGAATTAAAGAGAAGTGGTGACAGGATGCAGCGTTGTCTGACGCGTCACTCTACTTTAAAGCATGCTGTATCAATTTGTTCAATTTGGAAGTGTGATTCTTGGTCGATGTAAAGATTCCTAATGAGGCTAATCAGATGGTTCAACACATCCATGTCCTTCATGGTATTCCAAACTGCTGCTTCAGATGTCTTTAGTAGCTCTATTGGAATATTGTCCCATCCAGGCATTTTCTTGTTTGACGGAAGCTTTATCTTCTTAACGACTTCGTCTTTCAGGATGTTCAGCTCTCTATTATTTCCAGTCTCAGTTTTTTCCCGTATCACTGAGTCGTTCTTGTAGATATGCTACGTGTACTACTTCCATCTGTCCTTGATCTATTCTGCCTCAGTAAGTTTGCTCCTGTTGTTGTCTTTCAACATGCCCACTTTAGGTTGAAATTTTCCACGTATATTATTGTGCTTTAGGTATGACTTGCTGGCCTTGACCTGATCTTGACCCTCAGATATTCTATTTTTATCTCAGAACCTATGTTTTGGTAAGAAATTTCTTTGTCTTCTCGAATGTTACTCTTTAGTCTTTTACTGAGGTCTGCATCCTGCTTATTACCTATTTATTGCCTTTGCCATTCGTCTTTCCATGATGATGTTTAAGTTCTTTTCTTTTAAGCATGGCTGTGGGGGTCTCTTCTACCTCTTATTTATTGTCTTACTGGCTTCTACAGTAACAATAGTCTTAATGTGTCCATAGTTCCTGAGACTTTCTTTCATCTGTTTCTGATGAAACCGTTCAAAAAAGTCAGGTATGTTGGTAAAATTCAAGTTGCAAATGGGCAGTTGTCTAGTCCATTTGTGCAGCTTGACACTTATCTTTTCTGTCAAAAATTCATAATCCGTTCCACCGTCAGCTGCTGGTCTTGTTTTCACGGTAATGATCGACAACCTCCATCTTTGGCGAACACATACTGTACTGTATGTAGTCAGTCTGATTCTCATTCGGTTATGTCCATTGTAGATTCACAGTTTGTGATTTTGGAGCAAGGTGTTCGTGACGGATAACTGATTTGTCTTGCAAAAGACAATGAATCTTCCTCCAGCTTAATTTAGTTCACCAAGTTCAAGTTTCCAACAATGGTTCCGTGTTTGCGCGGCCCACTTTGGCATTAAAGTTTACCATGATAGTGAGTAAGTCTTGTTTTGGTGTCTTGTCAATTTCCCCTTCAACTTGATCCTAAAATAGTCCAAAGTCCTCCTTCTTGGCATCTGTTGTTGGTGAGTAGACTTGTATAACTGTGACATGGCTTGGTGCTTCTTGTAGTTGTATTGTGATGACTATCATTGACTGTATTGTATTTCAGAACAGTGCCTGCCAATCTTCGGTTGAGAATAAAAGCAACACCGTTTCTTCTTTGGTTATTGAGGTCAGAACCAATGTTTGTTTGACTGGAAATCTCCAGATTGAGTCCATCTTACTTTGTTAATTCTGAGTACGTCAAGTCCTGCTCTGTCCCTTTCAGCTCTGACATTGAATCATAGAATCATAGAATCATAGAATCGTAGAGTTGGAAGGGACCTCCTGGGCCATCTGGTCCAACCCCCTGCTCAAAGCAGGATTCGCTAAATCATCCCAGTCAGATGTCTGTCCAGCCTCTGTTTGAAGACTTCCATTGAAGGAGAACTCACCACTTCTCGTGGCAGCCTGTTCCACTCATTGATCACTCTAACTGTCAAAAAGTTTTTTCTAATATCTAATCTGTGTCTCCTCCCATTCAGTTTCATCCCATTGCTTCTAGTCTTTCCTTGTGCAAATGAGAATAAAGTTGATCCTTCTACAATGTGACAGCCCTTTAGATATTTGTAGACAGCAATTAAGTCTCCTCTCAGTCTTCTCTTTTGCAAACTAAACATTCCCAAATCCTGCAACCTTTCCTCATAAGACAGGGTTTGCAGACCGGTCACCATTCTGGTCGCTCTTTTCTGAACTTGCTCCAGTTTGTTGATGTCTTTTTTAAAATGTGGTGCCCAAAACTGGACACAATATTCCAGATGAGGTCTGACCAAAGAGGAGTAGAGGGAAATAATGACTTCACGTGATCTAGACTGTATGCTTCTGTTAATACATCCTAGAACTGCATTTGCCTTTTTTGCTGCTGCATCACACTGTTGACTCATATTCAGTCTGTGATCTATTAGTATACCCAAGTCTTTTTCACATGTGCTGTCACTTAGCCCTATTCCTCCCATTCTATATATGCTTTTTTCATTTTTATTGCCCAGATGTAGTACTTTGCATTTCTCCCTGTTAAAAACCATTCTGTTAGTTACTGCCCACTTCTCCAGTTTATTTAAATCTTTTTGAATCCTCTCTCTCTCTTCTCTAGTATTAGCTATCCCTCCTAGCTTTGTGTCATCAGCAAATTTAATCAGTTTACCCTCAATTCCTTCATCTAAATCGTTGATAAAGATGTTGAACAATACAGGGCCCAGGACAGAGCCCTGTGGTACCCCACTTGAGACATTCTTCCAACTGGATGTGCAGCCATTTACGACCACTCTTTGGGTCCGATCACTAAGCCAGCTATGAATCCACCTAACAGTTGCCTTGTCCATTCCATACTTAGTCATTTTTTCAATAAGGATTGTATGAGAGACTTTGTCAAATGCTTTGCTGAAGTCAAGATATACTATATCTACAGCATTTCCTTGATCCACCCAATCAGTGATACCGTCATAGAAGGAAATTAAGTTAGTCTGACATGACTTATTAGTTACAAACCCATGCTGACTCTGTTTGATCACTTCATTCTTATCCAGGTATTGACTTACATGTTGTTTAATAATTTGTTCAAAGATCTTTCCTGGTATAGAAGTCAGACTCACCGGCCTATAGTTGCCTGGGTCCACCTTCTTCCCCTTTTTGAAGATAGGAACAACATTTGCTCTTCTCCAGTCTTCTGGCACTTCTCCTGTTCTCCAAGAATTTTCAAAGATTATGGAGAGTGGTTCAGAAATTTCTTCTGCTATCTCCTTCAGTACTCTGGGGTGTAATTCATCTGGACCTGGAGACTTGAATTCATTTAGGTTAGCTAAGTGTTTCCTCACTATCTTTCTGTTTATAGATATCCTGGATTCTTCTATTCCCTTAATAGGACAGTGAATAACAGTTGGTGTTACATTTCCTTTCTGAGAGAAAACAGATGAAAAATAGGAATTTAAAAGTTCAGCCTTCTCAACATCCTGTCTTACCATTTCATCATTTTCATCCTGTAAAAATCCTATAGCATCTTTGACTTTTCTTTTACTTTTGACATATCCCCAAAATCCTTTATTATTGCTTTTGACATCTCTTGCAAGCCTCAATTCATTTTCAGCTTTAGATAATCTGATTTGTGCCCTGCAGATTCTGCAGACAGCATTATATTCTTCTTTAGATATGCCTCCCTCTTTCCATTTTATAAACATTTTTTTCTTCCTTTTTAGCATGTGCTTAAGTTCTGTGTTCACCCATCCTGGTTTCCTTAAATGCTTCCTATTCTTCCCTCTTTTCGGAATTGTTAACAACTGTGCTTTGAGAATTTCATTTTTCAAGATTTCCCATCCTTCCTGGACATTTTTGTCTTTAAGGATATCCAGCCATTGGATCCCTCCAATTATCTTTCTGAATCCCTTAAAATCTGCCTTTCTGAAATCTAACCTTGACGTCTGAGTCTTCACAGGTCTTCCGCCTCTAGTTATCCAAAATTCTAAAATAGCATGGTCGCTACCTCCTAGAGTTCCAGCCACTTTTACCTCCTCAACCATTTCCTCCCTGTTTATAAGGATTAGATCCAAGGTAGCAGTTCCCCTTGTTTTCTCCCCTACCTTTTGGAAGATAAAGTTGTCAGCAAGAGAGGATAAGAATTTCCTTGACCTGTTAGTTTTGCCTGAGAGAGATTCCCAACAAATGTCTGGATAGTTGAAATCTCCCATGACAACTATGTCATATTTTTTGGAGAACTTGGCCATTTGATGCATAAAGAGTTCATCCATATCTTCAGCTTGCACAGGCGGCCTGTAGTAAATGCCTACAATGGTGTCCTTTCCATTGTTCTGTCCTTGTATTCTTACCCAAACAGTTTCCACAGAACTCCCAGTCTCTGAAGCTTCAATCTCTGTGCAGATATATGCGTTTCTAACATGCAATGCAACACCCCCTCCTCGTTTATCAAGTCTGTTTCTTGCAAATAAGTTGTATCCTTCTAGTCTTGTATTCCAATCATGTTTATCGTCCCACCAAGTTTCAGTGATTCCAATGAATCACATTCACATGACATTGTCAACTTTACCTTTGATCATGGTTCATACATTCCAAGTTCCGAACTTTATAATATCTCTGCTGCTTTTGATCTTCCCTTTCAACCAAGCAATCAGCACCAAGACGTCCTTGCGGCTTTGATCATATTCAGATCAACTATCGACTCTTCCCCAGTAGCTTGTTGAGTGCCTTCTGACCTAGGGGTACATCTTCCAGATGTATATTTAATTCCATTAGTTGTAGTCTCCATCAAGTTTTTTTGTCATAATGCATAAGAAGATTGCCAGACCTTTCTTCAGAGCAGTAATGTGGCATCCGTGAAGTAGCCAGGCTGAATCAGCGTTGTATGTTCTTCATGAAAACTGCCTCATTGCACAACATCCTGCTGCCAACATTGGTGCTGGGTAGTATGCTTACTCTGGCACCTCAGTTGAAACCTATTTGTCTGGGGTGTCACTTATGATAAAATTATTTGCCAACAGCATAGCTTTTAATATCAGTGATGTATGCAAATACACGATACACACAACAAATATACAATACAGAGAACAAATATACAATACAGAGAACAAATATACAATAAAAAAGACTTCAAATGCACAATACACACAACAAATGCACAATACACACAGCAAATGCACAATCCAAATACCCAATACGGACATCAAATACACAATACAGACATTAAGTACAGGGCACAGACAAAAACACAATACAGACATCAAATATACAATACGCACAATAATACATCAAATAACAAATACATGATACAGACAATAAACACAACGGACAACAAAAACAGAATACAGACAAAAAACTCTATAAAGACCTAAAATAATTCCAATATACAGTGACATACTATATTACCAATATACAGTGAAGCAATTACCAACATACAGTGCCCAAATATGTACCAAGAAATCCCATCAAATTATTACTAATATACAATGCTCAAAAATATCCTTAGCAATACAGAACAAAATCACTACACATGGACAGTGTAGCATCAAAATACAAAGCATAAATGATAGCAACATGTAGTGCTATAATACGTCCAAAAAACCATCCAGCTAATACAAACATGCATTGCCCAAATATGGATATTCAGTGCCCAAATATTACCAACCAGCAAAATAGCAATATACAATGGAAAAATACCAAAATACAGTGCCCAATAATGCCAACCAAATAAAATGAGTGACCGTATAGTACAAACCAAATACTGATATATAGTGTCCAAATTATACCAAAATGTTCTAATATTCAGTGCATAATTCCAACCATATAATACCAATATACAATACCCAAATTATACCAACATACAATGCCCAAGTAATTCCGTTCAAGTAATAAAACCTCCTCTCTCTTCCATCCTGCTTCATGTAAAACTACATTTTGATTCCTCTGGATCTCTGCAGCATTTGACAATTTGGATCACCAGCTCCTCCTCACTATGCTCCTCTCCATCAGCTCCTTTTAGACGTCCCAAAAATTATCCATTTTGGGGAGTTTTTTGTTAGGTTTATCCCATGCAGGACTGAATTCCTTCTCTGTATCAAACATAACAGAGAAGCAAAAAAATTCTGTTTAGGGGCGTTGGCTACAGGAGCAGTTCAGTATGAAACATAATGGACAGGGAGGAGATATCTGGGTTTGAAAGGGCTTTAGCACTGGCTGCTTCATCTGTACAGTCTGGATCATGTTGAACAGGCTGGCAATGGCATCATGGCGGCTGTTAATAAATAGCTCCCACTGTCCCCCCATTGGTATATCTAATCATTGGCATTAGTTCTGTTACCCACCTGTACTGGCTAGGCTCGCCTACCGTCTCCTCTGGCCTCTGTCCTTTGCTGTGCTCTGTCGGGTTTTACAATTTGGCCGATGCATCTTTGTGATCTAATCTCTTCTTACGCCAGTTAGACACATCTTAGTCTTAGTATTGCGACTTACGAGGTCATTTGTATTGAGTATTCCCGCATTCTTTTGCATTGTGCTGCCATCTTGCTCTTCCCCTGTAATTCCTGCAGACCCTCAGTCCTGTTGATTAATCTGCTACTATGCAGTTTCAGATTAACCCTTATGTTGCAGTAAGCATGATGATGTTATTAGACTATTAAGTTTGTGCAGTCTTCTTCCAATTGTCCTGTGATTCCTGCAGCCTCTCAGTCCAGCCAGTTAACCCTCTATTAGCCACTTGGATTAACCCATTGGTTGGAGGTTGCTGGAGGTTCTTCTTTCTTCCTGTGTCCTGCTTTGGACTAGGCTATTCCCTCTGTTCTGGCCCTATGGTTTATCATGTGACCTCCAGCCGAATGAGCCAATACCCTGGGTCCGAGTGCCAACCTTGAGCTGTGGCTATGTGAATCCAGCTCCCCAGGTGATCCTAACAAGCTGGAGGTGTGTGAACATAGATCTACAGTATGCTGGATTCATTTTAACAAATGAAAGGTTTTCCACACTTGTGAAGGACCGTCTTGTCTTCTTTGGTGTGACAGTGCCATCTGCTGCTCTTAATACCCTCTCTGACATTAGATGGGAGGCTGGACAAGGCAACAGTTTATAAAGACTTTTTTTAAACACGTGTTTAGGTGTTAAACCCCCCCTTCCCCACCCCTAATGTTGGAGGGCATGGGGGACCTGCCTGGTTCACTTTAAAATCTATTCTCTTCTCACTCACTAATTCTCAGTGTTGTCACCCCCTCTGTCCGTACACAGTGTATTTTGTCCATTATGTCTCTAGCTCTGTGGCGAAGTGATAGTCAGAGGCAATTTCAACATCCTAGTAACATTTAGATCAATTAAATTGGTGTTTGCTCCGCTATCTAGAAGCGTTGAAATGAAAATAAACAGAGCAGCAAAATCTTGGATAAATCGAGGAAATATCCGTTCATCTAAGTAGATTTCCAGAAAGCCACTGAGAAGAAATTGAAATCAAATGCCGAAATCTTTGCTCTGACAATTTGTAGCTGTCACAATTCCGCCAATAGGTGTGTCTGGAAGCAGTGAGTGCCAGTTGAGGCTTCCATTCTAGAACAGGGGCATGTTCACCTGTCAGTATGTTGAGTGACAGTTCATCCATCCAGTCGGGGTGAGGACGTGCTGAAGCTTCCTCCATGTGTCTGCTATTCTAATGATTACCTGGCTATTTAGCTGACTTAATGTCTCCAATTAACGTCAGGTGTAGCTTTTCTCAAATGTTGTGCGCTTGCTCTGTTCTCTGTGTTATTGTATTTGATCTTTGCTGCCTGACCTTGCATTGACAATCTGTTTTCCTTAGCCTTTTGTCTTGGTCCGCTACTTTGCCGAAATTCTGACCTCAGACTGTTACATGACTACGGGTGCCATCACACTAAACGATGCACCAGCGATCCCGACAACAATACGACCTTGTCAAGATCGCCGGTGCATCGCTACATGATCGCTGGGGAGCTGTCAAACAGACAGACAGACGCTTAGTTACCCGATGTGTACCTTAGATACCAGCTCTGTTCCTGGCGGCTGGTGCTGACCACGGCTGACATTTTGCTCTCCTGCCCTGCCGGCAGGAGAGAAGAATGAATAAAAACCCGACGTGGGGTTCCCACTCCTTTTTCATAACCTACCAGATGAAACTTACAACTGTCAGCTTCAGCCAGGTTGGTTGTGAAGAATAGAGGGGTCCTCACGCTGTTTTTTTAAAAATTATTGAAATAAATCATTTTAAAAAACGGCGTAGGGTCCCCCCTTTTTTTGACAACCAACCTGACTAAAGCCGACAGCTGAGGGCTGCTATTCTCAGGCTGGTAAGGGGCCATTGTTCTTGGGGCCCCCCCCAGCCTAAAAACAGCAGCCCCCAGCTGCCCAGAAAAGGCACGTCTATTAGATGCGCCTAATCTGGAGCTTTGCCCGGTTCTTCCCACTGCCCTGTATTGGTGGCAAGTGGGGTAATAAGGGGTTGATGGCACCTTTCTATGATAAGGTGCCATTAAGCCCGGATTAGTAATGGAGAGGTGTCAATAAGACACCGCTCCATTACTAATCCTACAGTAAAGAAAGGGTTAAATAAACACACACACACAATAAGAATAAATTATTTTAATGAAATAATACAACACACACATTTTTAGAATCTTTATTATACTGGGAATTCCTTTAGCGAAGCCATCGATCGTCTGAAAAAAAAAGGAAAAATAATAAAACAAATCTATAATTACCTGTCCGGCACTCAGTCAAGTCCCACGGCGTAAATCCATCCCCAGTGAGGATAAGTACAGGGATAAAGACTCAAGGACCAGGATATTCTGCCTCCTGGAGGGCGGACGGAGGTACTAGGCAAGACAAGGTCAGGAGCTATAGCACAGAGACCAGGATATTCTGCCTCCTGGAGGGCAGACAGACAGGCAAGACAAAGCTAGGAGTGTAGCCTCCAGAGAAGGAGAAACACAGAACAGGGCCTGGCTTACTCAGCAGCAAAACACTAACTGAGTTTAGACATTGCTCAGGCAATGTTCCAGTGGGTGGGACAGCCCTAAATAGTAGAGGGCTCTTGGTAATTGGTCAGGGACTCATTAGCCAGGTGCACCCTGACTCCATAAGAAGCAGAGAGTCCAGGCGCTGCCCCCTATACACACAGTCAGGAAACATGAACACAGCAGGCAGGAGACAAGGCATGGATCTGGCAGTAAACAGAATTCACAGCATGGCTTTGAGCAGTGAGCAAGTTGGTGAGTGGGGAATGGGAGGCCATGCAGCGATGCCAGCAGGGTTGTTACAGTACCCGCCCTTTATGGCCCCTCCTCTTCAAGCCCGCCAGAAAAACTTGTAGAAGAAGGATGGGAGCACACATAGTCAGAGCCATCACGACATTCCTCGGGTAGGAAGAGGTAGGTGTGATATTAGAGATCTCAGGTTGCCAAGTCTCTTTGAGTCTAGCAAGGTCAGATTCCCACACTAAAGATACAAGGGCCAGGACTCCTTTCTTCTGGTTGACAGAGAGCAGGGACTTGGAAGCTTCTGTTTTGACCTCAACATCAACCGGCCCCCTGGAAACTGAAGACACCTTCACTGAGTCCAATTTCAGCCCGTTGTGCCAAGAAAATTGGACTTCCTTCGCCAGGTTGGTGAGAAACGGAGATACATAGGCCACTGTTCCAACCTCTTCACCCACCTGCCGCATGGAAGCTGGAGGCATATATACAGGGAGCATCTTCATCCTGGTACCCTCAAAAAACTGGTCCTCCTCTTCCAGGTTAGAAGGTGAGTAAACCTCTGTCTTGGTATCTTCACTCACTGAACCAAAAAACCTCAGGAAAATGAAAAAAGGATCAAAAGAAAACACAAAAAACCAAGATAGCAACAAAAAAATTACCCCAAAAAATACAATTTTAATTCAATAATTAAAACTTTTGGACAATCTCAACTGGTAGGGTACAGGACAATAAATCACCAAAAGATCACCAGACACAAATTAATAAAAAGTATTCAGGGCAACTACACTCGCCCTAATGGGCCCTAATAAGTCCCTTCCTGACCGCAGAGGTTGGCACCCTAGTTGTTGACGATATGGCGCCTCCGCGCAACGTCGGTGACCCTGTAAAACCCTACAAAACCCTAGTCCACGACGAGGATACACAGAAAAAATACATAAACACCCGAACAAAAAACCCCTAGTGGAGAGACTGTCAGTGTATAGAAAATCAATACTTATCAGCCACTAGAAGATATGCGGCCCAGCTGCAAAAAGTATTGATTTTCTATACGCTGACAGACCGATGTATTGCAATATAAATTTTGGTTATATGGGGGCGCCACATCATCAACAACTAGGGTGCCAACCTCCGCGGTCAGGAAGGGACTTATGGTGTTTTATTGTCCTGTACCCTACCAGTTGGGATTGTCCAAAATTTTTAATCATTGAATTAAAATTGTATTTTTAGGGGTCATTTTTTTGTTGCTATCTCAGTTTTTTGTATCTTCACTCACTGGCCACATGCAAGCTGAAGGCATACACACAGGACCCATCTTCAGCCCGTTATCCAAGGGAAGCCAATCAAGAGGCAGGGATGCTCCAGGGAGCAGATCACTGGTATAGTCGCTGGACATGAGCCACCGCTTCCCCTTCGGAGACGTCATCACACCTTGACTCGACGACTAGCAGACCAGATGAAGAAGACGAGCTTGCTGCCTGACTCTGATGCAAGGGAACCAGACACCTCTTGTCCCTTGGTTGTTTCAACCAAAGCACCGTGCTGGGTCTCCAGAACTGAATGGGTACAAGAATCTCAGGCTCCGAATGACTCATGGGAACACCAGACAGCAATTTGAAGACAAACTCCGACCTGAAACTGTAGTTGTCCTTGCAGAACTAGACTGTTCTCAAAGAGGGCTCGGCCACCTTTAGACAATGCCCTCGCCGGGTTCTGGAGCTGAAGGACGGAATTCACGCACTGACTCTGTATGGCTGGTGGTTTGAACACACCAAAGCTCCCAGAAGGCAACAAAACAGTCAGAGTTCAATGGAGAGGGAGTACTCTCGCCAAAGGCAGCCTCTCCTACTGGCCCAGGGTTCTGGAGTACAGGCTTCACAGGGCAGAGACCATCAGGATGTTCTTTCACAGATTCCGGCTGCAACTTTGCCAGCCTCTTTTTATTAGACCTCTTGGATCTTGCACGGGAGGCCGTATTGGCAGACTGGGGAACAGGTGAGTGCTGGACGGTCATAGACGAATGAGACTATTCACCCACAGGTTCCTCTTGTCTGGTCTGTCTCTGGAAGCTTGGAGGGGAAGACTTTTCAGGAGCAGCTGGTCGAGGCATGTCAAAGACTTTACATAAGACCACCAGGAAGGCCCCCAGGCTCGTGACGACAGGATCCCCTGCTTCCCAGAGGGGACAGATCCATAATAAAGCATCTCCAGCTAGGTAGGATATGATGTATCCCACCTTGGTCCGGTCAGAGGGGAAACAAGCTGCGTTCTGCAGGATGTAGCGCAAGCACTTTTTCAGGAACCCTTGGTACTCAGTAGGATTGCCATAGAACCTAGGCGGGTCTGCTGGGTCATGCTCCTCATAGGCCAGAAGTTGCTCATAGATAGCCTTAGAGACTATGATTAGTTCCGAAGTCTCAACAATCGGAACCACGCAGGGCGGAACAAATTCTTCCGGTTGCTCAAACTGGCAGGAAACAAGTTAATGACTCTCTGCGAGCGGAAGGACATGGGACTCAGCAAGGACCATGGCCTGAGCAAACTGTCACGCTCATGCCTTGGCAGGTTGGCGTGAGCCGGGGGTTGTGGCCCCACTGTGCCACACATCAGACTATTCTGGAAGGGGCGTGACTACGCCAGCTACCTCGGTCTTCGCTGGAGCCTCTGATGGTGAGGTCAGGCTTGTGCGGAAGGTAGCTGCCGGGTGCCACTCCAGGGTGGTGTCTGGCTGTGGCTGCTGATCGCACTTGGCGACAAGGCACTTGGATGGGTGCATCTGACAGGCAGGCAGGTGGACACGGCAGGCACAGCTGGTGAGCAGGCACGGCTGAGACACAGGGCAGGTAGGCACGGCTTGAGACACAGGGCAGGCAGGCACGGCTTGAGACACAGGGCAGACTGGCATGGCTTGAGACACAGGGCAGGCTGGCACAGACGAGACACAGGGAAGGCTGGCACGGACGAGACACAGGGCAGGCTGTCGTGGTATGAGAAAGGACAGGTAGGGGCCTGTTCACACAGCAGGTACAGGTACCGGTATGGCAGGCAGGAGTGGAGTATGACAAAACAGGTTTGGACCAGTTCACACAGTAGGAGCAGGTATGGATATAGGCAGAAGTGCGTAGCCGCACTCCTGCGGAGCCACAGGAGTGCGGAGCAGGCAGAGCCGCAGGGGTGTGAAGCCGGCAGAGCCGCAAGGGTGCAGAGCAGGCTGAGCCGCAAGGGTACACAAAGGTGTTATTTCAGCTCACCTCCTCTGTTTCTTCGTGAAAATTATGCAATCTGAGCACGGATCAGTCTCTACAGACATGAGAAGTATTCCAAAAAAGGAAGAAATTCAGCTCAAGGAATAAAAATCACAGGTTTTATTTCCAAAATCGATAAAATCATTGAGACTCATCTTTATGTTTGAAGCATGATATGTGGGAAAAGGTTGAAAAGTTACAGGGGGCCGAATACTTTCGCAAGGCACTGTATCTAAAGTAGGGCACACCAGGGAAATAAGGGACAGTCGCCGAGGTAAGCAGGAAATTAGGAAAGGACACAGAATAGGGGTAGTCCAGGATTATATATATTTTTCTTGTTTTGTGTGTCTTACACCAGTCTCAGACTCTGACTCCTCAATGTCCCTGACTTCCATCTTCACAGCACTGCCTCAGTACTGAGCATGTACATAAAGTGCAGCACAGATTCATCTCAACTAAAAGCCGAGATCTTTAGATCAGGAAAAGAATAGACATTTATAGGACATTTCTGTCATGTCGGACGCTGTTCACACCACAGCGTCCGGCAGGCAGAGGTAGTTCCACCTCCAGCCACTATAGCCTCAGTGGCGCCGGCCTGATCTTCAGGCTCTCGGGGGTTAATCCTGCTGGAGACCAGGTTGGATGGTTAGTCACGCCCACGGTCTTTAAATAGTCATGCTGGCCTATGGGCGTCGCCGATTATAGCTTGTGTTTCATACCAAGTGGTTCCGGTCTGGAGTGGAGGTGTTGCAGAGAGAGAGATTCGTATCTGGTGTCGTATGATCTGTTGTTATCCTTTCTCCTTCCCATATTTGTGTTTAGTTGTGCCCTGTTCACATTACTGTATATTCCTGTGTGTGTGCGGCGCATTGCAGTTTAAGTTCTCCCTGTCTGTCTTTATTTGTGTGGGTGCTTTGGTGTTGTGTCTCCTCACTGGGTGGAGGGTGGAGGGTTAAGTGCAGGGCTGAGCAGGAGACAAGGAAAGGTTGGAGGCTCAGGCATTTGCACCATCAGCAAAAACCCTGGGTTGAGGGTCAGACAGGGTTTCCCCTAGTTATAGGGACATCACAGGGCCCCCGGGTATTACAGCCTTAGTGGGACTAAGCCCCACGTGACATTATAATCGGCCCACATTTTTTCAGGAGTCCATGGATCCATTAGATTCCATAACCCGCCAGTTGGCGGCGCTGTCCTTACAGGTCTCCGAGTTGAAAGGGGCAGTTCAGCAGCAGGGCCTGGTAGTAGCGAAGGTGCAAACGGCATCTGCAGGTATCGGTGCAGAGCCGAAGTTTCCGCTGCCAGAACGTTTTTCAGAGGATCGCAGCAAATTTGTCATATTTCGGGAGGCCTGCAAGTTATACTTCCGCATGCGGCCAATCTCCTCAGGTAATGAGGCCCAGCGGGTAGGGCTGGTGTTGTCATTACTGAGTGGTGACCCCCAAGCATGGGCATTTTCCTTACCAGCTGAATCTGCTACTGTCACGATACTAGTGGATACAACTGGACACCAGTGGCTAGGTCAAAGAGACTACAGACACAGTGGGTTGCGCAAGCAATATTGTATTAATGATCTGAATGCAATATAGCATATAAGTCCAGATAAATGTTCAGTCAATATGATAGCAGAGCTGATACTCTGCGACACAGCATGCAAAGTCACTGAGCAATGCGGGCACAAGACACAGACTCTTGCAGAGCGGAGGAACACACTAGCTGGCTGGAGTTCTTACTTCACCACAGGTGTAGTCAGGCAGAGGTTCCTGAAGTCAAGTGTTCAGCAATCACTCGGTCAGCAGGCAGGGATCCAGACGTGCAGGTTGGCAGAGGACTCCGCCGTTAAGAGAGGACCAACAGGGATAGTAAGTCCAGGCTTGGGACTGCAGAGGCACAAAGTCCAATACATAATACACAAGCAATGAATCAGAGCAGGTGCTGGCTTTATATACAGCTTTGGCAGGAAGCAAGATGGCCGACGTGGAAACATCAAGATCCATGTTAACTAAGGGCAAGTCTAAGGGCAAGAGAAACAGATTCCAGGACTAGATACTGACATTACTCCCACCTCAAGAACGGCCTCCGGACGACCCTAAACCAGGCTTGCCAGGGTACCTTTGATGGAACTGCTCAATCAGTCGGGAGGCGTTAATATTATCCACGGGTTCCCAGGAATTCTCCTCTGAGGAATAGCCTTGCCATTTAATCAAATACTGCAGTCGATTTCTGTAGATTCTTGAATCCAGAATCCTCTCAACGATGAACTGCTCTTGACCATCCACAAGAACGGGATCGGGAGGAGGAGATGAACGTCCTGGAAAAGGATTTGGTACTACAGTCTTTAGCAGGGAAGTATGAAAGACAGGATGTATCTTCAGTGTTCTTGGGAGTTTTAAGCGACATGCAACAGCACCTACCAGACCACTGATCCTATAAGGACCAATGTACTTCTGTCCCAACTTAGGGGAAGGGATCTTCATCTTTAAATTCTTCGTAGATAACCAGACTAAATCTCCTACCTTAAATGTTGGTGTTGGTTTGCGAAATCTGTCAGCTGCATTCTTGTACCTCTCTTGTGCGGAACCCAAAGTCTCTTTCAGAAGTTCAAGGTTCTGTTGAAGTGAAGAGATCCTGTCGGCAACTGCTGGTAAAGATGTATCTACCGGTAATCTGGGAAGAATGCTAGGGTGATAGCCCAGGTTAGCGTAGAATGGAGACTGTTTGGTGGAGGCACTCTGGGAGTTGTTATAAGAGAATTCGGCCAAGGGGAGTAGCCTTACCCAATCATCTTGCAAATGGCAAACATAGCAGCGAAGGTATTGCTCTAGTGTTTGGTTGGTACGTTCTGTCTGCCCGTTGGACTGTGGGTGGAAAGCAGAAGATAAGTTAACTTCTATGCCTAATGCTGAACAAAAGCTTCGCCAAAACTTTGAAGTAAATTGAACTCCACGGTCAGAAACAACTTCATCCGGAACCCCGTGCAGGCGAAAGATGTTCTGGATAATTAGGTCAGCAGTGTCCTTCGCAGAGGGTAAACCGGAACAAGGGATGAAATGGGCCGCCTTGGTCAGGCGATCGACCACCACCAAAATCGTACTCTTTCCCTCAGAAAGGGGCAGTTCTACAATAAAGTCCATAGAAATGGATCCCCACGGGCGAGACGGCACCGGCAAAGGCTGTAACAGACCAGTAGGGGAGGCACGTGGAACCTTGAATTTGGCACATACCTCACAAGATGAAACGTACTTCTGGACATCCTTCCGAAAACCTGGCCACCAGAAGAAGCGAGATAAGAATTCTTGAGTCTTCTGAATTCCTCTGTGCCCTGCAACCTTGGAATCATGAACCAATCTCAACACTCTTAACCTCACGGCTTCAGGAATGTAGAGGCGCCGTTCCCGGGTCCAAACTCCATTCCTAAAAAGAAGGCTTACCTCATCAGATGGCTGAGACAGGAAAAGATCAGAGTTGTAAGCTTCTTTGATGACCTGCAGCAAATCTTGATTCTGAATGACTCCTACAAAATTGCAATCAGAAAGTATGGTCTTAGGTGGAGCATCTGGAACAGCGTCAGTGGAGAACATCCGGGATAGAGCATCTGCTTTTCCATTGCGAGAACCTGGTCTATAAGAGATTGTAAAATTGAATTGATTAAGGAAAAGACTCCAGCGGGCCTGCCGTGGGGTCAGGCATCTTGCTGACCTGATGAACTCAAGGTTGCGGTGATCCGTGAGGACCACGATCGGCTGTGAGGCTCCTTGCAGAAGATGTCTCCACTCCTTGAAGGCGGCGATGATAGCCAGTAATTCTTTATTTCCTACATCGTAGTTCTTTTCGGCAGGAGACAGTCGCTTGGAAAGAAAAGCACAAGGATGAAGTAAATTCTAATCACCTGTTCTTTGGGACAGTATAGCCCCGGTGGCACAGTTTGAGGCATCCACTTCAATAATGAAGGCGAGTTCCGGGTCAGGGTGGATCAGTACTGGTGCTGACGTGAACTTGGTCTTGAGCCGAGAGAATGCTTCTTGGGCTTGAAGGGACCAAATAAATGCTGTCTTCTTCTGTGTCAACCGGGTGATGGGCGAGACGATGTCAGAGAAGTTCTTGATGAAACGTCTGTAGAAGTTAGCAAACCCGATGAAACGTTGGACCTCCTTGACGTTCTTGGGGATTGGCCACTCCTGAATTGCCTTGATCTTGCTGTTATCCATACTCAGACCCTGTGGAGAAATTACATAACCTAAGAATTGAATCTCCGACTTGTGAAATTCGCATTTCCCCAGCTTGATGTACAGCTGGTGTTCCCTCAACCGCTGCAAGACAGTCTTGACATGTTGCTGATGTTCCTCCATGGAGCTAGAAAAAATCAGAATGTCATCCAAATAGATTACGACAAAAATATCAAGAATGTCTCTGAAAATATCATTTACGAGATGTTGGAACGTTGCTGGGGCATTGCAAAGTCCAAATGGCATGACCAAATACTCAAAGTGTCCATATCGAGACCTAAATGCTGTTTTCCATTCATCTCCAGGTCTTATACGGACTAGATTGTATGCCCCGCGTAGGTCCAATTTTGAAAAGACCTTGGCCTGACGAACTCTCTCGAGAAGCTCCGGAATTAATGGCAGGGGGTAGCGGTTCTTGATGGTTACCTTGTTAATTTCCCGGTAATCAACACAGGGTCTGAGGGATCCATCCTTCTTTTTAACGAAAAAGATGGGTGCACCGGCTGGAGAGGATGAGGGGCGTATAAACCCCTTAGACAGGTTCTCGTCAATATATTCTTTGAGAGTCTTGAGCTCAGGACCGGACAATGGATAAATATTACCAAAAGGAATGGTAGCAGCAGGCAGAAGCTCGATTGGGCAGTCATAAGAGCGGTGTGGTGGTAATTTATCTGCATTCTTTTTATCGCACACGTCCGAAAATTCTTTATAAACTGCCGGTAACTCTAGGTCCGATGATGGGTTGGCCGGAGATGGATCAGTCGATTTCTCAGAAGTTACCTCTTTAGCTGGGAAGCGCAATCTCTTAGTCTCCCAGTCAATGATGGGATTTTGAGCCTGCAACCAGGGTAAACCCAAGATAATAGGGAAATGTGGAGAGGAAATCAGAAGGAAGGGCAATTTCTCCTGGTGATCATCTCCCATGAGAACCTTCAGTGGTTCAGTCTGCTGGTCTACGGGCCCCGAGGTCAAAGGGGACCCATCCACAGTCTCCATCAGAATTGAAGACACTCTTCTCTGTGATCGGATTCCATATTCCCTAGCAAAAGAAGTGTCCATGAAGTTACCGCTAGCCCCAGAGTCTATCATGGCGGAACTGTTCACCCAACGGGAGTCAATCCAGATCTTGATAGGAAGGTAACAATGTGAATCTTTTTTCTTATTGCAAGGGTATGAAACTGCAGAAGATAGAATAACAGCATTAATGGGTAGTATCGTTTCGGATGTAACAGAGTTCATATCTGAAAAGTCATAATCAGGAGCGGTTGCTGCAATTTCGGGTGGCCCTGATTCGGAAGTCATGGAGTATGATTCAGAGAAGTCGCGTTCTATCACGGCTGCGGTTGTTCTGCGAGAACGATTGGGGCAGTTGATAATAAAATGTCCTGACTTCCCACAGTAAAAACATAAATTCTCCTTGAAGCGAAATTCCTTCCGTTCGTCACTTACTCGACTTCGTAGGGAATTTACCTGCATCGGCTCAGGTGTGGACTCCTGAGGACTTGGGTCCGGAATCTCCTTAGGAAGGAAAGGAAGAAGCGATTTATTGCTGCGGTTCATCTCAGACCACCTTTCTAGTTTTCGTTCGGAGATGCGAGCGTCTAGGCGAATACAGTGATTGATGAAATCACCTAGAGCAGTGGGAGCCTCCGCACGTGCAAGCTCGTCCTTGATGGAACTGGACAACCCCTTCTTAAATATAGAGTACTTCGCTGCACTATTCCAGGTGGTGTCCTGAGCCCACCTTCTAAAATCCATAGCATACTCAGTCACTGGGCGTTTACCTTGACGCAAATTCAGCAGGGCCGTCTCAGCTGTAAGGCCACGGTTCGGATCGTCAAACATCTGCCCCATGGCGGCGATAAACATATTGAAGTCATTCAGACATGCATCCTGTGATTCTATCAGAGGGTTTGCCCAGGCAAGGGCCTTATTAGTCAGCAACATGATGATAGTCAATACTTTGGATCGGTCTGTAGGAAACTGTGTGACATGTGCAGCAAAGTATAAACGACACTGGTTCAGAAACCCACGGTACTTGTCTCGGTCGCCACCAAACCTAAATGGCGGTAGTTTGGGGATGGTAGGAACAGAAGCCTGAGATTGTGCCTCCAGAGCCGCAACTCGGCCACGCAATTCCTGAAGGGTCTGACTGAGTACTTGTATATCATATTTAGTCTGCCCCTCTAGGCCTTCTATTCTGCTCTTCCATGTCTGCACTTCAGCGTGTACAGTGGCAGTGATATTATTTAGCTTCTTAACACGCACTTCTAAAGTCTCTGACCCAGCGGCATCCATTTTTAAGGCTTGTGTATCCTGTCACGATACTAGTGGATACAACTGGACACCAGTGGCTAGGTCAAAGAGACTACAGACACAGTGGGTTGCGCAAGCAATATTGTATTAATGATCTGAATGCAATATAGCATATAAGTCCAGATAAATGTTCAGTCAATATGATAGCAGAGCTGATACTCTGCGACACAGCATGCAAAGTCACTGAGCAATGCGGGCACAAGACACAGACTCTTGCAGAGCGGAGGAACACACTAGCTGGCTGGAGTTCTTACTTCACCACAGGTGTAGTCAGGCAGAGGTTCCTGAAGTCAAGTGTTCAGCAATCACTCGGTCAGCAGGCAGGGATCCAGACGTGCAGGTTGGCAGAGGACTCCGCCGTTAAGAGAGGACCAACAGGGATAGTAAGTCCAGGCTTGGGACTGCAGAGGCACAAAGTCCAATACATAATACACAAGCAATGAATCAGAGCAGGTGCTGGCTTTATATACAGCTTTGGCAGGAAGCAAGATGGCCGACGTGGAAACATCAAGATCCATGTTAACTAAGGGCAAGTCTAAGGGCAAGAGAAACAGATTCCAGGACTAGATACTGACAGCTACATTTCTTTCTGTTGATAATGTTTTTTCTGCCCTCGGACTCATTTACGATGATCCTGACCGACTGGCTCTAGCGGAATCTAAAATCCGCGCCCTCCGCCAGGGGGAGCGCTTGGCAGAGGACTATTGTTCGGAATTTCGCCGCTGGGCCGTAGACACACAGTGGAATGACCGAGCGCTGCGGAGCCAGTTTATGCATGGGCTGTCAGGGAGGGTTAAACAAGCCCTCCTGATGTATGAGTCTCCGGCATCGTTGGAGTCTGCCATGAGTTTGGTGATATGTATTGATCGCCGTTTTCGTCAGGGGGCACAGGAGACGCTACCTCTGGGGGAAAGCAGAGGTGCAAGTGTGGTTGAAGTAGATGAGTCCCCTGAACTTATTCAGATTGCTGGCGTGGCACAGGTTAAGCGTCGCGCTCCGGGATTTCGGAAGCCCGGAGCATGTTTCTACTGTGGTAAAAGAGGTCATTATATTAACGTTTGCCCGGTACTACCTAAGAGGGTCACATCGGCGGAAAACTGTTAAGCTCAGAGGGTATGGAGGAGACCCAACTGAGCGTATGCATATCCTCCATGATGGTATCTCAATGTATGCTCCCTGCCAAGGTTATTATCGCGGGCAGAGAGCTACCAATATTAGTGTTTGTGGATAGCGGTTCCGCCACCAATCTCATAGATGAGGAGTTTGCACACACCGCCGGGTTTAAGATTGAAAAACTTCCTCACCCCATACAGGTGGTGACCATTAATGCTGTTCCCCTCCCTCAAGGGGAGATTACGGAGTTTGTGGCAGAGGTGAAACTCCACATTGGGGTCCTACATTCTGAGTCGGTTACATGTAGGGTCCTCCGTAATCTCCCAGCACAAATGGTCCTGGGTTTTCCATGGTTGTCCAGACACAACCCGGTAATTGATTGGAAAACTCAGGACATAGTACAATGGAGTGGTTTTTGCCAAGACTATTGCTTGGCCACATGTGTGTCCGCCATGACGCCCAGCCTGCCGGAGGCTTTACAGGATTTCGCAGATGTTTTCTCTGAGAAGGGTTGCTCAGAACTGCCTCCACATAGAGCCTATGACTGTGCGATCAGGTTAAAACCCGGGGCCAAATTACCTAAGGCCAGGATGTTTAATATTTCTGGTCCTGAGAGACAAGCTCTGAAAGACTACATCGCAGAGAGTCTGAGCAAAGGACACATCCGGCCTTCGTCCTCGCCTGTGGCCGCGGGGTTTTTCTTCATTAAGAAGAAAGATGGGGGGTTACACCCGTGTCTGGATTTCCGAGAGTTAAACCAGATTACTATCCGTGATCCTTACCCTATGCCGTTAATCGCGGATTTGTTCAACCAGGTAGCGGGGGCGAAATGGTTTTCCAAGCTGGACCTCAGGGGGGCGTATAACCTCATAAGGGTCCGTCAAGGGGATGAGTGGAAGACGGCGTTTAACACTCCTGAGGGTCATTTTGAGAGTCTGGTTATGCCGTTTGGGTTGACCACCGCGCCTGCCGTTTTCCAACATTTTATTAATGATGTATTTGCTTATGTCCTGGGGAGATTTGTGATTGTATACCTGGATGATATCCTCATTTATTCTAGCGATCGGGACACTCATTTGGAGCATGTCAGGCAGGTGTTACAGTTGCTCCGGGAGAACCAGCTCTATGCTAAGCTGGAAAAATGTTTATTTTTTGTCCAGGAGTTGCCTTTTTGGGATATATTGTGTCCGCAGCCGGGTTTAAAATGGACACCGCTAAGGTGCAAGCGGTGCTGCAGTGGGAGAGGCCGGAGAGTCTGAAAGCACTCAAGCGGTTCCTTGGGTTTGCGAATTATTATACGAAGTTTATAAAACACTTTTCGACTATCGCCAAACCGCTCACGGACATGACAAAAAAGGGTGCCGATCTGGCGAACTGGCCTGAGGTGGCTATACGTGCCTTTGAGCGTCTGAAGAATAGTTTTGCTTCAGCCCCCATTCTGGTGCAACCAGACGTGTCTAAACCTTTTGTGGTGGAGGTTGATGCGTCGGAGGTAGGAGTGGGGGCAGTACTGTCTCAAGGCTCGTCCTTGAGCGAGATGCATCCATGCGCCTACTTCTCCAAGAAGCTGTCGCCGGCCGAACGGAATTATGATATCGGCAACAGGGAGTTGTTGGCCATCAAACTGGCTTTTGAGGAATGGCGACACTTCTTGGAGGGGGCGGCTCACCAGGTCACAGTCATCACCGACCATAAGAATCTGCTCTATCTGAAGTCGGCCAAGCGTCTGTCTCCTAGGCAGGCTCACTGGGCATTGTTTTTTACTTGTTTCAATTTTCTGGTGACTTACCGTCCCGGGGCTAAAAACACCAAGGCGGATGCTTTGTCTAGGTGTTTTCCGGGGGGAGAACCTCGGGAAGAGCCGGTACCCATCCTCCAGAAAGGGGTAGTGGTCTCGGCTCTCACGACGGAGGTAGAGGCGGAGATTGCCGAGGCCCAAGAGGAGGTACCACCAGGACTTCCCGCCAACAAATCATTTGTACCCCTGCATCTTCGGCTTAAGGTGTTGAAGGAACACCACGACTCGGTACTGGCTGGTCATCCAGGGGTGAGGGGCACCTTAGAGCTGGTATCGCGTCGTTTCTGGTGGCCCAAAATCCGGCAGGACGTGGTCTCACACGTGGTAGCTTGCATCACGTGCGCTAGGGCTAAGTCACCCCGTACCCGTCCTGCTGGCACGCTACAGCCTCTGGGGGTACCCAATAGGCCATGGACAGAAATCTCCATGGATTTCATCACTGACTTGCCAGCCTCGGCGGGGAACACGGTCATCCTGGTGGTGGTTGACCGTTTTTCAAAGATGGCGCATTTTGTGGCGTTGTCTTCTTTGCCCAATGCTAAGACGTTGGCTCAGGTATTTGTGAAGGAGGTGGTCAGACTCCACGGAGTACCGTCGGACATAGTATCTGATAGGGGTACGCAATTTGTGGCGAGGTTTTGGAAAGCTTTTTGCTCACGTTTGGGGATCAAGTTGTCACATTCATCGGCGTTTCATCCACAGTCTAATGGACAAACTGAGCGCATGAACCAAAATCTAGAACAATATTTACGATGCTTTGTGTCCGACAACCAGGAGGAGTGGTCTACTTTCCTTCCTCTGGCCGAATTCGCGTTAAATAATCACCGCCAAGAGTCATCGGGATAGTCTCCATTCTTTTGTGTGTACGGTCAACATCCTCAGTTTTGTACCTTACGTCAGGGTGACTCGGGGGGTGTCCCGGAGGAGGATCAGCTAGGAGCCCAATTGTCATCAGTCTGGAGGCGGGTGAAACAGCGTTTGTTGAGCATGAGTGCCAGGTACAAACGGGTGGCTGACAGTAGACGTGTGCCAGGTCCGGACCTGTGTGTGGGTGAATGGGTGTGGTTAGCTACGAAGAACATAAGACTCAAAATTCCATCTTTAAAACTGGGTCCAAGGTTTATTGGGCCTTTTAGGATTTCTGCCATCATTAACCCAGTGGCGTATCGGTTGGAACTTCCTGCGGTGTACAAGATACACAACGTGTTTCACAGAGCTTTATTGAAAAAGGTGGTAGGCTCTGTGGACGTGACGCCGATGCCACCTCCAGTCATGGTGGATGGCGATTTAGAATTTGAGGTCGCCAAGGTAGTGGACTCTCAAGTAGTACGCCGTACTCTTCAGTATTTGGTGCACTGGCGGGGGTATGGTCCGGAGGAGAGGTCTTGGGTTCCAGCCTCAGACATACATGCGGATCGACTGGTCAGTTCTTTTCACCGTCGTCATCCGGACAAGCCGGGTCCTATGAGTCTTGAGGGTCCGGAGGTCCCTCGTAGAAGACGGGGTAATGTCATGTCGGACGCTGTTCACACCACAGCGTCCGGCAGGCAGAGGTAGTTCCACCTCCAGCCACTATAGCCTCAGTGGCGCCGGCCTGATCTTCAGGCTCTCGGGGGTTAATCCTGCTGGAGACCAGGTTGGATGGTTAGTCACGCCCACGGTCTTTAAATAGTCATGCTGGCCTATGGGCGTCGCCGATTATAGCTTGTGTTTCATACCAAGTGGTTCCGGTCTGGAGTGGAGGTGTTGCAGAGAGAGAGATTCGTATCTGGTGTCGTATGATCCGTTGTTATCCTTTCTCCTTCCCATATTTGTATATAGTTGTGCCCTGTTCACATTACTGTATATTCCTGTGTGTGTGCGGCGCAGTGCAGTTTAAGTTCTCCCTGTCTGTCTTTATTTGTGTGGGTGCTTTGGTGGTGTGTCTCCTCACTGGGTGGAGGGTGGAGGGTTAAGTGCAGGGCTGAGCAGGAGACAAGGAAAGGTTGGAGGCTCAGGCATTTGCACCATCAGCAAAAACCCTGGGTTGAGGGTCAGACAGGGTTTCCCCTAGTTATAGGGACATCACAGGGCCCCCGGGTATTACAGCCTTAGTGGGACTAAGCCCCACGTGACAATTTCATAACGTTCCCAAATTCTTATGAAAACATTTACAGCACATCCTGCACTGAACTACTGAACCCAGTTTATTACATATATTAGGGGTCGTAGTCGATCAATTTTATACCGACTCCAACATCACCAAAATGGACACCGACTCCACCACTCCAACTCCACAGCCCTGGTTGTTGGCTCCTTTTTAATAACATTTAAGAAAAGTTACATTTTAATTTGGGGTCTTCTTATTGCCACATGTTATAATTAAGCCATGCTTCAGTTCTCAATATGAAGGTGACATGTCCCCTTTTACGAGATGACTTTATGGATTTTGATCCCATTTTACCATTTCAGCTATGACAGCTAGCATTAGAAGAGAAATTAAAAATTGACATAGCACAACCTTTTAGCTTAATAGCATAATCTGTTAGTCCTTGCATTGACGTCAGCTAGTAACTGATTTTTAATACAATTTATTTCAAAGGGAAGCAGTTATAAAAAAAAATACTGTATATATTTTTTTCTTGGCAGATGACTGTGCATCAGAGGGACATGTGACTGTTACTGATTTTGAAGCAGCTGATTATGTTATCACACCATATATATATGAAGAGCAAGACATTTTTCCAGATCTCCTGCCAGCCCTTCACAGCAAAAATCTATCATATGTTCCTTATCAAGAGGGCCTATCTTTTGATTCGTTACAGACTGTTAAGCAAAATATAAATAACAAAAGGGATGCTGACCATGAAAAAGCTCATACAGTGGAGAATCCATTTACGTGTACAGAATGTGGGAAATGTTTTAATTGCAGAAGAGATCTTATTAAGCATAAAATAACTCACACAAGGGAGAAACCATTTTCATGTTCCGAATGTAAAAAATGTTTTACAAATAAAGCAAACCTTACTATACATCAGAGAATTCACACAGGGGAGAAGCCATTTTCATGTCATGAATGTGGGAAATGTTTTACTTGCAATGGAGAACTTATTAAACATAAAAGAACTCACACAGGGGAGAAGCCATTTTCATGTCCAGAATGTGGGAAATGTTTTACAAAGAAAGGAAATCTTACTGTACATCAGAAAACTCACACAGGGGAGAAGCCATTTTCATGTCCCGAATGTGGGAAATGTTTTATTTGCAAAGGTGACCTTGTTTTACATCAGAAAACTCATACAGGGGAAAGACCATTTTCATGTTCAGAATGTGGGAAGTGTTTTATGAAGAAAGCAGATCTAATTGTGCATCAGAGAAGTCATACAGGGGAGAAGCCATTTTCATGTGTAGAATGTGGGAAATGTTTTCCAAAGAAAGGAAATCTTACTATACATCAGAAAACTCACACAGGGGAGAAGCCATTTTCATGTCCAGAATGTGAGAGATGTTTTACATACAAAACAAATCTTGTTGCACATCAGAAAATTCACACAGGAGAGAAGCCATTTTCATGTTCTGAATGTGGGAAATGTTTTAACAAGAAAGCAAATTTTTTTTCACATCAGAGAACTCACACAGGGGAGAAGCCATTTTCATGTCAGGAATGTGGGAAATGTTTTTCCTACAAAACAAGTCTTGTTGCACATCTGAGCATTCACACTGTGGAGAAACATTTTTCATTTTACTAATGTGGGAATTGTTTTACTCAAAAAGGAGATCTTATTAAACATAAAGGAACTCAGAGAGGGGAGAAGCCGTTTTCATGTTCAGAATGTGGAAAATGTTTTTTGACAAAATCAAGTCTTATGGTACATCTGAGAATTCACTTAGGGGAGAAGCTATTTTAATGTTTAGAATGCAGAAATCGTTCCTGTAAATCCACTGTTATGAATCAGAGGATACATAGAGAGGAGAAGCCATTTTCACTTTATAATAAGAAAATGTTTAACAATGAAATTACATTTTGTTACACATCTTGGAAATTACACAGGGATGTAGCCATTTCTTGTTTTATAAAATTATTGCATTGATGAAATACACAAGCAAAATTAAAATAAAAGTTAAGTCATAAGTCTGAAAATGTACGGTATATAATGACCAATAACCATCACCATGTAGCATTTATGTAACAATCCTAAATGTTTCACCATGTATATAGAATACTTTGCTGTTATGTGAACACTACAACTGCATCTTAAAGAGGTTGACCGGCCCTTGTTTGGTATATATGATCGGGACAGTTGCTGAGGCAAACGGCAGACAACAAGCATCTAATAGTTATGGTGTTTTATTAATCAGATGAGACAAACTGGGGACTGGATGGTTTCCTCTTCAACTGTCCTAATCAAGTACAACAGCATCTACCCACACCTGATACCAGACCACATGGTAGAGAGAGATATCAGATCACCTCTTTAAAACTTGTAATCTACGATTAATAAACATTTACCTTTAATACTAATACCATCTGTTTGCATCTTTATTTTTATTGTTTATATGTTAAGATCGTGCCTTAGGACCTGCATAATTGAGGGAGAGCTGGTATGCAGTTTGAATAGAAATAATGAAGCAAGATTTATATTACGGATCTCAGGTTTGTTAAAGTGATCCTGTCAGCAGGACTGTGCTCAGTAAACTACAGACACTGACAGGTTGGCGCCGTTATACTGATTTAAAATGATACAGTTAGGTCCATATATATTTGGGCAGAGACAACATTTTTCTAATTTTGGTTCTAGACATTACCACAATGAATTTTAAGCAATCAAAAAGAAGGAAACACAGCGTCTGGGGATGTCCATGAGTTCAAGACTTCAGGCAGTCATTGCCAACAAAGGGTTTTCAACCAAGTACTAGAAATTAACATTTTACTTACAATTATTTAATCTGTCCAATTACTTTTGGTCCCTTTAAAAACAGGGTGGCACATGTTAAGGAGCTGAGACTCCTAAACCCTTCATCCAATGTTAATGTGGATACCCTCAAATGAAAGCTGAAAGTCTGAACTTCAACTGCATCTGAATTGTTTTGTTTAAAATTCATTGTGGTAATGTCTAGAACCAAAATTAGAAAAATGTTGTCTCTGTCCAAATATACAGTTGTGGCCAAAAGTATTGACACCCCTGCAATTCTGTCAGATAATACTCAGTTTATTCCTGAAAATGATTGCAAACACAAATTCTTTGTTATTATTATCTTCATTTAATTTGTCTTAAATGAAAAAACACAAAAAGAATTGTCCTAAAGCCAAATTGGATATAATGCCACACCAAACATAAAAAAGAGGGTGGACAAAAGTATTGGCACTGTTTGAAAAATCATGTGATGCTTCTCTAATTTGTGTAATTAACAGCACCTGTGACTTACCTGTGGCACCTAACAGGTGTTGGCAATAAGTAAATCACACTTGCAGCCAGTTGACATGGATTAAAGTTGACTCAACCTCTGTCCTGTGTCCTTGTGTGTACCACATTGAGCATGGAGAAAAGAAAGAAGACCAAAGAACTGTCTGAGGACTTGAGAAACCAAATTGTGAGGAAGCATGAGCAATCTCAAGGCTACAAGTCCATCTCCAAAGACCAGAATGTTCCTGTGTCTACCGTGCGCAGTGTCATCAAGAAGTTTAAAGCCCATGGCACTGTGGCTAACCTCCCTAGATGTGGACGGAAAAGAAAAATTAACAAGAGATTTCAGCGCAAGATTGTGCGGATGTTGGATAAAGAACCTCGACTAACATCCAAACAAGTTCAAGCTGCCCTGCAGTCAGAGGGTACAACAGTGTCAACCCGTACTATCCGTCGGCATCTGAATGAAAAGGGACTGTATGGTAGGAGACCCAGGAAGACCCCACTTCTTACCCTGAAACATAAAAAAGCCAGGCTGGAGTTTGCCAAAACTTACCTGAAAAAGCCTAAAATGTTTTGGAAGAATGTTCTCTGGTCAGATGAGACAAAAGTAGAGCTTTTTGGGCAAGGCATCAACATAGAGTTTACAGGAGAGAAAAAAAGAGGCATTCAAAGAAAAGAACACGGTCCTTACAGTCAAACATGGCGGAGGTTCCCTGATGTTTTGGGGTTGCTTTGCTGCCTCTGGCACTGGAGTGCTTGACCGTGTGCATGGCATTATGAAGTCTGAAGACTACCAACAAATTTTGCAGCATAATGTAGGGCCCAGTGTGAGAAAGCTGGGTCTCCCTCAGAGGTCATGGGTCTTCCAGCAGGACAATGACCCAAAACACACTTCAAAAAGCACTAGAAAATAGTTTAAGAGAAAGAACTGGAGACTTCTAAGGTGGCCAGCAATGAATCCAGACCTGAATCCCATAGAACACCTGTGGAGAGATCTAAAAATGGCAGTTTGGAGAAGGCACCCTTCAAATATCAGGGACCTGGAGCAGTTTGCCAAAGAAGAATGGTCTAAAATTCCAGCAGAGCATTGTAAGAAACTCATTGATGGTTACCGGCAGTGGTTGGTCGCAGTTATTTTGGCTAAAGGTTGTGCAGCCAAGTATTAAGCTGAGGGTGCCAATACTTTTGTCTGGCCCATTTTTGGAGTTTTGTGTGAAATGATCAATGTTTTGCTTTTTGCTTCATTCTCTATTGTGTTTTTTCATTTAAGACAAATTAAATGAAGATAATAATACCAAAGAATTTGTGTTTGCAATCATTTTCAGGAAGAAACTGAGTATTATCTGACAGAATTGCAGGGGTGTCAATACTTTTGGCCACAACTGTATATGGACCTAACTGTATATTTTCAATTAATGAGAGTCTCGGGCTTCGGGGCGGCCTTTGGGGGGTCTTTATGTGCTGTTGTGCTTACATATTCATCCTGATGGCTTATGACAAGTCACTGATCCTTCAGTGACCTGCCCCCTATTTTACACACTACATATCATCCACACAGTCTGCTCGTCATCACGCTGCTGCGCAGGCGTACGACTTTGCCCTGTTGAGGGTAGAGCAAATTCCTGCAGTGCGTATGCGCTGGGCCTCTGACCTATCCCAGCGCCTGCTCACTGCAGTACTTTGCTCTGCCCTCAACAGGGCAGACAAGTACGCCTGCGCAGGAGCGTGATTCCAAGTAGACTATATGGATGATGCAGGGATACCTCATCCATTATAGAAAGCTGTATATAAGCCCTGAAAGGCAGTGGCCGTAACTCGTGTCGGCCAAACCTGGTGACCGGTTCCTTTTAAGATAATTAATTTTTTTTTTTCCCAACAAAATTATATGACAAAAGCAAATGAAAATATGCATATTATAGATCGTATCATGCTACAGCACAGGCGCCTGCGTGATGAATGTATTTTTTTTTTCAAACAATGTGATAAGCAGTATATATAATAGGGGGCAGGTCACTGTGACTGTCATAAGCCATCAGGATGAATATGTAAGGCCTCTTTCACACTTCAGTTTTTTGCATCAGTTATAATCCGCCAAAAAGGCGGACAAGCGGATCCGTTCTAAACTGATGTGAACGGATGGCACAGGATCCGTTTTCAGACGGATCCTGAAAATGAAGAAATTTAAAGGAATCGCTGGCTGGGAAGGAGAGAGAGAGAGAGAGAGAGAGAGAGAGAATTTTTTATTTTTGTCCGGCACCGAGAAAGAATTTCGGGTTAAATGAGTGTCTGGAGGATCCGCCAGAGAAAAAACGTTACAAGCTCCGTTCTGAAATCTTTCAGGATGGTGACGGACAGCAACTTTTGGCGGATCCTCACAAAAAACGGATGCAACGGACAGCAATCCGGCACTATCCGCCATTAATGCAAGTCAATGGGAAAAAAACGGATCCTCAAAAAAAAATTGAGGATCCGTTTTTTTTCAAAACCTGGCGGATTGTGACTGATTGTAAAAAACGGAAGTGTGAAAGAGGCCTAAGCAGAGCACCACAAAGACCCCCCCAGGCCGCCCCGGAGCACGAGAATCTCATTAACTGAAAACTGCAAACAAAGATAAAACAACAACCACAAGACGGATGTCATGAGGATCTCTGGTTCCAGCGCGTACATGAAACGGAGTGTGTGACAAGAGCTCCGTAACCCATCTTCTCTCAGTGAGATTCCTGGGACCTATTCAACCTTGCGACAAGCTAATTACCTGTCAGTGAGACTCTCCAGACATCTCCATCGGCTATTTAGAGATTTATTAACAAGCGGGTCCCGTAAAAGTTTTAATCCCCGGACACCATTAGAAGCGTGCAACAAGATGGTGCCGGATGCTCCAAAAGCAAAGAAATCTAGTAAGTCCTCGGGCACAGCACCGCATACAATACAGACGGGGGAGGAAGTAGAGGTGTGGCTAAAATATTGGCACCAGACATAAAAAAGACTCTTGAACAAACAGTTTCTGCATCATTGCAGCAACTGCAGGCTTCCATCACCCAGCAGTCTAAAAGGCTTGATATAGCTGAGCACAGATTGAGTGCAGCAGAGGATGAACTTCAGAATATACAATTAGAGCTGAGAAAAGCCACAAAATTGAGTCTGCAGTTGTCTGAAAAAGTAGATGATCTAGAAAACAAATCGAGGAGAAATAATCTAAGGATAATAGGTCTCCCAGAATCTATCCCCCCTACTCATTTAATGAAGATTTGTATGGAGGAACTTCCCTGATCGGTGGGGATAGAAAACAGTATGAAAGTAGAAAGAGCCCCCAGAGTGGGTCCACCTCTGCAGCAGCAGCACCATTCTCCCTCTCCTTCTAGTAGACCAAGACCGGTAATTGTGAAATATCTGGACTTTGTGGATAAATCTGCCCTTCTACAATATTACAGAAAAAAATCGACTCAGACCACTATTAGAGGGCACAAGGGTTTATTATTCAAGGATTATTCCGTAGAAGTCACAAAGAAAAGGAGAGCATTTAGTGATCTGTGTACTGAACTGGTGTGAAAAAAAGATCAGATTTGCGCTGCAATTTCCTGCTACTCTGAAGATACAGAATCCTTTAATGCACCGGATATGGCCAGAGAATATATAAAGAAGTTGCTTCAGAATAATGGCGGACGAGTCCTTGGATGAGACCCAGATGGAGAGAGGCTATAACAATCTATCGTATTAAGGAAGAGGTGGTTTCAAAATCTGTTAGAAGACGGCAAATTTTATCTTTTTTCTCCTAAGGCATGCACTGCAAAATAATAAATTGTATGATACCTTATATACTCGAGTATAAGCCGACCCGAGTATAAGCCGACCCCCCTAATTTTGCCACAAAAAACTTGGAAAACTTATTGACTCGAGTATAAGCCTAGGTGGGAAATGCTCCATAGATTATTCCCCCATATGCTGCCGCCATAAGAAGCTCCATAGATTGTTCCCCCATATGCTGACCCCATAAGAGGCTCCATAGATTGTTCCCTCATATGCTGCCCCCATAAGAAGCTCCATAGATTATTCCCCCATATGCTGCCCCCATAAGAAGCTCCATAGATTGTTCCCCCATATGCTGACCCCATAAGAAGCTCCATAGATTGTTCCCTCATATGCTGACCCCAGAAGAAGCTCCAGATTGTTCCCTCATATGCTGACCCCAGAAGAAGCTCCAGATTATTCCCTCATATGCTGACCCCAGAAGAAGCTCCAGATTATTCCCCCATATGCTGCCCCCATAAGAATCTCCATAGATTGTTCCCTCATGTGCTGCTGCTGCATGTGAAAATAAAAAAAATGACATACTCACCTCTCCGTCGCTGGGTGTCAGTTGCCGGTGTCACTGCTGGCACCTGAGATACTCACGTGTCCTGCGTCCATGGCTGCTCACCGTTATCGGTCAGTGACGTTCAGACTGCAGGGGGAGTGGTGCGCCCATATGCTGCCCCCATAAGAAGCTCCATAGATTGTTCCCTCATGTGCTGCTGCTGCATGTGAAAATAAAAAAAATGACATACTCACCTCTCCGTCGCTGGGTGTCAGTTGCCGGTGTCACTGCTGGCACCTGAGATACTCACGTGTCCTGCGTCCATGGCTGCTCACCGTTATCGGTCAGTGACGTTCAGACTGCAGGGGGAGTGGCGCGCACTTAATTTCTTGTACATTTAATATGAAAGTAGTAACATGGAATGTCAAAGGGCTTCAGTCCCCACATGAAAGAATGATGGTTTTGAGACACCTTAAGAAACAATGTAGACCTTGCGATGCTACAAGAAACACACATAAAAGATCAAGATTTCTGCAGGATGGACAAAATGTGGGTGGGTTCTGTTTTTGGATCTCCGTCGGTGAATAGGAAGCAAGCAGCCATGCACGCAGGACAGATGAGTATCGCTATACTTACGCGTCCTGACGCTGTGTCTTGAGCCCCCAGCTTCTCCGCGCTCTCTCTTCCTGCCTTCAGCGGTCCTGGGGTACCGCTCATTAAAACTCATGAATATGCGCATATTCATGAGTTTTAATGAGCGGCACCACGTGTGCGCTGAAGGCAGGAAGAGAGAGCACGGGGAGAAGCTGGGGGCTCAAGATGCAGCGTCAGGACGGGTAAGTATGACCTGACACCCCCGCCCTCCTCCCCCTCCGACCCCCTTTGTATATGACTCAAATACCGGGTGAGTCATAAAGGACGGACGTTTTTAAACTAATCATAAAATCGTTAAATATTTATTAAATATAAATGTATTCACAGATTTGGTTACGTATACTGACAAATATTTGACAAATTCAAGTGTGGAAAACAACATCTGCCATGTGGTGGCCATTATCAGTGATGCATTTCCAAAGGCGTTCTTGGAAGTTGGCATCAACACGTTCCAACACAACTCTGTCGATTTGGGCAACTTCCGCTCGAATAGCTTCCTTCAGTTCTTGTAATGATCGAGGCTTAAGCTTGTATACACGTGATTTGAGGTGACCCCATAAGTAATAATCGCACATGGACAGGTCTGGGGACCTAGGAGGCCAATTAATATCGCCAAACCTGGAAATGATGCGACCAGGGAAGAGAGGGCGAAGAACGTTCATTGTTGCTCCGGCTGTGTGGGCCGTTGCCCCATCTTGTTGAAACCACACACTAGAGATGGGGATATGTTGCCGTCGTAACTCAGGAACAAAGAAGTTATTTATCATGGCGATATAACGTTGTGAGTTCACGGTAACAGTATTGCCATTATCGCCTTCGAAAAAGTACGGACCGATCACGCCATATTTGCCCATAGCGCACCACACCGTTACCTTAGGGCTGTGCAGCGGTCGTTCATGTAATTCTTTCGGATTTTCATAGGCCCAATAACGGCAGTTCTGCTGATTAACCATGCCATTGACATGGAAATGAGCTTCATCACTCATGAATAAAATAAGGTTGTCGTTTTGCTCAATAATTGCTTCCATCTCATGTGCGAACTTCAGTCGCGCTGCGTAATCCCCGCGCTCCAACTGTTGCACAATGGCCAATTTATAGGGGTGGAAATGCAGGTCTAAATGCAAAATACGCCTTACTGTACGATTACTGAGGGCAAGTTCTAAAGAATGTTTCCGAGCAGATCGACTCGGACTACGCAGCATGGCTTGCCTGACGCGTTCCACATTTTCAGGGGTACGTGCCGTTCGTGGAGCCCCCGGTGGTCGTTTGTTCATTAGTGTACCTCGTGTACGGAGTGCTTCAACCCAACGTAGGATAGTGTTACGAGCGGGAACAGCTTGATTTCTGTGAATATTGAAATGACGCCGAAACTCACGCTGAACGGCTGTGATACACTCATTATTCTTGACAAAACTGTCGTACGCAAAAACGCGATGTTCTATCGTCCACGGCACCATAGCTTAAACTGAAACTAAAATAAAAACAATGCTTTCACCTCACAAACACAACCCCGCCTCCCGCACATCTCTACCTCCACCTGGTGGTGAGTTATAGCCACTTCAAATACATCCGTCCTTTATGACTCACCCGGTATAAGACGAGAGGGGGACTTTCAGCCCAATTTTTTGGGCTGAATATCTCGGCTTATATTCGAGTATATACGGTATGTTTGATTTTGGGGGGTGAAATGGAGCTGGAGGCTGGGTTATAAAGGAGGGGGAAAAGTCTAGTTTTGGTGAAAGAAAGGGTGGGTTTACAGAGTGCCCACAGATACATGTGCGAAAAAAGTGAAGTCTGAAAGAGACTTACTACTCTGTTTAGATTTTAAACTGTTTAATTCAACAGACTGTTTGTTAAAATGGGTTAATTTTTTTTTTTTAATTTCTTGTACATTTAATATGAAAGTAGTAACATGGAATGTCAAAGGGCTTCAGTCCCCACATGAAAGAATGATGGTTTTGAGACACCTTAAGAAACTTAATGTAGACATTGCGATGCTACAAGAAACACACATAAAAGATCAAGATTTCTGCAGGATGGACAAAATGTGGGTGGGTTCTGTTTTTGGATCTCCGTCGGTGAATAGGAAAGCAGGTGTACTGATTTTAATAAGCAAACAGGTGAACTGTGAAATAATATCTTGGGATTCAGATAAATCTGGAAGGAAAATAAGAGTATTATTAGACACCCCGGTGGGCATAGTTAGATTATATAACATATACGCTCCAAATGGGAACAATAAAGTTTTTTTTAGAGAGCTGGAAACTCAAATATTGGAAGACGAGGAGGAAAAGATAATCATTGGTGGTGACTTTAACACAGTTGTGAGTAACATTGAAGATAGATATAGAGTGAAACAGACCGTGGTAGATCAAGTGACAGAGGGGTGGCACCATTCCTAGACAGCACTGGGTTGATAGATATCTGGCGGACATCTCATCCAATAGATCGAGAATTTACTCATTTTTCACAGGTTCACAACTCTTGGTCTAGAATAGATTATTTTCTGATCTCTCAAGACTTGGTGAATAGGCTGAATGATATTAACATTCTAGATCTAATTATTTTGGATCATACCCCGGTCTTGTTATCCTTGCAGGACACTTTCCCAAAAGGCTCTGATATCTTATGGAGATTTCCGACGTTCTTGGCAGAAGATGAAAATTTTCTAAACATCATAAAATATTGGTGGTTAGAATTTGAATTAGATAATAGAGAACATAGGGATTCAGTGCATTTATACTGGGATACAGCAAAGGCTGTTTTGAGGGGGAGAATAATTGGATATGTCAATTCTTTAAAAAAGAAACCGAGGATAGCCTATAATGAAGCAAGTCAGAAAACTAGAGTAAGTTACCCAGAATATATCAGTAATCCGTCAGTTTCCAATAGAGAAAGATGGTTACAATCCAAATCAGAATTTGATCTTTGGTTAGGCCTGCTTCACACTTCAGTTTTTTTGTGTCAGTTAAAATCCGCCAAAATGGCGGAAAGCGGATTCGTTGCTAACTGATGTGAACGGATGGCACCGGACTGGTTTTTTTGACGTATCCGTTCAATGAAGAACTTCAAAGGAACCACAGCCCTGGGAGAGAGAGAGAGAGAGAGAGAGAGAGAGAGAGAATTTTTTCCGTCCGCCAGAAAGGATTTCAGGGTTAAATTTCCGGCTGACTTCCTTGCGCATTGTGAAATGCGGGTCCTGCAGCAAAAAAAGTTGCATGGTCCGTCCAGGCATGTCGGCGGACGAAAAAAATTTGGCGGATCCAACGGATGGCCATCCATCAAGATCCGCCGGTAATGCAACTCAATGGGGAAAAAAACGGATCCGCCCAAAAAAAATCCGTTTTTTTTTTTTTAAAAACGGCGGATTTTGTTCTGATGGTCAAAAACGGAAGTGTGAAACAGGCCTTAGAAAGATCAGAAACATTAAAGGGGCAAAGAAAATCGACAGAATTCTTTAAATTTAGGAATAAGGCCAGATCTCTTTTGGCAAAAATGGCTAGAGGTAAAAGGCACATGCCTTATATACAGTAAATAATTTAAGAGACTCTGAGGGTATTATACAGGGTGACCCAAAAAAAATAAATAAAATTCTTAGCAATTTCTATTCAGCCTTATACAAAAAAGGAGACCCGAATATGGTGGAGGGGATTCGCTTTCTTGACTTCTTACAATTGCCTCAGCTTAATGAAACAGACAGAGATAAGTTAAACGGATTAATAAAGAAAGAAGAACTAGTCAAAACGATAACAAGTTTGAAGAATAATAAGGCCACTGGCCCGGATGGTCTTCCAGGGGAATTCTATAAATTGTTGAAGAATGATATAACTACCGTATATACTCGTGTATAAGCCGAGATTTTCAGCACATTTAAGAAATGAGCAGTGGCGAGAGATGCATTACAAACTGATAGACCAAAAGATATTCGCTTTTAATCTTACCTACGATGGTGCACCTACTCACTATCTTACTAGTCCAAAATGTAGTCTACACAGGGCCAATTTATTACATGGTTTGTGGGGATGCCCAATTATTCAAAGATTCTGGGCCGAGGTAATTAGATACATACAGAGAATCTGGAAGGTTGAGATACCCAAAAATGTACAGGCATGTGTTTTTCATTTCATTAGCCTGACAAGTGAATCAAATAATAAAATATATAGTGCTGTACATACTGTACTGCAGTTCAGAAATGTATCTTGAGACACTGGCAGGAGAAGAAACCATCGAGTGTTTCAGAACTGATAGATACTATAAAATCCCTTATGTTGATAGACAAAATAGATACAGAATCCCAAAAAGAAAAGAATACTGAAACATTTTTCAAAAAATAGAGGACTTTTATTGAATGTAGTGTGGTACAGTAAAGGGTGTTTTACTGGATGGGAGATACAATTCTCCCAGCAGGTTAATGTTTGGTCGGGTTTTTCCCTAAAGACAGGACCTGCGTTGATGTCATGGTCACGTGATCAGCCCATGTGATGTCTACCTCATTTGTAGGAGGGGTTATGGGCTATGTAATGGAGGTTGGCGTTTGGCACATGGTGAGTGTGTCTGGAAGTTACAGGAACTTGGCTGAACTTAGCCTGAACTTGTATACAGGATCCCTGTGCTGCAGGACTATAGCAGCAAGATTCTCAACAACCCTGGGAATGGCACCTGGCAGCCGCTTAGTTAAGCCCGTCCCATGCAAGGAGTGAGTCTGGGACCAGTGATTCTCCAAGCTGGAGTATATTTGCTTTTCCTTACTTTCTGTGAATCTGCTGTTTGCAACGTGACATTAAACCACTGAAATTGGACTGTAAGCCTGTGTGTTGCCTCGTTACTGCAGCCCTGCCATTACCTACCAGAGCGAATCCCTACAATTGGTGGACTGAATGCGGGCAAACGCAGTGAGGCCAGGCTGTTTTTCTTATTTTTTAATTTGTACTCCAGCCTATGTCCTGGGTGAAACGAGTGGCACAGACCCAGGTGGGGAACTTTCCGAAAATGGAGGCCACGGTAAAAACGCTCATAGAGGCCATGCGACAGCAGCAGCAGGCTATACAGCAGCAGCAGGAGGCCATGCGGCAGCAGCAGCAGGCTATGCAGCAGCAGGCTACACAGCAGCAGCAGGCTACGATGCAGCAGGAGGCCATGCAGCAGCAGCAGCAGAAGGCCATACGACAGCAGGCAATGCAGCAGCAGCAGGAAATCAATCAGCTGTTGATACAGCATATCACGACAGCACAGACAAAAGGAACTAACCGGGGAATCCATGATGTCCGGAAAGCGGTTCGTACAGCGGTTCCCAAAATGGAGAAGTCGGACGATGTGGAGGCGTACCTGGAGATGTTCGAAGGAGTCGCTGAGAGAGAAGCTACCCCGGGACCATTGGGCAGAAATCATCGCTCTGTTTCTGGCCCTAGGACCTTTGAAAGCATATCAGGACCTACCCACGGAGCAAAGGGCGGACTACACGGTCGTCAAGGGTGAGATACTGGCACGTCTTGGGGTAAATGTGTTAGTTCGGGCCCAGCGGGTACACCAGTGGGAGTTTACCCCCTCCAAGCCGGCTCAGTCCCAGTATTACTGTGAAAAATGAGGATGAATGAACTCATTGAGATCAACATCCAACACTGCGGAGATACCATCACATGTTTCTCAATGCAGTGATTCTAGGGCAATGCCCCCACCCTTATGGGAAATATGTAAATATATGCAAAACACAAGCCGCGGAGACACCATCACATGTTTCTCAACGCAAGCAATGACTAGCCAGGTCTTTCCCCGAGAGGGAACAACCACGGGAAGGGCAGTCTCCAATGAAGGAAACCACCTATTCCAAAACATGGTATCCATCCACAGACAGCTGTTTCGGGGTATTGCCCCTCATCATTGTGGAGTAGGAATCTGGCCAGTAGGAGCAATGCCTAGTAGAAGACTGTGAAAAATGAGGATGAATCAACTCATTGAGATCAACATCCAACACTGCGAAGACACCATCACATGTTTCTCAACGCAGTGATTCTAGGGCAATCCCCCCACCCTTATGGGAAATATGTAAATATATGCAAAACACAAGCCGCGGAGACACCATCACTTGTTTCTCAACGCAAGAAATGACTAGCCAGGTCTTTCCCCGGGAGGGAACAACCACGGGAAGAGCAGTCTCCAATGAAGGAAACCACCTATGCCAAAACATGGTATCCATCCACAGACAGCTGTTTCAGGGTATTGCCCCTCATCAGTGTGGAGTAGGAATCTGGCCAGTAGGAGCAATGCCTAGTAGAAGACAGTGAAAAATAATGAATTAACTCATTGAGATCAACATCCAACACTGCGGAGACACCATCACATGTTTCTCAACGCAGTGATTCTAGGGCAATCCCCCCACCCTTATGGGAAATATGTAAATATATGCAAAACACAAGCTGCGGAGACACCATCCCATGTTTCTCAACGCAAGCAATGACTTTCCAGGTCTTTCCCCGGGAGGGAACAACCACGGGAAGGGCAGTCTCCAATGAAGGAAACCACCTATGCCAAAACATGGTATCCATCCACAGACAGCTGTTTCGGGGTATTGCCCCTCATCAGTGTGGAGTAGGAATCTGGCCAGTAGGAGCAATGCCTAGTAGAAGACTGTGAACAATGAGGATGAATGAACTCATTGAGATCAACATCCAACACTGCGGAGACACCATCACATGTTTCTCAACGCATTGTGTTATGAATGAGTCACCGAGGAGGAAAAAACAAAAAGCAAGCTAAGCCCAGAAAACCGAAGAGGTTGGTAACTAGCGGATTGCAGACCCCTGATCCTATCCACGACAACTAGCAGTAGCCGTGGAGCGTGCCTATGGTGGTCCTAGACGCCTCGTCACGGCCGGAGAACTAAATAAGCCTAAAGAAAGAAAGGGAAAATCTAAACTGCCACAGAGCAGACCCCAAAGCAATAGACAGCCCCCAACATGTATTGTCGGTGAAACAAGATGAAAACACAGACACAGGTAGAAAGATAGGCTGAGCAAATGATGGGGCCCTCGCTAACTAGAAAGGACAGGAAAGAAAAGCTGCTGTCTGCAATCACGCAAAAAACCCTGCCAAAAAGAATGTCCAACACGTCTGATAGAAAAAGGCCCTGAAGTCACTAGACTTCAAATCACTATATCAGCACTCAGGTATATTCTGAAGACAGAGCAAAGAGATCAACTGATCAGAGACAAAATGGGGATTCAGCCCAGTCCCAGCCAGGGCTGGCTGAACACAAAAACTAAGTAAACCAGACAAAAACTCATAAGAACAATAGAAGAGAAAACTTAGCTTTAGGGAGGCAGGAACCAAACTGGAAACCAGGAGCCACAGTCAGAAAAAATCACCAGCAAGAAACTAGGGAGTCGGCTGCCTTAAATCCAATCAGAAACTCCTGATGTCCAATCGCAGTCCTCTTCCTCAGGTGGTCGGTCTCTGCCATTTAGATCAGCTTCATTACCTCCCTTCACCAACAGAGGGAGTCCAGATAGAGAACTCACTACTCCTCTGTCAGCACAGCCAGCTCCATAACCCTCACCAGATGACAGAGGCAAACCCGGAAATGAGCTCACAACAGAACCCCCCCCCCTTGAGGAGGGGTCACCGAACCCTCATCCACGTCACCGGGCCGATCAGGAAGGGCCCGATGAAAAGCACGAACCAATCTATCGGCATGAATATCAGAGGCAGAGATCCAAGAATTGTCCTCCTGGTCATAACCCTTCCACTTGACCAAATACTGGAGTCTCCGTCTAGCCAGACGAGAATCCAGTATTTTCTCTACCTCATATTCCACATTACCTTCAACCAATACAGGGTCAGGAGATGCAGCCATAGGAACTACTTGCTCAACATATCTCTTCAACAGCGACTTATGAAACACATTATGGATCTTAAACGTAACAGGAAGAGCCAATTGAAAAGAAACTGGATTAAGAGTCTCCAAAATCTTGTAAGGTCCAATAAATGTTGGCTTGAACTTTGGAGAAGCCACCTTCATAGAGATATTCTTTGATGACAACCAAACCATATCACCCACTTTAAACTGGGGACCAATGGTCCTATGCCAGTTAGAAAACCGCTGGGCCTTTTCCTGGGAGAGAGACAACTTATCCACTACTTGGTCTCAAATCTGCTGAATTTTCTCTACCACAGTGTCAACACCTGGGCATGTTGAAGATTCCACTTGCCCTGAAGAAAATCGAGGTTGAAATCCAAAGTTACAGAAAAAGGGCGACATCAAGGTGGCAGAACTAGCTCTATTATTTAAAGCTAATTCGGCCAAGGGCAAAAATGAAACCCAATCATCCTGATCAGCAGATATAAAACATCTCAAATAGGACTCCAAAGTCTGGTTTGTTCTTTCCGTCTGCCCATTGGTCTGAGAGTGAAACGCAGAGGAGAAGGACAACTGAATTTCCAGCTTGGAACAAAAGGCTTTCCAGAATCTGGAAAGAAACTGAACTCCTCTGTCCGATACAATGTTCTCAGGAATCCCATGCAACCGAACCACCTGTTGTAAAAACAAGGGTACCAACTCTCAGGAAGATGGCAACTTTGGGAGTGGTACAAGATGGACCATCTTAGAGAATCTATCACAAATCACCCAGATAACAGTCATTCTCTGAGAGACAGGAAGATCAGAAATAAAATCCATTGAAATATGGGTCCATGGCCTCTTAGGCACCTGCAATGGCATCAACAACCCACTAGAGCAAGAACAGGGTTTAGACCGGGAACAAGACCCACAGGACTGCACAAAATTCCTGACATCACGAGATAAGGCGGGCCACCAAAAAGACCGACTCACCAAATCTCTGGTACCAAAAATACCTGGATGACCAGCCAATGCAGAGCAATGAACTTCAGACATCACTCTCTTCCTCCACTGGTCAGGAACATACAATTTTCCCATAGGACAACGCTCAGGTTTGCCCTCCTGGAATTCTTCCAGAGCACGTCTCAAATCGGGCGAGATGGCAGAAAGAACTACCCCCTCACCTAGGATGGTAGTAGGCTTGGTCACAATAGGAGAATCAGCAAAGAAACTCCTAGAAAGGGTGTCTGCCTTAACATTCTTAGTGCCTGGAAGAAAGGAGACCACAAAATCAAAACGCATAAAAAACAAGGCCCACCTAGCCTTTCTAGGATTCAAGCATTTGGCCGACTCAAGGTAAATCAAATTCTTGTGGTCAGTGAGGACCACAACTTGATGTCTAGCTCCCTCCAACCAATGTCTCCACTCCTCAAATGCCCATTTCTTGGCAAACAATTCCCGATTCCCCACATCATAGTTGCGTTCAGATGCGGAGAACTTTCGGGAAAAGAAGGCACAGGGATTCATTTTAGACGTCACCGGATCTTTTTGGGACAAAACAGCTCCTGCACCAATCTCTGAAGCGTCTAACTCCACCTGAAAAGGAAGTGAGACATCAGGTTGCCACAAAACCGGAGCAGAAGTGAACCTCCGCTTCAGCTCCTGAAAGGCCGAAACAGCCTCTGAAGACCAATTCAGCACATCAGCACCCTTCTTAGTTAAATCAGTCAGTGGTTTAGCAATACCAGAAAAAATTAGCTATAAATTTACGAAAAAAATTAGCAAAACACAAAAACTTCGGGAGAGCCTTCAAAGAAGTGGATTGAACCCAATCATAAATTAAATGGCCTGTACCTTGGCCGGGTCCATTTCAATAGTTGATGGAGACAAAATAAATCCCAAAAATGAAATCCTCTGTACACCAAAAAGGCACTTCGATCCCTTTACATACAAGGAAATCTCCCTCAAAATCCGGAACACAGTCTGAACATGTTCCACATGAGAATCCCAATCCCTGGAAAAGATCAAAATATCATCCAGATAGATGATCAAAAACTTATCCACAAAGTCACGGAAAATATAATTCATTAAGGATTGGAAGACAGAAGGGGCATTAGAGAGCCCAAAAGGCATCACCAGGTACTCAAAATGTCCCTCCGGAGTATTAAACGCCGTCTTCCATTCATCCCCATGCTTGATGCGAATAAGATTATACGCCCCCCTGAGGTCAAGCTTAGTAAACTAGCAAGCACCTTTAACTCTGGAGAATAAATCAGAAATCAGGGGTAACGGATACTGAAATTTAACCGTAATTTTGTTGAGGGAACGATAGTTAATACAAGGCCTTAATGAACCATCCTTGGCCACGAAAAACCTCCCAGCACCTAAGGGCGAAGAGGATGGTCTAATATGACCCTTCTCCAACGACTCCTTAATATAAGATCGCATAGCCTCGTGTTCGGGTACAGATAAATTGAAAAGTCGACCCTTGGGAAATTTACACCCAGCTCTCAACTCAATTGCACAGTCATAACTCCTATGAGGAGGCAAAGACGCAGACTTACTCTCACTATATACATCATAAAAATCAGCCAAATAGTCAGGAACATCATGCGACTGGGGAGAGGTGGAGAAAACAGGAGTGTCACCAAGAGCACACCGACAACCCCAACTCACCACAGACACAGATTTCCAATCCAAAACCGGATTATGTATTTGCAACCAGGGAAAACCCAGAAAAATGGTATCATGTAAATTATGCAACACCAAAAATCTGCAATTTTCTTGGTGGTCTGGGGCGACCCGCATTATCACCATTTTGATTTACATTGATCATTTTTATGTTTTCTTGTTCTCAACGCATGCCACCTTAGAAGTCTCCAGTGCTTTCTCTCAAACCATTGAATGTAAATCAAAATTAATATCCCATGGAGGTCTGGATTTGGAAGGATACTCAAAATCAAAGTGGAAAATCAAATTACAGGCTGATCCAACTTCAATGGAAATTCCTCAAGACAAGGAAATGATGCTCAGTAGTGTGTGTGGCCTCCACGTGCCTGTTTGACCTCCCTACGACACCTGGGCATGCTCCTGATGAGTCGGCAGATGTTGTCATGAGGGATCTCCTCCCAGACCTGGATTAAAGCATCTGCCAACTCCTGGACAGTGTGGTGCAACGTGTTGTTGGTGGATGGAGCGAGTATGATGTCCCTGATGTCCCCCAGTGTTACGGTTCTGCAGCACAGGACTAGGGTAGGAGGGGGGAAAACTGACCCTGCACTGCGACTATGCTGATACCCTATGATGGAGTGGGCGACCCATTCCTTGCGAATAGACACACCGACAATCCAAGGTTAATCTCAAGCGAAGACCTATAGGTGGGGGAAGGGGGTCCCGGAAAGATCTAAGGACTGGGTACAAAAACGGGTCACCTCCTAATAGAAAACAAAGAGAAGGCTGCAGAAACAAACTGAAAACAGAATCTTAGACTATCAGAACTGGAGGTCCCAGCGCTGCACTAATTAAACACACAGAAGGCAAAGCAAAGCTCCAAGCCAGAACTCAAGCGGATTAACACTGATGTCCAGCAAGGAATGGGAGACAGATGCAGGTTAAGAAAGGGTGATACAATCACCTGACCCAAGACAAACCCAGCACCAGAGGAAAAAGACCAGCAGTCAGAACACTACAAGAAAATGGTGGATAGTAACAAACTAAACAGATTCTAACACCCAGTAGGACATAATTGCGCACAATTAAGTACACCCCATTTGAAGAGGAACATGGGGATGTCTCGGGAATCTTATATTCCTGATGGGCTGATCCTACTGATCTGTATCCTGTCTGTGGTCATTACATGAGTACAGATTCTGCAGCTCTTCACATTGGAAGTGTCATGATCTCAGTGCGGGTTTGACTCGCACACGTGGGGTTAATGTCTGGAACCAGTGCTGATGACTGGCATTTCTGGGGTTAAAGGTTGTGATCCCGGTGCAGGCTTACCTGCACACCTGGGGCTATGATTGTGGCCTCTCCCTGGTTCTGGGAGAGGCTTCTTATAGCCTCAGGATGCTCCCATCCCTGTCAGTTATACTCTTGCCCTTGGCATAGTGTGGTGACCCCTGAGTGTGTTTTTGCTGTGTTCTGGTTGCTTGATAATCTGTGTATGACTCGGTCTGTTCTCTGGATATTGCTTTGGATTCTGCTTGGTACCTTCTATGTCTGTTTGGTTTTGACTGCTGCTTGGCCCTGACTATCCGTCCTGTCTCATCCTTGGTACCTTACGGCTATCTCTGTGTATGAACCCCGTTTTGCCTGACTCTGAGTAATTCTGTTTAGTGTCTTTCCATCTCACTAAGCAGGATGCTAAGCCCCGCCCCTTGCAGTCACATGACCGTAGGTCCTGTGTCTGCTTGCTAAACTTCAGCATCCACACGTCCTGTGTATCGGTACTTTCTGGCTGTACCTGACCCCGGTACCCCTACAGTGCGGGTGAGTCCCTGCTCAGCGGAGGCTGCACGCCGGCGCTGACAGGATCCTGACACTCAGGACATGCGCACTTGCTCAGTGAGCAAGTACAGTGCGGTGTTCCTGACATTATAACTGACCATTAAGTTTTTGGGTTTTTGTTTTTTTTTCTCTGCTGAGAAATATGGATCCCACACAATCTCTTGCTGAGCAAATGAAAAATCTGAGTCAGATGTTTCAGGGTTTATCTCTGGAGCAGCAAGCTCTGGCTCGTTCTCAGCAGCAGGTTACTGAGACAGTGCAGGGGGCTTTAGCTGCTGGGTCTCTGGGGGCTGGGGCGAGTGATGTTGTTAAACACCTGTTAAACTGCCTGATTTTTTTTCTGGGAACAAAAAGGAGTTCAGGGTCTTCATGGAGGGGTGCAAACTCTTCTTTAGTTTGAGGCCACGTTCCTCTGGAGACGAAAGTCAGAAGGTAGGTGTCATTATGTCTCTGTTAAGAGGGTCCCCACAAGCTTGGGCTTTCTCCCTTCCTCCCACTGCCCCTGAGAGAGTGTCTGTGAATGCGTTTTTTTGAGGCCCTCGGGCACATATATGATGAGCCGGACCGAGTGCGATTGGCAGAGGACATGCTGATGAGTGTCTGTAAGGGGAAACACTCGGCTGAGTGGTTTTGCACAGAATTCCGCCACTGGGCCGCAGAGGTCTCTTGGGACGACGCCGCACTCCGAGGACTCTTTCGTAGAGGCTTGTCCGAGCGGTTACAGGATGCCTTGGCATTACATCCCCCACCTAACTCTCTCGAGGACGCCATGACCCAGGCCGTCCGGATGGACCGCAGGCTGCGGGCCAGGGGGTGATGCAAGCGGAGACTCCATTGTTCCCTAGTGGAAAAGAGACTGTTTCTGTACCCATGGACGTAGGGGCTCTCTCCCTGAAGGAAAAGGAGAGACAACGCCGGAGAGAAAAGCAGTTATGCTTCTACTGTGGTGAAACGGGACATTACAAAAGGGAGTGTCCTGATTGTCCATCCTCAACCCGGTCGACGGGAAACGACTAGGTGTGGGTAGTCAGCGGGGAGACTACTCAGACTCTCAGGTACCCTTTTCCTCGTTTTCTAAGGTGTTGCTTCATGTGGAACTGTTAGTGGACGATTGTTGTTTTCCCTCTACAGCTTTCGTGGACTGCGGATCATCCATCAATCTCATTGACTCCCAATTGGTCACACGCTGTAAGATAGGGACAGTTAGACTTAAGGTTCCGATCAAAGTGGTGGCCATTGACTCCCCCCCCACTAAAGAGGGAATTCTCTTTGACTTGTTTTCACTCAAAGTGGGCGCTACTCATGTGGAAAAATTAAGTTGTTTGGTTCTGGACAATCTACCAGCAGGATTGGTGTTGGGCATGCCCTGGTTACAACGCCATAACCCAGTCATTAACTGGAAAATGGGGGAGATTGTTCAGTGGGGGTTTAATGATTCGATGTTACGTGATAAGTCTGCACTATTGGTTGAATCTGTTAAATCTGTATCTGTGTCATCTGTCGAGCTGGAAGGTATTCCGGACTACCTGAAAGAATTCAAAGATGTCTTCTCTGAAAGCGAGGCCGAGACGTTACCGCCACATAGACCCTTTGACTGCGCTATCGAGTTAGTCCCGGGGGCTAAATTGCCTAAAGCCCGTCTGTTTAATTTATCTGGCCCTGAGCGCTTGGCCATGAAAGATTACATTGCTGAGAGTCTTCACAAAGGACACATATGTCCCTCAGTCTCACCTGTGGCGGCAGGGTTTTTTTTTGTTAAGAAAAAAGATGGTGGTTTACGTCCCTGCCTCGATTTTCGTGAGCTGAACAAGATTACTGTACGAAATACGTACCCCCTTCCGTTGATTCCCGATTTGTGTAACCAACTTTCAGGGGCAAAATGGTTCTCCAAACTGGATCTTCAGGGGGCATAAAATTTGATAAGGGTCCGGGAGGGGGATGAATGGAAAACCGCGTTCCTCACGACCGAGGGACTGTTTGAAAATTTAGTCATGCCGTTTGGTCTTACCAACGCCCCAGCCATATTTCAGAATTTCATCAACGTGGTATTGTCGGATCTTATTGGTCGTTTTGTTGTCATTTACTTAGACGATATTCTGATATACTCACACGACAGTCAATCTCATCTGAATCATGTACGAACCATTCTCCAAAGACTGAGGGAAAATCATCTGTATGCCAAATTGGAGAAATGTGTGTTTTTTGTTCAAGAATTGTCTTTTTTGGGATTAATTGTGTCCTGCGAGGGTTTTGCATGGACCCCAAGAAGGTGCAGGCCATTGCGGATTGGGTGCAACCCCGAGACCTTAAGGGTCTTCAGCGCTTCTTGGGGTTCGCCAATTATTACCGCAAATTTATTCGGGGGTTTTCACAGGTGGTCAAACCACTCACAGATCTTACTTGTAAAGATGCGTATGTGAGAAACTGGTCCTCGCTCGCAAAAGAAGCCTTTGCGACCCTGAAAAGAAGCTTTATGTTTGCTCCTGTGTTAGTACAGCCAGATCCATCCAAACCATTCGTCGTGGAAGTGGACGCCTCTGAGGTGGGGGTGGGGGCGGTGTTGTCCCAAGGGCCTGCCACTCTAACCAACCTCAGGCCATGTGCTTTCTTTTCCAAGAAGTTCTCTACTGTGGAAAGAAATTACGACGTAGGCAATAGAGAGCTTCTTGTGGTCAAATTGGAGTTTGAAGAATGGAGGCACTTTTTGGAGGGGGCCAGTCACCCGGTTACGTTGATCACGGATCACAAAAATTTGTCATATATTGAGTCTGCTAAAAGACTAACGCCCAGACAGGCCCGTTGGTCACTTTTTTTTTTCCCATTTTCAGTTTACGATTACATTTCGTCCAGGGTCTAAGAATGTCAAGGCTGACGCCTTATCGTGCAGTTTTCAGCCGGTGTCGCCCCCTGAGCCACCGTCCTCCATTCTTCACCCTGGGGTTGTGATAGCAGAGGTCTCATCTGAATTGGAACGGGAGATTCAGGGGGCCCAGTCGCGGGTCCCGGCGGCCAAGCCGGAGGGGAAGTTGTTTGTCCCAGAGCAACTTCGCCTGAAACTCTTGCAGGAGTTCCATGAATCCAAGCTGAGTGCTCACCCTGGTATTTCAGCCACACGTCTGGCGGTGGCTAGGATCTTTTGGTGGCCTACCCTTGGTTCGGACATAAAAAAATTCATTGCTGGTTGTGGGGTCTGCGCTCATTCTAAAAGCTCTCATAGCCGGCCGGCAGGGGAGCTAATGCCCTTAGCAGTGCCCGAAAGACCATGGACTCACTTATCCATGAATTTTGTTACCAATCTCCCTCCATCTAAGGGTAATACAGTGGTATGGGTAGTGGTGGACAGGTTTTCTAAGCAGGCTCATTTTGTACCCCTGTCCGCACTACCGTCAGCTGAGATGTTGTCTAGGTTATTTGTGCAGCATGTGATCCGGTTGCATGGGGTACCCCTGAATGTGGTGTCTGATCGTGGTGTGCAGTTTGTGGCTAAGTTTTGGCGTGCTTTCTGCAAAAAATTAGGGATGTCTCTGTCCTTTTCGTCTGCATACCATCCTGACAGCAATGGTCAGATGGAACGCACTAATCAGTCTCTGGAACAGATCCTCAGATGTCTGACTTCTGCTAGACAGAATGACTGGTGTGATATACTGCCGTTGGCTGAATTCGCCTTCAATAGTCGGGTGAGTCAATCCACTGGTATGTCCCCTTTCTTCATCAACTATGGGTTCAGTCCTCATTTTGGTGAGTTTTCTCATCTGGATTCGGGGTGTCCCGGGGCTGAGGACTCTGTTCAGCGATTACAGAATACGTGGGCAGAAGTTCAGCGGAGTATATCTAGGTCTCAGGGCAGGTATAAGTTTTTCGCGGACAGGAAACGAACACTAGGGCCCACGTTTCAGGTTGGAGACAAGGTTTGGCTCTCCACTCGAAACATTAAGTTGAAGGTTCCTTCAGCCAAGTCGGGGCCCAAATTCATTGGCCCATATAAGATTGTGGAAAAAATCAGTCCAGTGGCGTATAGGCTGTGCCTTCCACCCTCTTTCCAGATCCCTAACGCCTTCCACAAATCTCTACTGAAACCTTTTGAAGCAGTCCGGGGAGACTCCGAGTCTGCTGCTTCTCCTGTTTTGGTCGAGGGGCAGGTGGAGTACGAGGTTGGTCATATCGTAGATTCCAGGTTGGTACAGCGGTCGGTACAGTACCTGGTTCATTGGAAGGGGTATGGATCGGAAGACAGGTCCTGGGTACCGGCCCGGTTGATGCATGCTGATCGCCTGGTGCGGGCTTTCCATGCTAAGTACCCGGGCAAGCCTGGGGGTCCAGAGGCCCCCCGTTGAGAGGGGGGTACTGTCATGATCTCAGTACGGGTTTAACTCGCACACGTGGGGTTAATGTCTGGAACCAGTGCTGATGACTGGCATTTCTGGGGTTAAAGGTTGTGATCCCGGTGCAGGCTTACCTGCACACCTGGGGCTATGATTGTGGCCTCTCCCTGGTTCTGGGAGAGGCTTCTTATAGCCTCAGACGCTCCCATCCCCGTCAGTTATACTCTTGCCCTTGGCATTGTGTGGTGACCCCTGAGTGTGATTTTGCTGTGTTCTGGTTGCTTGATAATCTGTGTATGACTCGGTCTGTTCTCTGGATATTGCGTTGGATTCTGCTTGGTACCTTCTATGTCTGTTTGGTTTTGACTGCTGCTTGGCCCTGACTATCCGCTCTGTCTCATCCTTGGTACGTTACGGCTATCTCTGTGTATGACCTCCGTTTTGCCTGACTCTGAGTAATTCTGTATAGTGTCTTTCCATCTCACTAAGCAGGATGTTAAGCCCCGCCCCCTTGCAGTCACATGACCGTAGGTCCCGTGTCTGCTTGCTAAACTTCAGCATCCACAGGTCCTGTGCATCGGTACTTTCTGGCTGTACCTGACCCCGGTACCCCTACAGTGCGGGTGAGTCCCTGCTCAGCGGAGGCTGCATGCCGGTGCTGACAGGATCCTGACACTCAGGACACGCGCACTGGCTCAGTGAGCAAGTGCAGTGCGGTGTTCCTGACAGGAAGCATAAGTTTCTCTTGGAGGATCAGAGGGCACGGATCACGATATTCCTTATATTTGGAGGCAGTCTGTAGTAAGGGAGGGTCTCTGAATATTATTTTTAGCCGGTCATCTTTGTGTAGGATATAGGGATGTTTTTTAGTAGTTTTTCTTCCCACTTCAAGTGCACATCATACACACAGCTCTGCAACATACGCTCCGTAAACGTCTTACAAACTCGGTTCCACTCTGTACACTTGCTAAGCAAGTTGTGCTCGGCTCTGCTCCGTACACACAGCTCTGCTCTGTATTCATCTTACACACGTGGCTCCGCTTTGTACATGGTAAATATACCCGGTTCCACTCCACACACATCGCACACTCATGGCTCCGCTGTGCACACATCGTACACTCATGGCTCCGCTCCGTACACCTCGTACACACACGGCTCCTCTCCGTACACCTCGTGCACACACGGCTCCGCTCCGTACACCTCGTACACACACGGCTCCGCTCCGTACACCTCGTACACACACGGCTCCGCTCCGTACACCTCGTACACACACGGCTCCGCTCCGTACACCTCGTACACACACGGCTCCGCTCCGTACACCTCGTACACACACGGCTCCGCTCCGTACACCTCGTACACACACGGCTCCGCTCCGTACACCTCGCACACACACGGCTCCACTCCGTACACCTCGCACACACACGGCTCCGCTCCGTACACCTCGTACACACATGGCTCCGCTCCGTACACCTCGTACACACACGGCTCCTCTCCGTACACCTCGTGCACACACGGCTCCGCTCCGTACACCTCGTACACACACGGCTCCGCTCCGTACACCTCGTACACACACGGCTCCGCTCCGTACACCTCGTACACACACGGCTCCGCTCCGTACACCTCGTACACACACGGCTCCGCTCCGTACACCTCGCACACACACGGCTCCACTCCGTACACCTCGCACACACACGGCTCCGCTCCGTACACCTCGTACACACATGGCTCTGCTCCGTACAGCTCGTGCACACTCGGCTCCGCTCTACACACATCGTACACACACGGCTCCACTCCGTACACCTTGTACACACATGGCTCTGCTCCATACACATGTGGCTCCACTCAGTACACATCGTACACACACGGCTCCGCTCAGTACACCTCGTACACACACGGCTCCGCTCCGTACACCTCGTACACACACGGCTCCGCTCCGTACACCTCGTACACACACGGCTCCGCTCCGTACACCTCGCACACACACGGCTCCACTCCGTACACCTCGCACACACACGGCTCCGCTCCGTACACCTCGTACACACATGGCTCTGCTCCGTACACCTCGTGCACACTCGGCTCCGCTCTACACACATCGTACACACACGGCTCCACTCCGTACACCTTGTACACACATGGCTCTGCTCCATACACATGTGGCTCCACTCAGTACACATCGTACACACACGGCTCCGCTCAGTACACCTCGTACACACACGGCTCCGCTCCGTACACCTCGTACACACACGGCTCCGCTCCGTACACCTCGTACACATGTGGCTCCGCTCCGTACACCTCATACACACACGGCTCTGCTCCGTACACCTCGTACACACATGGCTCCGCTCCGTACACCTCGTACACACGTGGCTCCGCTCCGTACACCTCGTACACACACGGCTCTGCTCCGTACACCTCGTACACACACGGCTCTGCTCCGTACACCTCGTACACACGCGGCTCTGCTCCGTACACCTCGTACACACGCGGCTCCGCTCCGTACACCTCGTACACATGCGGCTCCGCTCCGTACACCTCGTACACACACGGCTCCGCTCTGTACACCTCATACACACACGGCTCTGCTCCGTACACCACGTACACACACGGCTCTGCTCCGTACACCTCGTACACACACGGCTCTGCTCCGTACACCTCGTACACACACGGCTCTGCTCCGTACACCTCGTACACACACGGCTCTGCTCCGTACACCTCGTACACACACGGCTCCGCTCCGTACACCTCGTACACACACGGCTCCGCTCCGTACACCTCGTACACACACGGCTCTGCTCCGTACACCTCGTACACACGTGGCTCCGCTCCGTACACCTCGTACACACGTGGCTCCGCTCCGTACACCTCGTACACACACGGCTCTGCTCCGTACACCTCGTACACACACGGCTCTGCTCCGTACACCTCGTACACACACGGCTCCGCTCTGTACACCTCATACACACACGGCTCTGCTCCGTACACCACGTACACACACGGCTCTGCTCCGTACACCTCGTACACACACGGCTCCGCTCCGTACACCTCGTACACACACGGCTCTGCTCCGTACACCTCGTACACACACGGCTCTGCTCCGTACACCTCGTACACACACGGCTCTGCTCCGTACACCTCGTACACACACGGCTCTGCTCCGTACACCTCGTACACACACGGCTCCGCTCCGTACACCTCGTACACACACGGCTCCGCTCCGTACACCTCGTACACACACGGCTCCGCTCCGTACACCTCGTACACACACGGCTCTGCTCCGTACACCTCGTACACACGTGGCTCCGCTCCGTACACCTCGTACACACACGGCTCTCCTCCGTACACCTCGTACACACACGGCTCCGCTCCGTACACCTCGTACACACACGGCTCTGCTCCGTACACCTCGTACACACACGGCTCTGCTCCGTACACCTTGTACACACACGGCTCCGTTCCGTACACCTCGTACACACACGGCTCTGCTACATCCCCCTGTAAACCTCTCCTGACCCCACACAGAAACTTCCCCTCATCCAGCACCATGACAACCAGCACAGCAGAGTCCTGCATACACTGAGGCCCCTGATCATGTGACCCCTGACTCCTCCCCTCCTGTGACCTCATCCCAGGTCCTGTGCGCACAGAGCAGCCATATATGTGGAGTGCGGCTCTGCAGGTGGAGGTAGGTGCTGGAGCCCCGTTATTCTCTCTCAGGATTAGCCGCTGGTCACACTCGGCCATTTTTCCTCCCCATATAATAAATGCTCTTTACCATCTCTGTGCTGTTCCGTTCTCCATGTTTCCCCCCTGAATACACACGTTCTCCCCCCGTTGCTGGTCGCTGGGGTCTGACCTGTGACCCGGAGACCCTGAGCTGGGGCTCTGCAGTCCTGGGGGTCTGGGAGATATTATTTTCCCACAAGGTTTTTCTGATTGCGGCTTTATTTCTAGTTTTTATTTTCATCTTTGATCACTTTTTTTTGCATTTTGGGGGTTATGGTGACTGGGGTGTTGTTCGGGCCAAAAAAGATTAGCGACCGTGAGACGTAGATTACGCTGCTCTACCAGAGAATAAAAAGCCTCCTCACAGATAACAGCGGGAACACCCTGAGGACAGGTAATGTGGTAGATGTCACCTGCAGTCCTATGTAACACCACAGATAATGTAGTAGATGTCACCTGCAGTCCTACGTAACACCACAGATAATGTAGTAGATGTCATCTGCAGTCCTATGTAACACCACAGATAATGTAGTAATGTCACCTGCAGTCCTATGTAACACCACAGACAGCACAGTGATAACTCTGAGTCGGGACCTCAGTACCGCAGCCAATACTAGGCACCGGTAGCAGAGGTGTAGACTCCATGGTGAACACATCGCAGTATAATATATAACTGCAGCCAGGGCCGAACATTGTCTACAAACGCGCATCTAACCAGGAATGTAATTCTCTCTTAATTATTTTAGTAACTTATAAAATTCTGACATTTGATAAATAATAATTAGTGAAGAGCGCAAATTCTCGTTGCTTGTGTTTGTCTAGGGTGTGTCGCGCTCGCACCTTGGAAGATTGGCGTGAGCCGGGGGGTTGTGGCCCCTCTGTGCCACAGCCCAGACTACCCTGGAAGGGGCGTGACTACGACAGGTACCTTGGTTTTCACTGGAGCCTCCGATACTGAGGTCAGGCTTGTGCTCAGGTGCCACTCCATGGTGGTGTCTGGCTGAGGCTGCTGATACCACTTGGGGAGACGAAACACTAGGACAGGTACAGGCGACAGGCACAACTAGCAGACAGGCAGTTGACCACGGCGGACACCGCTGAGACATAGGCAGGCGGGCAAGGCTGAGGCACAAGGGCAGGGACCAACTCGAAAGACATAGGAACACGGGCAGGAGGGAGTGGTGTATGGAATAGGTAGGGTCCTGTTCACACAGCAGGTACTAATACTGGCAGGAAGGAATGGTGGATGAGGGAACAGGTTGAGACCTGTTCACACAGCAGGTACTGCTGCTGGCAGGAAGGAAGGAATGGTGGATGAAGGGACAGGTTGAGACCTGTTCACACAGCAGGTAGAACCGCAGGAGTGCGGAGCACAGGCAGATCCACAAGAGTACAGAGCACAGGCCGAGTCACAAGGTTACAGAGTAGGCAGAGCCACGAGAGTACGGAGTTCAAGCAGAACCGCAAGAGTGCAGACCATAAGCAGAGCCGCAAGAGTACGGAGCACAGGCAGAGCCAGCAAGAGTACGGAGCACAGGCAGAGCCAGCAAGAATACAGTGCAGAAGCAGAGCCGCAAGAGTGCGGAGCACAGGCAGAGAGAGAGGACACAAGGATAGACACTGCAGGGAAAGTAGCCACAGACGAGGAGACCAAGAGACTGAGGTAGGACAGAGTTCAGACAAGGTAATGGCACGAGACAAGGTACAGGAACAAAGACACAGGGACCAGGATATACTGCCTCCTCGAGGGCGGCAAGGACAAGTAGTAAACAAGGTCAGAAGCAATAGCACAGAGACCAGGATATTTTGCCTCCTGGAGGGTGGACAGACAGGTACAAGGCAAAGCTAGGAGTGAAGCCTCCAGAGAAGGCGAAACACAGGACAGGAATTGGCAACTCAGTAGCAAGACACTGAGTTAAGACATTGCACAGGCAAGTTCCACTGGGTGGAGCTGCCCTCAATACTAGAGGCCTCTTGGTAATTGGCCAGGGACACATTAGATAGGTGTACCCTGATTCCATAAGAACCAGAGTTCTGGCGCCGCCCCCCGATGTACACAGCCAGGAAGCATGCAGAGATCAGGCAGGAGGCAAGAGGCACAGATCATGGAGCTGGTAACAGACAGAAGTCACAGCATGGCCTGGAGCAGTGAGTAAGTTGGTGTGTGGGGAGTGGGAGGCCATGCAGTGATGCCAGCAGGGTTGTTACAGGGTGCCTGAATTTGCATAGAGTTTTGTGGATGCACGAGTGACATGTGCGAGTCCTCGTGCTCACATGCTATCGAGCTTCTTTTTTTTTTTTTAAAGTCACTTTTCTTTTTTGGTCTTTTGGCATTCATTGAAATCCAATTTGCACCAAAATATCTGTGATAAATAAAGTAGCTCTAGGATGAACTGGAGCACATTTCAGACAAATGTTCTACTTTTTATAAAGTTACAGTTGATGTATCGGCCAAAATCACATAGAAATCCCAAACCACAGTCACAATGGTGAACACTGAAAATCACTTCTATAAACACTTCTAAAATAGTCACTTGCCGTACATGTAAGCATCACTTCTGCGGCTAGTGACTGAATACAAAGTCTCCAGTAATTGTATTATTTCATTGGATTCTTTATGATTTTCCATCTTCTCATTCAGGTCCCACAATACTGGACCCTGTCAGTGGAGATCTTATATATAAGAGAATTTTCCTGACTGACCCGTCAAGGATGGATATGGACAGAGGCAAGATGGTGGAGAGGATATTACACCTCACCCTAGAGATCCTCTTCCGGCTTACAGGGGAGGTGAGAGATTCTGATGACGTCACATTACATCATTCTTATCTATGGGAATAACAGATTGACAGAACTGGAGAGGTGAGGACTCTGGAAATGTCTGTAGTGAGATTTATTAATGTGTCTCTCCATAACCAGGATTACACAGTAGTGAAGAAGACCTCTAGTGAACGCTGTCAGGACCCTGTGTGTGAGGGATGGGGAAGACCCCTGAGCCCAATCACGGGGCTTCCACCTCACCCCCTGATACATGAGGACATCAATGACCAGAAGATCCTAGAACTCACCTACAAGATGATTGAGCTGCTGACTGGAGAGGTGACACTGCTGAGAATGCTGGGACATTATATAGTAACGCTATGAAGGAATCAGGGGATGATGGTATCATTGTATGTGTCAGGTTCCTGTAAGGTGTCGAGATGTCTCCGTCTATTTCTCCATGGAGGAGTGGGAGTATTTAGAAGGACATAAAGATCTGTACAACGACGTCATGCTGGAAGTTCCCCAGCCTTTCACATCACCAGGTAATAGACAGGACTAAATATACACGACCTATAATTATCTGTATGTAAAGAATTAATTCAGTCCCTGTATGTGTTTCATCCAGTTCTATCCAGTAAGAGGACAACACCAGAGAGATGTCCCCATCCTCTTCCTTCCCAGGATTGTAAACAAGAAGATCCCATTGTTCCTCAGGATCATCAGGTAGGTGGAGAGAAGGTGTCATGAGATCTCCCCTATGATGTGTAGACGGCTGTGAAGGTCTTGTGCTCTGTCTTGTTTTATACACCAGTATTATATGTTTTATACTTGTGTAATGAGAACTGTGGAGATGGCAGGATTAGAGCTGATCATAGATGTGACTTCTCCATCTGTCTGTGACTTTTACAATTGTCGAGGTAGCTATTTAGGGAGGGCTAAATGAACCCTTCACGGTTGAGCCAGTGATTTCCAAATTAATCCACAGAGTGTTGCTAGCAACTCAAATGACCACACGGAGACGGGGGGTCTCTGTACGGGAGGATCGAGGCAGATCACTAAGCCCCTTTATTTTAGTCACATCTTTTATAATCTTTTGCTTAATTATGCAAGGTTCTCAAGTACCAATAGCATCATTTCACTTTGTAAGCCAATAATATTGCAAGAAAACCGGAAACTACATATATGTCCGTATCCAAATAGAAAGTAGTATAATGGCATATTCTTCAGAGTTTTACACCCCCGCCTCCCTTATCTTGTACAGATGGGAACAGTCTGGTTTCATGACAGCCCATGCCAATTATAAAAATTTATCTTGCAGCAGCAAAAATGAAGAAACGAAACCTTCAGAGAATGGACAAAACGAAACTTCAGCTCTGATTTTAGTATTACCCCTTCACATTCCCCCCTAGATAAATTTTTTTGACACATATGCAGCATCAGAGGTGCTATCCCAAGCTAACAGCTTGAGGGGTACTGGTCTTCACATGTCTGATGCCGTGTTATCAGTCATGGCTGTCGCGGCGCACCCGTCCCCCCTGTATACTGCAGTTCACGAATAACAATTTTTGATGACGGTGGTGGAGAACTTTTGTAGGTAGCCATGTGCTTGACTTCAACATCTTCATCAAGTAGCCTTTTGAGATCGGTGCAGAGAAGAGCAGGGGCAACGACACCTTTGGTATCATCATTAGCTGGCTTAGTGCAGACTTTCCCAATACATACAGAAATACACCGAAGAACAAGTTTAGTATCACATATACAACAAGGATACAGGCAGCAATGTGTAACAAGCTTTGTAAGATCCCAGCTATCCAGCCCCCAATTCCCTTAAACCAATTGGCTGGATTGAGAAAGGAGAAGGTGTCTGACCACCAACTGTCCTTATTACGATCATTGTCTTTATCGTATTGATCTCTGAGTCTTTGAATATCTTCTAACTTTAACTTTAACTTCTACCAATAATAATATGGAAAATGCGAAAAACCAAACATTATGTCCCCTTTATTTGCTATTGACTTGTTGGGTGATGAGGAGGACTTCATAGGGACCGTCATACAAGGGTTCTAGTCCGTGCTTCCTGACATGCCTCTTCATGACTACCAAATCACCAGGCTTCAGGTTATGACAGGTGTCGGTTTCTGCTGAATCTGGAAAAGAAGAGGAAACTAGAACATAGGTGTTAGCAATATTTTTACTAAGCTGAATAACACATTGAGCAGCACGGTCAGTTTCTTCTGATAACTGCTGAGGCTGGAAATTTGCAACTGGGGGCCTAGTACCAAACAATATCTCATATGGGGACAGGCCATGTTTTGCAATAGGGGTAGTACGAATGTGATAGAGTACAATGGGTAGGAGCTCTGGCCATGGAGCCGTAGTCTCCTGCATCATTTTGGTCAATTGTCCCTTCAGTGTGCCATTCAACCTCTCAACTTCCCCACTGGATTGTGGGTGGTACGGAGTATGGAGGGCTACAGTGGATCCAAGCATTGTCAGAACTTCTTGGTACACATGAGAAGAAAAGGCCGGGCCTCGATCACTTTCAACAACTTCTGGAACCCCATATCTGCATATAACTTCCATCACCAGTTTCTTCGCTGTAGTTTTTGCAGTCATGTTGGTAACAGGGAATGCTTCCGGCCAACTGGAGAACCGGGGCCCGGTAGAATTTTTGCACCAGTGCGAGGGCCTGATTCTTTCCTCGATGTGTAGGTCCATGTGCCCATGTGGCAATAGCAGGGTACATCCGCTTAGGGAGTTAATCCTTTTTCCAGAGACCATTATCCATTCGTGCCCCATCAGTCTTCCATTGCTTCACCTCTTCCTTTGGAGACATTCTCTACATCGTCATTAAGCGGTCTCGCGGGGTCCGACAGAAAACTTCAGTCTGTTGTAGATCATCAGGTTCTTGTAGGGTCAATGCTTCTTGTAACTGTTTACGCTGAGAGCGTGTGGTCACCATAGTTGGTATGGTTGGTTCAACGGGTAAGAGAGCGGCGGCTTTTGCTTGCATTTCCGCAAATGTGTTGCCAACAGTCTGTGGACTGGTCCTAGGACCGTGCGCCTTAACTTTGATAATGGCCACCTGAGTAGGTAATTTGATCGAGTCCATGAGGGTTTTAACAGCTTCAGCATTTTTCACTGGCGTTTCAGCAGTAGTAATAAACCCTCGATTGGCCCATAGAGCCCCAAAATCGTGAGCAATACCAAATGCATACCGTGAGTCCGTGTATATATTAGCTCGTCTGTTCTTGACCAAAGTACATGCAGTAGACAGAGCCTGGAGTTCTGCTTCTTGTGCTGACTGTGAGGTCAGGAGCGCAGCTGCGTGCACTACAGTGTCCTCTGTGGTAACAGCATATCCCGTGTGGAATCTACCAAACTCGTCAGCATATCTTGAACCATCCGTGTTTAACACCAGATCTGGATTTGGGAGTGGATTCTCGCTGACCTTTGGTGGAGTAGCTGTTTCTTCAGTCAGAAGTTGGGAACAGTCATATTGGAGGTAATCCTCATCACTGCCATATTTCCTTATAGTTCATTATACCGTCTTTCAAGGCATTGTAAAGGGGTTGCATTATGCGGGATGCATCCGGTATCCACTGACAACAATAAGTGCATAATCCAAGAAAACGCTGGAGTTCAGTTTCATCTTTTGGGAAAGGAAGGGAGCTGACAGCTATTTTTCTTTCTTCTGCGAGGTGTCTGGCACCCTGAAGGAGACAGTGACCCAAGAATATCACTTGACCAAGGCAGAACTGAAGTCCCGAGGCCGAAACCCGACAGTTCAGTGCTGCTAGATACTTAAGGAGGCTAACAGTGGCAACAATGGCAAAAGACACCTGCTCATATTTTTTGCAAACTGGTTGGGACTGTTTTGGGCCCCTTGTGGCATGACTGTCCATATTAACTGTCGTCCCTGCTAAGTGAATGCAAATAGAAACTGGCAGTCTTGGTGTAACGGAATGCTAAAGAAGGCATTGGTAAGATCAATAACTGTAAACCAAGCAGCATCCTGGGTTATTTGGGACAAAAGAGTATGTGGATTAGGCACCAGGTTTGAGAAACACTTTTACTGGTTCTACAGGCATTTTCCCTATATCATTTGGCCCTTTTGACCAGAGTTTAGATGGTATCTCTGAGAGGTATGGGGTGAGTCATTGATCCTCAGGCAATATTGGGGGTGGATCTGAGCCTATCAGGGCCATCATAACTGTAGGAAGGGCATGCAAAATACAGATTTCCTCACTGTCTTCATCTACATAGGGGTTATGTAACGTAAGAACCATCTGACCATCATCTTGGAATTGTATTCTGGAGCGGAACTGTGATAATAAATCTGCCCCTAATAAATTTACTGGACATGTGGGAGAGATCACAAACTGAGCAGTAACGAGAATTAGCAGGGAGGGGCTGAGGATCAGGGTTCCCACTAGCTGAAGTCTGAAGGGGGGGCGAGAGTTTGCTGTGTGGGCTGAAGGGCACACTGTGTGCTCGCAGCTGCGGTGGGGGCTAGAGGCTGCTGTTTGCTCTTTTTTTTTTCTCTCTCTCCTGAACAGAGCGGGTTAAAGTCTTCTGAAAACTTTTTTTTTTTTCCTCTGGAGCTGGTAAATGGAAGGGGTTGATACTCAACCACTAGCAATAACGGGGACTAAGGCTGGCGGCGGATGATAATAGGTACCGTCAGCAGAGGTGGGGGCTGTGACTCTCGGTCTCCTTGTACAATTGTCATCTAGCAGGGAGACCTCTTCTTTCAAATCATCACTTTTAACTATTTGCCTGACACATTAGCATCAATCACTTCCTCACACCACAGTCACTTTCTTGAACCACAATACATCCCGTCCCTGTCAAATAGACAATTTTTCCTTCTTCAACATAGCAGTAACAGAAACAATCAGAATTCACTTGCTGTTCAATGTCCACATAACCTTCATTATACAATTCAAGTGCCAAGCCACGGAATTCCTCAGCGCCTTCAAGTAATCCATCATCAGTCAATCTCCCTTTATTTTTTTAACTCCTTCATCCCATAGCGTAGGCTGTAGCCTCCTGCCCTTAGGAAATCCCAAAATCAAAAATATTTTTCCTGCATTCCTGACAAATTTCTTTCCTCGTCTTTGAATCATAAGACTAACAGTATCTGATCCTTCACACAATTCCAAACTTTTCTTTTTCTTCCACAGAAACATAATTCTCTCCTTTAGAGCTAAATACCCTGGCTTAAATTGTGCACAGATTTGGAGCGGCCGTATCAGTCTGTTCCACAGGGTCAATAATCCCCCTCTGGGATTGCCCAAAATTCGCGGTACTCGGTGAAAGGAGGAGGGCGTCTCAGACTATCCCTCCGGACACCTCTGGTTATATATATCTATCTATATATATACCTGAGTTACGTATCCTACCCATCTTCGATCACTCACCACGCCCGATTACTAATAATGATCGGGAATTTCAAGATATTTTGACTATAAAGAGAGTCACAATCACTGGTCAATCTGGGGTGTCCATCCCTTATGAGGTACGGTTCGAGCACTGGGCCCCCAACGGGACTACACCTCTATATGATTCCACCCATGAATCACCCCACCAGGGGACAAACCTCAGATCCTCTTTGCAGCAACAAGCACAGGAAAACCACACCAACGGTCAGTCTGAACAGTATAACTGCCAACTTACCGTGGTTGCCGTGGGGGATGATCAATCCCAAATTTCCAGCAGCTGTGTCCGCTCCGAGGGTCCTTTGTCTTGTTGTCCTCCAGGGGCAGAGGCGTCCCTGTTCGGGGGCCCCCACGTTGGGCACCACTGTCGAGGTAGCTATTTAGGGAGGGCTAAATTAACCCTTCACGGTTGAGCCAGTGATTTCCAAATTAATCCACAGAGTGTTGCTAGCAACTCAAATGACCACACGGAGACGAGGGGTCTCTGTACGGGAGGATCGAGGCAGATCACTAAGCCCCTTTATTTTAGTCACATCTTTTATAATCTTTTGCTTAATTATGCAAGGTTCTCAAGTACCAATAGCATCATTTCACTTTGTAAGCCAATAATATTGCAAGAAAACCGGAAACTACATATATGTCCGTATCCAAATAGAAAGTAGTATAATGGCATATTCTTCAGAGTTTTACACCCCCGCCTCCCTTATCTTGTACAGATGGGAACAGTCTGGTTTCATGACAGCCCATGCCAATTATAAAAATTTATCTTACAGCAACAAAAATGAAGAAACGAAACCTTCAGAGAATGGACAAAACGAAACTTCAGCTCTGATTTTAGTATTAACCCTTCACACAATATGTGTTTCAGGATGAAGATCTGACCCATATTAATACTACAGAGATATATGTGAGAAGTGATGAGAGGTGTAAAAAAGAGATTCCTACAGATAACCGCTCAGGTGAGTAGTAGACTCTCTATTGTTCACCATTTGGTACAATCTTTTTTTCGATTTTGCAGACTTTTTATTGAATTTGTACTCTGTTTTGTGAACCTACATCACAAGCAGCGCTCTTCAAAGCAGTATATTTTTTGCGATATCATGCATAATACTGTTTTTCGGCTTTACCCACAGTTGGGTAAAGCATACTGCACACGTGAGAGACTATTTGAATGCGTACGCGAACGCAGGAATTACCCGAAAGGAATGCATAGAGCAAGCCAGGAGGGGGAAAGAGACGGACAATAAGCCCCGCCCATCGGGAGGAATAAAAATGATATTTATGTATCATTGATGGGGAGTCAAGGCCAGGGGTACCAAAAGTATGATGCAGAGGTGACACTAAATTGAATGATATTTTTACATGATTTCCCCAGAAAGTGGTGACAGATTCCCTTTAATAGGTTGCGGCATGACAAAAGAGCGCACTATAGGGCTTTAATCGGATACATGGAGCATTAGTGTTGTGATACGCACTCTCCTTATGGGGTTTTGAAAAGCACAACTCTTAAAGAGGCTGATAAGAACATCCAGCTGCTGCTGCTCCATGAGTCAGAAGATCTCCTAACGTAATATACCAAAGGGAAGACAGAAAAGCAGATTATCTGCGGCACTGCTGGTAAGTTAATATACCAAAAACGTGGTATTGTAAAGATATACAAAGCTTTTAATGACTACATGCGGGAGCCTATGAAAGTTTTATCTAACCTTTATTACTATGGTGCCATCTTTTGAGAGGGGACATGTCACCCTCACACTGAGGATTGAAGCATGGCTTCATTATAAATTGAAGGTTAGGGAAAAAGAGCTTGCACGCTAACATTACATCTGACCCTTGCTCATCTACAACCCCCTGCTGTATACTGTATATAGCTAGATAGATGTAGGTATATATATAATTTATGTACACCTCTGGCAAAAATTATGAGACCACTGCACAGTTGTATAAAAATCAGCTTCTCTACATGTCTGACAGCCATTCCATTCCAGTGTCAGTTGAATTCCAAGCATAGTACACCTCATTCTACGTAATGTGCTTCTGATTAGGTGATCTCTTCAACCAATTCTTATTTAACAAAGGAAAGTATAAAAAACCCTGCTGTGGTGTTCACAATCCTCTTGAAATAGTACAAGCTGGATGGCTAAACAAGTGCTAGTAATATCCTAAAAGTAATAGGAATGAAAAAATAACTTTTAACCATGCCAAAGGAGTTGAAAAGAAAAGTCTTGAGTGAGGAAAAGAAGAGCTCAATTCTGGCTTTACTAGCAGAGGGATACAGTGAGCGTCATGTTGCCTCCATTCTTAAAATTTCTAAGACAGCAGTCCATTACAAGAAGGTCAAGCAGCAGACATTGGGAACAACAAAGCTACAGAACGGCTCCCCACTTACTGGGATGACCGTCATCTTATTCAACCACAGGATGACATGACGTGACCTACAAAAGGAATGGCAAATGGCAGCTGGGGTGAAGTGCATGGCAAGAACAGTTCATAACAGGCTCCTAGAGGCAGGGCTCAAGTCATGTAAAGCTAGATAAAAGCCTTTAGTCAATGAGAAGCCAAGGAGAGCCAGGCTGAAGTTTACCAAAGACCAGGAATGGACCATAGAGGACTGGAGTAAGGTAATCTTCTTTGATGAGTCTAATTTTCAGCTTTGCCCAACACCTGGTCGTCTGATGGTTAGACGGAGACCTGGAGAGGCATACAAGCCACAGTGTCTTGCACCCACTGTGAAATTTGGTGGAGGATCGGTGATGATCTGGGGATGCTTCAGCAAGGCTGGAATTGGGCAGGTTCATCTTTGCGAATGACATATGAATCAAGCCGCATACAAGGTTATCCTGGAAAAACAGTTGATTCCTTCTGCTCAGGCACTATTATCCAACTCTGAGAACTGTTTTTCCAGCAGGACAATGTGCCATGCCATACAGCTAGGTCAAATCCCTGTCATGGGCAGCCTAATCTCCAGACCTGAACCCCATTGAAAACCTCTGGAATGTAATCAAGAGGAAGATGGATAGTCAAAAGCCATCAAACAAAGAACTGCTTACATTTTTGTACCAGGAGTGGCATAAGGTCACCCAAAAGCAGTGTGAAAGACGGGTGGGAAGCATGCCAAGACGCATGAAAGCTGTTTTTAAAAATCATGGTTATTCGACAAAATATTGATTTCTGAACTCTTAGTTAGTATTGTTGTGTCTAAATGATTATGAACTTGTTTTCTTAGCATTATTTGAGGTCTGCAAGCACTGCATGTTTTTGTTATTTTGACCATTTCTCATTTTCTGAAAATAAATATGAAATTTATTGCTTGGAAATTCGAAGACATGTTGTCAATAGTTTATAGAATAAAAGAGCAATTTACATTTTACTCAAAAACATACCTATGAAGAAAAAAATCAGACAAACTGAACATTTTACAGTGGTCTCTTAATTTTTGCCAGAGCTGTATGTGTGTATTATTATTATTTATTATTATTTATTTATAAAGCACCATTGGTTCCATGGTGCTGTACATAAGAAGGAGTTACATACAAATTACAGATATCACTTACAGTAAACAAACTAACAGTCACAGTCATATAGGGAGAGAGGACCCTGCCCTTTCGGGCTTACATGCTACAGGATGGTGGGGAAGGAGACAGTAGGTTGGGGGGGTTGCAGCAGCTCCAGTGATTAGGAGGCGGTAGCTCCAGTAGTGGTGAGAAGGCAGCGGGGATCATTGCAGGCTGTAGGCTATCCTGAAAAGGTGGGTTTTCAGGTTGCGTCTGAAGGATCCGAGTGTGGATGATAGCCGGACGTGTTGGGGCAGGGAATTCCAGAGGATGGGGGCTATTCAGGAGAAGTCTTGGAAGCGGCTGGGTGAGGAGCGAATAAGTGTGGAGGAGAGAAGGAGGTCTTGGGAGGACCAGAGATTACGTGAGGGGAAGTGTTGTGAGTTCATTTTCCCCTTCGTCACTGAGGTCTGGTGACCTCCCTATTCTGGTAAAGGAAGGTAATGAGCCTGATTATCAGGCACCTGAGCCTAATGAGGATGACTGGCTGAGTGGAGTCACGGACTGGATATAAGGCTGCCGACGCCCTTCTGCCCTGCGGGTGATTTCTCTGTGGACTTCTAGGACACCAGTCTGATTCCTGCTCCTCTAAAGCTAAGTTTTCTGCTTTGCCTGTTAGCATTAGTGTTTTGTTTTTGTTTTCCTTGCTTTTCTGGATTCTGCCATTCCCTGCTGGGTGAGCTGAATCTCCTTTTGCCGGCTGCTCTGTCTTCAGAATATTCCTGAGTACTGAAATAGCTTTTTTGAAGCCTAGCGTCTTCAGGGCCTTTTTCACTGTCAGTCTGTTGGCTCTTATTTTCATAGGGTTTTTCACGGATTGCAGATAGCAGCCTTCCTGTCCTTTCCTATCTAGTTAGCTTGGGCCCCGTCTTTGCTCAGTCTATCTTTCTGTCTGTGTTAGTGTTTTCATCTTGCTTCACCGTCATTATATGTTGGGGGCTGTCTTTTGCTTTGGGCTCTGCTCTGGGGCAGTTTAGCTTTCCCCTTTCTTTCTTTCGACCTATTTAATTCTCTGGCTGTGATCGAGGGGTCTAGGGCATCGTAGGAACCCCCCACGGCTACTGTTAGTTGTTGTGGATAGGATCAGGGGTCTGCAATCCGATAGCTGCCAACCTCTCTGGTTTTCTGGACTTAGCTAGCATTTCTGTTTTTGCCTCCTACGGTGACTCAATCATAACAGGGAAGTATCGGGAGATTAGTTCAGAGATGTATGGAGGAGACAGGTTGTAGATGGCCTTGTAGGTCAGTATTAGTAATTTGAATTGGATACGCTGAGGGAATGGGAGCCAGTGAAGAGATTTGCAGAGGGGAGAAGTGGAGGAGTAGCGAGGAGAGAGATGGATTAGTTGGGCGGCAGAGTTGAGGATGGACTGGAGAGGTGCAAGGGTGTTAGCAGGGAGGCCACAGAAAAGGATGTTGCAGTAGTCGAGGCGGGATATGATGAGGGCATGCACAAGTAGTTTAGTAGATTGAGGGTTGAGGAAGGGATGGATTCTGGAGATATTTTTGAGCTGGAGGCAACAGGAGGTGGAGAGAGCTTGGATGTGCGGTTTGAAGGACAGGGCAGAGTCAAGGGTTACTCCGAGGCAGCGGACCTCCGTTACGGGGGAAAGTGTGATGTCGTCAATTGTTATAGAAAGGTCGGGTAAGGAAGATCTGTGGGATGGGGGAAAGATGATTAGTTCAGATTTGTCCACATTGAGTTTGAGGAAGCGAGAGGAGAAGAAGGAGGATATGGCTGATAGACACTCTGGGATTCTGGAGAGCAGAGAGGTGACGTCTGCGCCAGAGAGGTAGATCTGAGTATCATCGGCATAAAGGTTGTACTGGAATCCATGGGACTCTATGAGTTGCCCCAGGCCAAGTGTATAGACTGAAAAGAGTAGGGGTCCTAGAACAGAGCCTTGCGGGACTCCAACAGAGAGAGAGTGGGATGAGGAGGTAGTTTGGGAGTGGGAGACACTGAATGTGCGGTTGGAAAGGTATGAGGAGATCCAGGATAGGGCAAGGTCTTTGATGCCAAAGGAGGAGAGGATCTGTAATAGGAGGCAGTGGTCAACTGTGTCGAAAGCAGAGGACAGGTCTAGGAAGGAGGAGTATAGAGTATTGTCCGTTAGCTTTGGCTGTAAGTAGGTCTCTGGTAATTTTGGTCAGGGCTGTCTCAGTGGAATGATGGGGGCGGAAGCCAGATTGTAGATTGTCAAAGAGCAAGTTAGATGAGAGGTGGGAGTAAAGTTTAGCGTGGAAGTGCTGCTCCAGGAGTTTAGAAGCGAATGGGAGCAGCGATATTGGGCGATAGCTGGATGTGGCTGTTGGATCGAGGGTTGACTTTTTAAGGATTGGTGTGATTGTGGCATGTTTGAAAGCAGAAGGGAAGGTGCCAGAAGTTAGTGATAGGTTGAAGAGGTGGGTTAGGGATGAGATAAGAGTGGTGGTGAGGTTGGGGAGGAGGTGGGATGGGATCGGGTCAAGTGCACAAGTGGTGAGGTGTGATTTGGAGAGAAGATGAGCAAGCTCCCCTTCAGTGATGTTAGATAAGGAGATTATGGGGTTTGGGCATTGGTCTCACATGCAAAGGGGTTGTGGTGGTGGAGCAATAAAGACTTGCCGTGACTATGTGTGTGTGTGTGTATAATTCCTGCTGTATGCAGATGACCTGCTGCTTCTGTCACCAACCGAGAAAGGCCTCCAAGACAGCCTGAAAACCTTAGAGAAATTGAGCTCCACCTGGGCACTACCAGTCAAACTAAAGAAAACCAACATCATGGTGTTCCAGAAGAGAGAGAGAAAATCAGACCAGCACCCTTCATTTGTCATCAACAACTGCGCCCTTACAGGAACCGACAAATATACCTACCTGGGCCTAAAGATTCACCGGTCAGGGAGCTTCAAACAAGCCATAGAGACCCTGAAAGACAAGGTCTGCAATACCTTCTATGCCATCCGAAGGAAACTCTACCATCTGAAGCCACCAGTGAGGGTCTGGTTAAAAATCTTCGACTCTGTCTTCGCCCCAATCCTCCTGTATGGCAGCAAAGTCTGGGGTCCTCACACCTACCCAGACTGGTCAAGGTGGGATTCCAGCCCAACAGAAATATTCCACCTGGAATTCTGCAAGCACCTTCTCCAAGTCCATCGGAGCACCTCCAACAGTGCTTTGCCGGGCCGAGCTGGGCAGATTCCCTCTACACCTAACGGTTCTAAAGAGGGCACTGTCATTCCAGGCTCACCTACGTAGGAGCAATCCAAGCTCCCATCACCATACAGCCCTGACACATGTAGGTGGAACAGAAAAACCAGGACCCTTGGAACAGCTCACCCAAACCCAACCTGACCAGAACACCAATCACAACAACCTGACAAAATCCAGAATCAGGAAGATGGTAGACGAAGGCCCGGAGAGGTACGTAAGTGACTGGAAGAACGACATCCTCAGCTCACAGAAACTGACCATGTACCAGAGTCTACAGAGAGACTACAGACTGGCCCCATATCTGGAGAAACTCCCAGACCCCAGAGACCGCAAGATCCTGAGCCGATATAGACTCAGTGCCCACAGTGTGGCCATCGAATCCGGCTGACACAGTCAGAGTTACAAGCCCAGGGAGGAAAGACCATGCCAACACTGTGACCAGGAGGCCCTGGAGGATGAGACCCACTTCCTGCTAAACTGCTCCAAATACTCAGCAGTGAGGGACACTCACTTCAGGAGACTCTCACATCTCTTCCCGGATTTCATCACCATGAAGGAGGAAGAGAAAACATATATCCTGCTGGGAGAAGAAGAGAGAGCAGTGGAAATAGCAGCGCAATATGTGAGCGAATGTCATAGACTGCGAGAAAGAGAACTATGATATGCCATGAACTTCTATGGCCCCCACCCTGGATCTGCCCCATCCCCTCCATCCACCTTCCCTATGCCATGGACTTCTATAGCCCCATCCTGGACCTGCCCCCTATCCCCCCGTCCACCTTCCCTATGCCATGGACTTCTATAGCCTCACCCTGGATCTGCCCCCATCCACCTTTCCTACAGCCCCTACCCAACATCCCTACTGTCCCTATCCCCATTCCCTTTTGTACACTTGCTTTGGAAAACTAATGGGTATTTAGTCCTGCCAATAAAGCTTCTTTGAATTTGAGAATATATATATATATATATATATATATATATTGTAGGGATTTGACTCGCTTAGGTGCAGCGGGAGACAAACATGAGGCACGTTCCTTTAAAATTTCACCAGGTTTATTACTCCATAAACCATAGACAGCATAACACTGAAATGTAACCTTCACTTCAGGCAAAGGAACAGAAATGTCCGTGGCTTCAGACTCGGACTGAGAGTCTCAGCACATGCTGGGAGCTGTAGTCCTCCCCATATACACTCTCTGTAGTGTCCCACCTGGACACATGGAAGTCTGTCCACACTCAGACAGACTCCCTCCACACTCTCACATGTGCCAAACACCTCAATTACATAGCCCTGTAACCACACCCAAAGGGGATCACATGGCTATGACATCACCAAAGGTTGTATAGACACACAGGCTTCCCTGACACAGTGTAACAGAAAGATCAGCAGTACCTCTGCTGATCAATACACCCTGGAGCCTGCATCCCAAGGCCACCCACCTTGAGACCCACAATGGTCATTTAGGACCCTGCTCCTGTTACCACACTGAATGTGCCTGTACACCCGTCCTGGGACACCCACACAGCGCCCCCTAGCCGACACAGTGGTAACTACACCACATACCTCCCCCCTCTGTTCAAACTTGTGGGGTTGAACACATGACATCACCCAGGTATCTTGAGACCTGGCACCCATGTCACCTTGCCCTACAAGTCGAGAGGACCATCTCCGTCTGTTTCGGTAGTCAAACTGCCTCATATTCACGTTAGGCCTCCCCCGCCCCCAGCGGTCAGTATCTCGGCCTTGGGCTTTGGCCTTCCCGTCAACGTCCGTCAGTGTGATCAGACACTCTTTAGTCTCCACCTGTTTGCAGTGCGCTCCGTCACCCGACCTTTCTCTCACCGGCCGGCTCTCCCAGTTCACACTGTCATGAGTCCCACGTCCAGCTGGGCCAACTGGCTGGTCTGAGTCTGACCCTCTGTCACTATGTCCACCACCGGGTCTCGTGCCTATGTTACTACGATTAGAACGGCCACTTGCGGACTCTCGACGTTCTTGCCTTCGACTACCTGTCCTTTCATTCCTTGGAGGATCCCTTCGGGTCCTTACACCTTGGGTTGGAGGTGGACGCCACCTGACGTTCTCTATCTGCTCATTCATCTGCAGTCGATCCTGTCTTAGCTGCTCAATCTCCTTCAGGTACGCTACCCGATATTCCAGGAGCATGCGAAGCTTCCCAATGCTTTCCACCGAACCAACCACAATGACAGGAACCATGTCATCTTCAATAACGACTTGGATTTCACCAGCAGGTGGGATCCTCACTCTCTTCACACAGGACCGATTCACCATCTCCTGCATCACTTTTCCAAGTCTGCCAACGACTTTCCCCACCAGATTTCTGGGTACCGGAATTATGTCTTCCACAAAGCCCAGCCGACTTTGTGCTTCCCTTGCAAGCTCCAGACGTCGAGCGGCTTTCCTATTACGCTCCACGAGCATCTGTTTCGTGCGGAGACATTGTAGGTGCATCTCCTTCAGGACAGCCACCCTTCTCTCTGTGTCTTCCGTTTCTGCCAGTATCACCAACTGGTCTGTTTCTGGTGCCCAGCTCACACTATAGGCCTTTACTGCCTTTTTAAAGGTCTCATGCACACCTTCGCTGGCACACGCTTCTCGCACGTCTTCGGGTACCTCCATCACGCACTTGAAGGTCATGGACTTGCTCTCATCCTGGACAGATGGCTCTGGGTTCCCCACGGACACTTCCCTCAAGGTATCTGCCAAGACCGGGTGACTGTCTTGTGCAGCTCTTGGTTCACCATCTTCCTGAGATTTACAGTCTTCAGGACCCTTTTCCAAGATGGGCTTTGGCAGTTCTGCCTTGCTGTCAGTCGGGCACGGCCGCTGTACGTCTTCACCCATCCACTTCTTCTCCTGTAGAAGACCTTTTACTACTCCACTGAGTTCTTGCAGAACTTTATCTCGCTCCTCTGCCAGGTAGCGACGCTGATCCTCTCTCCTGAGAATCTCCTGTTGATGCTTCTCTTGGGCCTCTCTGAGCACCTCCATATCTTCCAACAGGGTCTTGTTCATGGTTTTACACGCTGACAGGTGACCTCTGAGCTCAGAGACTTCCTTCTCCAGCTCATCCACTCTGTGCTCAGCTGCTTGCCTTAGGACTCTTTCCCGTTCGACATGTTCTGTTACAGTCTCCTTTATCAGCTGTATCTCATGATCTTGTTCTCTTTTGGCCAGCACGTGTCTCACCACTACCTCTTTAATTATATCGTTAAAGGGTACCACTGGGTCAGTCACACCAGTCGAGTGAACCCTCCAGTTACCGTCCAGCACCAATGTGTCTAGTCCAGTAGTCTCATCTCCCAGCCCACCATCTGTCTTATCACGAGACGTCAGGTCCGTCAGTTGGGCAGATGTACTTCTTCCTCTGGTCAGTTCTACCTCTGACCTGTCCATGTCAGGAGCCGTCACTGTCTCAGTGTCTGCTTGCCCCACAGTCGAAGCATCTCCATCGTCAGACCAAACGTCATCAAACAAAAGAAAGTCCCGGCCCCTCTCCCAGGCATAGACTAAGTCCCGTGGTATTCCTCTACCTTGGCACTCACCACCTTTGGTCCCCTCAAACACTACTCTGTCTACTGCGTAGTTCACCGTGACCCCGTGTTTACAGCGAACCCTGACGTTTTTCTCGGCCAGAGAGAAAACGAGAGGCGTTCCTGTCAGAGTCACCTGACTCTCTGAGTCCAGCTGACCAAAGGCTCCTTCCCGGTGCAGCATCACTGTACACATCTGTGGCCCGTCATTACTACCTGGAAAGGATATTCCACATTCTGAAAAAGACCTGCACATACACTGCGGTACTCCAGACGTACCTACTGAGTCACCTAGTGCTGTCACTTCTTCAAACTTGGCCCCTTTCTGGACCACCACCCCGCTTTGGGTTGCCACTCCAATTTGGGTCACCGCCCCCTTTCGGGACTCCACCCCCTTTTGGGTTACCACTCCAATTTGGGTCACCTCCCCCTTTTGTGACTCCACCCCTTTTTGGGTTACCACTCTAATTTGGGTCACCGCCCCCTTTTGGGACTCCACCCCTTTTTTGGTTACCACTCCCTTTTGGGTCACCGCCCCCTTTTGGGATTTCCCCATGTCCGTCCTGCAGAACCTCTTAGGCCACAGTTCACACAGTACAGTTTGTCTTTTAACGATACCACACAAGTCTTTGCTGGCACCACCACAGCTCCTGCTGTCACTGATCACCGGCACCTCCGGCTGCTGTTCACACACATACACAGCGGCTGGTGTCACTGCAGCTCCTGCTGCGCCATCTTCGTGGACCCGCCGATCCACCGGAAGCCGCTTGTCACCTTCGTAACCCCGCCGGGTTACTGGAAGCCGCTTGTCACCCTCAAAGATAAAAAAGCCACAAAAGCGCGCCCATAGGGCCTTACCAGTGCAGGTATAATGGGTTATGCAGCAATAATACAGGGTACTCACCCTTAATAGTTGTGTAAAGCCACAACTGCTGTATCCGCTTAGTCACATGCAATAAAGCTGCAGCAGGATGGTGTAGACAGACAGCGTCTGCTACCAATGCTCCCAGGGCAGATCCCTTAAAGAAAACACCAGGTCCCTGTGCTGCGAGACCTTCGTGACCCCACTGAGCCACAGCAAGCACCTTCAGGTTTTGCAGAGGAAAAGAAAAAAAAAAAAAAAGAAAAAAAAACACATGCACAGTCTCTCACATGTCCTGTTCGTGTGCCACTCAGGACGTACCGTCTCCACCTGAGACCGTCCAACACACAGGGCGCACCGGGTGCTATTCAGGGAGCCGACCCTCCTCCCAGGGTCTCCCAACACACCAGCCTCACCAGGTCCAGGGGCTCAGCGGGTGCTCTTCAGGACATCCGTCTCCGCCTGAGACTGCCCAACACACGCCTCATCAGGTCCAAGGTCATATCACGTGTTCCAGGGATCCGATTCCTCTCCCAGAACCTCCCAACACTGACCCTCCAGGACCTTGCTCACTGACCCCTCCAGGAACACAGTCTCTCACTGACCCTGGTCAGTGCAACACAGACTCCTGTCTGTTACCTGTGTCGGCCACACAGGTTCCTGGACGCCTCTTCTCCTCAGAGGTATCCCACAAATATTAATACAGTCACTTTCTCTGACCTCGGTCAGTATTACTCACGGTTGTCAGACCGTCTGCTCTCCTGGCTCAGAATCGCCAGCGCTGCCACACGTGCTTCTGGGAGTCGCTGCCCGCAGTCTGTCACCAATTGTAGGGATTTGACTCGCTTAGGTGCAGCGGGAGACAAACATGAGGCACGTTCCTTTAAAATTTCACCAGGTTTATTACTCCATAAACCATAGACAGCATAACACTGAAATGTAACCTTCACTTCAGGCAAAGGAACAGAAATGTCCGTGGCTTCAGACTCGGACTGAGAGTCTCAGCACATGCTGGGAGCTGTAGTCCTCCCCATATACACTCTCTGTAGTGTCCCACCTGGACACATGGAAGTCTGTCCACACTCAGACAGACTCCCTCCACACTCTCACATGTGCCAAACACCTCAATTACATAGCCCTGTAACCACACCCAAAGGGGATCACATGGCTATGACATCACCAAAGGTTGTATAGACACACAGGCTTCCCTGACACAGTGTAACAGAAAGATCAGCAGTACCTCTGCTGATCAATACACCCTGGAGCCTGCATCCCAAGGCCACCCACCTTGAGACCCACAATGGTCATTTAGGACCCTGCTCCTGTTACCACACTGAATGTCCCTGTACACCCGTCCTGGGACACCCACACAGCGCCCCCTAGCCGACACAGTGGTAACTACACCACAATATATATATATATATATATATATATATATATATATATATATATATATATACACACACACACAGTGGGGCAAAAAAGTATTTAGTCAGTCAGCAATAGTGCAAGTTCCACCACTTAAAAAGATGAGAGGCGTCTGTAATTTACATCACAGGTAGACCTCAACTATGGGAGACAAACTGAGAAAAAAAAAATCCAGAAAATCACATTGTCTGGTTTTTTTTTCATTTTATTTGCATATTATGGTGGAAAATAAGTAATTGGTCAGAAACAAGCAATCAAGATTTCTGCCTCTCACAGACCTGTAACTTCTTCTTTAAGAGTCTCCTCTTTCCTCCACTCATTACCTGTAGTAATGGCACCTGTTTAAACTTATCAGTATAAAAAGACACCTGTGCACACCCTCAAACAGTCTGACTCCAAACTCCACTATGGTGAAGACCAAAGAGCTGTCAAAGGACACCAGAAACAAAATTGTAGCCCTGCACCAGGCTGGGAAGACTGAATCTGCAATAGCCAACCAGCTTGGAGTGAAGAAATCAACTGTGGGAGCAATAATTAGAAAATGGAAGACATACAAGACCACTGATAATCTCCCTCGATCTGGTGCTCCACGCAAAATCCCACCCCGTGGGGTCAAAATGATCACAAGAACGGTGAGCAAAAATCCCAGAACCACGCGGGGGGACCTAGTGAATGAACTGCAGAGAGCTGGGACCAATGTAACAAGGCCTACCATAAGTAACACACTACGCCACCATGGACTCAGATCCTGCAGTGCCAGACGTGTCCCACTGCTTAAGCCTGTACATGTCCGGGCCCGTCTGAAGTTTGCTAGAGAGCATTTGGATGATCCAGAGGAGTTTTGGGAGAATGTCCTATGGTCTGATGAAACCAAACTGGAACTGTTTGGTAGAAACACAACTTGTCGTGTTTGGAGGAAAAAGAATACTGAGTTGCATCCATCAAACACCATACCTACTGTAAAGCATGGTGGTGGAAACATCATGCTTTGGGGCTGTTTCTCTGCAAAGGGGCCAGGACGACTGATCCGGGTACATGAAAGAATGAATGGGGCCATGTATCATGAGATTTTGAGTGCAAACCTCCTTCCATCAGCAAGGGCATTGATGATGAAACGTGGCTGGGTCTTTCAACATGACAATGATCCAAAGCACACCGCCAGGGCAACGAAGGAGTGGCTTCATAAAGCATTTCAAGGTCCTGGAGTGGCCTAGCCAGTCTCCAGATCTCAACCCTATAGAAAACCTTTGGAGGGAGTTGAAAGTCCGTGTTGCCAAGCGAAAAGCCAAAAACATCACTGCTCTAGAGGAGATCTGCATGGAGGAATGGGCCAACATACCAACAACAGTGTGTGGCAACCTTGTGAAGGCTTACAGAAAACGTTTGACCTCTGTCATTGCCAACAAAGGATATATCACAAAGTATTGAGATGAAATTTTGTTTCTGACCAAATACTTATTTTCCACCATAATATGCAAATAAAATGAAAAACAACAGACAATGTGATTTTCTGGATTTTTTTTTCTCAGTTTGTCTCCCATAGTTGAGGTCTACCTATGATGTAAATTACAGACGCCTCTCATCTTTTTAAGTGGTGGAACTTGCACTATTGCTGACTGACTAAATACTTTTTTGCCCCACTGTATATATATATAATGTGTGTATATACAGACACACACACACACACACACACACACACACATATATATACATATATATATATATATATATATACACACGTGTGTGTGTGTGTGTGTGTGTGTGTGTATCAATCAATCAATCAAATTTATTATCGCCAAGTACATATTACATATATACAAGGAATTCTTTGTGGCAAAGAGGCAACATAATATATAACAACAGATACAACAAGTAACATCTAACAAGACAGATACAGTATATAGTCTACACATGACGATTTAATTGTTTAACAGAGAGTGGATAGAAGCTGTTCATATGGCGGTTGGTGCTGCATTTGGGGACTCTGAAGCGACGTCCTGAAGGGAGTAGTTGGAATGAGGAGTGTCCCGGGTGAGAGGGATCGGATGAAATTTTCAATGCGTGGGATCGAATACTCTTATCATAAAGATCCTGGATTTTAGGCAGGGGGGAACCTATAATTCTCTGCTGTTCTGAAAGTCCTTTGTAAGCGGAGTTTGTCATGCGCAGTGGCTCCCCCATACCAGACTATCAGAGAGGAACAAATCACAGATCTGATGACAGCATTACAGAATAAGATCAGCAGATTCTTAGACAAACCATATCTTTTCAGCTGACGCAGGAAGAACATCCTCTGTTGTGCTTTTCTTATAACAGCATTCACGTTTTTCCCCCATTTAAGATCATGAGAGATGATAACACCAAGGAATTTGGTCTCTGTGACCCTAAGAACCACTTCGTCATGGATGTAGAGTGGAAGTATCTCATGTTGATCCTTCCTAAAATCCACAACCATCTCAGCAGTTTTTTTAGTGTTGAGTACAAGATTATTGGCTTTACACCAGTCACATATTCTTTTCACCTCACTCCGAGACAAGTCTTCAGCATTTCCCCTGATGAGACCAATCAGTGTCATATCATCGGCAAATTTCAAGATTTTTACTGAGTCTGCTGAAGAGATGCAATCATTCGTATAGAGAGAAAACAGTAACGGGGACAAAACACACCCCTGAGGTGCCCCGATGTTTGTGACCAAGGTGTCCGAAGTGAATGGTCCAACTTTTACACTCTGTATCCTGGCTGTCAGGAAGTTATAAATCCACAAGCATAAGTTGAGAGGGACTCCAAGAGCTACCATTTTCTTATGAAGTAAATTCGGATCAATGGTATTGAACGCTGAGCTAAAGTCCATGAAAAGAATCCGGACATATGAGTGCAGTTCATCTGTATGATCCAAAATGTACTTCAGTGCCAGATTGACAGTGTCGTTTGCCGAACGATTCTCCTTATAGGCAAACTGAAGCGGGTCCCATAGCTTCTGCGTGAATTTTATCAGGTGGGACATCATAATTCTTTCGAAGACTATCATAGCTACAGATGTGAGTGCTACTGGTCTATAGTCGTTCAACTCAGAGGATCCCACTTTCTTGGGGACAGGGATAATTGTGGAACTTTTCCAACACTGAGGTACAACGCACTTTTTCAGTGACACATTGTATATATTTGTCAGTATAGGGGCAAGCTGGGTAGCACATACTTTCAGACACATTGGAGATACACCATCAGGGCCAGGTGCCTTTTTGACCTTAAGTCCCTTCAGGATGCGTATCACCTCTGCCTCGGAGATCACTACTTGGGTGTTGCACAATGAATGATCTTTATATGAACAGACTGAGGAGCTTAGAGATGAATAGCCACTGTGTGTAGAGCTTGCCTCAAATCTGCAGTAGAATTCATTTAACTCTACTGCCAGACTTCTGCTGGGGTTCACTATAGTGGGGTGGCTTTTATAATTGGTGACCTCTCTTAATCCTCTCCATGCAGATCTAGTATCTTTTGATGAGAACCTTTCCTCCAGAATCTTTGCATACTCGTGTTTGGCTAACTTGATCTCTTTAGATAGCGAGTTCCTAAGTTTCTTGAATTCAGTAATATCGCCTGCTTTATAAGCCTCACCTATATAAGCCTATATACACACAAACACATAGATGTGTGTATCTAATATATAAAGCTCAATGTGTGTATGTGTGTGTGTGTGTGTGTGTGTGTGTGTATGTCCGGGATTGGCATCCGCACCGTCGCAGCTACAGTCACAAAATTTGGCACAGGGATGGAGGATGTGTGATGGGTATATGGGCACTCGACTATGGGATGGAGGATATGTATGATGCGTATATGGGCAAGGGCCTATGGGATCGTGGATATGTATGATGGGTATATGGGCACGGGACTATGGGATGGAGGATAATTATAATTTGCTATAACCAACCGCAGTTAGTTACTATGCCATAGATATATATATATGTGTGTGTGTGCATATGTACATATATATGTGTGTGTGTGTGTGTGTATATATATATATATATATATAATACACTAGCTGAAGAGCCCGGCGCTGCCCGGGCGTAGTAACTAACTGTGGATAGTTATACCAAATTATAATTATCCTCCATCCCATAGTCCCGTGCCCATATACCCAACATACCTATCCTCCATCCCATAGTCGAGTGCCCATATATCCATCACACATCCTCCATCCCATAGCCCAATGCCCATATACCCATCATACATATTCTCCATCCCATAGTCCCATGCCCATATACCCATCATACATATTCTCCATCACATAGTCCCATGCCCATATACCCATCATACATATTCGCCATCCCATAGTCGAGTGCCCATATACCCATCACACATCCTTCATCTCATAGTCCCATGCCCATATACCTATCATACATATCGTCCATCCCATAGTCCCGTGCCCATATACTCATCATGCATATCCTCCATCCCATAGTCAACCATTATGACATCATAATGAGCAGCGGGGCTTGCAACCTATGATGACATCAGCGACGCCATGGCAATCATTATGACATCATAATGAGGGGCGGGGCTTGACACACACACTTTTTCCCCATTATGTAGATAGGAGCAAAATTGTTTGGTGAATTGGAACGCGCTGGGATAAAATTTCGCCTCACAACATAGCCTAGGACGCGCTCAGGGTCCAGACGTGTGACTGTGCCTAATTTTGTGGCTGTAGCTGCGACGGTGCGGATGCCAATCCCGGACATACACACATACATACATACACACTTTGAGCTTTATATATTAGATATATATATACTAGCTGAAGAGCCCAGCGCTGCCCGGGCATAGTAACTAACTGTGGTTAGTTATAGCAAATTATAATTATCCTCCATCCCATAGTCCCGTGCCCATATACCCATCATACATATCCACGATCCCACAGGCCCATGTCCATATACCCATCATACATATCCTCCATCCCATAGTCGAGTGCCCATATACCCATCACACATCCTCCATCCCATAGTCCCTTGCCCATATACCCATCACACATCCTTCATTTCATAGTCCCATGCCCATATACCCATCATACATATCGTCCATCCCATAGTCCCGTGCCCATATACCCATCATACATATCCTCCATCCCATAGTCGGGTGCCCATATTCCCATCACACATCCTCCATCCCATAGTCAACCATTATGACATCATAATGAGCGATGGGGCTTGCAACCTATGGTGACATCAGCGTCGCCATGGCAACCATTATGACATCATAATGAGGGGCTGGGCTTGATACACACACACTTTTTCCCCCATTATGTAGATAGGGGCAAAATTGTTTGGTGAATTGGAACGCGCGGGGTTAAAATTTCGCCTCACAACATAGCTTAGGACGCTCTCGGGGTCCAGACGTGTGACTGTGCCAAATTTTGTGGCTGTAACTGCGACGGTGCGGATGCCAATCCCGGACATACACACACACACACACACACACACACACATACATACATACATTGAGCTTTATATATTAGATTTCATATCGTTCCCAAATTCTTATGAAAACATTTACAGCACATCCTGCACTGAACTACTGAACCCAATTTATTACATATTTTAGGAGTCGTAGTTGATCCATTTTATACTGACTCCAACGCCACCAAAATAGACACCGACGACACCACTCCAACTCCACAGCCCTGGTTGTTAGTCCCTTTATAATAACATTTAAGAAAAGTTACTTTTTAATTTGGGGTTGTATCGCCACACGTTATAATTAAGCCATGCTTCAATTCAATTCTCTCTTACGAGATGGCGTTATGGATTTTGATCCCATTTTACCATTTCAGCTATGACAGCTAGCATTAGAAGAGAAATTAAAAATTGACATAGCACAACCTTTTGGCTTAATAACATAATCTGTTAGTCCTTGCATTACCGTCAGCTAGTAACTGATTTTTAATACAATTTATTTCAAAGGGAAGCAATTATAAAAAAAAAATATGGTATATATTTTTTTCTTGGCAGATGCAGCAGAGGGACATGTTACGTTTGAAGCAGTTGATGATGGTATCACACCATATATATTTGAAGAGCATCACATTATTCCAGATCTCCTGCCAGCCCTTCACAGCAAAAATCTATCATCTATTCCTTATCAAGAGGGCCTATCTTTTGATTCATTACAGACTGTTAAACAAAATATAAATAACAAAAGTGATGCTGAACATGAAAAAGCTCATACAGCGGAGAAACCATTTACATGTACAGAATGTGGGAAATGTTTTACCAAGAAAACATTTCTTACTGTACATCAGAGAATTCACACAGGGAAGAAGCCATTTTCATGTCCAGAATGTGGGAAATGTTTTAATTGCAGAGGAGATCTTGTTAAACATAAAAGAACTCACAAAGGAGAGAAACCATTTTCATGTTCAGAATGTAAAAAATGTTTTACAAATAAAACAAACCTTGCTATACATCAGAGAATTCACACAGGGGAGAAGCCATTTTCATGTCATGAATGTGGGAAATGTTTTACTTGCAATGGAAGTCTTGTTAAACATAAAATAACTCACACAGGGGTGAAGCCATTTTCATGTCCAGAATGTGGGAAATGTTTTACAAAAAAAGGAAATCTTACTGTACATCAGAAAACTCACACAGGGGAGAAGCCATTTTCATGTCCAGAATGTGAGAGATGTTTTACATACAAAACAAATCTTATTGCACATCAGAAAATTCACACAGGAGAGAAGCCATTTTCATGTTCGGAATGTGGGAAATGTTTTAACAATAAAGCACATTTTTTTTCACATCAGAGAATTCACACAGGGGAGAAGCCATTCTCATGTCCAGAATGTGATAAATGTTTTACTTTCAAAGGAGATCTTATTAAACATAAAAGAACTCACACAGGGGAGAAGCCATTCCCATGTTCAGAATGTGGGAAATGCTTTACCATAAAAACAAGTCTTGCTGCACATCAGAGAAGTCACACAGGGGAGAAGCCATTTTCATGTCAGGAATGTGGGAAATGTTTTACTTGCAAAAGAGGTCTTGTGAAACACAAAAGAACTCACACAGGGGAGAAGCCATTTTCATGTTCAGAATGTGGGAAATATTTTACCTATAAAACAAGTCTTGTTGCACATCTGAGAATTCACACAGGGGAGAAGCCGTTTTCATGTTCAGAATGTGGAAAATGTTTTACGACAAAATCAAATCTTACTGTACATCTGAGAACTCATAGGAGAGAAGCTATTTTAATGTTCAGAATGTGGAAATAGTTCTTGTAAATCTAAAGTTCTTATGCATCAGAGGATACATAGAGAGGAGGAGCCATTTTCACAATGACATTAGGAAAATGTTAGAAATTACATTTTGTGAAACATCATGCAAATTACACAGGGATGTAGCCATTCCTTGTTCTATAAAATGATTTACCATATATACTCGTGTATAAGCCTAGATGATTTTCAGCACATTTTATTGTGCGGAAAATGCCCCCCCCCGGCTTATACACAAGTCATTGTCCAGAAAGCCGGCGGGGGGAGGGGGAGCGGCAGGAGTCGGCGGCTGTAGCACAGTGACAGCTGTAGCTGCAGCCACAGGCTTCAAGAAGGCATCATATTCACCTTCCTCATGCCTTTGCTGCATCTCCGTCCCTGCATCTCTGTCTCGGCGCTGGCAGCTCTTCCCAAGTGCTGAGCTGTCACATTGTACCATTTATTAAGGTTATGAATATGCACGCTTCTCCACTCCCATAGGAGTGGAGCGCATATTCATTACCTTAATGAGCGGTACCACGTGACCGCTGAGCACAGGAAGAGCGCCCCCGTCGGGACAATGGAGATGCAGTGAAGGCGCGAGGAGGTGAATAGGACGGGGGGGGTTTGAGCCATGCGGGACTGGGGAAGCCATGCATACAACTTGGAGAAAAAAGGATTTAGTTCAGCTCACCCATCATTGATGCTGCAGCAAGGTCCGAGCAAGGACACGTCTCCACTTGGACGTCTTGGAATACTTCATAGAAAAAGGAAAGTCTAGCTCAAGGAGTAAAATCCAGAATTTTATTTATTTATTTTATTAAAATACAAGCATGGCTGCTAAAGTTATCATTGCGGTTTTTACCCTGACATGGGATAGCCACACAGAAAGTGCCCAGGAGGTTCTGTACGCGTTTTGAGCGGTATATGCTCTTAGACTCAGAATCATGCATACTACAGGGGGAGCCACACATAGCAGGACAGGATGGGGAGCCACACATAGCAGGACAGGATGGTGGGGGGGGCCACACATAACAGGACCAGATGGGTGGAGCCACACATAGGACAGGACAGGGGGAGCCATGCATAGCAGGAAGCAGGATAAAGATAAGGGGACAATGCATACTCTGCTTATACTCTAGTGAATAAGCTTACCCAGATTTCTGTGGCAAAATTAGGTGCCTCAGTTTATACTCGAGTCGGCTTATACTCAAGTATATACAGTAATTGATGAAATGCACAAGAAAAGTTACAGTAAAAGTTAAGTCACAAGTCTGAAAAGGGAAAGCAATTTAGAACACTAAATCATAATGATTAGGAAAATATACTGTATGTAATGACCAATAAACATCAGCAAGTGTAATACATATAACAATCCAAAATATTTCACCATGTATATAGAATACTTTATTTTTTTGTGAACACTACAACTGCATCTTAAAGAGGTTGACCAGCACTTCTCTTGTATACATGATCGGGACAGTTGTTGAGGCAAACGTCAGACAACAAGCATCTAATAATTATGGTGTCTTGTTAATCAGATGACACAAACTGGGGACTGGATGGTTTCCTCTTCCACTGTCCTAATCAAGTTCACAGTATCTACCCACACCTGATACCAGACCACATGGTAGAGAGAGGTATCAGATCACCTCTTTAAAACTTGTAATCTATGATTAATAAACATTTACCTTTATTACTAATATCCATCTGTTTGCATCTTTATTTGTATTGTTTATATGTTAAGATAGTGGCTTTGCTACTAGTTTAGTGATAGGACTCGCAAGTGTGAGGACCCTTGACGTTGGGTTATGAGCTTGCATATCTTGGCCAAAATATCGACCGATACCTCACATATTGATAAGAGCAGGTGCAGCCAAGCCCAGCACTTTGGGTTTTGTATACAGGAGTGTTCATATGGGATGTATTTAGAGAGTGCTAGCCAGCCCACCTAATTGAATAGTATGGTCGTGACTAATAGGCTGTGAACCAGACACTATGCATTACCTGCATGTGAACAGAGCCCTATACAGGCCTCTATTGTGCATATATATACAACTCTGGCAAAAATTAAGAGACCGCTGCAAAATTTTCAGTTTATATACAAATTAGAACAGAGTACATTGTAATTATCTTGCAAGTGATCCTCAATAGGATCACATAGGGAATCACATAGGGACCAGGGAAATTTCCCAAATGGTACACTCGCTCAGACATAGTATACAAAAAAACTGAGTGTAAATCCAAAAGTAAAATCCAAATTTTATTTAAATAATCAATTTATAATACAAAATTCATATAGATATACATACAAACAAAAGGGTCCAGATACAAGGAAGGGACAAACAAACAAATATGTAAACTGGGCCTTAGAGTAGCATTGAGAGGTGGGAAGGTGGTTTAGGGTAATATTAATTTTATATATATAGTGATATACAGCTTAAAGTGCATGTGCCTACATGTAAACCATAAGGAACGATTGGCTAATTAGCCATATCACATTCAGGGTCTCCCATTAGATCCCTGATAGCCGCCCATACAACAGCAATGAATACTATGAAAAAAAGCCACTCTTACCCATGGTACCTCACTAAGGGGTCCGGAACACGCAGCCCCAACACGTGTTTCGCGTTGGCTTCCTCGGGTGGCCGAGGAAGCCAACACGAAGCGCGCATTGGGGCTGCATGTTCCGGACCCCTTAGTGAGGTACCATGGGTAAGATTTACACTCAGTTTTTTTGTATACTAAAATTTTCAGTTTGTCTGATTTTTCTTTTTATAGGTATATTTTTGAGTAAAATGTAAATTGCTCTTTTATTCTATAAACTACTGACATGTCTTCGAATTTCCAAGCACTACATTTTGTATCTATTATCAGAAAAGTTCATAATCATTTAGAAACAACAATATTAATGTTTTAACTCACGAAGAGTTCAGAAATCAATATTTTGTGGAATATTTTGTGGAATAACCATTATTTTTAATCAAAGCTTTCATGCGTCTTGGCATGCTTGCCACAAGTCTTTCAATGGGGTTCAGGTCTGGAGATTGGGCTGGCCATAACAGGGATTTGATGTGGTGGTTCTTCCACACATTGATTGACCTAGCTGTGTGGCATGGCGCATTGTCCTGCTGGAAAAAAACAGTGCTCAGAGTTGGGGAACATTGCCTGAGCAGAAGGAATCAATTGTTTTTCCAGGATAACCTTGTATGCGGCTTGATTTATACGTCCTTTGGAAAAATTAACCTCCCCAATTCCAGCTTTGCTGAAGCATCCCCAGATCATCAGTGATCCTCAATCTAATTTCACAGTTTGTGCAAGTCATTGTGGCTTGTACGCCTCTCCAGGTCTCCAACTAATCATTAGACAACCAGGTGTTGGGCAAAGCTGAAAATTAGACTCATCAGAGAAGATTACCTTACTCCAGTGCTCTATGGTCCAATCCTTATGGTCTTTGGCAAACTTCAGCCTGGCTCTCCTTTGCTTCTCATTGATGAAAGGCTTTTTCTAGCTTTTCATGACTTGTACCCTGCCTCTACGAGCCTGTTACGAACTGTTCTTGCCATGCACTTCACCCCAGCTGTCATTTGCCATTCCTTTTATACGACACTTGATGTCATCCTGCGGTTGCTAAGTGATATTCGAATAAGATGACGGTCATCCCAGTCAGTGGAGTCGTTTTTGCCCTCTGCCGGTCTGTAGCTTTGTTGTTCCCAATGTCTGCTGCTTGACCTTCTTGTAATGGACTGCCGTCTTAGAAATTTTAAGGATGGAGGCAACATGATGCTCACTGTATCCCTCTGCTAGTAAAGCCAGAATTGAGCCCTTCTTTTCCACACTCAAGACTTTTCTTTTCAACTCCTTAAACATGGTTAAAAGTTATTTTTTTATTCCCTTTACTTTTGAGATATTACTAGCACTTGTCTTGTCATCCAGAGGATTGTGAACACCACAGCAGGGTTTTTTATGCCTAATCAGAAGCACATTAAGTAGAATGAGGTGTACTCTGGTTGGAATTCAACTGACACTGGAATGGAATGGCTGTCAGACATGTCGAGAAGCTGATTTTTATAAAACTGCAGTGGTTTCTCAATTTTTGCCAGTGCTGTATACTAAGCAGTCACCCCCTCCATTAACCCCTTAACCCCCAAGGGTGGTTTGCACGTTCATGACCGGGCCAATTTTTACAATTCTGACCACTGTCTCTTTATGAGGTAATAACTCTGAAACGCTTCCATGGATCCCAGTGATTCTGACAGTGTTTTCTCGTGACATATTGTACTTCATGCTAGTGGTAAAATTTCATTCATATAACTTGCGTTTATTTGTGAAAGAAACGGAAATTTGGCAAAAATTTTGAAAATTTCGCAATTTTCCAACTTTGAATTTTTATGCCCTTAAATCACAGAGATACGGCACACAAAACACTTAATAAGTAACATTTCCCACATGTTTACTTTACATCAGCACAATTTTGGAACCAAAATTTTTTTTTGTTAGGAAGTTATAAGGGTTCAAAGTTGACCAGCAATTTCTCATTTTTGCAACACCATTTTATTTTTACGGACCACATCACATTTGAAGCCACTTTCAGGGGTCTATATGATAGAAAATACCCAAAAGTGACACCATTCTAAAAACTGCACCCCTTAAGGTGCTCAAAACCACATTCAAGAAGTTTATTAACCCTTCAGGTGCTTCACAGGAATTTTTTGAATATTTAAAAAAAAAATAATATTTAACTTTTTTTCACTTCAGGTTCAATTTTTTTATTTTACTAAGGGTAACAGGAGAAATTGGACTGCAAAAGTTATTGTGCTGTTTGTCCTGAGTATGCTGATACCTGATATGTGGGGGGGAACCACTGTTTCGGCGCATGGCAGGGCTCAGAAGGGAAGGAGCGCCGTTTGACTTTTTCAATGCAAAATTGGCTGGAATTCAGATCGGACACCATGTCACGTTTGGAGAGCCCCTGATGTACCTAAACAGTGGAAACCCCCCACAATTGACATTTTGGAAACTAGACCCCCCAAGGAACTTATCTAGATATGTGGTGAGAACTTTGAACCCACAAGGGCTTCACAGAAGTTTATAACGTACAGCCGTACAATTAATAAATCATATTTTTTTTTAAAAAATGATCTTTTCTCCCCCAATTTTTATTTTCCCAAGGGTAACAGGACCCTAAAAGTTACTGTGCAATTTGTCCTGAGCACGCTGATACCTCATATGTGGGTGTAAACGACTATTTGGGCGCATGGCAAAGCTCAGAAGGGAAGCAGCGCCATTTGACGTTTTTAAGATCGGACACCAGGTCGCGTTTGGAAAGCCCCTGATGTACCAAAACAGTGAAAACCCGCCACAAATGACACCATTTTGGAAACTAGACCCCCCAAGGAACTTATCTAGATGTGTGGTGAGCACTTTGAACCCCCCCAGTGCTTCACAGAAGTTTATAACGCCCGGGCGTGAAAATAAAAAAATCGTATTTTTTCTACAAACATGATCATTTAGTCACCAATTTTTTTATTTTCCCAAGGGTACCAGGAGAAATTGTACCCCAAAAGTTGTTGTCCAATTTGTCCTGAGTACGCTCATACCCCATATGTGGGAGAAAATTACTGTATGGGCACACGTCAGGGCTCGAAAGGGAAGTAGTGACGTTTTGGAATGCAGACGTTGATGAAATGGTCTGTGGGTGTCATGTTGCTTTTGGAGAGCCCCTGATGTACCTAAACAGTGGAAATCCCCCACAAGTGACCCCATTTTGGAAACTAGACCCCCTAAGGAACTTATCTAGATGCGTGGTGAGCACTCTGAACCCCCCAGTGCTTCACAGAAGTTTATAACGACCGGGTGTGAAAATAAAAAAAATCGTATTTTTTCAACAAACATGATCTTTTAGTCCCCATTTTTTTTATTTTCCCAAGGGTAACAGGAAAAATTGGACCCGAAAAAATGTTGTTGTCCAATTTGTCCTGAGTACGCTGATACTCCATATGTGGGAGAAAACTACTGTATGGGCACACATCGGGGCTCGGAAGGAAAGTAGTGACGTTTTGGAATGCAGACTTTGATGGAATGCTCTGCGGGTGTCATGTTGCCTTTGGAGAGCCCCTAATGTACCTAAACAGTGGAAACCCCCCAAAAATAACACCATTTTGGAAACCAGACCCCCTAAGGAACTTATCTAGATGTGTGGTGAGCACTTTGAACCCCCAAGTGCTTCACAGAAGATTATAACACTCGGACGTGAAAATAAAAAAATCATTTTTTCCACAAAAATGATATTTTTGCTCCCAATTTTTAATTTTCCTAAGGGTAACAGGAGAAATTGGACCCCAAAAGTTGTTTTGCAATGTGTCCTGAGTAGGCTGATACCCTATATGTGGGGGTAAAACACTGTTTGGGCGAATGGCAGATCTTGGAAGGGAAGGACCACCATTTGACTTTTTCAACGCAGAATTGGCTGGAATTGAGATCAGACGCCATGTTGCATTTTGAGACCACCTGATGTGCCCAAACAGTGGATACCCCCAATTCTAACTCCAACCCTAACCCCAACACACCCCTAACCTTATTCTCAGCCCTAACCCTAACCCTAGCCCTAACCCTAATGGGAAAATGGAAATAATTTTATTATTTTTCCCTAACTAAGGGGGTGATAACGGGGGGTTTGATTTACGATTTATGGCGGTTTTTATGTTTGGCGGCTGTCGCACGCTAAAAGACGTTTTTTATTGTAAAAATAGTTTTTGCATCACCACATATTGAGAGCTGTAATTTTTTCCATATTTTGACGCACAGAGTCATGTGAGGTCTTATTTTTTGCGGGACGATTTGGCGTTTTAATTAGCATCATTTTCAGGCACGTGACCTCTTTTGAACGCTTTTTATTCAGATTTTTGGGACGCAGAATGAACAAAAACCAGCGTTTCATGAATTTCTTTTGGGGGATGCGTTTATCAATTTTACCGCAGGCGGAACGGTGTAAAGCGCTTTTATTCTTCGGGTCAGTACGGTTACAGTGATGCCTCACTTAGGTCGTTTTTTTATGTTTTGGCGCTTTTATGCAATGAAAACAATTTTATATAAAAAATAATTATTTTTGCATCGCTTTATTCTACGAGCTATAACTTTTTTATTTCTTTGCTGATGATGCTGTATGGTGGCTCGTTTTTTGTGGGACAAGATGACGTTTTCAGCGGTACCATGGATATTTATATGCGTCTTTTTTGATCGCACGTTATTGCACTTTTTGTTCGGTGGTATGATAATAAATCATTATTTTTTGCTTTGTTTTTTATTTTTATTTTTTAAGGGGTTCGCTAAAGGGGTTAATAATGGGACCGTTTTATAGGGCGGGTCGTTACGGACTCGGCAATACCAAATATGTGTACTTTAGTTGGTTTTTTTCCTTTTATTTCCAAAAAATGAATTTATTAGGGAATTTTTTTTTTTTAAATTTATTTAGCGATCTGTCACAGGCACTGCACAAGGCTTCCTCCTTGCCTGCGCTTTGCAGGGACTGAGGAAGCTGCCTCCCTGCAGGCCCCCCCGAAGGTCCCCTTCGCCATCTTGGATCCGGGGACCTGCAGGGATGGAGCCCCCCGCAGCAGAACTGCACATTGCGCTGCTGTGGGGGGCTCAGGGAAGCACGGAGGGAGCCCCCTCCCTGCCGATGCTTCTCTTTAACCCCCGAAACACCACGATCGTGATTGATCGCGGTGTGCAAGGGGTTAACGTGTCGGGGGCAGTCCGTGACCACCCCTGACACATTGTGCCGGGTGTCAGCTGTGATAATCAGCTGACACCCGGCCGCGATCAGCGGCGCTCACCACGTGGGCGCCGCTGATCGCTGTGACGTACTATCCCGTCCCTGGGAGTTAAGTCCTAGGGCACATGGACGAGATAGTACGTCTGATGGCAGTAAGGGGTTAATTGGTAGACTGTGAGTGGCTGTCTCTTTAGTATTTTGCACTTGTGTTGCCAACATCTATGTTAAGATAGTGCCTTAGGACCTGCATAATTGAGGGAAAGCTGGTATACAGTTTGTATAGAAATAATGAAGCAAGATTTATATTATGGATCTCGGGTTTGTTAAAGTGAACCTGTCAGCAGGAGTGTGCTCAGTAAACTACAGACACTGACAGGTTGGCGCCGTTTTACTCATTATCATGATTTATTGGTTTATGAAATCCATCTTGTGGTTGTTTAATCTTTATTTGCAGTTTTCAGTTAATGAAATTCTCGTGCACAGGGCAGCCTGTGGAGAGGGGTCTTTTTGTGGTACTATGCTTACATATTCATCCTCATGGCTTATGACAGGTCACTGATCCTTCAGTGACCTGCCCCCTATTTTACACACTGCATATCATATTGTTTGCAAAAAATTACATTCATCATGCAGGCGTCGGCGCCTGTGCTGTAGTATGATATGATCTATAATATGCAGATTTTAATTTGCTTTTCTCATATAATTTTGTTGTGAAAAAAAAACATAATCAAAATGGCGCTGGTTGCCGTGCCTGCGTAATAGCCTCATTTGGAACATGATAGATGCTACTGTGCAGGCACCATTTTGCTAGAAAAAAAATGGGCTCCATCAAGATGGCGCTGGCCTTGCCTGTGCAGTAGCATCATTTGGCATTGTGATGGTGCCAAATTTTTTTTCTTCTAGCAACATGGCACTGGCAGCAGAGCCTGTGCAATTGGATCTATAGCATTCTAAATTATGTTACTGTAAAGGTGTGGCTGCCATCACCATTTTGATTAAAGGGAACCTGTCACGAGGTTAGGCCGATATGAGATGCGGCCACAGCCTTTCAGGGCTTATATACAGCATTCTATAATTCTGTATATGTGTCGCCAACCCAACCTGGATGACCTGCAAAATAACTTTTATTATACTCACCTGCGGGCCAGTCCGTTCCAGGGGTTGTCGCTCTTCTTGGTCCTGTGCCTCCCATCTTCTTGTGATGCTTTCCTCCTTCTTGGTTCGTGTGGATGACGCATCCCTGCATCATCCATACAGTCTGCTCGGCATCACGCTCCTGCTCAGGCGTACTTATCTGCCCTGTTGAGGGCAGAGCAAAGTCCTGCAGTGCGCATGCGCTGTGCCTCTCCCGGCGCCTGCTCACTGCAGTACTTTGCTCTGCCCTCAACATGGCAGGCAAGTTTGGCTGCGCAGGAGCGTGATACTGAGTAGACTGTATGGATGATGCAGGGACGCTTCATCCATTATAGAAAGCTGTATATAAGCCCTGAAAGGCAGTGGCCGTAACTCCTGTCGTCCAAACCTGGCGACAGGCTCCCTTTAATTTTTTTTTCCAACAAAATTATATGACAAAAGCAAATGAAAATATGCATATTATAGATCGTATCATGTTACAGCACAGGCGCCTGCGTGATGAATGTATTTTTTTCAAACAGTATGATAAGCATTATGTAAAATAGGGGGCAGGTCACTATGACCCGTCATAAGCCATCAGGATGAATATGTAAGCAGAGCACCACAAAGACCCCCCCAGCCGCCCCGGAGCACGAGAATCTCACTAACTGAAAACTCCAAACAAAGATAAAACAACAACCACAAGACAGACGTCATCAACCCAGGTATCATTTCAATCAATATAACGGCGCCAACAATACAGTATCTGTAGTTACAGAGTTCACTCCTGCTGACAGGTTCATTTTAAGACACTTTTCCATTTTGGAAATTTTTCTTTTTTAGGGGACCAGTATACTTTACATTTTTCACTCTTTGTTTCACTGCAGCCATTGCTAAATTCTAAAAACGTCATTTTTTTTTCTCATTAATGCCCCCATCTTGACTGAAAAAAAATCAGAAATGTAGACATTTTTACAAATTTATTTAAAAAAAAATGAACTATCACATGGTCATAAGTATTCAGACCCTTTGTTTAGACACTCATATTTAAGTTGCATGCTGTCCATTTCATTGTGATCCTCCTTGAGATGGTTCTACTCCTTCATTGGAGTCCAGCTATGTTAAATTAAACTGATAGGACTTGGTTTGTAAAGGCACACACGTGTCTATATAAGACCTCACAGCTCATGGTGCATGTCAGACCAAATGAGAATCATGAGGCCAAAGGAACTGGCCAAGGAGCTCAGAGACAGAATTGTGGCAAGGCACAGATCTGGCCAAGGTTACAAAATAATTTCTGCAGTACTCAAGGTTCCTAAGAGCACAGTGGCCTCCATAATTTTGCAATTTTGACCACTGTCCCTTTATGAGGTAGTAACTCTGGAATGCTTCCATGGATCCCGGTGATTTTGAGAATGTTTTCTCATGACATATTGTACTTCATGTTAGTGGTAAAATTTCTTTGACTTGCGTTTATTTGTGAAAAAAATGGAAATCTGGTGAAAATTTTAAAATTTTGCAATTTTCCAAATTTGAATTTTCATGCCCTTAAATCACAGAGTCACAGAGATATGTCACATAAAATACTTAAAAAGTAACATTTCCCACATGTTTACTTTACATCATCACAATTTTGGAACCAAAATTTTTTTTTTGTTAGTAAGTTATAAGGGTTAAAAGTTAAAGGGAATCTGTCACCTGGTTTTGGCAGGCTATTTAAAAGAGGTCTGTCCGGTCCGATGGGCGGTGTTTCGGATCTTTGCCGCCTCCCCATCCTTGGCCGCCGTCCGCAGTTTTTTCATGAATAGGAGTAGGTGTCCGCCATCTTTCTCGCGTGCGCTAAGCATTCTTGGCTCGCGCGCGCGCAGTATGCTTTGCCCAGCTGCGGGAAAAGCCTTACTGCACATGTGCCGGTTAACTAAGCCTCGGAAGTATTTTGCTGTGTTCCGGGGCCAAGTTAATCGGCTCAAGGCAGGAAGATGGCGGACACCTACTCCTATTCATGAAAAAACTGCGGACGGCGGCCAAGGATGGGGAGGCGGCAAAGATCCGAAACATCGCCCATCGGACCGGACAGACCTCATTTAAATAGCCCGCCAAAACCAGGTGACAGATTCCCTTTAAACAGCGATTTCTCATTTTCCAACACCATTTTTTTTTTTAGGGACCACAACATATTTGAAGTCACTTTGAGGGGTTTATAAGATAGAAAATACACAAAAGTGACCCATTTCTAAAAACTGCACCCCTGAAGTCGCTCAAAACCACATTTACAGAGTTTTTTAATCCTTCTAGTGCTTAACAGCAATTTATGGAACCTTTAAAGAAAAAAATGAACATTTAACTTTTTTTCACAAAAAATTTACTTCAGATGCATTTTTTTTATTTTACCAAGGGTAACAAGACCCCAAAAGTTATTGTGCAATTTGTCCTGAGTATGCTGATACCCCATATGTGCAGGTAAACCACTGTTTGGGCGCATGGCAGAGCTTGGAAGGCAAGGAGCGCCGTTTGACTTTTCAATGCAAAATTGGCTGGAATTGAGATCGTACGCCATGTCGTGTTTGGAGAGCCCCTGATATGCCTAAACAGTGGAAACCCTGCATAAGTGACAACATTTTGGAAACTAGACCCCCTAAGGAACTTATGTAGATGTGTGGTGAGCACTTTGAACCCCCAAGTGCTTCACAGAAGTTTATAACGTAGAGCCGTAAAAATGAGAAATCATATTTTTTTCACAAAAATGATCTTTTCGTCCCTAATTTTTTATTTTCCCAAGGGTAACAGAAGAAATTGGACTCCCAAAGTTATTGTGCAAATTATTCTGAGTATGCCCATACCCGATATGTTGGGGTAAACCACTGTTTGGGTGCATGGCAGAGGTCAGAAGGTAAGGAGTGCCAGATTTCACTGTTATAGTTTGCAGGTACCATGACCCACTGGGAGAGCTCATGAGGTGCCGAAACAGCAAAACCCCCATAAGTGACCCCATTTTACGAACTACACCTCTCAATGAATTCATCTAGAGGTGCAGTAATCATATTGACAGCGTGGGTGTGTCAAAAATTTTTATACCATTGGACAGAGAGGACAAAATAAGTACATTTTTACCACCAATTTTGTTTTAGCCAACAGTTTATTAAGCAATAGATGCTGGTCTCAGGACCTAGACATCCACCGTTCTGCTGGCAATGGAAGAGGACCTTTCATAATATTTTTTATAGCCCTAAAAAGAGGCAGAGGGGCTGGTTACTACAGGTTTTTTTCCATTGAAATGAGGAGATATGGGCTATAAAGTTTAGGGTACATCATAATATAAATTTCACTTTTCAGACAAATCTCCCTTCAACAAAAAGGGGTGTTATCAGATATTCCAGTCGGGAAGGGGATTTGTTGTGAGTTCATTTTCCCCTTCGTCACTGAGGTCTGGTGAACTCCCTATTCTGGTAAAGGAAGGTAATGAGCCTGATTATCAGGCACCTGAGTCTAATGAGGATGACTGGCTGAGTGGAGTCACTGACTGGATATAAGGCTGCCGACGCCCTTCTGCCCTGTGGGTGATTTCTCTGGACTTCTAGGACACCGGTCTGATTCCTGCTTCCCTAAAGCTAAGTTTTCTTCTTTGCCTGTTTGCATTTATGTTTTGTTTTTGTTTTCCTTGCTTTTCTGGATTCTGCCATTCCCTGCTGGGATGAGCTGAATCTTCTTTTGCCGGTTGCTCTGTCTTCAGAATATTCCTGAGTACTGACATAGCTTTTTTGAAGCCTAGCGTCTTCAGGGCCTTTTTCACTGTCAGTCTGTTGGCTCTTATTTTCATAGGGTTTTTCACGGATTGCAGACAACAGCCTTCCTGTCCTTTCCTATCTAGGTAGTTTGGGCCCCGTCTTTGCTCAGTCTATCTTTCTGTCTGTGTTAGTGTTTTCATCTTGCTTCACCGTCATTATATGTTGGGGGCTGCCTATTGCTTTGGGGTCTGCTTTGGGGGCTGTTTAGATTTCCCCTTTCTTTCTTTAGGCCTATTTAATTCTCCGGCTGTGATCGAGGGGTCTAGGGCATCGTAGGAACCCCCCACGGCTACTGTTATTTGTTGTGATAGGATCAGGGGTCTGCAATCCGATAGCTGCCAACCTCTCTGGTGTTCTGGACTTAGCTAGCAGTTCTGTTTTTGCCTCCTACGGTGACTCAATCATAACAGGGATTACATTTTTCCCCTCTATGACACCAGTCAATCATGCGAAGGCAGAGTCATAGAGGATGAAAGAAACTAAAGTTTAGAGAATGTTAAAACAGGCATTTTTAGTTGGATTTAGCTGAGAACTCTTCACCTGCGTTGCTTCATGTCAATACAACACAGGGAGTGGAGGAGAGCTGCTGTGTAGAGAGCCTTGAGCATTGCCGATCAGCATTTATCATATACAGCTCTCCGAACCTACTACAGGTATCGGTGCAGCAGGTGCAAAGTGTTTTATGAGATAAATGCTACTCCCACAATGATCTTCACTGTCAGCAATATGTGTCTTTACTTTTTTTTTACCAGTGCATGGTAATTTCCTTCCCTGTAAGGAGCAGAACAGTATCACAAATGAAAAAACAATTCTTAATTTTAACCATAAAAATTACATATTTGGTGGGTGATTGTGATACTTTTTATTTTGCTATGAAGTACGGGCATCTCTTTCATGAGAAGGATATTAGGAACCGTGAAGAATCAATGGCTCCTTTTTATTTATTATTATTTAATGGCCTTGGCGACTTGATGGATGAACCATCTGTAGGGAGATCGATCTTTTGCAAGCCAGCTCAAGAGAAGTCCCTATTCATCACCATTTTTCGCCTGTTTGAGTTCACCAGCATACCATTTGGGATGAAGTGCACCCCATTTGCCTTCCAAAGGATGATGGTCCAGTTACTAGAAGGATTTCAGTGTTATGCCCAGGCCTACCTGGATGACATCGCTATACACTACCGTTCAAAAGTTTAGGGTCACTTAGAAATTTCCTTATTTTTGAAAGAAAAGCACAGTTTTTTCCAATGAAGCTAACATTAAATGATTCAGAAATACACTCTATACATTGATAATGTGGTAAATGACTATTCTAGCTGCAAACGTCTGGTTTGTAATGCAATATCTTCATAGGTGTATAGAGGCCCATTTCCAACAACCATCACTCGAGTGTTCTTATGGTACTTTGTGTTTGCTAGCTGTGTAAGATAGCTAACGGATGGTTAGAATACCCTTGAAAACCCTTGTGCAAGTATGTTAGCACAGCTGAAAACAGTTTGGCTGATTAGAGAAGCTATAAACCTGACCATCCTTTGAGCTAGTTGAGAATCTGGAGCATTACATTTGTTGATTCCATTAAACTCTCAAAATGGCCAGAAAAAAAACTTTCATGTGAAACTCAACTGTCTATTTTTATTCTTAGAAATGAAGGCTATTCCATGCAAGAAGTTGCCAAGAAACTGAAGATTTCCTACAATGGTGTGTACTGCTCCCTTCAGAGGAGAGCACAAACAGGCTGTAACCAGAGTAGAAAGAGAAGTGGGAGGCCCCACTGCACAACTGAGCAAGTACATTAGAGTCTAGCTTGAGAAATCAACGCCTCACAGGTCCTCAACTGGCAGCTTCTTTAAATACTACACGCAAAATGCCAGTGTCAATGTCTGTAGTGAAGAGGCGACTCCAGGATGCTTGCCTTCACAGCAGAGTGGCAAAGAAAAAGCCATATCTGAGACTGGCTAATAAAAGGAAAAGATTAATATGGGCAAAAGAACACAGACATTGGGCAGAAGAAGATTGGAAAAAAGTGTTATGGACAGACAAATCCAAGTTTGAGGTGTTTGGATCACACAGAAGAACATTTGTGAAACGCAGAACAACTGAAAAAATACTGGAAGAGTGCCTCACGCCATATGTCAAGCATGGTAGAGGTAATGTGATGGTCTGAGGTTGCTTGGGTGCTGGTAAAGTGGGAGATTTGTACACGGTAAAAGGGATTTTGAATAAGGAAGGCTATCTGTTGTGAGCTCATTTTCTCGTTCACCTTTGATGTCCGATGAACTCCCTCTGCTGGTGAAAGGAGGTGGTGAAACTGATTTGGATGGGAGAAACCTGTCACCTGAACAGGTGGATTGCGATTGAACATCCGGAATCTCTGAGTGGATATAAGGCAGCCGACGCCCTGTAGGGTTGCTGGTGATTTCTCTGCTCTGAGCTCTGGCCTCCAGTTCAGTTCCTGTCTTCTAAAGCTAAGTTTTGCTCTGTTATTGTTCCATGAGATTTTGTCTGATTTGCTTAGCTTTGTGTTCTGCCAGCCCCGGCTGGGGCTCTGCTGAATTTCCATTTTTGTTCCTGATTGGTTAAATCTCTTTTGCTCTGTCTTCAGAATATATTGGAGTGCTGATATAGGGATTTTGAAGTCTAGTGACTTCAGGGCCGTTTTTCCTATCAGACGTGTTGGGACATTTTTGGTAGGGTTTTTGTGAATTGCAGCCAGCATCTTTTCTGTCCTTTCCTACCTAGTTAGTTGGGCCCCATCGTCTGCTCTGCCTGTCTTTCTGTCTGTGTTTGTGTTTTCATCTGATTTCACCAACAATACATGTTGGGGGCTGTCTATTGCTTTGGGGTCTGCTCTGGGGCAGTTTAGATTTCCCCTTTCTTTCTGTAGGCTTATTTAGTTCTCCGGCTGTGCAGAGGTGTCTAGGACCACTGTAGGAACGCTCCACGGCTACTGTTAGTTGTTGTGAATAGGATCAGGGGTCTGCAATCCGCTAGCTACCAACCTCTCCGGTTTTCTGGACTTAGCTTGCATTTTTGATTTTTCCTCCTCCGGTGACTCATTCATAACAGAATCACCAGCCATAATGCAGATTCTAGGGTACTCAATAGCAGGAAGGAATTGTAAAAAAAAAAAAGTGTCAGATTTTTTTTTTTTTAATGTATATTTTTTCCTCTTTTTCTCTGGGGCCGTAGGAGGAACTTTTTCTTAATGGAGATTAAGCAATTGTCTGATTGTGTGGAGAAGCTCGCTGCTGAAGTGCGTGGAATTTCCGCCTATCTTGCTCATTCACATGCTGCTGAACCAAAGATCCCTACTCCTGATGTGTTTTTTGGGGATCGGTCTAAATTTTTGAATTTTAAGAATAATTGTAAATTATTTCTTGCCTTGAAGCCTAGCTCATCGGGGAGTTCTACGCAGCAGGTTAAAATTGTCATCTCTTTGCTGCGCAGCAATCCCCCGGATTGGGCATTTTCTTTGACACCTGATGATCCTATTCTAACTAATGTGGACGCATTTTTTCATGCCTTGGGGTTGTTGTATGATGAACCTAATGCTATTGATCAAGCTGAAAAAGCCCTGTTGGCATTGAGCCAGGGTCAGGATTCTGCAGAGTTGTACTGTCAAAAATTCCGAAAGTGGGCGGTCCTTACTACCTGGAATGATGGTGCCTTGGCAGCTCTCTTTCAAAAGGGTTTGTCAGGCTGTGTTTTTTCTGTGGAGATGCCTCTCATAATATTTCTGTCTGCCCTAAACGAGAGAAACGTTTTGCACACACATTTGCTGTGGGTGGTGTACAACCTAAGTTTCTTCTTGCAATTACTCTGATCTGCTCCCTGTCCACATTTTTCGCTAAGGCTTTTGTGAATTCAGGAGTGGCTCTGAACCTGATGGACTTGGATTTTGCTAAACGTTGTGGGTTTCCTATGACCCCTCTGCAGACGCCTATCCCTTTAAGGGGTATTGATGCTACTCCTTTGGCGAAGAATAAACCTCAGTTTTGGACCCAGGTGGTAATGCGGGTCACCCCAGACGATCAAGAAAATTGCAGATTTTTGGTGTTGCATAATTTGCATGATACCATTGTTCTGGGGTTTCCCTGGCTGCAAATCCATAATCCAGTTTTGGATTGGAAATCTGTGTCTGTGGTGAGTTGGGGTTGTCAGTGTGCTCTTAGTGACACTCCTGTTTTCTCCACCTCTCCCCATGTCGCATGATGTTCCTGACTATTTGGCTGATTTTTATGATGTATTTAGTGAGAATAAGTCTACGTCTTTGCCTCCTCATAGGAGTTATGACTGTGCAATTGAGCTGAGCCCTGGGTGTAAATTTCCCAAGGGTCGACTTTTCAATTTATCTGTACCCGAGCATGAGGCTATGCGATCTTATATTAAGGAGTCGTTGGAGAAGGGTCATATTAGACCATCCTCTTCACCCTTGGGTGCTGGGTTTTTTTTCGTGGCCAAGAAAGATGGATCATTAAAGCCTTGTATTGACTATCGTTCCCTCAACAAAATTACTGTTAAATATCAGTATCCGTTACCCCTGATTTCTGATCTATTCTCCAGAGTTAAAGGTGCTTGCTGGTTTACCAAGCTTGACCTCAGGGGGGCGTATAATCTTATTCGCATTAAGCATGGGGATGAATGGAAGACGGCGTTTAATACTCCTGAGGGACATTTTGAGTACCTGGCGATGCCTTTTGGGCTCACTAATGCCCCTTCTGTCTTCCAGTGCTTCATGAATGATATTTTCCGGGACTTTGTGGGTAAATTTTTGATCATCTATCTGGATGATATTTTGATCTTTTCCAGGGATTGGGACTCTCATGTGGAACATGTTCGGACTGTGTTCCGGATTTTGAGGGAGAATTCCCTGTATGTTAAGGGGTCGAAATGCCTTTTTGGTGTACAGAGGATTTCATTTTTGGGATTTATTTTGTCTCTGTCAACTATTGAAATGGACCCGGCCAAGGTACAGGCCATTTATCATTGGGTTCAGCCCACTTCTTTGAAGGCCCTCCAGAAGTTTTTAGGTTTTGCTAATTTTTATCGTAAATTTATAGCTAATTTTTCTGGTATTGCCAAACCATTGACTGATTTGACTAAGAAGGGTGCTGATGTGCTGAATTGGTCTCCAGAGGCTGTTTCTTCCTTTCAGGAGCTGAAGCGGAGGTTCACTTCTGCTCCGGTTTTGCAGCAACCTGATGTCTCACTCCCGTTTCAGGTAGAGGTGGATGCTTCTGAGATTGGTGGAGGAGTTGTTTTGTCCCCAAAAGATCCGGTAACATCTAAAATGAATCCCTGTGCTTTCTTTTCCCGAAAGTTCTCCCCATCTGAACGCAACTATGATGTGGGGAATCGGGAATTGTTAGCCATGAAATGGGCATTTGAGGATTGAAGACATTGGTTGGAGGGAGCTAGACATCAAGTCGTGGTCCTCACTGACCACAAGAATTTGATTTACCTTGAGTCGGCCAAACGCTTGAATCCTAGACAGGCTAGGTGGGCCTTGTTTTTCACAAGTTTTGATTTTGTGGTCTCTTTTCTTCCGGGCACTAAGAATGTCAAGGCAGACGCCCTCTCTAGGAGTTTCTTTGCTGATTCTCCTATTGTGAACAAGCCTGCTACATCTTAGGTGAGGGGGTAGTTCTTTCTGCCATCTCACCCGATTTGAGACGTGCTCTGGAAGAGTTTCAGGAGGACAAACCTGAGCGTTGTCCCATTGGAAAATTGTATGTTCCTGACCAGTGGAGGAAGAGAGTAATGTCTGAAGTTCATTGCTCCGCATTGGCTGGTCATCCAGGTATTTTTGGTACTAGAGATTTGGTAAGTCGTCTTTTTGGTGGCCCGCCTTATGTTGTGATGTCAGGAATTTTGTGCAGTCCTGTGGGACTTGCTCCCGGTCTAAACCTTGTTCTCGCTCTAGTGGGTTGTTGATGCCTTTGCTGGTGCCCAGGAGGCCATGAACCCATATTTCAATGGATTTTATTTCTGATCTGCCTGTCTCTCAGAGATGGACTGTTATCTGGGTGATTTGTGATAGATTCTCTAAGATGGTTCATCTTGTACCACTCCCTAAGTTGCCATCTTTCTCAGAGTTGGTGCCCTTGTTTTTGCAACAGGTGGTTCGCTTGCATGGGATTCCTGAGAACATTGTATCTGACAGAGGAGTTCTGTTTGTCTCTAGATTTTGGAGGACTTTTTGTTCCAAGATGGGAATTCAGTTGTCCTTCTCCTCTGCGTTTCACCCTCAGACCAATGGGCAGACGGAGAGAACAAACCAGACTTTGGAGTCTTATTTGAGATGTTTTATCTCTGCTGATCAGGATGATTGGGTCTCATTTTTGCCCTTGACCGAATTTGCTTTAAATAATAGAGCTAGGTCTGCCACTTTGATGTCACCTTTTTTTTGTAACTTTGGGTTCATCCTCGATTCTCTTCAGGGCAGGTGGAGTCTTCTGCCTGCCCAGGTGTTGACACTGTGGTGGAGAGAATGCACCAGATTTGGGACCAAGTGGTGGATAAGTTGTCTCTCTCCCAGGAAAAGGCCCAGCGGTTTTCCAACCGGCAAAGGACCATTGGTCCCCGATTTAAGGTGAGTGATATGGTTTGGTTGTCATCAAAGAATATCTCTATGAAGGTGGCTTCTCCAACGTTTAAACCTAGCTTTATTGGACCTTACAAGGTTTTGGAGATTCTTTATCCGGTCTCTTTTCGATTGGCTCTTCCTGTTACATTTAAGATCCATAACGTGTTTCATAAGTCTCTGTTGAAGAGGTTTGTTGAGCCAGTAGTTCCTGTGGTGGCACCTCCTGACCCTGTATTGGTTGAAGGTAATGTGGAATATGAGGTTGAGAAGATACTGGATTCTCATCTGGCTAGACGGAGACTCCAGTATTTGGTTAAGTGGAAGGGTTATGGCCAGGAGGATAATTCTTGGGTCTCTGCATATGATATTCATGCCAAAAGATTGGTTCGTGCTTTTCATCGGGCCCATCCTGATCGGCCTGGTGGCGTGGATGAGGGTTCGGTGACCCCTCCTCAAGGGGGAGGTACTGTTGTGAGCTCATTTTCTCGTTCACCTTTGATGTCCGATGAACTCCCTCTGCTGGTGAAAGGAGGTGGTGAAACTGATTTGGATGGGAGAAACCTGTCACCTGAACAGGTGGATTGCGATTGGACATCCGGAATCTCTGAGTGGATATAAGGCAGCCGACGCCCTGTAGGGTTGCTGGTGATTTCTCTGCTCTGAGCTCTGGCCTCCAGTTCAGTTCCTGTCTTCTAAAGCTAAGTTTTGCTCTGTTATTGTTCCATGAGATTTTGTCTGATTTGTTTAGTTTTGTGTTCTGCCAGCCCCGGCTGGGGCTCTGCTGAATTTCCATTTTTGTCCCTGATCGGTTAAATCTCTTTTGCTCTGTCTTTAGAATATATCGGAGTGCTGATATAGGGATTTTGAAGTCTAGTGACTTCAGGGCCGTTTTTCCTATCAGACGTGTTGGGACATTTTTGGTAGGGTTTTTGCGGATTGCAGCCAGCATCTTTTCTGTCCTTTCCTACCTAGTTAGTTGTGCCCCATCGTTTGCTCTGCCTGTCTTTCTGTCTGTGTTTGTGTTTTCATCTGTTTTCACCGACAATACATGTTGGGGGCTGTCTATTGCTTTGGGGTCTGCTCTGGGGCAGTTTAGATTTCCCCTTTCTTTATGTAGGCTTATTTAGTTCTCCGGCTGTGAAGAGGTGTCTAGGACCACCGTAGGAACGCTCCACGGCTACTGTTAGTTGTTGTGAATAGGATCAGGGGTCTGCAATCCGCTAGCTACCAACCTCTCCGGTTTTCTGGACTTAGCTTGCATTTTTGTTTTTTCCTCCTCCGGTGACTCATTCATAACAGCTGACACTACATGGGCTATTTTTGTAAGGTTATCTTATGGTAAAGGATAACTCCATATGTAAAGACCATGTGCTTTGAAAGACGTATATTTAAGGTGGGGGTTTACTCTAAGGGTTGCTCGCTCGCACTTTCCTTCCCTATCACCTTGAAACACACATTCGAGGAGTCATCTGTGCTGGGCCACGACATTGAATGGACAGCTGGTATGTAACCTAATCACCATGTGTTTCTTCAAGAGAGAAGCTACGTACTACAGGACAGACGCCTTTTTCAGAGTTCCAGGAAAGAAGGTTACAAACTTAGCTATGAACAAATGGACAATCTCTCTTTCACCTATTTTTATGTTTTCCTGTAATAATCTTTTCTTTGATGGAAGAATCCAAATAAACCACTACATTTTTTTTATAAGAACATTTGCATTGTCATATCGCATCTGGTAACGAGTCCTAAGTATTTTACAAGAATACGCTTTTTTTACATTGGAGAGCCAGCCAGATGTGAATTTTTGTATTTTTTTGCGGATTTCCCTCAACTTGTCCAAAAGGGGGATTGAACTTTGCTAACGTCAGTCTTATGTGCAAGTTATCTGGAACTCCACTACTCACAAGAATTAGACAGAACCTAGAAGTGAGGACTAAGAATTGCCAGATGGATTGAGAAGTACTACAAGTGCCAGATGTGCTGAAGGTAGACGTGTCAAGACAAGAGCCCAGCGTTGTCCATCAAAGGAACTACAAGCTGAGATATTTCAAGGTAAGAAAAATGGATGTCAATACTTCTTTTTCTAAGCAGAGTAAACTGAAGTTTAAGTCTGTAGAAAAGTCTAATTTAAATGTTTTATGGCTCAGCTTATATGCAGAATGTGAAGTGGAAAATCTGAAGTTAGATAGTAAGCTTTTCAATAGAGAAAGAGAGAAACTAAAAAATATTCTACAAATGCTAGATATATTTCATAGGTCGGTGTCAGAGAAAGCCAAAAATGATTGTTGTGTGTAGGAAAATAGTGATGTTCCCGAGATTGGCTGTAAAGTTAGGGAGATTGAACAAGACTGTAATCAAGTGTCTGTAGCAGCCATTCAAGGTGACCTTGCAGACGTGGAACAAGATGGAGAAGTAGGAAGAGACTTCAGAACTGACATAGATGCCGTACAAGGGAAAGACGTACCACTAAAAATAGACCAGAAACTCCAAAGTAAAGTAAGAAAAAATTTGTTAAAAATATGCAAAATCATTCCTGCATATGATAACAAAATCCATGTTCGTAGAGACTCTGAGGTTTTTGAAAGCTGTGTTGACAAATTTGATTTATCTAACGAGGAGAAGAATCAGTTGTTCAAAATGTGGATCCCTGTAAATTTTGCTAGGAGATTATCTTTAAAGATATCTGGTGAAACACGAGAACTTAAATGATAAAGACAGATTAAAAATTTTGATTTTTTTTGTGCATCAAATGAAAATTATCCAGATATTGATATTCTTCAAAAATTAAGAATTGGTCGGAAGGAATGTACCTACACATTTATGTCCATATTTGACCGCTTGTACAGAATGCTCTTTGAAAATGTCAAAACACAGTCCATGATTAAGAATTTTGTAAACAAATTTGGTTTTCTGAATCCTGCATCTCGTGTTATTGCGTCACAAAAAGATTCTTTAGTTGAATTGATTTTGCTAGGAAACACGAGAATCGTGAAAGGAAAATAAATCGTACTAACTTTGAAAAGACAGGCAGAATAAAATCTTATCAGAAGCCTGTATCAAGGTATCCCCGTAATCAAATCTATGAAGAACGAAGAAAATCACATGTTTGCTTTAAGCCTTATGAAATGATGCAGACCACGGAAAAAACTTCACAGTTTGAGTTAAGAAAAATTCAAAGTTCTGATCTTCTTTCTGTAAAAAAGATGGTGGAATTTGACAGCCAGAAGCAGGTGGTGAGTGAAATCATGGCCTGTAAACTGAACACTTTGCTCAGACAATCCATCAGCTTCAAAATCGCAAGAACTTTTCAGGATATTTTTTTTTGCAGAGAAATAAGTATGGGTTTAGGAATTGGCTAAAAAAGTAATTAAATGTTGTGTAAAAGTGTTATACAATGTATTAGTCAGTTATATGTAATTATTATATAGAGTATAATTCTGTAGTTTTATAGCTTTGTAGATATACATATTCATACAGTATATATAGAGTGTTTGTAGAAGTAGAGATTGTAGAACTGTATTTTCTATGTGAAAATTAAAATCTACTCCGGTAATAATATTTAGAATTATGAATATGATATTAACCTTCTCTTTTATTTTTCCTTAGAATTTTCATGTCAAAGCAGGACTTAATCGGGAAAAATTCTCTTACAAGGATTTATGCCTTTATTTACACAGGAAGTTGCAATAATTGCATGATTTCATGTATTTAACACTTAAAAGAAAATAACAAACTGCATTTTAAATGTGTTCTGTGTGTATGCCTTTACTGCATGGCTTGACATGACAACCACAGCAGGTGAAATCTGAACCTTGTTATAATAATAAGTATACCATGTCCCTGTTGCCTTAGAGAAACAAATTTTTAAGGGGGTCTCAGCTTTTGCAAATCAAAGGAATTTTTTTCCCAGGCCTAAAGTTTCAAGTGTATAGCTAATTCAACATATATTTATGTTATGTGTATTTGGGGAATATTCAAAGAAATATTAAGATACTAAATTTAATAGTTTACAATGTGCATTGATCAATAATTAGGATACTATAATTTGGGTTAAAATACATGTATTCATCACACCTTCGTATGTGGAATTTGGTTTAAACTTATATGTGAGACAGTCTGAGTGACAGATGACAGATGTGTGTATGAGCAGCTGCTTAGGAGTGATGTGATACGTTGAATGCATGTGAGGCCTCAGGGTTCTGAAAAAAAAAAGAAAAAAAAACAAACAAACCAAAAACCTTTATTTTTAGGAGAAATATGCAGTTCAGTCAAATTATTAGAATATTAAGCTATTTAATGCTGCACAACATATATTTCTATATTTCTTTAGTAATTATTTCTTGATTTAGTTAATTGTGGATAAGTGCAATCGCACATCAAAATGGTTTATGAAGGAAATCTACATTTAAATTAATTTTTCCAAAGGATAATTTTATGATATTCAAATTAATTTTAATGGTTACACATCTTCAGACAAATAAATTTTATAACGCAAGAATAATATTCACACAATTTATAAATTAATTATTTTAATGTTGGTTTTGATAAATGAATTATTTCATGAAACAATATTTTTTGGTATTAAGGGGAAATATGTCTTTGATCCTGACTACATCATCACATTTGATGAATACCTCTTCTTCACACATTTTAATAAAAAAGAAATATAAATAAGGTACAATGGTATAAGTATTGGGTATAATAACATTGAGTATTATAAAGAGTCATTTCTTTGCACTAAGAAGAGTATTACATGCAAAGTTGCATAATTTGAATATTTTGGTAACACAATTTTATGACAATTATGAAATAATCCAGATTAGGGAAATATTAAGGGTATATGTTACTGAGGACATAACTGCTCTGCATTTGGTATCAACATAAAGGCCTTATTTTTTTTTTCTTATTTTTATTCATAATCTTATTTTTCATTTTCAATTTTTATTATTCTATTTTTTATTTCTAATTCTTAAATTTTTATTTTTTCTGTCAATCAAGGAAAAAAACCCATCAATATTTAATAAAGTAATATCTACTATGATCAATCAAAAAAAAAAACATCAATCTAATATATAAAGCTCAAAGTGTGTATGTATGTATGTATGTGTGTGTGTGTGTGTGTGTGTGTGTATGTGTGTATGTCCGGGATAGGCATCCGCACTGTCGCAGCTACAGCCACAAAATTTGGCACAGTCACACGTCTGGACCCCGAGAGCGTCCTAAGCTATGTTGTGAGGCGAAATTTTAACCCCGCGCGTTCCAATTCACCAAACAATTTTGCCCCTATCTACATACTGGGGAAAAAGTGTGTGCGCGTCAAGCCCCGCCCCTCATTGTGATGTCACAATGCCCCTATTTGCATACTGGGGAAACAGTGTGTGCGTATCAAGCCCCGCCCCTCATTATGATGTCACAATGGTTGCCATGGCGACGCTGATGTCATCATAGGTTGCAAGCCCTGCCGCCGCTCATTATGATGTCATAATGGTTGACTATGGAATGGAGGATGTGTGATGAGTATATGGGCACCGGACTATGGGATGGCGGATATGTATATGGGCATGGGACTATGGGATAGAGGATGTGTGATGGGTATATGGGCACTGGACTATGGGATGGAGGATATGTATGATGGGTATATGGGCACGGGACTATGAGATGGCGGATATGTATGATGGGTATATGGGCACGGGACTATAGGATGGAGGATATGTATGACGGGTATATGGGACTATGAGATGAAGGATGTGTGATGGGTATATGGGCACTCGACTATGGGATGGAGGATATGTATGATGGGTATATGGGCACAGGACTATGGGATGGAGGATATGTATGACGGGTATATGGGACTATGAGATGAAGGATGTGTGATGGGTATATGGGCACTCGACTATGGGATGGAGGATATGTATGATGGGTATATGGGCACGGGACTATGGGATGGAGGATAATTATAATTTTCTATAACTAAACACAGTTAGTTACTATGCCCGGGCAGCACCGGGCTCTTCAGCTAGTATTTAATAAAGTAATGTCTAGTATGAGAATATTGCTTCATTAAATATAGAGAGGATATGGTGCCATTACAAAGGAAAATGTTTCACTTCTGAGTTATATGCAACAACTCTTTCATTCATTCGCTCACTCATATATTCTTATTTTGGTTCATGGCTATACATTCTTACATATTATTGGTATAATAAATATATTCCTTATTAATAAAGATGAAAACACTAGTTACATAAAACACACTGACACCTATGGGTTGAAAAAGGTAATTACACCTATGACATAAAAAATGTTCTATCACATGAAGAATACGGTTAATAATGTATTATCACTTATTATTGGTTTATTATTTCAAACATTGAAATCCATATATGGTACAAATTCTGATAATAAGTATATGGATATTACTGATTGCTATGGTACGCTGTGATATTATAGGATAGGAAAATTACCAGATTTGGTATAGAATAGGGAACGAAGACTTCAAGCAAGATACTGAAATTACATTAATAAAGACTTTTCATATTTCTAAACTTTATTGATTCTTACCAGTTGCAAGAAGAAAAACGCTATCCAGAAGTCCCAGAAGGTAACAAAGCAATGATTACTGAGTAATAGAATGTGTTAATTACAAGTGCAATATCCACCACTGACAGTCACAATTAAAGTGTCTAACCTGACAACCAGAGGACGATGATCCTATGATGCTGAGATGAACGGTGTTATCACGTTCTTATCAAGTTTCAGTGGTTTCCTATCACCTGTAAAGCTTCAATGAAAAGCTGGTGAACAATGAAGGTAATTGTCAGGAAGCTACAACCCTGACATGTGTCCTGTGCATTAGGACAAGGACTGGTTATGGTGCTATGTTTAGCAAGGAAGAGTCATTTTAACCCTTGCTTTGCTGACCAAAGACATCACACCTGTTCAAAGACCAGTACCGATGGAGGATTCCAGAATATCCAAGGCGAGCCAATGTAAGTCCAGGTTTTTGTAAAGGTGACACTGCACAGATATTAAAGCTACATTTCATCTAAGGACTTTGTTTACTTATCAACATTTATGGACTTTGATTTGACACATGACACGATTCCTACAACATCTATAAGCTATCTCAAAGGAATTATAATAGGAAAAAACTGTGTTTTTAAAAGAACCAAGAAGAAGACAGAAGACATCAAAATGAATACCAGATACATCAGATGATGATGACTGGACCTGAGATGCTTCAATGTAGATTTAGGTAAGTATAATTATACATATTTTATATGAATATTGTTCACGGCTTACCATAACATGAATTCACATCAATTATGTCATTGAGTACGTATAACAATAATTTGATATTATTGATATTAAACTATTTTTAGAAGAAAAGAAGAAAGAAGATCTTATTATATTTTGAGGGTTCCAATTAATGTCTTTCACCCTCAAAAGGGGAAATTGTTAAATATTAATAATCGGTAATTAATTTCTTATTACACTCTGTTCTGTACTGAATGCATTGCTAACACTACATAGGCTATTTTTGTAAGGTTAGCTCATGGTAAAGGACAACTCCATATGTAGAGACCACGTGCTTTGAAAGACGTATATTTAAGGTGGGGGTTTACTCTAGGGGTCGCTCGCTCTCTCCTTCCCTATCACCATGAAACACATTCGAGGAGTCATCTGTGCTGGGCCACGACATTGAATGGACAGCTGGTATGTAACCTAATCACCATGTGTTGCTTCAAGAGAGAAGCTACGTACTACAGGACAGACGCCTTTTTCAGAGTTCCAGGAAAGAAGGTTACAAGCTTAGCTATGAACAAATGGACAATTTCTCTTTTACCTATTTTTATGTTTTCCTGTAATAATCTTTTCTTTGATGGAATAATCCAAATAAACCACTACAATTTTTATAAAAACATTTGCATTGTCATATCGCATCTGGTAACGAGTCCTAAGTATTTTACAAGAATACGCTTTTTTTTACAGTAAGAATTCCCCTTTGTGATTATATTATGGTACCTTAATAATTTGGAGTTAATAATGCTATTTATAGGTGATCACTGATAATGAATAAAATCTATGTAAGGTATTGAATTTTTCTCCAATTTTAAGTGGCCATATATTTATTGGGACACATCTTTTGTTCAATATTTTTTTATACTTGGGTTTTTCTATACCCAGTCCCTATATGATTTATTTATACCACATATTTTGTCACTGTTCATGTCCTTTTTTATTTTTGAACAATGTCTGTCCAAATAATTAATTTTCTATGAGATATATTAAAATTTGATAATTTTATGATATTTTATACAGGTCTTTGTTCTCTTTTTTTGGTGTTTGGGATATGCCTGAGGTACCAGTAACTGTTCTACCATTTCCCCACGTATTTTCTCCACTTGGTACAACAAATCTTGGTTCGGCTCAAAGCGTGGCAACACTGTAGCTGCCCCAGATTGTTGGGGGTTCCCCATTGACAAACAATACATTTTCTCTGGCCCGGGACAAAGTAGGGTCTCAGAGTTGCTCCGTACTAAAATTGTCACCTGCTACATTCAAGTCTGACAACTCGGGTCCTGGCGGCATTTCTTCCACCCCTCCAGCCAATACTTCTATGGGAGAATTCTTCCCCTCCACCGAAGGTAAGGTTACCCCTACCGTCAGCACTTCTTCCTCCGGGCCACCAGGTTCATGCCCTACTTCTGGAGAATGTAATCTGGTTGCCTCTGGTGCCGGCAGTGGCTCCGTGGGTGGGACAACAGATGGCCAAAGCACAGAAAATAAAGGAAAGTCTCTTCCAATTATCACTTCATAATGCAGATTAGTCACAACCCCCACCTCGTGGCACTGCCTTCCCGCTGGCGTGTTTATCACCACTAGTGCGGTGGGATAGTCTTTTAAGTCCCCATGTATACACAACACCCCTATTTTCCGACCCGTATACTCACTGGTTTGTATCCAGCTGGCTCGTACAAGGGTTACAAGACTCCCTGAGTTCAATAGGGCCACAGCCGAGGTGCCTTCCACTTGAACCCGACACAAATGTTCCATATTGGGACCTTTCATGGTGTCCATTGCACAGATCGCTTCGGCATAGTGAGACTGGCGGTAACCAAAGTTTGTGTCCATGGGCTCAGCCAGGTGGGGGCAATCAGCTCTCATATGACCTGGTTCCTAGCACCGCCAGCAGATTATGGGGTTCCTTACTTCCCCAGATAAGTCCTGAGCGGCGTTCCTGGACTCCGCTCGCCAAACCAGAGGTGGAGACTTAGGGAACCTTCCTGTTACCTTCCGGGGAGTCCCTCCCTGTAGCTCTTTGGTAGCCCCATACCTTTCTATGAGGTCTATCATCTGCATGGCATTAGTAGGGGATGCCTGTCTGACCCATGTCTGGAGGGAGGGGGGCAAAGCCCTCCAAAACTTATCAGTCACTATGCGGTCCAGCATGGCCGTGGGGAACAACACCTCAGGCTGCAACCACTTTCGTAACAGGTGCATCAGGTCATAATACTGGGACCGAGCCAGCTTGGAGGGGGTAAACTCCCACTGGTGTACCCGCTGGTCCCGAACTAACACATTTACCCCAAGACGTGCCAGTATCTTACCCTTGACAATCGTGTAGTCCGCCCTTTGCTCCGTGGGTAGGTCCTGATACGCTTTCAAAGGTTCTGGGGCCAGAAACGGAGCGATAATTTCTGCTCACTGGTCCCAGGGTAGCTTCTCTCTCTCAGCGACTCCTTCGAACATCTCCAGGTACGCCTCCACATCGTCCGACTTCTCCATTTTGGGAACCGCTGTACGAACCGCTTTCCGGACATCATGGATTCCCCGGTTAGTTCCTTTTGTCTGTGCTGTCGTGATATGCTGTACCAACAGCTGATTGGTTTCCTGCTGCTGCATAGCCTGCTGCTGCATAGCCTCCTGCTGCCGCATGGCCACCTGCTGCTGCTGCATAGCCTGCTGCTGCTGTGTAGCCTGCTGCTGCATATCCTGTTGCTGCTGTCGCATGGCCTCTATGAGCGTTTTTACCGTGGCCTCCATTTCTGGAAAGTTCCCCGCCTGGGTCTGTGCCACTCGTTTCACCCAGGACATAGGCTGGGGTACAAATCAAAAATAAGAAAAACAGCCTGGTCTCACTGCGTTTGCCCGCATTCTCCACCAATTGTAGGGATTCGCTCTGTTAGGTAATGGCAGGGCTGCAGTAACGAGGCAACACACAGGCTTAAAGTCAAATTTCAGTGGTTTAATGTCACGTATGCAAACAGCAGTTTAACAGAAAGTAAGGAAAAACATAAATATACTCCAGCTTGGAGAACCACTGGTCCCAGACTCACCCCTTGTACAGGACGTGCCTAACTAAGCGGCTGCCAGGTCAGCGGCATCCGCCAGGTGCCATTCCCAGGGTTGTTGAGAGTCTAGCTGCTATAGTCCTGCAGCACGGGAATCCTGTATACAAGTTCAGGCTAAGTTCAGCCAAGTTCCTGTAACTTCCAGACACACTCACCATGTGCCAAACACCAACCTCCATTACATAGCCCATAACCCCTCCTACAAGTGAAGTAAAACGTCACATGGGCTGATCACGTGACTATGACATCATCACAGGTCCTGTCTTTAGGGAAAAAACACGGCCAAACATTAACCTGCTGGGAGAAATGGATCTCCCATCCAGTGAAACACCCTTTACTGCACCACAATATATATATACATATACATACAGCAATGTTTATAATAATAGCAGTCCAATATGACTAACCAGATTAATCACGGTTTTTTATATACCATCTTTTTCGCTTTGTAAGACGTATTTTTGTCCCCGAATCTTGGGGGGAAAATGGGGGTGTATTTTGCAAACGTACATGCCTTACTGAGTGTAGGCCGCAGGGGTGTCTCCGGGTGCCCGGCAGTCCTGTGGGTGTCTCCAGTGCCCAGCAGTGTCTCCGGTGTCAAGCGGTGTCTCCGGCACTGCCCGGGGCTCTGCCGACATTTTGCGACAGGCCAGAGCCCCGTGGCACTTTCTCGGTTCCCTGTGTGATGTATTCCGACAATATGGCCACCACCAGGGGTGGCGCATGCACATTAGATGCTCCATAAGATGCTCCATAGTTTATACCCCATATGCTGCCCCATAAGATGCTCCATAGATTATGCCCCATATGCTGCCCCATAAGATGCTCCATAGATTATACCCCATAGGATGCTCCAGTTTATGCCCCATATGCTGCTCCATAGATTATGCCCCATAAGATGCTCCATAGATTATGCACCATAAGATGCTCCATAGAGTAGGCCCCATATGCTGCTGCAAATAAAAAGGAAAAATGATATACTCACCTCTCGACACTGGGGGCCAGGTGCCGGTGTCCTGAACAGGCAGAGACACCGGCACGCTATGGGGGACAGGTGCTGGTGTCACTGCTGGCTCAGGACCCCGGCACTGGCAATATGTACCGATCCCCGCTCCATAGCTGCGTGCCGCTCTGTCTTTCGGTCCCTCTGTCAGTGACTCTTCAGGCAGAGGTTGTGGCGTGCACTAACCACATCATCGCGCCCTCTGACCTGAACATCACAAAGGATGGAGACAGCGATGGAGCGGGGACAGGTGAATATCGCATATACTTACCCCCTCCTGGCATGGTCTCTGCAGCCCCTTCTCCCACGGTCTCCGGCAGCTATTCCTTCCTTCAGCGGTCATGTGGTACCGCTCATTAAAGTCGTGAATATGTGCATATTCATGGATTTAATGAGCGGTACCATGTGACCGCTGAACACATGTGCCGGAGACTGTGGGCTGCAGAGATGCACCCGGGGGGGGTAAGTATGATCTGACACCCCCACCGGCCACCTGGCGTATACGCACATATAAAATGGGCTGAAAATCTCGGCTTATACGCGAGTACATATGGTATCTACATTTCTCTTCATGTTTTGAATTAGAAATGTGCAATGTTCCCAATGTATGGAAATTAAAACTAGTATAAAAATTTTGTGATTAACTCATGTTTTTGAACATACTGCTTTTAATTTGAACACTACAATACATACACACACAAATAATTAGGTATATTTGGCTTTTGGGTCAAATTTATGGAACAATATGACCCAGTTCACGTTGGGCTACTTTTACACTTACCACTTTTTTTGCGGCCCGTTTTAGCAGGCAGTATTGCCGCAATTTCTACGGCTCCACTCCATACACCTCGTACACACGCGGCTCCGCTCCGTACACCTCGTACACACGCGGCTCCGCTCCGTACACCTCGTACACACGCAGCTCCGCTCCGTACACCTCGTACACACGCGGCTCCGCTCCGTACACCTCGTACACATGCGGCTCCGCTCCGTACACCTCTGGTGTACGGAGCAGAGCCGTGTGTGTATGAGGTGTACGGAGCAGAGCCACAGGGTGTACGATGTGTACGGAGCGGAGCCGTGTGTGTACGAGGTGTACGGAGCGGAACTGTGTTGGACGAGGTGTATGGAGTGGAGTCGCGTGTGTACGAGGTGTACGGAGTGGAGTCGCGTGTGTACGAGGTGTGCGGAGCGGAGCGGCGTGTGTACGAGGTGTACGGAGCGGAGCCGCGTGTGTGCGAGGTGTACGGAGCGGAACCGTGTTGGATGAGGTGTACGGAGTGGAGTCGCGTGTGTACGAGGTGTAGGGAGCGGAGCCGCGTGTGTACGAGGTGTACGGAGCCGAGCCGCGTGTGTACGAGGTGTATGGAGCGGAGCTGTATGTGTACGAGGTGTAGGGAGTGGAGCCGTGTGTGTAGGAGGTGTACGGAGAGGAGCCGCATGTGAACGTGGTGTATGGAGAGGAGCCATGTGTTTATGAAGTGTACGAAGCGGATCCGTGTGTGTACAAGGTGTGCGGAGAGGAGCCGCTTGTGTACAAGGTGTACGGAGCGGAGCCGCATGTGAACGTGGTGTACGGAGCGGAGCCATGTGTGTACGAGGTGTGCGGAGCGGAGCCGCGTGTGTAAGAGGTGTACGGAGCGGAGCCGCGTGTGTACGAGTTGTACGGAGCGGAGCTGTATGTATACGAGGTGTAGGGAGCGGAGCCGCATGTGTATGAGGTGTATGGAGCGGAGCCGCGTGTGTACGAGGTGTATGGAGCGGAGCCGTATGTGTACGAGGTGTAGGGAGCGGAGCCGTGTGTGTATGAGGTGTATTGAGCGGAGCCGCATGTGTACGAGGCGTAAAGAGCGGAGCTGTGTGTGTAAGGTGTGTGCACGGGGCAGAGCCGCGCGAGTACAGGGTGTCCATAGTGGAGCTGCGTGTGTGCGAGGTGTCTAGATCGGAGCGCGTGTACAAGGTGCATGTGTACGAGCTTGGTGCAGCGTACCCTATCAGCTTTACCAGGGAGATGGCGTGGTCTATCTGTGCTTACTACGCTCACAAATTAGACACCTTCCTCTGGTTCATGCAGGCGACAGGACGTTCAGCATTTTGTAGGCCCGCGTATTGCTGGATCAATGGTGGGGTTAGAAAAAATAGAGGCGGTTTTAGATTGGATGGCTGACAGTGCCTACAATTCCTTCCCTTTGTCTTCCACCTGCTCTCCTATTGAAAGCGCAGAGTTGGCACTTGCGGACCATGGGCATCTGTCTTATACCTCCCCATCTTACAAATCATGCAATCATTCGGAGTCCCTAGTCATAAAGCAGTCATTTCTGCTTTCTGATGACTCTGCTGGCTGAGGTTTTGTGGACCGTCCACCTGACGCTGCCTCACAAGTGGAAGAGTTTCAGTACAAGGATGCCCAATCACTTGTTCTGTTGAAGGATGACTACATAGGAAGGTTAGTGCACACGGTAAGCCGACCATCACAGCACATCTGATGATGAAGAAACACTGGTGCCAACTGCTTGCATCTTTCTGCAGTGTACAGACCAGCAAGGAGGGTAGGGGTGAGGAGTGGGAGGAAGATAATGCCGAGGGATGATTAGGTCCTCTACCCCACATGGAGTTAAGGTCATCTGAGTGATGTGTGCAGTCCAGACTAAGAGGAGGTGGTCACACTGCACAGCGGCCGGCCCCTAGCTAGTACATCAACTGCTACTGCCCACAGTGTCGACTAACTAAGGCATAAATGTTCTGAAACTGAACACCATCTCCTAGATGAGACATCTGAATACAAAGCATGAGCTTCAGTGGAGTACACACCTGAAAAACCAGGAATTATCTGAGGCTCCTCCTGCTCCCTCTTCTTCTGAGGTCTCAGCCTCTTTCTCCTCCTGAGCAACAAGACCACCTGGCTCCCTGCAAAGAGAGGATGTGACAGCATCAGAAGTGTCACCGAACATTTTCACTCTATCCTATGGAAGCATTCAGCTGTCCATTTCCCAAACACTGGCAAGAAAAACTAAGTACCCCCTACCCACCCTTGAGCCCTGGTCCTGACTGACCGCATTTCAAAACTCCTGGCCTTTGAAATGCTTCCATTTCGGCTGGTGGAGAAGGACAGTTTTAAAAATCTGATGGTGATAGCTGTCCCACAGTATGTGCTTCCCAGTCGCCACTGCATTTCCATGTGGTCCATCCTTGCCATGTGCAAACATGTTAATGACGAAATCAGGTATCCACTGCGCAATGCCATCAGTGTCAAGGTCCACATACCCACTGAAACATGGACCAGCAAGCACGAGTAGGAACGTTATATATCTCCCTAACTGCCCTCTGTGTAAATGTAGTGGTGGTTGGGTCTGAGGCGGTAGGCGTTCTGGCGCATGTCCTACCATCACGGAAGATTGCTGGACGTTTCTCTGTCCATGTTGCCTCCTCCTCCTACTCCACTTCCTCATTCGCTCAACTTAACATCGGCATCACCAGCTTCAGCACAGCCAGGGGCAAACCACAGCAGACTGTTCTGAAACTTGTTACGACTCCTCCGCGCAGTCAGTGATTGCTATGCTGTTCTATGGAACCTGCCTTGCTGAGCTGTCTGTGTTTTGATTTACAGTTTGGCTGTCCAATACTGTCATGGGCTTGCAAAGCTTTTGGTGCTTTGATTGATAGCTCTTCTGTCCAATCTGTGACTGGGGTGTGTGGCACCTTCTGTAGGTGTTCAGTGTTCTGGTATTCGCATACCTACTTTAGACTAAGTTCACATTAGCGTTCGGGAGCTTTGAGGACGGCTGCGTACTTCCTCCTAGTAGCTCTGCCCACTTCCACACTTCTTCCGTTTAGGTCCGCCTACTTCTGTATGCGTCCTGCATAACTATCTTTAACATTGGGTATGCAGGACATGCGGATGTAAGCGGATGCGTCGTTTTGACACGCTTGTCCCGACCGCACGGGAACGTAACAAGTTGCGTTCCCGAGCGGTTGGCGGGCGCATCAAAACGACGCATTCCGCCTACATCCACATGTCCTGCATACCCAATGTTAAAGATAGGTACGCAGGATGTATGCAGAAGTAGGTGGACCTAAACGGAAGAAGTGAGGAAGTGGGCGGAGCTTCTAGGAGAAAGTATGCAGCCGTCCGCAGAGCCCCGATACGCAAGTGTGAAACCAGCCTTACTGAGCTGTCTGCCCCTGATCCCTGCCAGACATAGTTTGTGATTACTGGTGGGTGTTAGCCTGATTCTGTTGTTCTGATCTTCTGCTGCCTGACCCTTTGGACCGTGTTCTGACTACCCCTTTGTCTTGTCCTTCGGCTTTTGCTTCGCTATCTCTTGTTATTGACACTGGACTGTTACCTGATTTACGCCTTTGTCTTTTCCCTTGGTTATCTACATACTCTCTCGGTATTGTCCCCAGAATATCTGACTCTTCTGCCTCACGGCCTGTCCGTAAGTAGTGACCAGCGTCACATTATGTCTGGCCCTTTTCTTTTTTATTCTTGAATAATGGACACAGTTTGTACACTCCGATCAGGTGACAAATTTCTCCAAGATGGTTCAGGATCTGGCTCGGGATTACCAAAGGCTAGAATCAGCACAGTCCCAGCTACAGGGTCAGTTTAGTACTTTGGGTGGCTCCCAAATTGCTCCTCTAACGATAGTGGGTACGTCTCCTGGACTATCTGATGTACAGTTGACCTTCCCCGAACCAGTTGTTCCAGATTTTCGGGGAGATGGATCAATAGGGTATTTAAGGAGAGCTGTAAAATATTCTTTACGCTATGACCCCAGCGGGTGGGTATAATGTCCCTATTGAGGGCAGTCCTCAGACTTGCGCATTCTGTCCCTGCTAGTGCCAGAACACTCTTCTGTTGTCGCCTATCACGAACCCTGCTGCAGACTTACAGCAGGAGCTTGTGCACGTGTTTCAGAATGACAGAGAGTGCGTGAGGAGCACTGCAGTGAGCTTACCTGCCGGAGCACAGGATCTGAGACACGTGACCACCGGGGAAGTGGCCAGAGGTGGAGCCACACACCGAGTAGCGGCTGTGACCGGCGAAGCCGGAGAGTAGTCTGAACATGCCGAGGTCAAACAGGGAGGTTGATAAAGTGTCAAAGGGTGAGATGCTAAGAGTAGTCAGGACATAGCAAAAATGTCGGGAAGCCGGAGATAGCGGTGCAGTACAAACAGGCCAGACAGGTGGGAAGTTAAAGTACGAAGCCGAAGGTCAGAGCCAGACGCAGACAATAAGCACAGAGTCACAAGGCAATGCACAGAAAGAAAAAACAGACCAGGTCATACACAAGAAAGCAATCGGACTAAATAGTATGCGAGCAAACCAGGAGGTCACACACAGCCAAGACAGATATATCACTGACAAGGATCCCCAGACAAAGGCGGATAAAGATAGCCCTCCCCAAACCAAAAGGGAGCCATGCAAAATTAACCCCGAGAGGACAGGGAAGGAACCCTGTCCACAACCATAACAGGGGCAACATCGCTGGTATGCCGTTGGTGTTATCCCAGAAGGAATGGAGCAGGATGAACCCTTCTTGAGGAATGAACAGGCCTGCAAGAAGCTCCTCGTTGCCGCTCGAGACCACTTCTGAGAGATCGTACTGTCCTTGGGGTTCTCCACCTCCTATGTGGGAACAGGCGATGTTGTAGGTGACACAGAGTTCTGTCACCCATTTCTATATGTCAGGGGCTCCGGCACTGCCCGTAACCAGGTCACTTATAGCTCAGGCACCTGGGAATCGAGCTCCAGGAAACAGGTGCAGGCAGTCTCTGACTTGCGTTACCAATTCCTTGGATATCTTTTTGTATCCATTTCCTGTTTTATACAGTTCAACTATCTTTTCCCGTAGATCCGTTGACAATTCTTTTGTTTTCCCCATGACTCATAATCCAGAAATGTCAGTGGCTGGATGAAAGATGCAAGGGCCTGTCTTGATCCCAGAAACTCACTCAGCTTTTATGCACATACACTGATTCCAAGCAAACAGGTCACAGGTGAGGATGTTATCTTTAGTAGCTATTCAAACCCATTTGTGTAAACTTCTGTGCATGTTATTCAGGCCAACATCACCAGGGTATGTAAACTTTTCATCAGGATCATTTGGTTGTTTTGATTTGTTATTATGATTATGACAATAAATGGCTTCACCCAACCACTAACCATGAGTGGAGAAAAGTTTTGGTGTTATCATTCATAATCTCTGAAAAAATGCCAAGAAAACAAAAATTCTGCTGGGGTATGTAAACTTTTGAGCACACCTGTACATGCTGCATAACCTGCTTTGGGTGAAATTTTGTTTGAAATAAAATGAAAAATTGGCCTGCTAAAGGTCTACAAATTGGGTTGTTACAAAACTGACTATTGCCATATACAGTGGAGGAAAAAAATATTTAATAAGCCACCAATTGTGCAAGTTCTCCCACTTAAAAAGATGAGCGAGGCCTGTATTTGATATCATAGGTAGACCACAACTATGATAGACAAAATGAGAAAACAAATCCAGAAAATCACATTGTAGGATTTGGCAAGATTTACTTTGCAAATTATGGTGGAAAATAAGTATTCGGTCACCTAAAAACATGCAAGATTTCTGGCTCTCACAAACCTGTAACTTCTTCTTTAAGAGGCTCCTCTGTCCTCCACTCATTACCTGTAGTAATGGCACCTGTTTGAACATGTTATCAGTGTAAAAGATACCTGTCTACAACTTCAAACAGCCACACTCCAAACTCCACTATGGTGAAGACCAAAGAGCTGTCGAAGGACACCAGAAACAAAACTGTAGCCTTACACCAGGCTGGGAAGACTGAATCTGCAATAGGCAAGCAGCTTGGTGTGATGAAATCAACTGTTGGAGCAATAATAAGAAAATGGAAGTCGTACAAGACCACTGATAATCTCCCTCGATCTGGGGCTCCACGCAAGATCTCACCCCGTGGGGTCAAAATGATCACAAGAACAGTGAGCAAAAATACCAGAAGCACATGGAGGGACCTAGTGAATGACCTGCATAGAGCTGGGACCACGGTAACAAAAGCTACCATCAGTTTCACAATATGCCACCAGGGACTCAGATCTTGCAGTGTCAGACGTGTCCCTCTGCTTAAGCTAGTACATGTCCATGCCCATCTGAAGTTTGCTAGAGAGCATTTGGATTATCCAGAAGAGTATTGGGAGAATGTGATATGGTCTGATGAAACCAAAGTAGATCTGTTTGGTAGAAACAAAACTCGTCGTCTTTGGAGGAGACTGAATGCTGAGTTGCACCCAAAGAACACCATACCTACTGTGAAGCATGGGGGTGGCAACATCATGCTTTGGGGCTATTTCTCTGCAAAGGGACCAGGAAAACTGATCCGTGTACATGAAAGAATGGATGGGGCCATGTATGGTGAAAATCTCCTTCCATCAGTAATGGCATTGAAGATGAAATGTGGATGGGTCTTTCAGCATGATAATGATCCTAAGCACACCACCTGGGCAATGAAGGAGTGGCTTTGTAAGAAGCATATGAAGTTATTGGAGTGGCCTAGCCAGTCTCCAGATCTCAACTCTATAGAGAGTAGGAGTACTTGTGGTCAGTCATGAGGAGCATGGGTTTCAGTCCCGTATTCCTGTCCTTGGTCAAGCTTTTATACTGCTATCCATGTACCTAAATTAAAAAAAATGGTTGTACGTCAGCGGCTTTTGAGCTGTGTAGGAGAACTAGGCAGAGCTGTCCCCTCTCTGCTGTTCCCATTGGCAATAGAACCCCTTGCATTAAACTCCGGACTAGTCAGGAGAATGAGATAAAGGCTTTGTGCATGGGTCTATGGAAGAAAGGGTGTCATTGTATGCAGATTACCTTTTGGCATGTCTTGGGGATACAGAGGATTCATTGCTAATCACTAGACCTATGATTAACCAGTTTGGAGATTTTTCAGGGCTTCGCATTAATTGGGAGAAATCTATGTTAATGCTAGTGGATGAACTTTCTCAAGCATCCAAATGGAGTCAAACGAGACTTAAAGTGGGGAAGGGGATTAAATATTTGGGCATTCAAGTTTCAACAAATGTTAGATCGTTTAAACCTCTGAATTTGGATCTGCCATACATGAAATTCCAAGCAAAAATCAACACCTGGTGTAAATTCCCATTACCAGTAGTGGGTCGCACAAATCTGGGTAAAATGATTCTCATGCCCCAGCTGTAATATGTCATCCATATCGCCCCGGGGTGGATTCCTCTGAAACACTCTTACAAATTTCAAGCTATGCTGAGAGAATTAATTTGGAAAAAAGCACAGCTCGGATTAAATATGACACATTACAGAGGGGGAAGGAGGCGGGAGGATTGGCTGCCGCTAACCCGTGGCTGTATTTTCTAGCCCCACAATTGCAACAGCTTAAACTGCTTCAGGGCTCTATAGCTTCCATTGTCTGGGGGTATACGGGGGGGAAACCCAATTATCCCATTTTTGGAAGCAGGTTATTTGGGGGAAAATACGACGAAGCTGCCTACTCTAGTCCTTATGATTAAAACCTGGGAAAAAACTAAGAAACTCCTTATTATTGAGGAGTTTACTCCAGTTACTCCTATAAAGCAAAACCAAAAGTTGCCGGAAATATTTAGGTTAGAGGGCTTTAGCCCCTGGAAATGAGCAGAGATCTTATTTTTTGATCAACTTCAATTGCTGGTGCAATTTCTAGATTTTCTCCACTACTCCTTGCCCAGGTTATAGATAAGCATCCGTTGAAGCTTAAAGAGAAGTGGGAGCAGGATGTTGGGGTAATTGGCAATGAGCAGTGGGAGGACATATTATCCTCGATTCCCCAGCTGTCCACTAGTGAGGCACAAAGGCTGTCACAGATGTACCTGCTGCATCGGGTATACAGGACTCCCACATTCCTGCATAAAACTGGGGTAAGAGAGGATGACTTGTGTCCGAGATGCGGTTTGGGCCTGCCAATTTCCTACATGTCTTTTGGTCATGTGGTTTCATCTGGAATTTCTGCACCCAAGTCATAGACCACATAACACGATGTTTAGGGTTGCGATTCCTACGCATCCTCTTGTTTGTGTCTTGGGTTTTGTGGACAGGGCTGCTGAAGATGCGAACATAAGGTTGGTCCTTAACCCCCAGGGGTGGTTTAGACGTTTATGATCGGGCCAATTTTTACAATTCTGACCACTGTTCCTTTATGAGGTAATAACTCTGAAATGCTTCCATGGATCCCGGTGATTCTGACATTGTTTTCTCGTGACATATTGTACTTCATGTTAGTGGTAAAATTTCATTCAAATAACTTGCGTTTATTAGTGAAAAAAAAAAGAAATTTGACGAAAATTTTGAAAATTTTGCAATTTTCCAACTTTGATTTTTTATGCCCTTAAATCACAGCACATAAATCATGGCACAACTTAATAAGTAACATTTCCCAAATTTTTTTTTTGTTAGGAAGTTGTAAAGGTAAGACCCAAAAGTGACACCATTCTAAAAACTACACCCCTGAAGGTGCTCAAAACCACATTCAAGAAGTTTATTAACCCTTCAGGTGCTTCACAGGAATTTTTTGAATATTTAAAAAAGAATGAACATTTAACTTTTTTTCACAAAAAAAATACTTCAGGTTCAATTTTTTTTTATTTTACCAAGGGTGAGAAATTGGACTGCAAAAGTTATTGTGCAATTCGTCCTGAGTACGCTGATACCTGACATGTGGGGGGGAACCACTGTTTCGGCGCATGGCAGAGCTCAGAAGGGAAGGAGCGCCGTTTGACTTTTTCAATGCAAAATTGGCTGGAATTCAGATCAGACGCCATGTCACGTTTGGAGAGCCCCTAATATACCTAAACAGTGGAAACCCCCCACAAGTGACCCCATTTTGGAAACTAGACCACCCAAGGAACTTATCTAGATGTGTGTTGAGAACTTTGAGCCCCCAAGGGCTTCACAGAAGTTTATAACGTACAGCAGTACAATTAAAAAATCATATTTTTTCCACAAAAATGATCTTCTCAACCTCAATTCTTATTTTTCCAAGGGTAACAGGACCCTAAAAGTTATTGTGCAATTTGTCCTGAGTACGCTGATACCCCATATGTAGGTGTAGACCACTATTTGGGCGCATGGCAGAGCTCGGAAGGGAAGCAGCGCCATTTGACGTTTTTGGCTGGAATTGAGATCGGACACCATGTCGCGTTTGGAAAGCCCCTGATGTACCAAAACAGTGGAAACCCCCTATAAATGACACCATTTTGGAAACTAGACCCGCCAAGGAACTTATCTAGATGTGTGGTGAGAACTTTGAACCCCCCAGTGCTTCACAGAAGTTTATAACGCCCGGGCGTGAAAATAAAAAAAATCGTATTTTTTTCACAAACATGATCTTTTAGTACCCATTTTTTTCATTTTCCCAAGGGTACCAGGAGAAATTGGACGCCAAAAGTTGGTGTCCAATTTGTCCTGAGTACGCTGATACCTCATATGTGGGAGAAAACTACTGTATGGGAACACGTCGGGGCTCGGAAGGGAAGTAGTGACGTTTTGGAATGCAGACTTTGATGGAATGGTATACGGGTGTCATGTGCGTTTGGAAAGCCCCTGATGTACCTAAACTATTGAAACTCCCCACAAGTGACCGCATTTTGGAAACTAGACCTCCCACGGAACTTATCTAGATGTGTGGTGAGCACTTTGAACCCCCAAGTGCTTCACAGAAGTCTATAACGCCCGGGCATGAAAATAAAAAAATCACATTTTTTTTCCACAAAAATGATATTTTTGCCCCCAATTTTTTATTTTTCTAAGTGTAACAGGAGAAATTGGACCCCAAAAGTTGTTTTGCAATTTGTCCTGAGTAGGCCGATACCCCATGTGTGGGGGTAAAACACTGTTTGGGCGCATAGCAGAGCTTGGAAGGGAAGGAGCACCATTTGACTTTTTCAACGCAGAATTGGCTGGAATTGAGATCAGACGCCATGTTGCGTTTGGAGAGCACCTGATGTGCCCAAACAGTGGAAACCCCCCCAATTATAACTCCAACCCTAACCCCAACACACCCCTAACCCTAATCTCAGCCCTAACCCTAATGGAAATAAATATTTTTTTAATTTTATTATTTTTCCCTAACTAAGGGGGTGATAACGGGGGGTTTGATTTACCATTTATGGCGGTTTTTATGTTTGGCAGCTGTTACACGCTAAAAGACGCTTTTTATTGTAAAAAGTTTTTGCATCACCACATATTGAGAGCTGTAATTTTTCCATATTTTGACCCACCGAGTCATGTGAGGTCTTATTTTTTGCGGGACGAGTTGACATTTTTATTGGTATCATTTTCGGGCACGTGACAATTTTTGATCACTTTTTATTCCTATTTTTGGGACGCAGAATGAACAAAAACCAGCGCTTCATGAATTTCTTTTGGGGGGTGCGTTTACACCGTTCCGCCTGTGGTAAAATTGATAAGGCGGTTTTATTCTTTGGGTCAGTACGGTTACAGCAATGCCTCATTTATGTTTTTTTTATGTTTTGACGCTTTTATGCAATGAAAACAATTTTATATAACAAATAATTATTTTTGCATTGCTTTATTCTGCGAGCTATAACTTTTTTATTTTTTTGCAGGACAAGATGACGTTTTCAGCGGTACCATGGATATTTATATGCGTCTTTTTGATTGCGTGTTATTGCACTTTTTGTTCAGCGGTATGATAATAAATCATTATTTTTGGCTTTGTTTTACATTTTTTTATTTTTTAAGGGGTTCGCTAAAGGGGTTAACTAATGGGACAGTTTTATAGGGCGGGTCGTTGCGGATGCGGCGATACTAAATATGTGTACTTTTCTTGTTTTTTTTTATTATTTCCAAAAAATGAATTTATTAGGGAATTTTTTTTTTTTTTTTAAATTTATTTATCGATTTTTTAAAAATTATTTTTACACTTTTTTTTATCTTTATTACATTGTCCCAGGGGGGACATCACTGTCCTGTGACAGATCGCTGATCTGTCACATCACAGATCACTGTGACAGACCAGCGATCTGTCACAGGCACTGCACAAGGCTTCCTTGTGCCTGCACTTTACAGGCACTGAGGAAGCCAGCTCCCTGCAGGTCCCCATTGCCATCTTGGATCCGGCGACCTGCAGGGAAGGAGCCCCCCGCAGCAGCGCTGCACATTGCGCTGCTGTGGGGGGTTCAGGGAAGCACGGAGGGAGCCCCCTCCCTGCCGATGCTTCCCATAAACCCCCAGTACACTGCGATCGTGTTTGATCGCAGTGTGCCAGGGGTTAACGTGCCGGGGGCGGTCCGTGACCACCCCTGACACATAGTGCCGGGTGTCAGCTGTGATAATCAGCTGATACCCAGCCGCTGATCGCTGTGACGTACTATCCCGTCCCTGGGAATTAAGTCCCAGGGCACATGGACGGGATAGTACGTCACATGGCAGAAAGTGGCTAAAAAAAAAGTTATATCAAGCCAGGAAAATTATAGCAGCACACTGGTTGGACAGGGACCACCTACATTTAGGGAATTTAGGGAAAAAAATGAATCTACTGCTACATCTGGAAGAAGCAGTATATAAAAGGATGAGAGCCCTGCAAAAATACTGTGAAATAAGGGAGGACTGGAAAATTCACCAAGGCATGGATATTATGTCCTTACTGGGGGTGCTGGGTAACATTATTACCTGTGTAGCACGAGATATGTCTGATTAGGGTCCTTGGAGTGAGGGCATATAAAATCTGTTCCCATAATGTCCTTCCTGCTTCAGGTGATAAGTAAAGAACTTGGAGACGTGAGACTTCCTTTTCATGTTTATTTGTACAGGAGTGTACAGACTGCTGTATTCAGCTTATATATGCTGATTAATATAACAAGACACTTGCTAATAGCTATGTGGTCCGGAACAAGGAGGGGGGAGAGGGGGTTTGGTTGGGCGTTTTCTTATTTTGTATGTTGAAAAATTCATTAAAAATTTATCTGATTTAAAAGAAAAAAGATTTTACAGAGGGGACAAACAATACAGCACATGCAGGGCTTAAAAGAAACGATCAAAACCGGAAACTTACTATGGTGATCACAGAGATGATTTGGCTTAGCGAAGGAGAGCACAGCGATTGGGAACGTTCAGTGAACGGGAGTGAGGAGAAACGGGGTCAGTGGTTGCTCTCGTCCGCTGGCCCGGCTGCCTTTAGCAAGACTGCATGGACCAGGGCTCATACCACTGAACACCTGCTCTCTCTCCCTGTGGGCAAACACTACACAGACAACGCAGGGTTAGAGTAAAACAGTGTGGCACTACTTTATTGAACCACAACACCCAATAGCAAACAGAACAATCCCAGCAATTACCCCAAGATGGTGCACATTACAGGGTCTCACCGGGATAATGGTGGATGTTATGCCCGCACTCCCAGGGTCGCTACTCCACCTGTGATATGCTCACAGAGAGGAGGTAACGACAAGCATAGGGAGATGACAGTCCATTGAGTCCTTACAAGGTATAAGGCCTGTTGATCCGAGAATCACAACCTGGCTTCTCTAAATGTCTCCATGGAACCAGGCGATGGTCAAATGTGGCCGCTCTGTATTTCTTCAGTTGGCGTGATGATGCCTTGGTTTCCGTAATGTACACTTCTCGAACACAGGCAGAACCTCTCTATTTATAGGTAACAACTTCTCATTCATTCCTCCACAGTCTTGGGGGAAGGTGGAAGGAGGCCATCCCTCACTGCAGGAGTGGTGTGCAAACAACAGGCGTAGATTGTCCTTCATAGTGCAAAGCACTAATGGGTCATCAACATATTAAGAAACATTCAAACATAGTCCCTTTGTTTCCCAAAGATGGTAGAACAATACAAGGACTGCAATACAGTTGAAGCATTACAATGAAACACTTCAAACTGCCCTGGATGAATTTGCACCCCCTATAAATAGAACACCACAACGCAGACGGCGACAACCCTGGCACACAGTGCAAACACGTTTCCTGCAGCGGTGCTCCAGGTGCGCCGAACGTCTGTGGAGAAAATCCAATCTACACGAAGATTTCATCCATTTTAAGTTTATGCTTAGAACATACAACACTGCCCTTCACCTCTCCAAACAAACCTATTTCAACACCCTCATCACCTCACTGTCCAATAACCCGAAACGTCTCTTTGACACTTTTCATTCTCTACTCAATCCAAGAGTACAGGCCCCAACCACGGAGCTCCGAGCTGACGATCTGGCCAATTACTTCAAAGAAAAAATTGACCAGATCCGACAGGAAATTATCTCCAAATCCCCTCATACCATGCACCGTCCTCCCTCCCCCACTGCATCTAACTCACTCTCTGATTTTGAACCAGTCACAGAAGAAGTAAGCAGGCTCCTTGCATCTTCTCGCCCAACTACTTGCACCAGTGACCCATTTCCGTCACATCTCCTCCAGTCCCTTTCCCCTGCTGTCACCCCTCACCTAACTAAAATATTTAACCTCTCTCTCTCTACTGGTATTTTTCCCTCCTCATTTAAGCATGCCATCATACATCCACTACTTAAAAAACCATCCCTCGACCAAAACTGTGCCGCTAACTATAGACCTGTCTCTAATCTTCCCTTCATCTCTAAACTCCTGGAACGCCTGGTCCACTCCCGTCTTATCCGCTATCTCTCAGAAAACTCTCTTCTCGACCCTCTCCAATCCGGTTTCCGCTCTTTACACTCCACTGAAACTGCCCTCACTAAAGTCTCTAATGATCTGCTAACAGCTAAATCAAATGGTCATTACTCCATGCTAATTCTCTTGGATCTCTCTGCAGCATTCGACACTGTGGATCATCAGCTCCTCCTCACTATGCTCCATTCCATTGGCCTCAAGGACACCGTTCTCTCATGGTTCTCCTCCTATCTCTCCGACCGCTCCTTTACTGTTTCTTTTGCCGGTTCCTCCTCCTCTCACCTTCCCCTTACTGTTGGGGTTCCTCAAGGATCGGTTCTAGGCCCCCTCATCTTCTCCTTGTACACTGCCCCTATTGGTCAAACAATCAGTAGATTTGGTTTCCAGTACCATCTCTATGCTGATGACACCCAATTATACGCTTCTTCTCCTGACATCACGCCAGCCTTTCTAGAAAACACCGGCGATTGTCTAAACGCTGTGTCTAATATCATGTCCTCACTATATCTGAAACTGAACCTGTCAAAGACTGAACTCCTGGTGTTTCCTCCCGCTACTAATGCACCTATACCCGACATTGCTATTTCTGTGTGTGGTTCCACTATTACTCCCCAGCAACATGCCCGCTGTCTTGGGGTCATACTTGATTCCGAGCTTTCCTTTGCCCCCCACATTCGATCACTGGCTCGCTCTTGTCATCTGCACCTCAAAAACATTTCTAGAATTCGACCTTTTCTTACTTTTGACTCTGCAAAAACTGTTACTGTTTCTCTTATTCATTCTCGTCTTGACTATTGTAACTCTCTTCTAATCGGTCTCCCTCTTACCAAACTCTCCCCTCTCCAATCTGTCTTGAATGCTGCAGCCAGGATCATATTCCTCACCAATCGTTACACCGATGCCTCTACCTTGTGCCAGTCATTACACTGGCTACCCATCCACTCCAGAATTCAGTATAAACTTATTACCCTCACCCACAAAGCCCTCCATGGCTCAGCACCACCCTACATCTCCTCCCTTGTTTCAGTATACCACCCTACCCGCGCCCTCCGTTCTGCTGATGACCTGAGGTTAGTATCCTCAATAGTCAGAACCTCCCACTCCCGTCTCCAAGACTTTACACGTGCCGCGCCAATTCTTTGGAATGCACTTCCCAGGTCAATACGATTAGTCCCCAATCCCCACAATTTTAAGCGTGTCCTGAAAACGCATTTATTCAGACTGGCCTATCGCCTCAACACATTAACCTAACCTATCCCTGTGTGGCAGAGCCAAAAGTTTTACCATAACCAGGTTCCCAGCATCATGTTCCCACATGCTTTATGCATCCATTAGCCCTCTGTGTCTGTACTGTTACACACTTAACATTATGGCTGGTCCATACAATCAGAGCAACTGTTACCACCCACCTTTCGTGTCTACCTCTTTCCTCATATACTGTAAGCTTGCGAGCAGGGCCCTCACTCCTCTTGTTATTTGTTATAATCTACTGTATGTGATTATTGTTATGCTGTAATGTCTATTGTCTGTACAAATCCCCTCTGAAATGTAAAGTGCTGCGGAATATGTCGGCGCTATAAAAATAAAATTTATTATTATTATTAATACAAGGACAGATACAATAATCAGCAGCCAGTCAAGAAATGTCAGCCAGTGAGCAATAATTCACTGACAAAGGCCAACAGTCATGCTCACATGAACTCTAGCTTATGTCCCTGGGCCTACTGAAATAGTATGTCTGGATAATTCAGATTAAGTGCGATGTTGCCACAGGGATCGTTCATACACTGATCTGAATCGGGATCAACCCAGATGATAATTAGCCTTGACCTTTTTGTCAGCACCCAAGTTACACCGGGACACCCCTTCTTGATGACCTCACGTGGGCCGGATTGGAGGATGATCTCAGCCTTTCAGGATTTTATAGAATTCTGAACATTAACAATAGCTTCACTCCTGAGGACCGCAGAAGTTCAACATCACAATTTTTTTATCGCAATTTTACCTTTCCATATACTGTAGATAGTAAAGACGATAGGGCTGGTGTCAGCGATCTGACCACTACTGATTTGGGGCTTATAGGCAGGTATTGCTTTAAGGATTTTAATGTTTTCTATAAAAGTGCCTTATAGTCAAAAAACTATGGTAAATTGTGAAGTAATTTCCATTTCTTATTTAATTATATGACTGCCTGCTATATCTTTTCATACACATTGTCAATAACATATATTGTTTCTCCCCGTCTAAGTTATTTTTGACTGTCAATAAAATATGACTTTCCAGTAATTAATTTGTCACACTTTAGATATGGTAATGGATTCTCTCTGTGTGGCATTTTCCAGTGGTGTCGGCACTTGCACTCCCGGGGTTCATGTGAGGTTGTTACATCATATGAAACCTGCCCTCAATCAGCGTCACTATCATCACCTTCAGACAAATCAATCATCACGAGGAAGTCGGAGAGCAGCCGCAGCCCTGGCTTCCAGTTGATATTCAATACATCCAAAGGCGGGGACAGTACAGCCGGCACTGATTGAGAGCAGGGCTTGTGTGATGTAACAACTTCACGTGAGCCTCGGGAATGTGAGTCCCGACACCGCTGGAACGGCGCCGGTACGGAAGCTGAGATGAGTGTTTTTATTTTAAATAGGCCAAACCATGAGGAATGACAAGGGGTTGTTGTCAGTTAAATCATTTCCAACATCCTGAACATAAAAAAAGCCTCTACCCTGTGTGACTGCTCTGATGTTTATTAAGAGTTGATTTTCAAGCAAAATAATTACAACATTAAGAATATAAAAAAAGCTTCTTCCCTATGAGACAGTAGTGTAGCAGAGGGGGCGGTCGCCCCGAGCCCCGCACTCTGAGGGGGCCCACCCGGAGCTAGGCTATTGTAACGGTATCGGAGTGCACAGCGCGCCGATACAGTTACATTCTGCAGAAGTGCAGCAAGACTCGATCTCCCTGCACTTCTGCGCCCGGCCACTATGGGCCCCTGAGCAGGCAGGGGCCCTGATGCCTGCAATGGGCCCCCCACCCGTCATCGCAGGTTCAACTGTATCGGCTAGATGCAGATACAGCTAACCGAATTGATGAGAGAAGGAGCGTTACGCTCCCTCTCCCATCATCCCCCTATCAGCATCTGACGTCACAGACATTGGCAGGGGGTTGCGATGACATCACTACTCGGTGCTCACTGTCCCGAGATGAGCGGAAGCTCGGAGCAGCAGAGGATCCAGGAGGAAAAGAGGCGAGTATTGGATTATTTATGGGCCTGCATTTTATTAGTCTGCCTATGGTGGTGCGTTTTATTAGAGTCTGTCTATGCTGGGCTGCATTTTATTAGTCTGCCTATGTGGGGCTGTTTGCAATATAGAGGTGAGAATTGGATTTATTTTTTTATGGGCCTCCATTTTATTAGTCTGCCTATGGCGGTGCATTTTATTAGTCTGCCAATTGGGCGATGCATTATAATATAAAGTCTGTTTATGAGGGGATGATTTATACTATAGTCTGCCTATGGGGGGTGCATTAAACAATATAGAGTCTGCCTATGAGGGGCTGCAACCATATAGAGTCTGCTCTTGGGGAGTGCATTATACTATAATGAGGACTATCAGGTACATTATACTATATGGAGGCCTATGGAGAGTACATTATACTATATTGAGGACTTTCTGGTGCATTATACTATATGGAGGTTATCTATGGGGCCATCATACAGTGTGGAGATTACAGTGATGGAGCCAAACAGTTTGGGGGATACTAAGAGGTCTGTATATATCCAGTGAGGGGGCATTATACGGTGTATAAGAGAAAATCATACTGTTTGTAGGGGAACTGTATAGGGAGGGAGTTGGGACATTATTCAATGTTAAGTGGGCACTTATTGCTATAGGGGAACTTAGGTTACCGTGACTGTCAAAGGGGCACACAGGGAATTATAACTTTCTAGGGGACAAGATGTAGGCACTGTTTTCTAGGGCACTTGCATCTGGCATTACTATATTCTAGAGGGTTGCTTTAGAATTTAGAGGGCATAGAGAACCACACAGTAGGTGCAGTAATAGGGACACATATGGCAGCAGCGGCTCAGCATTGGGGTATCAGCAGGATGAGGAGTTTGTGCAGGTTGGGAAAAGATGGTAACGGGGCTGAAAATATGAGACGTGAAATGTGTCTTTGTTGTAATCTCTGCAGATGAGTCTTGGTTGGAAGAAGCTGTCATGTCAGTCTGGGCCAGATGGAAAAGTGAACGATTCCATCAGAACATCAGCTGTAAGTCAGCATCTATAATTGTGCTATAATCTCCTACATGTTCCGCAGGACTGGTATTTACCACTGACCATATGGCAGTAATATCCAGGTTGGTCTTTATATAGAGATTATTTTCAGTAACAGCGTAGTCATCTGCTGAGGTTCTCCTACATCCACTATTAGGATATGTCACCCAGTTGTAATCATGGATACCTGGTTAGGGGCCCACTCAGAAGTTTCGCCGCCCTGAACCAAAATGCTAACTGCTCCTCTGCTATGAGACTTTTCTTGTGACAAAGAAGAGATGTTTTCTTCACAAAACATTTTCCACATTATGAACAGAAAAAGGCTTCTCCCATGTGTGGGTCCGCTGATGTTTGACAAGACTTGATTTCACAGAAAAACATTTCCCACATTCTAAACATGAAAATGGCCTCTCCCCTGTGTGAGTTCTCTGGTGTATACCAAGATCTGATTTCTGAATAAAATATTTTCCACATTCTGAACATGAAAATGGCTTCTCCCCTGTGTGAGTTCTCTGATGTTTGACAAGACTTGGTTTCTCTGTGAAACATTTTCCACATTCTGAACATGAAAATGGCTTCTCCCCTGTATGAGTTCTCTGATGTATGATAAGATGCGACGCATCTATAAAACAACGCTCACATTCTGAACATGAAAATGGCTTCTCCCCTGTGTGGGTTCTCTGATGTCTGAAAAGACTTGATTTCTGTGTAAAACATTTCCCACATTCTAAACATAAAAATGGCCTCTCCCCTGTGTGAATTATCTGATGTTTGAGAAAACTTGATTTCTGTGCAAAACATTTCCCACATTCTGAACATGAAAATGGCTTTTCCCCTGTGTGATTTCTCTGGTGTATAACAAGATCTGATTTCTGTGTAAAACATTTCCCACATTCTGAACATGAAAATGGCTTCTCCCCTGTGTGAGTTCTCTGATGTTTGAGAAGACTTGATTTCCTGATAAAACATTTTCCACATTCTAAACATGAAAATGGCTTGTCCCCTGTGTGAGTTCTCTGATGTTTGAGAAGACTTGATTTCTCTATAAAACATTTACCACATTCTGAACATGAAAACGGCTTCTCCCCTGTGTGAGTTCTCAGGTGTATACCAAGATCTGATTTCTGATTAAAATATTTCCCACATTCTGAACATGAAAATGGCTTCTCCCCTGTGTGAGTTCTCTGATGGTAGACAAGATTTGATTGCTGTGTAAAACATTTCCCACATTCTGAACATACAAATGGCTTTTCCCCTGTGTGGGTTCTCTGATGTCTATCAAGATTTGATTTCTTATTAAAACATTTCCCACACTTGGAACAAGAATAGTTATTTTCTACTGTGTGAAATTTTTGATGTTTAAGAAAAGATGGTTGTAAAGGAAAACTATTAACATATTCTAAACCGTAAAATGATTTTTTTGCTTTATGGGCAGTTAGTTTTTTAATGCTTATTTTGTGACTTTGATTTTCCTTAGTAGGAAGTAATTGATCAGAAGACAGGACCTGTTTGAAAGGATCAGATGAGAGATCATCATTGTGAAGAGATGATGGTATATCTGGAGTAACGCTATTCAGTTTAATTGTATCCTGTGGAATCTCAACATCATCTGTTTTAAAAATTGAAGATGTCAGCTGTCCCTCTGATCTCCTGGTACAGTCATCTGCCAAGAATAAAATCAATTATTAGTTTTGAATAAAATATCCTTGACTTATATTTTTGAACATTTCTACTTAAACTGTCTGTAAAAATAGCAAGTTATGTAAGATATTGATTTTCCAAGACAATGACAGTTCAGAGGCGAATAGAAAACCTCATAAGATGAACGAGTAGATCGTGGAGCTCAACTTTCAACATCATCCATCTGGAATATCAGAGAAGAAACACCAAGACAGAGAACCCCTGGGAAATTCACAACACTGCCTGGGAGTCCCCACTTATGCAGGTATCATAACACTGTACACATATAATTACAGATACCCAACTTTCTACTTCTGTTTTAGTCATGCTTCTCTGGCCTTACCAATATATTGTGTCTCCAAACTATTCAAGCAAGATTTACATTCAAATAGCTAAACGGCGCTCCTTCTCTTCTTGACCCCGCCATGTGCCCAGACAGTGGATTACCACAGTATATAGGGTACTGTTGGATTCAAGAGAAGCTGGAAAAATAAATTTGTAAGGTCAATTTGTTTCCTATTACACTTTTGATGAATTCCAAAGTTATCACCACAAAAAGTGACATGTCAAATTTGAAATATGGGACCTGATTAGGAAGATAAAACTGGCTGCGGAAAGTGGTTAAATCAGAGTATTTTGGGAAATAACTACTGTAGTCAAAAACTGAGTATAGACAATAACATATCTACTGAAATCATCAAACGAAACAGTCTTCATCCGTAAAACGCGAGTAACTAATGGTGAAATGTCTCTGGAGTAACTAGAGTATGTGGATTAGTAATCCCCGCATGTTTTGCGGCTCTCTGACAGTTGTGAAACATGTGACCATAGGGAATCAAACATGTTATTTGAGAATAGAGAAATTAGAGTTAACAGGGAAAAAATGTTAAGAAACAATTTTTTACCGTATAATGACTTGTATATAAGGCAATATTTAAAAAGTATTTATTTACTAAACAATTAAAAATAAACTGAAATTGACCAAGTTAAAAAAATTGGAAATTTCAGTGTCATTTATGAAGAAAGCAAGTAGTGCCTAAAATGAGGGACTCCGATGCACCCTGTATTAGACATAAGGGAGGTCCTCGTACACATTCAGTTCAAATTGTCATGCAGTGGTACTTCTAAACTTATAAAGCTATACGTCAATAGCCAAAAATTATAAGCAGGGTCATTCACACACAATTCAAGGTACCAACTGTACTACCTCATTCAAATGTTGTGAACAAAGTGTAGTTGTGTCACTTCTACATTTATAAAAGGCTTTGCACACAGAAAAATGTGAGGAGAGTAATAAAGTCATTGATTGACCCTTGAACACAACAACTGGCGGGCCTCAGTCAAATACAGGAGATTAAAAATACTATGTGCTGCTGTCATTTGGTTGTGTGGAAAAGCAGGGTCTAATCCTGGCTTTGTTCATTTCTATCAGAGTGAGCCAGAGACTTTGTGTTGACAGGCGAAAGCACCTGGCTGTTTTGATACCCCCGAGGTACTAAAAGTTAGCTCAGACAAGACGCTAGTGGCAGGGCAGTTCAACACCTCCAAGGCATAGAGGGACAGATCATGCCACGTGTCCAGCTTGGAAACCCAATATCTGAATTATCACAGAGAAATTATGGAGTATGCTGGTTTTGTCAGCCAGGTATTGCTTGACCATATTTAAAAACGTTTCCATCCTTGTCAAAAACACCCAGTCATCAGGGCATGGATGCTAGGAGGATGTCATGAAATTGGGCCAGGCCTTTGACAGTGTACCCCTGCATCTGCTATACCTGGTGTGTGTCTCCCTCGCATTTACTCCTTGGTTGAGCAAGCTGCCCCTTGCTGTTAGCGTTGTCTGATGGGAATTTTGTCAACATCTTTTCCTTCTGGTATAGCACCATTTTAGTACACCACTACACCTCAGGAAGGAGAGATGCAAGTTCTCCTTGTAGAGTGGGTCTAGCAGGGTTTACAAACAATACTTTTGTTGGCCAAAATAAATATAATACGAGGGTCAGAGGAAGGGCAGCGGTACATGAAGTCTGCAATATGTGCCAAGTTCCCTACAGCCAACACTTTCCTGTCTCCACCATAATGACTATTCCCCAGCTCCTCCATCTTTTCCTACCCATTTTCCTCCTCAGCCCATCCACGTAGAAAATGTGTGTGTGTACAACCCTCTGTTGTGCTCCTATTCCTTTTTCTCCACCTTCTTATTGTTAGCCAATCGACACTGAGCAAATTAAATGAGGCTGGGCTGGGTAGTATCTCATTGTCTCATGTCTTGCTCCATCTCCCCCTGGTCTACATGCAAACCTTCATGTTTGTCAGCAGCGACTGTTTAAGTAGGCACAGAAGTGGGATTATTGTGCTCATGATGGATTCCTCACTGGATGCTTCAGTAAGTGTCAAGTTCAGTTAGACAAAGTGTGTTGAAGTGATAGCAGCGGTCACCGGCAATAAGCTGCTAGGAACAGCGTGATCATGTTACTCAAGGCAGTGCATTGTCAAAAAACACTTCTATGCAAATTCATCTGAAGGTTTGGGAACATCGAGATGGACATCGGGGCCTTTAGGTGCTCTAAGCCTACGGCGCTACAGGGAAAGAAGGACTTAAACTCTCAGAGGCAGGAGTTGAAGGAAATGGGGTGCATTGCTTGTGATGGAGAAGAATTCGCAGTGCTAGCGGAGTTAACAAGAGAGATGCTCTGCCCATACAGAAAACTAGGACTAAAGTTAAGTCCGGCACCTGTGGGAAAGACCTTAACCCGTTGGGCCCTATCCTATATGTCTGATTGTAATGACCGAAAGCTGCAAAGTAAAAGTTTAATTGTATTCACAAATTCCCTGGGTTCTTTGCTGCAAAAATTCTGGAAGATGGGCACATGCAGCCAGTGGAGGCCTATGGGCCACAAGTAAGTGTGATGCACCCCACACACAGCAGCACTCCGGGACTGGGACACATTTTGTCTGTAGGGTGCCAGAGTGTGCGGAAACAGCAGCTCGCCAACAACTACCTCGCTCAGTCACGTTACACATGCATGGTACATGTGTAAGCTTGACAACCTTCAGAATCTCCACCAGGTTTCAGCCATTACCACACACCATCATAGCTGGTTGTAGGGTCTGTCTGGTCTGTTATTCCATTCAATAACTCTGCAGGGGTGTGCGGTTTGTCTCCTAGACAAATTAGCTTTAGCGGAGTCTGTTTACGCTTTGCTAAGGCAGTGCTGCAGAGCTTCCAGCTTCTGACTGATGTGGACAAACATGCTCTGAGATAGCAAATTAAATATGGTAGATAAGCAGGAGGGGCTGCAAGAACTGGAGCATGAAGTGGAGGAAACCCTGATAGAAGTAGGGCCAGAAATCCTCCGTGGCAGTAGCACATGTGCCATGCCAGCGTGGGACTCAGGCCAAGCCTCCACAATATTCACTCAGAGTGCTGTCAGGGAAATGTAGCCTCCCTGAGCACAAAGGATTGTCCACGTGTTGTTCGTTAAGTTGACAATCACAATAACCACGTTGGTAATGGCATGGGTGAGAATAATGGACACGTGCTGATATAATATGGGCACGTCACACCGGCACAAATAGTGACGGCTGGGGACCGAGTAGTGAAGGACCAAATGTGTACACCTGTAGAAGGCCACTTTTTTTATTTCTAACTACGCAAATTTCACACAAACCAAGTTCTACAGTAAATATGACAAGAGTCAGTTTTGTCACAACCAAATTTGTAGACCTGTAGCAGACCAATTTTTCTTTTTTATTTCAAACAAACAAAATTTCACCCAAAGAAGGTTATACAGTATGTATGGTATGTATGACAAAAAAGTACATTTTTGAAGTAAAACATATTTGGAGAATTGTACCAGACCAATGTTTTTTTTTTTTAAAAACCGTAATATTATACAAAGCAGGTTATTTGAAACAATACATTTTTTCAATGCTTTTTTTGGACTGTTATATACCAACACAATGTTACAAGAACCACGGTTTACAGTTTATAGATGAATCATTGAAATCATAAAATGATTTGGAACTTTTTTAAGAGCTTGTTTATATTTGTATAGATCACCAAAATGTCACAAAAAATACCAAATACTATATGGATGACTAAGTAAATCCAGAAATATTTTTCAACACTTTATGTGGTTTTATATACCACTATAATGTAACAATAACCGCATTCAACTGTATGGATGACGAATTGAATCCAGAATTTTTTTTTAAGTAAATATTCTGGAAGTGTAGTTAATGTACTTCTACACTTATAAAGGCTTTACAGAAAATGCAAAAGCAAGGAAAACATTATAAGGAAGGTCATCCAAAGACCCATGAAAGACAACAACTCGCGGGCCTCAATTATTTTTAAAATGCTTTTGCTGTACTCCTACACTCATAAAGGCTTGTCAGAATGTGCAAAGCCAGGACAAAATTATAAAGAGGATAATGCAGTAACCCTATTTAGGAGTGAGCTGCTTCTTCTCCTTCATCGGGAGGCTTAAAGGACTGCCTCCACCTTTTTCCTGGAGACTGATTCCCAGGTGTCTGGGCTGTAAGTGACCTAGTTACGGGCGGTGCCAGAGCCCTCGACATAGAAATGGGCAACAGAACTTTGTGTCACCTGTACCATCGCCTGCTACCGTATAGGAGATGGAGAACCCAAAAGGACAGTACGATGTCTCATGAGTGGTCTCGCACGACATCAAGGAGCTTCTCTCAGGCCCGTTCATTCCACAAGAAGGGTACAATGCTGCTGCCTTCCTTCTGGGATCACACCCACCGCATACCAGCAATGTTGCCCCTCCATTTTGAGGAACGTGACAACTGCTTCCAGCAGTCAACTGTTGCAGTCTTCAAGGCAAGTGTTCCTCCTCTACTGCCCACCAGTTGAATGAGATGTGATGAATGGACCTAAACTCTTCTATGGACTCCCATCTATGCTGCCAGTTGTACGCAGTGACCTGACGTGAGATGCCTACTGTCAGTACCTTGTGCCTAGTGGGCTCAATAGCATTTCTCCAGCCTGGTCCTGGCTCGCCTCCTTGTCTCTTCTGGCCACCCTAGGTCCCGCAGTCACCACTTCCTGGATCCTGACTCTCCCAACCGCAGTCCACAAGAACCGCAGCAGTAAAGGCTGCAGCCTGGGTTAGTCCTTGGTGGTTCCAGGAAAGTTTTCGTCTCCTGCCAGCTTTGCTGTTGTGCAAGCTTTCTCTGTCTCCGACATTCCTCTGATCACTCCATCGGGAGTATCACGCGATTTCCAGCATCGCTGCTACCCACTAAGCATGTTCCACTGTGCGGATGACTAATTGAATTTGGAAAAATTTTTGAACGCATTTTTGGAGTGTTATATGCCACAGAAATGTACCCCAGAGCACGTAATACTGTATGGATGAGTACGTGAACACAGTAAATAATTTTTCAATGCTTTTTCGTAGTGTTATATAGCACATAAATGATACCTGGCGCATGTAGCCTATACTCTATAGGTAAGAAATTTAATCCAGCAATAAAATTTTACCCCTTTGTTGGAGTGTTATATAACAACAAAATGTACCACAAAGCACGTAATACACTCTGGATCACAATATATAAATGTTTTTCTCACACAAAAAAAAAAATCAAATACCACAGCTATATATTGAGCAATTGACTGCACAGCCCTAATCATTGTCCACAGACAGTATTCAGCCACTCTCCCTGCTCCTGCAACTCTCTCTTCCTCCCTAGGCTAAATGCAGATTGTATCTGATACAAACTTCAAAGCACAAGATTAGCCCTTAGAAGGGCTGTTAGTATGATGGTTCAGCTTCAGCACCAGTATCTACACTAAAGGACTCTAACATAGTAACTGTAACAACCCTGCTGGCGTCACTGCATGGCCTCCCATCCCTCGCACATCAACTTACTCACTGTGAATTCTGTCTGTTGCCAGTCCTGTGCTCTGTGCCTCTGCTCTCCTGTATGTTTCCTGGCTATGTGTGTATAGGGGGGCGGCGCCAGAACTCTCTGGTTCTTATGCAGTCAGGGTGCAACTGTCTAATCTGTCCCTGACCAATCACCTAGAGCCCTTGACTATTTAGTTCCGCCACACCCACAGAAACATGGCCTGTGCAATGTCTAATCTCAGTTAGTATCTTGCTGCTGAGGAAGCCAGGCCCTGTCCTGTGTATTTCCTCCTCCTTCTCTGGAGGAATACTTCTTGTCTTGCTTTGTACCTTGTCTGCCTGCCAGGAGGCTGAATATCCTGGCCCTTGAGTCTTGGTCCCAGTACCTTGTCTGTACTCTGTCCTACCTTAGTCTCCCTTTCTCCTTGTCTGTGGCTTCCTTTCCTGCTGTGTCTTTCCTTGTGTCGTTCCTGCCTACATCTGCACCTGCTGTGTGAACAGGTCCCTACTTGTTCCTTCTCATACCACGCCAGTCTGTCCTGTGTCTCCAAGCCGTGCCCGCCTGTCCTGTGTCTCCAAGCCGTGCCCGCCTGCCCTGTGTCTCCAAGCCGCGCCCGCCTGCCCTGTGTCTCCAAGCCGCGCCCGCCTGCCCTGTGTCTCCAAGCCGCACCCGCTTGCCCAGTGTCTCCAAGCCGCGCCCGCTTGCCCAGTGTCTCCAAGCCGCGCCCGCTTGCCCAGTGTCTCCAAGCCGCACCCGCTTGCCCAGTGTCTCCAAGCCGCACCCGCTTGCCCAGTGTCTCCAAGCCGCACCCGCTTGCCCAGTGTCTCCAAGCCGCACCCGCTTGCCCAGTGTCTCCAAGCCGCACCCGCTTGCCCAGTGTCTCCAAGCCGCACCCGCTTGCCCAGTGTCTCCAAGCCGCACCCGCTTGCCCAGTGTCTCAGCCGTGACTGTTGTGTCTACCCGCCTGCCTGTCTATAGCTTCTGTCCAAGTGACTTGTCCCCGAGTGGGACCAGCAGCCACAGCCAGACACCACCCTGGAGTGGCACCCGACAGCTATCTGCCGCACAAGCCTGACCTCACCATCAGAGGCACCAGTGAAGACCGAGGTAGCTGTCATAGTCACGCCCCTTCCAGGGTAGTCTGGTTTGTGGCACAGTGGGGCCACAAACCCACCGGCTCGCGCCAATCAGCCAAGGCGCGAGCGTGACAGTGACAGTTTGACAGTTCCCGCTGAGTCCCATGTCCTCCCGCTTGCAGAGCATGATGGACTTTCTCTCTGCCAGTATGAGCATCTGGAAGAATTTGTTCCGCCCGATTGTTGAGACTTCTGAACCCATCATTGTCTCCAATGCCATCTACCAGCTCCTGCCTTATGAGAGGCTTGACCCTGCAGATCCTCCAAGGTTCTATGGAGATCCTAAGGAGTGCCAAGGGTTCCTGGAGCAGTGCCTGCGGTACATTGAGTGGAAATCAGCCTGTTTCCCCTCTGATTGGGTCAAAGTGGGATATATAATGTCCTACTTTTAGCAGGAGAAAATTTGATGTGGATCTGGCCCCTCTGGGAAGCAGGGGATCCTATCATCACGGACCTAGAGGCCTTCCTAGTGGCCTCCCGTAAAGCCTTTGAAGTACCCAGTCCAGCTACGTCTGCCAAGTCTTCCCTTTCCAGATCTGAGAGGCGCGCCAGACGGGCGAAACAGCCTCGTCAGACCGCGACCGCCGTCCGAAACCCTCCAGTTTCTCCACCTGTTAAAGCAGCTACTCGAGTTGAACCCAAGAAGACTGTTAAGAGTGGGCTGGCAAAGCAGCAGCCTAAAACCAGTCATAAGAAGGGTAAACTGTATTACTGCGGTTGTGAGGAACACCCGGACGGTCTCTGTCCAAAGGATCTAAAGCTCCAGAACCTTGGGCCAGTAGGAGAGGCTGCCCTTGGTGAGAGTACTTCCCTTCCACGAAAGTTGGTGACTGTTTCTGTGCCTTGTGGGAGCTTCGGCCCTGCAGATGTGTTAAAGCTGCAAGCCAGACGGAGTCTGTGTAGGGTTCCTGTTCCACAGCTCCAGAATCCGGTGAAGGTGTTTGGTGACGGTCGTGCCCTACTATGAACAGTCCAGTGTTGAAGGGACAACTACAGCTCCAAATTGGAGCGTAATATTTGGAGAAGTTTATTTTCCACTTGCTGACCAGTTTGCTCATCGGTCCTTCTGAGCCGGGTACTCTACTGCCCGTTCCGGTCCGAAGACCCAGCGTGGTGCTGCACTTGGAGCTACCTAGTCACCAGAGGTATCTAGATCCAATGTTGCAAGGTCAGGCAGCCTTCTCCACCTGATCTGCTGGCTACCAAGTCATGGTGTGCTGACGTCACAGAAGAAAAGAAAGCAGTGGTGCCCTCTCCACACACCTCCTGTGACCAGTGCCCAGAAGCATCCCTGTCGCTTGAAAATTTTTCTCTGGGCCTTGGGCAAAGGATGGATCCAGTGATGGTACCCTCAACTTCCATTTGGCTAATTGGTGAAGATACCTGGGCAGAGATGTAGGAAGAGAGCCAGGAGAGAATGGTGTCCTTGAGGCAGATAGAGCGGAGCATAGTGAGGAGGAGCTGGTGATTCACAGCGACGAACGCTGCAGAGAGATCTAGGAGAATTAGCATGGAATAGTGACCATTAGATTTAGCTGTAAGTTGATCAATAGAGATTTTAATGACAGCAGTTTCAGTAGAGTCTAGAGAGTGGACACCGGATTGAAGAGGGTCAAGAAGAGAGTTAGTTATCTGAGAGATATCGGATAAGATGGGAGTGGACTAGGCATTCGAGGAGTTTAGAGATGAAGGAAAGTTAGAGATGGTATATAGTTAGCAGCAGCAGCACAGTTTTTGGTCGAGGGATGGTTTTTTAAGTAGTGGATGTATGATGGCATGTTTAAATGAGGAAGAGATACCGGAAGAGAGAGGTTAAATATTTTTGTTAGGCGAGTGGTGACAACATGGGGATTGGACTGTAGGAGATGTGAGGGAATAGGGTCACTGGCGCAAGTAGTAGGGCGAGAAGATGCAAGGAGCCTGATCATTTCTTCTTTTGTGACTGGATCAAAATCAGAGAGTGAGCTAGATGCAGTAGGGGAGAGAGGACAGTGCATGATATGAGGGGAATGGGAGAAAATTTCCTGTTTCCTGTCAGATATGATAAATTTTATCTTTGAAGTAATTAGCCAAATCGTCAGCTCAGAGATCCGTGGCTGGAGCCTGCACTCGTGGGTTGAGTAGGGAATGACAAATGTCAAAGATACATTTAGAGTTATTGGATAGTGAGGTGATGAGGGTGTTGAAATAGGTTTGTTTGGATAAGTGAAAGGCAGTGTTGTTTGTTTTAACCCCTTTACCCCAAGGGTGGTTTGCACGCTCATGACCGGGCCAATTTTTACAATTCTGACCATTGTCCCTTTATGAGGTAATAACTCTGAAACGCTTCCATGGATCCCACTGATTCTGACAATGTTTTCTCGTGACATATTGTACTTCATGTTAGTGGTAAAATTTCATTCATATAACTTGCGTTTATTTGTGAAAAAAACGGAAATTTGGTGAAAATTTAGAAAATTTCTCAATTTTCCAACTTTGAATTTTTATGCCCTTAAATCACAGAGATATGGCACACAAAAAAGTTGTAAGGGTTAAAAGTTGACCAGCGATTTCTCATTTTTGCAACACCATTTTATTTTTATGGACCACATCACATTTGAAGCCACTTTGAGGGGTCTATATGATAGAAAATACCCAAAAGTGACACCATTCTAAAAACTGCACCCCTCAAGGTGCTCAAAACCACATTGAAGAAGTTTATTAACCCTTCAGGTGCTTCACAGGAATTTTTTGAATGTTTAAAAAAATAAATAAATAAACATTTAACTTTTTTTCTCAAAAAAATTACTTCAGGTCCAATTTTTTTTTATTTTACCAAGGGTAACAGGAGAAATTGGACTTCAAAAGTTATTGTGCAATTTGTCCTGAGTACGCTGATACCTGATATGTGGGGGGGGGGGGAACCACTGTTTCGGCGCATGGCAGAGCTCAGAAGGGAAGGAGCGCCTTTTGACTTTTTCAATGCAAAATTGGCTGGAATACAGATCGGACGCCATGTCACGTTTGGAGAGCCCCTGATGTGCCTAAACAATGGAAACCCCCACAAGTGACCCCATTTTGGAAACTAGACACCCCAAGGAACTTATCTAGATATGTGGTGAGAACTTTGAACCCCCAAGTGCTTCACAGAAGTTTATAACGTGCAGCCATACAATTAAAAAATCATTTTTTCCACAAAAATGATCTTTTCACCCCCAAATTTTGATTTTCTCAAGGGTAAAAAGGACCCCAAAAGTTATTGTGCACTTTGTCCTGAGTACGCTGATACCCCATATGTGGGTGTAAATGACTATTTGGGCGCATGGCAGAGCTCGGAAGGGAAGCAGCGCCATTTGACTTTTTTGGCTGGAATTGAGATCGGACACCATGTCGCGTTTGGAAAGCCCCTGATGTACCAAAACAGTGGAAACCCCCCACAAATGACACCATTTTGTCATTCCATTTTGGAAACTAGACCCCCCCAAGGAACTTATCTAGATGTGTGGTGAGAACTTTGAACCCCCAAGGGCTTTACAGAAGTTTATAACGCCCGGACGTGAAAATAAAAGAAACATTTTTTCCACAAACATGATCTTTTAGTCCCCGATTTCTTTATTTTCCCAAGGGTAACAGGAGAAATTGGACCCCAAAAGTTGCTGTCCAATTTGTTCTGAGTACGCTGATACCCCATATGTGGGGGGGGGGGGACCACTGTTTGGGCACATGTCGGGACTCGAAAGGGAAGTAGTGATGTTTTGGAATGCAGACTTTGATGGAATGGTCTGCGGGTGTCATGTCGCGTTTGGAGAGCCTCTGATGTGCCTAAACTGTTGAAACTCCCCACAAATTACCCCATTTTGGAAACTAGACCCCCCCCACGGAGCTTATCTAGATGTGTGGTGAGCACTTTGAAAGGACGTGAAAATAAAAAAATCATATTTTTTTTTTCCACAAAAATGATATTTTTGCCCCCAATTTTGTATTTTCCTAAGGGTAACAGGAGAAATTGGACCCCAAAAGTTGTTTTGCAATTTGTCCTGAGTAGGCGGATACCCCATATGTGGGGTAAAACACTGTTTGGGCGCATGGCAGAGCTTGGAAGGGAAGGAGCACCATTTGACTTTTTCAACGCAGAATTGGCTGGAATTGAGATCAGACGCCATGTTGCATTTGGAGAGCACCTGATGTGCCCAAACAGTGGAAACCCCCCAATTCTAACTCCAACCCTAACCCCAACACACCCCTAACCCTAATCTCAGCTCTAACCCCAGCCCTAACCCTAATGGGAAAATGGAAATAAATACATTTTTTTTTATTTTATTATTTTTCCCTAACTAAGGGGGTGATAACGGGGGTTTGATTTACTATTTATAGCGGGTTTTTATGTTTGGCAGCTGTCACATGCTAAGGCTGTGTGCCCACAATGCGATTTTTAAGCGTTTTTGCCGCGATTTTCGGCGCAAAAACGTTTAAAAAACTTGTACAGAATGCACCCCATGCATTCCTATGGCATTCCGCACATGCTGTGCTAATGCTGCGCTTTTTTCCGTGGCGGAATCGCATCGCGGAAAAAAATGCAGCATGCTCATTCTTTTTGCGGAATCGCAAAGAATTTCCGCGATTCCGCACCCACAGGAATGCATGAAAACCGCTTACTTCCCTCATGTGGCTATGCCCACCATGCGCAAAGTTAAGCATCTCATGTGCGGATGGTACCCACGGTGTGGAGGAGAGGAGACTGTCCTCCAGGCCCTGGGTACCATACCCCTGTATAAAAAAAAAAAAAGAATAAAAAATAAAAAAAAAAAAATCGGGGTATATTTACCTTCCGGCGTCACGCGCAGCCTTCCCGGGCCACAGCATTCCCAGTAATGCCTTGCGGCAAGGACCTGTGATGACGTAGTCTCGCGTTACTCTAGCGGTCTCATGAGATCACTATAGCAACGCGAGACTACGTCATCACAGGTCTCGCAAGGCATCGCTGGGAAGGGGAGCGTCGCTGAGACTGCGCGGGACGTCGGAAGGTAAATATACCCCGATTTTTTATTTTTTATCATTTTTAACATTCTATCTTTTACTATTGAAGCCGCATAGGCGGCCTCAATAGTAAAAAGCCGGTCACACTTGTCAAGCACTATGTTTGACGAGTGTGACCAACCTGTCAATCACTTTCCAAGCGATGCTTCAAATCGCTTGGAAAGTGCTTGAATTTCGCACGAGAAAATCGCGGCAAAATCGCGGTAAAATCGTGCGGGGAAAAAAACGCGCGTTTTCTGGGAAGGAGTCCGGTTTTGAGTGTCCGGTTTAAAACGCTACGTGGGCACATAGCCTTAAAGACGCTTTTTATTGTAAAAATAGTTTTTGCATCACCACATATTGAGAGCTATAATTTTTCCAAATTTTGACCCACCGAGTCATATCAGGTTTTATTTTTTGCAAAACGAGTTGATGTTTTTATTGGTACCATTTTCAGGCATGTGACATTTTTTGATCACTTTTTCTTCTGATTTTTGGGACGCAGAATGAACAAAAACCAGCATTTCATGAATTTCTTTTGGGGGGGTGCATTTACACCGTTCCGCGTGCGGTAAAATTGATAAAGCGGTTTTATTCTACGGGGCAGTACGATTACAGCAATACCTCATTTATGTCTTTTTTGAGGTTTTGGCGCTTTTATGCAATGAAAACAATTTTATATAAAAAATAATTATTTTTGCATCACTTTATTCTGCGAGCTATAACTTTTTTATTTTTTTGCGGGACAAGCTGACATTTTCAGTGGCACCATGGTTATTTATATCCGCCTTTTTGATCGCGCGTTATTGCACTTTATGTTCGGTGGTATGATAATAAAGCATTATTTTTTGCTTTGTTTTTTATTTTTATTTTTTAAGGGGTTCGCTAAAGGGGTTAACTAATGGGACAGTTTTATAGGGCGGGTCGTTCCGGACGCGGCGATACCAAATATGTGTACTTTTATTTTTTTTTTTAAATTATTTCCAAAAAATTAATTTATTAGGGAATTTTTTTTTTAATGTATTTAGCGATTTTTTATAAATTATTTTTACACTTTCATGTGTGAGATCGCTGATCTGACACTTCACAGATCGCTGTGACAGATCAGCGAACTGTCACAGGCACTACATAGTCCTCCTCATGCCTGCGCTCTGCAGGCAGTGAGGAAGCCGGCTCCCTGCAGGTCCCCGCCGCCATATTGGATCCGGGAACCTGCAGGGAAGGAGGCCCCCGGAGCAGCGCAGCACATCGCGCTGCTCCGGGGGTCTCAGGGAAGCACGGAGGGAGCCCCATCCCTGCCGATGCTTCCCTAAACCCCCGGTACACTGCGATCGTGTTTGATCTCAGTGTGCCAGGGGTTAACGTGTCGGGGGCGGTCCGTTACCGCCCCTGACACATTGTCACAGCTGACACCCGGCACAATCAGCTGACACCAGGCCGCAATCAGTGGCGCTCCACCCGTGAGCACCGCTGATCGCTATAACGTACTATCCCGTCCATGGGCATAGGGGCCTGGTCCCATGGACGGGATAGTACGTCAGATGTCAGGAAGGGGTTAAGCATAAACTTATAATGGATGAAATCTTCGGGTTGATTGGATTTTCTCCATAGGCGTTCAGCGCTCCTGGAGCACCGCTTTAGGAAACGTGTTTGCAGCGTGTGCCAGGGTTGTCGCAGTCTGTGCAGAGTTATTTTATGTATAGGAGGTGCAGCTTTATCCAGGGCACTTTGCATAATGCTTCAGTGCAGAATTAGGACATGAGAAGGAGGAGATATAGGGCCAATGATGACTGCAAGGGGAAGGAAATGGACAGCCCCACTACCATTTTGTAACATAGTAACATAGTTATTAAGGTTGAAGGAAGACTTTAAGTCCATCTAGTTCAACCCATATCCTGTCCTAACTTGCCTTAAAAACCCCATGTGGCAAACAGTTAGCTTCACATTGGGGAAAAAAATTCCTTCCCGACTCCCCATACGGCAATCAGACTAGCTCCCTGGATCAACACAATATTAAGGAAACAAGTGTATATACCCTGTAATATTATACCTTTCAAGAAGGGTATCCAGTCCCTTCTTAAATTTTAGTAGGGAATCACTCATTACAACATCATATGGCAGAGAGTTCCATAGTCTCATTGCTCTTACAGTAAAGAATCCGCGTCTGTGAGTATGCTTAAACCTTCATTCCTCCAGACGTAGTCCATTTAAAAAATAAAAGCCCATGGTGGGTTTTCATAACTCTGCCTTGGACAAATAGCTTGCCCAAGACTGATACTTACTTCTTTTCTGCCTTGCAATCACAGCTATGACTGTGACTGCAATGCACTCCCCCATCTTCCATATGTTTCTTTGCACATCCTGGGGGACACATAGCGACCCTCGCATACAATCCCTGGCAAAAATTATGGAATCACCGGCCTTGGAGGATGTTCATTCAGTTGTTTTATTTTGTAGAAAAAAAAGCAGATCACAGACATGGCACAAAACTAAAGTCAATTCAAATGGCAACTTTCTGGCTTTAAGAACCACCAAGGCCACGTGCACACACTGCGGATTGGGGTGTGGATTTGGCCGCGCGGATTTTGTAAAATCCGCAGGTAAATCTGCAGGTCAAAAGACCTGCGGTTTTACCTGCGGATTGCTCTGCGGTTTTGCCCTGCGGTTTTTCATCTCCACAATGAAGGAGATGGTAAACCGCAGTGGAATCCGCAGAAAGAATTGACATGTCAATTCTTTCTGCGGTTTAGAAACCGCAGGAAAACAGCGCAGAAAAATCCGCACCGTCTGCACTGCGGTTTTTTATTCCCATAGGGAATAATGGTACTGTACACCGCAGCAAAAACTGTTGCGGACCCGCAGCGGCCAAATCCGCTGCGGAACCGCAGCGTGTGCACACACCCTAAAAGAAATCAAGAACAAAAAATGTGGTAGTCAGTAATGGTTACTTTTTTAAACCAAGCATAGCGGAAAAATTATGGAATCACTCAGTTCCGAGGGAAAAATTATGGAAACGTTAAAGACAAACCAACAAAAAAACACTCCAACACATCACTAGTATTTTGTTGCACCACCTCTGGCTTTTATAACAGCTTGCAGTCTCTGAGGCATGGACTTAATGAGTGTCAAACAGTACTCTTCATCAATCTGGCTCCAACTTTCTCTGACTGCTGTTGCCAGATCAGCTTTGCAGGTTGGAGCCTTGTCATGGACCATTTTCTTCAAGTTCCACCAAGGACTTTCAATTGGATTGAGATCCGGACTATTTGCAGGCCATGATATTGACCTTATGTGTCTTTTTTCAAGGAATGTTTGCACAGTTTTTGTTCTATGGCAGGATGCATTATCTTGAAAAATGATGTCATCATCCCCAAACATCCTTTCAATTGATGGGATAAGAAAAGTGTCCAAAATATCAACATAAACTTGTGCAGTTATTGAAGATGTAATGACAGCCATCTCCCCAGTGCCTTTACCTGACATGCAGCCCCATATCATCAATGACTGTCAAAATTTGCATGTTCTCTTCAGGCAGTTATCTTTATAAATCTCATTGGAATGGCACCAAACAAAAGTTCCAGCATCATCACCTTACCCAATGCAGATTCGCGATTCATCACTGAATATGACTTTCATCCAGTCATCCACAATTGCTTTTCCTTAGCCCATTGTAATCTTGTTTTTTTTCTGTTTAGTTGTTAATGATGGCTTTGGTTTAGCTTTTCTGTAAGTAAATCCCATTTCCATTAAGCGGTTTCTTACAGTTCGATCACAGACATTGACTCCAGTTTCCTCCCATTCGTTCCTCATTTGTTTTGCTGTGCATTTCCCGTTTTGGAGACATAATGCTTTAAGTTACCGGTCTTTATGCTTTGATATCTTCCTTGGTCTACCAGCATGTTTGCCTTTAACAACCTTCCCATGTTGTTTGTATTTGGTCCAGATTTTAGACACAGCTGACTGTGAACAACCAACATCTTTTGCAACACTGCGTGATGATTTACCCTCTTTTAAGAGTTTGATAATCCTCTTCTTTCGTTTCAATTGACATCTCTGGTGTTGGAGCCATGATTAATGTCAGTCCACTTGGTGCAACAGCTCTCCAAGGTGTGCTCACTCCTTTTTAGATGCAGACTAATGAGCAGATCTAATTTGATGCAGGTGTTAGTTTTGGGAATGAAAATTTACAGAGTGATACCATAATTTTTCCTATATGCTTGGTATAAAAAAGTAACCATTACTGACTGCCATATTTTTTGTTCTTGATTTCTTTTAGCTTTTCTTAAAGCCAGAGAGTGGCCATTTGAATTGACTTTAGTTTTGTGCCATGTCTGTCATCTGCTTTTTTTCTACAACATTAAACAACTGAATGAACATCCTCCAAGGCCGGTGATTCCATAATTTTTGCCAGGGGTTGTATAACACTGGTCACTGCCTCACAACTGTTATTTCACAAATTCACAAAATCGTTTGAATATTTTTGGCTGGAGAATGTCATACTCTAGAGGCAAAATGATGATCACACGATTGTTGTTAGGAATGGTGGTACGCACTAAATAAAAATAATAAAGTGCGTTCGCCGCTCGGGGTCCACCGTGCAGTAGGTGTTACAACCGCTGCTGAGTAATGGCAGACGAGTAATATGGCGATATAATGCGCACGGGTTCAACTTCACCCGAAGTGCGCAGAGCGGGCTCTGTTCACACACAGAGGTGCCGCAAAAAAAAACATACAAAAAGGCTGAGCCTGTTAGAGTCGCAGGCCTCAGGGAAATGCACACACGGTATCTGGTCACAGGAGCAGGACCTAAGACAGAGGAGCTGCGTCCCTCTAGACCTACCGTGTGTGCGGCGTCGCTACTGTGAGCACCAAGAAGGGCTGCAACTGCAGCGCGGCGCAGGACACTGCCGCTGGACGACACAGCTACAAAGCAGGCGCTATGTCGGATGCTAGCGCATAGGTGCGGTGTGCACAGTGGCCTAAGGCTTGCCACAGACTGGCGCAGACTACTGAACTAATTCCCTAACCACATATGTAATATCAGAAGGAAGGGGTTTCATAATGAGTCAGTCACCAGAATCACACATAGCAGTATAGTCTATACTAGCGCATGGCGGAACGGCCATGCGTGCTTTTTATAGCAGCCGGGACCTTCCGGAAGCTTCCAGATCTCCGAGATGGACCAATGAGATCTGGAGCAGGACCTGAGCACATGACTCCCGATCTCCAATGGGAAACCGTCCCATGAGCATGCTCAGTAGGAAGACAGAGGGACTTAGCCCCTGGAGAGATTTGCTGCAAGGCAATCTCCTCTGCGGTAGATAAAGAGCAAGAGACCGAAGAATGTAAGGGTCTGGATTCCTGCAGAGCAGACACAGGAACCTGACTCCTAACAATTGTGATATGGCCGAACTACACGACTGATAAAGCAGCCACAGCCGATGCCTGAATAGAATCTGTGACTCCTCTGCATTTAGAGGTTACTACTCACCAGGGTAGTCACATTTTGGAACCTCCTCCTCTTTATACACCTCTTCACCTTTCACATATGTCTCTGCAGTATAATTAATTATCAGATCATCTCCCTGAAAAAAATATTGTAAAAGTCACAGACAGATGGAGAAGTCACATCTATGATCAGCTCTAATCCTGCCATCTCCACCGTTCTCATTACACAAGTATAAAACATATAATACCGGAGGATAAAACAAGACTGAGCACAAGACCTTCACAGCCGTCTCCACATCATAGGGGGATCTCATGACGTGTCAGTAGCTTGGGAGGATTCCCATTCAAAATAAAACAACCTTTAATAATTCATTAAAACCTGAGACATCACATAAACAACACATAAACAGACATAATAGTGCTCGTGCGTATCGGTGCTTATTTAAAAAAATGGTTCGGTCTCACCATTACTCATGGATATAGACGCCCCGGTGTATTTTTCAGAGGTCCCCTGCCGGGTATTCGGGTCCATATAGCAGCACAAGACAGCGTGTGGAAAAGGAGGTTAAAGGGTTACAGGTGTGCAGTTTTCCCTATCCTCCCTGTCGTGCCCAGGTATTACTCCAGCCCTTACAAGGACAGGCCCCAAATAGACCCTATAGTGTCACCCCCAGTCGTCAGAAGGGGTATTTGCGCTTCCTCCCCAATAACGGGGATTCATCAGGGGAGTTATACAAATAGATATAAGGGGGTTTAAATATATTTGTCCATAAAGAAAAAGAGAAGGCCCCGCAATGGCTGGGTGCCTCAACTAGCAGAGTGACTGTCCATATCACTGCCAAGAAGTCCCAACAAGTGTGTTGTTTATGTGATCTCTGGTTTTAATGAATTATTAAAGGTTATGTTTTATTTTGAATGGGAATCCTCCAAGCTACTGACATTTAACCCCTGAGGGATGTACATGAGGTATTAAGCATTCTTTGCCACAGATGATCTTGGGGAGATCTCATGACACCTTCTCTCCATCTACCTGATGATCCTGAGGAACATTGGGATCTTCTTGGTTATAGTCCTGTGGAAGAAGAGGACGGGGACATCTCTCTGGTGTTGTCCTCTTACTGGATAGATCTGGAGGAAACACATACAGGGACTGAATTCCTTCTTTACATACAGATAATCATAGGCCGTGTATATTTAGTCCTATTACCTGGTGATGTGAGGGGCTGGGGAACGTCTTTGTACAGATCTTTGCGTCCTTCTAAATACTCCCACTCCTCCATGGAGAAATAGACGGCGACATCCTGACACCTTATAGGAACCTGACACATACAATGATACCGTCATCCCCCCGATCCCTTCATAGCGTTACTGTATAATGTCCCAGCATTCCCAGCAGTGTCACCTCTCCAGTCAGCAGCTCAATCATCTTGTAGATGAGATCTAGGATCCTCTGGTCATTGATGTCCTCATGTATTAGGGGGTGAGGTGGAGGCCCCGTGATTGGGCTCAGGGGTCTTCCCCATCCCTCAGACACAGGGTCCTGACAGCGCTCACTAGAGGTCTTCTTCACTACTGTGTAATCCTGGTTATGGAGAGACACATTAATAAATCTCACTACAGACATTTCCAGAGTCCTCACCTCTCCAGTTCTGTCCATCTGTTATTCCCATAGATAAGAATGATGTAATGTGAAGTCACCAGAGACTCTCACCTCTCCAGTAAGCCGGAAGAGGATCTCTAGGGCGAGGGGTAATATCCTCTCCGCCTTCTGGTCCCTGTCCATATCCATACTTGATTAATTCAGAAAATTTCTCTTAATATACAAGATGTCCACTGAGAGGATCTGATATTGAAGGGAAATGAATAGGAAGAAAATGAGCCAATATAACATCATAAAGAATGACAACAAGAGGAACAATTCCAGGAGATAGAATGTGTAGATGTTGTATTCTCTAGTCCTCTACGGACTGAAACACAAGTTGAATTGCTGACTAAGACATCTCCTCCATGCTCCCAATCACTGGCTGTTGGTCTCTGCTTTAGCAACTTATTGGCTGTAGGAATCATAAGTTTGTTGGGACTGACCAGGATGTGCTGTAAAAGACCAGAGAAGATAGAGGTCTGCACAGACCAGCTGTGGCTGTGAAAAGTAAGAGACAGCTGGAGGCAAGTGTGGTTTCCATGACTGCACATACACATAATAGAGCTCCGCTCTTATACTGTGCGCTTGCGCAATCTGTGTAATCTCGGTAATGCGCACGCACGGTTTCCATGACCGCAATTATACATATTAGACTCCCATTCTTACCTTACTTGCATAGTGCGCATGCGCGATCCCGGTAACCGCGCGAGCATTCTCCAGCTGTCTCTTATTTGCACCATTATAAAAGGGAGACCGACAGGCCTTCCTGTACACATTGCAACATAAGGCTGGCCACACTTATCCTCTGGTGACATAGGTAATCATTTCTTATCCTCATGCACTCTGTTTATGTTTAGGTGCACTTACACTTTGCTTTGTTCATATTGTGGTTTCTCCTTTTGTTACTCACAGTTCCTCACCTTTCTACCTTAAAGGTAATATGCCTTTTATTCCTACTGCTTACAGCTGCCATACCTGTTGTACGAGTGACCTTTTAATTATAATTAGCTTCAGTGGCTCAGCTAGCTTATGCTACCACTCAGTGTTTGTCACATTATGATACAATTAGGACTCACAGGGAGACAGGTGGATTAGTCGGGCAGCAGAGTGTAGGATGGACTGGAGCGGTGCCAGAGTGCTAGAGGGGAGGCCAGAGAGTAGGAGGTTGCAGAAGTCGAGGCGGGAGATGATAAACGCATGCACTAGTGTTTTTGTGGTTGAGGAATGAACGGATCCGGGAAATATTTTTCAGTTTGAGGCGAGGGCTTGGATATGTGGTTTGAAACAGAGCGCAGAGTTGAGGATCACCCCAAGGCACCAAGCGTGCCGGACTGGGGAAAGAGAGCAGCCATTGACATTGATGGATAGGTCTGGTGGAGGGGTAGAGTGAGATGGGGGAAAGATGATGAATTCTGTTTTGTCCATGTTCAGTTTGAGAACGCGAGCAGAGAAGAAGGCTGAGCTAGCAGACAGACATTGTGGGATTTCAGTCAGTAAGGAGGCGAGGTTGTGTCCAGATAGGTAGATCTGCGTGTCATCGGCATAGAGGTGATACTGCAAACCATGGGATTCTATGAGCTGTCCCAAGCCGAAGGTGTAGATGGAGAATAGTAGGGGTCCTAGGACAGAGCCTTGAGGAACACCGACAGACAGGGGGCAAGGTGAGGAGGTGGTGTGTGAGAGGGAGACACTAAATGTTCGGTCTGTTAGGTATGATGAGATCCAGGATAGAGCCAAGTCTGTGATGCCAAGAGATGAGTCTGTAGCAGGAGGGAATGGTCTACAGTGTCAAAGGCAGAGGACAGGTCCAGGAGAAGGAGGACAGAGTAGTGTCGCTTGCTCTTGGCGGTTAGTAAGTCGTTAGTGACTTTAGTTAGGGCAGTTTCAGTTGAGTGATGCGGTCGGAAGCCAGATAGTAACAGGTCAACGAGGGGACAGGAGGAGAGGTGGGAGGACAGTTCAAGATATACATGCTGTTCCAGTAGTTTTGAGGCGTAAGGGAGAAGAGATATCGGGCGGGCCAAAAGTTTTGTCTGATCGTGTCGATCTTCTGCTTAAAAAGGAGGCAAAGTCTTCAGCAGAAATGAGAGGAGAGGGAGGAGGTGCTGTGGGACAGAGTAGAGAATTGAAAGTGTTGAAGAGCTGTTTAGGGTTGTGAGACAGGGAGGATATGAGAGATGCGAAGAAAATTTGTTTTGAGGTAGAGAGCTTGGACTTAAAGCTGGCAAGGGACTACTTGTATGCGCTGAAGTGCTCAGATTATAAATGTATTTGTCTTTCACAATGTCTGGAATACATTTACTTATTTCTTTTGTGTCTAGATAAGACGTGAACAAGGCCTTGCATGGCCGAAACGTTGTTATTTTGTTTATGTCAAGCGTGTCCGGCCAGATGGAGGCACATGAGATGCCGGTGAGATGGCCGGTGGACATCGCATCTGGAGGCACGTTTGCCCCTCTCTTATATTCTGACAAGCTCATTACCTTAGAGAGATTATTCTCCTCATAACTGAAGGTCACATTGACCGAAACATCTTTTTTCGTGTACTACAATAAACCTCCTTGCAAATACCTTTAAGTTGAGTGCTAGGTTTATATTTGTTGCTTTAACGGTTTGGGAACCTAACCTTAGCACCATCTTGAGTTGTGCTCACGGTGTTCTTTCGACCCATTTTTAAAAGGCGTGACGGAGTTAAATAGGACTGGTGTATCATATATAATTGAGTCATCTTATTATTGATCGATGGAGACACCCCAATCGAAGACTCCCAATCCTCGTCCTGAGCATCAGGAATAAGACCCTCCCACCTCCCCCTGACCGCTACCAAGGCAGAGTCGGTTCCCACAGACAGCATATAAGTGTATAGAGCAGAAATGAGACCCAGAGAACCCTGCGACTTAAGGATTCCTATTAAAGGAAAAGATGAGATAGTCTGGATCCCGCCCACAGATCATAAATGTGACTGAATAGCTGATCTAAGCTGCGAAAAAATTAGGACCTCGGGATATTGTTTTTAGATTGAATTTGTTCAAAAGAACATTAGGACCCCATTTACATGTAAATCTCTAATTGAGGAAACACTGTGTGCAATCCAGAAGTCAGTGGATGGGTGGTTCAGAAGCACCGGGAAATAAGCATTGTTCCATAATGGCATTTCCGTTACAATATCCCCCAAAGTGGACCACCTTTTTAATCTGTCTCCAAACTGACGTCGCCAATCGGAGTAAAGGCAATAATCTGGGGATGCCAGGTTTATTCATTTCCAAAAAACCCAGCGGGCAGTCAATTCTCGCAGCGTGGGCCAGGTGACTCTCGGAAATAGGCAGTAGGCTATCAGGCATCCATTTACTCAAGGCCTTAACCTGCCCGGCAAGATAATATAAATAGAAATTCGGCAGAGCTGCCCCACCCATCTATTTAGGTCTCTGTAAAGTAGATCATTTAAGCTTGGGTCTGGTTTTCCCCCCATATAAAAGATGTACTTAAATAATTTAAACTTGCAAAATAGGACTTGGGGATCAGCAGAGCACTGTGCGCATTGCAGATCTACACTTCCATCCTCCGGCACGTCAATTCGTCAAGGCGAAAACATCAGCAGCAGCAGAAGTAGAAGAAGCAATTTTTCTGATTCCTTTAACACTTTTTTTTTTTCCACTCGTGCACCAGCACAACAGAGATCAATTCTTACATGTGGTGAACGAATGGAGAGGATGGTGCAGGAGTATCTCCAACTGAATATAAATATCACTAGGGAGGGTTTGGACCTTTTCACATTTTGATCTTTCAAAATGGATGAGTGGCTTGAGCTCGCCTAACACGCCTTGGAGGTTTTATCGTGCCCTGCATCCAGAGTTCTCTCATAACGTGTCTTCATTGCTGCTGGTGGTGTCCTGACCGATAAGAGCAGCCGGCTGTCCCCTGAAAGTGTAGACTGCCGAACTTTCATCAAAATGAACAAGTCATGGATCTCCAAGGACTTTTGCACCCCAATCGCACACTGTACAGGCTCGGTGATATAGCATTTTTTTTACTGTGATGCATTAATGTCACGTAACTGCACTCTGTGATATTTTTTGGAGTGGCTTCTGTAACTGCTGTGGCTGCTGCTGATGTTAACATTTGTGGAAATGTGAACAGTCAAGGTTGGTCTACTCAACAACCCGTGTTACGATCGTTAAGTTTTTCTGACAATGGTAGTCTACAAAACTGATATTTGTGCCACCTGAGTGTTGCTCAGCATGAAAGCAGGTAGAGGTGTTGCATGTGGTAACAGGGCTCCCAGCAAAGGAGGCCTATACTGATCACTCACCCACTTCATCTTACTGTGATGTTCAAGTGAAAGCTGTAAATGTACGGAGCAGAGCCGCGCGTGTACGAGGTGTACAGAGCAGAGCCGCGCGTGTACGAGGTGTACAGAGCAGAGCCGCGCGTGTACGAGGTGTACAGAGCCACGTGTGTATGAGGTGTATGGAGCGGAGCCGCGTATGTACGGGGCGTACCGAGCGGAGCCACCTGTGTGCAGAGCGGAGTCGCATGTGTATGGAGCCGCACGTGTACGAGGCGTACGGAGCGGAGCCGCGTGTGTACGAGGCGTACGGAGCGGAGCCGCCTGTGTGCAGAGCGGAGTCGCATGTGTATGGAGCCGCACGTGTACAAGGCGTACGGAGCGGAGCCGCCTGTGTGCAGAGCGGAGTCGCATGTGTATGGAGCCGCACGTGTACGAGGCGTACGGAGCGGAGCCTCGTGTGTACGAGGCGTACGGAGCGGAGCCTCGTGTGTACGAGGCGTACGGAGCGGAGCCTCGTGTGTACGAGGCGTACGGAGCGGAGCCTCGTGTGTACGAGGCGTACGGAGCGGAGCCGCGTGTGTACGAGGCGTACGGAGCGGAGCCGCTGTTATGGAAATATATATATTTCATATGTGTATCCATAGATCTCACTTGCCTGCTATAGGCTATATACTGCTATATATACTCATGTACTCTTATATACTGCTACATACTCATATGATCGCTTGGAGATATAATCATAGCTGTCTTGACCTTTGTAACTATTCTACCAGAGATGACCTAACCCGTCTGGAGAACCAATGTGACACCCATTGTCTTGTGTCTTGGGAAATATCTAGCAGACATGAGAAATACGGAAGTAACACCAGATGTGCCAGCCGATACCAGAACATGCTGACACTGTAAAAACAATAGGCTGCAAATTATATTGCTAGAATCAGCTTTTTTGGTAAACTCTTCCATATATGTTCATGTATTCAAAGGACCAATTACACTAGAAGGTCAGCCTTTATGTTAATCAGATAAACTCCCTTTCCTACATGTATCTATAAATATAGGTATGCTTAAAAAAGCTGCAGAGCATTGAAAGAATCGATTGCTGTCTCTGTGTACAGTTCTTTTCTTCCAGTTGAGCGCTCAATAAGACTCTGTCTAATTTGGGCAGGCCACAGTACGCACAGGGGTAAATTTACCCAACTATAAATTTCCACATCACCGCGTGTGTACGAGGCGTACGGAGCGGAGCCGCGTGTGTATGAGGCGTACGGAGCCGCGTGTGTATGAGGCGTACGGAGCCGCGTGTGTACGGGGCGTACGGAGCCGCGTGTGTACGGGGCGTACGGAGCGGAGCTGCGTGTGTACGGGGCGTACGGAGCGGAGCCGCGTGTGTACGGGGCGTACGGAGCGGAGCCGCGTGTGTACGGGGCGTACGGAGCGGAGCCGCGTGTGTACGGGGCGTACGGAGCGGAGCCGCGTGTGTACGGGGCGTACGGAGCGGAGCCGCGTGTGTACGGGGCGTACGGAGCGGAGCCGCGTGTGTACGGGGCGTACGGAGCGGAGCCGCGTGTGTACGGGGCGTACGGAGCGGAGCCGCGTGTGTACGGGGCGTACGGAGCGGAGCCGCGTGTGTACGGGGCGTACGGAGCGGAGCCGCGTGTGTACGGGGCGTACGGAGCGGAGCCGCGTGTGTACGGGGCGTACGGAGCGGAGCCGCGTGTGTACGGGGCGTACGGAACGGAGCCACGCGTGTACGAGGTGTACAGAACGAAGTCGTGTGTGTATGGGGTATGAGGAGAGGAGCCATGTGTGAACAGAGTGGAGCCATGTATATACGGTATGTACGGAGCAGAGCCAAGTCTGTACGAGGCATACAAAGCGGGCTTTTCCCACGGACACAGGAGTCCACGGCGGAGCTCCGAGGAGCACTTTAAAATTCACACATGACGGTCCACTGGAAGCTGACCGGAAATGAGGTAATTTTATGAGGAGATTGTGACGGAACCATGGAGGCACTTCAGGGAATGCTTCCGATCCATCACCGTGTACTCCTCCGACAGCATGGCTTGCCTTGGAATCGGGGATGCCGGCTATGTGAGCAGATCATATGTCCTGCACCGAGAGGATCAGGTGGGCATTACAATGGGAGCCAGGCTGCTATAGTATCTTTATAGAATCTCTCTTTATTTCTTTCTCTCTGTTTCTTTCTTATTCTCTGTTGTCTTTCCCTCTCTTTTTCTCTCTCTAATCTTTCTTTTTTTCTTTCTTTCCTCTCTGTTCTATTTCTTTACTCCTTTATTTCTCTCTCTCTGTTCTTTCTTCCCCTTTCTTTCTCTCTGTTCTATCTTTCTATTTCTCTCTCTCTGTTCTTTCTTTCCCCTCTTTCCTTCTATCGCTCTGTTCTTTTTTTCCCCCTCTTTCTTTCTCTCTGTTCTTTCTTTCACTCTCTGTTCTTGTTTTTCTGTCCCCTCTTTCTTTCTCTCTGTTCTTTATTTCCTCTTTCTTTCTCTCCCTGTTCTTCCTTTCTCTGTTATTTCTTTCCCCTTTCTTCATTTCTATAATCTTTCTTTTTTCTCTGTTATTTCTTTGTTTCTTTCTTTCTCTGTTCATTCTTTCCCCTCGCTCTGTTTTTTTCTGTCCCCTTTCTTTCTCGCTGTTTTCCCCTCTTTCTCTCTGTTCTTCCTTTTTCTCTCTCTGTTCATTTTTCTGTCCCCTCTTTCTTTCTCTGTGTTCTTTCTTTTTTTCCCCCTCTTTATTTTTCTGTTCTTTCTTTCCCCTTTCTCTCTTTCGCTCTCTGTTCTTTCCCCTCTTTCTTTCTCTCTCGCTCTGTTTTATTTTATCTCTCTGTTTTCTTTCTTTTCCTCAGTACCAGTGTGCCCACAGTACCAGCCACTGTGCACTCAGTACCAGTCAGTGTGATCAGCAGTGCTAAATTTGTGCGGTTGGGCGTGGACATGGGTGTGACTAGTTGTGAAATGGGTGTGGCCAGGTGTGTGGCCTAAAATTTGCAGCGCGCGCCGCAGCCTTTGACCCTCTTCCCCTTCTTCAAAAGTTGGGAGGTATGGCTACGCTTGTTGTTACCTCCTCTCTGTGTGTGTGCCACAGGTGGGGTAGCGACCCTAGAAGATCTTTAGTCACAGCTGCCATTATCCCGGCGAGTAGAGTAGTAGAAGGGTGAGACTCTGTAATGTGCACCATCTTGGGTATTTGCTGGGACTGATTTATGTGATATCTGTCTGTTCTATGGTTTAATAAACATAGCCACACTGTGTAACCCTCACCATGTGTTGTCCGAGTAGTTTTCTGCCAATGGGGACAGAGAGCGGGCGTTCAGTGGTATGAGCCCTGGTCCAGGCAGTATTTCTAAAGACAGCGGACGAGAGCACCCACTGACCCTGCATCTCCACACCCAGTAATCAGGAATCTCCATCACGACCTCCACCTGCAGAGCCGCACTCCACATAGAGAATAATGGAGCCTCCAGCACCTACCTCCACCCGCAGAGCCGCACTCCACATAGAGAATAATGGAGCCTCCAGCACCGACCTCCACCTGCAGAGCCGCACTCCACATAGAGAATAATGGAGCCTCCAGCACCTACCTCCACCCGCAGAGCCGCACTCCACATAGAGAATAATGGAGCCTCCAGCACCGACCTCCACCTGCAGAGCCGCACTCCACATAGAGAATAATGGAGTCTCCGGCCCCGACCTCCACCCAGAGAATAATGGGGCCTCCAGCACCGACCTCCACCCACAGAGCCGCACTCCACATAGAGAATAATGGAGTCTCCGGCACCGACCTCCACCCGCAGAGCCGCACTCCACATACAGAATAATGGAGCCTCCGACACCTACCTCCACCCAGAGAATAATGGGGCCTCCAGCACCGACCTCCACCCACAGAGCCTCACTCCACATAGAGAATAATGAAGTCTCCGGCACCGACCTCCACCCGCACTCCATATAGAGAATAATGGAGCCTCCGACACCTACCTCCACCAAGAGAATAATGGAGCCTCCGACACCTACCTCGACCCAGAGAATAATGGAGCCTCCAGCACCGACCTCCACCCGCAGAGCCGCACTCCACATAGAGAATAATGGAGCCACCAGCACCGACCTCCACCCGCAGAGCCGCACTCCACATAGAGAATAATGGAGCCTCCAGCACCGACCTCCACCTGCAGAGCCGCACTCCACATAGAGAATAATGGGGCCTCCGGCACCTACCTCCACCCGCAGAGCCACACTCCACATAGAGAATAATGGAGCCTCCAGCACCGACCTCCACCCGCAGAGCCGCATTCCACATAGAGAATAATGGAGCCTCCGGCACCGACCTCCACCCACAGAGCCACACTCCACATAGAGAATAATGGAGCCTCCAGCACCGACCTCCACCCGCAGAGCCACACTCCACATAGAGAATAATGGAGCCTCCGGAACCTACCTCCACCCACAGAGCCACACTCCACATAGAGAATAATGAAACCTCCGGCACCGACCTCCACCCGCAGAGCCGCACTCCACATAGAGAATAATGGATCCTCCAGCACCGACCTCCACCCGCAGAGCCGCACTCCACATAGAGAATAATAGAGCCTCCGACACCGACCTCCACCCGCAGAGCCGCACTCCACATAGAGAATAATGGAGCCTCCGGCACCGACCTTCACCCACAGAGCCGCACTGCACATAGAGAATAATGGAGCCTCCAGCACCGACCTCCTCCCGCAGAGCCGCACTCCACAGAGAATAATGGAGCCTCCAGCACCGACCTCCACCCACAGAGCCGCACTCCACAAAGAGAATAATGGAGCCTCCGGCACCGACCTCCACCCACAGAGCCGCACTGCATATAGAGAATAATGGAGCCTCCAGCACCGACCTCCACCCGCAGAGCCGCACTCCACATAGAGAATAATGGAGCCTCCAGCACCGACCTCCACCCGCACTCCACATAAAGAATAATGGAGCCTCCAGCACCGACCTCCTCCCGCAGAGCCGCACTCCACACAGAGAATAATGGAGCCTCCAGCACCGACCTCCACCCGCAGAGCCGCACTCCACACAGAGAATAATGGAGCCTCCAGCACCGACCTCCACCCGCAGAGCCGCACTCCACATAGAGAATAATGGAGCCTCCGGCACCGACCTCCACCCGCAGAGCCGCACTCCACATAGAGAATAATGAAACCTCCGGCACCGACCTCCACCCGCAGAGCCGCACTCCACACAGAGAATAATGGAGCCTCCAGCACCGACCTCCACCCGCAGAGCCGCACTCCACACAGAGAATAATGGGGCCTCCAGCACCGACCTCCACCCGCAGAGCCGCACTCCACATAGAGAATAATGGAGCCTCCGGCACCGACCTCCACCCGCAGAGCCGCACTCCACATAGAAAATAATGGAGCCTCCAGCACCGACCTCCACCCACAGAGCCACACTCCACATAGAGAATAATGGAGCCTCCAGCCCCGACCTCCTCCCGCAGAGCCACACTCCACATAGAGAATAATGGAGCCTCCAGCACCTACCTGCATCCGCAGAGCCGCACTCCACATAGAGAATAATCGAGCCTCCAGCACCTACCTGCATCCGCAGAGCCGCACTCCACATAGAGAATAATGGAGCCTCCAGCACCGACCTCCACCCGCAGAGCCGCACTCCACATAGAGAATAATGGAGCCTCCAGCACCGACCTCCACCCGCAGAGCCGCACTCCACACAGAGAATAATGGGGCCTCCAGCACCGACCTCCACCCGCAGAGCCGCACTCCACATAGAGAATAATGGAGCCTCCGGCACCGACCTCCACCCGCAGAGCCGCACTCCACATAGAAAATAATGGAGCCTCCAGCACCGACCTCCACCCACAGAGCCACACTCCACATAGAGAATAATGGAGCCTCCAGCCCCGACCTCCTCCCGCAGAGCCACACTCCACATAGAGAATAATGGAGCCTCCAGTCCCGACCTCCTCCCGCAGAGCCACACTCCACATAGAGAATAATGGAGCCTCCAGCACCTACCTGCATCCGCAGAGCCGCACTCCACATAGAGAATAATGGAGCCTCCAGCACCTACCTGCATCCGCAGAGCCGCACTCCACATAGAGAATAATGGAGCCTCCAGCACCGACCTCCACCCACAGAGCCGCACTCCACATAGAGAATAATGGAGCCTCCAGCACCGACCTCCACCCGCAGAGCCGCACTCCACATAGAGAATAATGGAGCCTCCAGTCCCGACCTCCTCCCGCAGAGCCACACTCCACATAGAGAATAATGGAGCCTCCAGCACCTACCTGCATCCGCAGAGCCGCACTCCACATAGAGAATAATGGAGCCTCCAGCACCTACCTGCATCCGCAGAGCCGCACTCCACATAGAGAATAATGGAGCCTCCAGCACCGACCTCCACCCACAGAGCCGCACTCCACATAGAGAATAATGGAGCCTCCAGCACCGACCTCCACCCGCAGAGCCGCACTCCACATAGAGAATAATGGAGCCTCCAGCACCTACCTCCACCCGCAGAGCCACACTCCACATAGAGAATAATGGAGCCTCCAGCACCGACCCCAACCCGCAGAGCCGCACTCCACATAGAGAATAATGGAGCCTCCGGCACCGACCCCAACCCGCAGAGCCACACTCCACATAGAGAATAATGGAGCCTCCAGCACCTACCTCCACCCGCAGAGCCACACTCCACATAGAGAATAATGGAGCCTCCAGCACCGACCCCAACCCGCAGAGCCGCACTCCACATAGAGAATAATGGAGCCTCCAGCACCGACCCCAACCCGCAGAGCCGCACTGCACATAGAGAATAATGGAGCCTCCAGCACCGACCTCCACCCACAGAGCCGCACTGCACATAGAGAATAATGGAGCCTCCAGCACCGACCTCCACCCACAGAGCCGCACTGCACATAGAGAATAATGGAGCCTCCAGCACCGACCTCCTCCCGCAGAGCCGCACTCCACAGAGAATAATGGAGCCTCCAGCACCGACCTCCACCCGCAGAGCCGCACTCCACATAGAGAATAATGGAGCCTCCAGCACCGACCTCCTCCCGCAGAGCCGCACTCCACATAGAGAATAATGGAGCCTCCAGCACCGACCTCCACCCGCACTCCACATAGAGAATAATGGGGCCTCCAGCACCGACCTCCACCCGCAGAGCCTCACTCCACATAGAGAATAATGGGGCCTCCAGCACCGACCTCCACCCGCAGAGCCGCACTCCACATAGAGAATAATGGAGCCTCCGGCACCGACCTCCACCCGCAGAGCCTCACTCCACATAGAGAATAATGGAGCCTCCAGCACCGACCTCCACATAGAGAATAATGGAGCCTCCAGCACCGACCTCCACCCGCACTCCACATAGAGAATAATGGGGCCTCCAGCACCGACCTCCACCCGCAGAGCCCCACTCCACATAGAGAATAATGGAGCCTCCGGCACCGACCTCCACCCGCAGAGCCGCACTCCACATGGAGAATGGAGCCTCCAGCACCGACCTCCACCCGCAGAGCCGCACTCCACATAGAGAATAATGGAGCCTCCAGCACCGACCTCCACCCGCACTCCACATAGAGAATAATGGGGCCTCCAGCACCGACCTCCACCCGCAGAGCCGCACTTCACATAGAGAATAATGGAGCCTCCGGCACCGACCTCCACCCGCAGAGCCTCACTCCACATAGAGAATAATGGAGCCTCCAGCACCGACCTCCACCTGCAGAGCCCCACTCCACATAGAGAATAATGGAGCCTCCGGCACCGACCTCCACCCGCAGAGCCGCACTCCACATAGAGAATAATGGAGCCTCCAGCACCGACCTCCACCCGCAGAGCCACACTCCACATAGAGAATAATGGAGCCTCCGGCACCTACCTCCACCCACAGAGCCGCACTCCACATAGAGAATAATGGAGCTTCCAGCACCGACCTCCACCCACAGAGCCGCACTCCACATAGAGAATAATGGAGCTTCCAGCACCGACCTCCACCCACAGAGCCGCACTCCACATAGAGAATAATGGAGCCTCCAGCACCGACCTCCACCCACAGAGCCGCACTCCACATAGAGAATAATGGAGCTTCCAGCACCGACCTCCACCCACAGAGCCGCACTCCACATAGAGAATAATGGAGCTTCCAGCACCGACCTCCACCCACAGAGCCGCGGTAAAGGAGAAAACAAGGGGAACTGCTACCTTGGATCTAATCCTTATAAACAGGGAGGAAATGGTTGAGGAGGTAAAAGTGGCTGGGACCCTAGGAGGTAGCGACCATGCTATTTTAGAATTTTGGATAACTAGAGGCGGAAGACCTGTGAAGACTCAGACGTCAAGGTTAGATTTCAGAAAGGCAGATTTTAAGGGATTCAGAAAGAGAATTGGAGGGATCTAATGGCTGGATATCCTTAAAGACAAAAATGTCCAGGAAGGATGGGAAATCTTGAAAAATGAAATTCTCAAAGCACAGTTGTTAACAATTCCGAAAAGAGGGAAGAATACGAAGCATTTAAGGAAACCAGGATGGATGAACACAGAACTTAAGCACATGCTAAAAAGGAAGCAAAAAATGTTTATAAAATGGAAAGAGGGAGGCATATCTAAAGAAGAATATAATGCTGTCTGCAGAACCTGCAAGGCACAAATCAGATTAGCTAAAGCTGAAAATGAATTGAGGCTTGCAAGAGATGTCAAAAGCAATAATAAAGGATTTTGGGGATATGTCAAAAGTAAAAGAAAAGTCAAAGATGCTATAGGATTTTTACAGGATGAAAATGATGAAATGGTAAGACAGGATGTTGAGAAGGCTGAACTTTTAAATTCCTATTTTGCATCTGTTTTCTCTCAGAAAGGAAATGTAACATCAACTGTTATTCACTGTCCTATTAAGGGAATAGAAGAATCCAGGATATCTATAAACAGAAAGATAGTGAGGAAACACTTAGCTAACCTAAATGTATTCAAGTCTCCAGGTCCAGATGAATTACACCCCAGAGTACTGAAGGAGATAGCAGAAGAAATTTTTGAACCCCTCTCCATAATCTTTGAAAATTCTTGGAGAACAGGAGAAGTGCCAGAAGACTGGAGAAGAGCAAATGTTGTTCCTATCTTCAAAAAGGGGAAGAAGGTGGACCCAGGGAACTATAGGCCGGTGAGTCTGACTTCTATACCAGGAAAGATCTTTGAACAAATTATTAAACAACATGTATGTCAATACCTGGATAAGAATGAAGTGATTAAACAGAGTCAGCATGGGTTTGTAACTAATAAGTCATGTCAGACTAATTTAATTTCCTTCTATGATGGTATTACTGATTGGGTGGATCAAGGAAATGCTGTAGATATAGTATATCTTGACTTCAGCAAAGCATTTGACAAAGTCTCTCATACAATCCTTATTGAAAAAATGACTAAGTATGGAATGGACAAGGCAACTGTTAGGTGGACTCATAACTGGCTTAGTGATCGGACCCAAAGAGTGGTCGTAAATGGCTGCACATCCAGTTGGAAGAATGTCTCATGTGGGGTACCACAGGGCTCTGTCCTGGGCCCTGTATTGTTCAACATCTTTATCAACGATTTAGATGAAGGAATTGAGGGTAAACTGATTAAATTTGCTGATGACACAAAGCTAGGAGGGATAGCTAATACTAGAGAAGAGAGAGAGAGGATTCAAAAAGATTTAAATAAACTGGAGAAGTGGGCAGCAACTAACAGAATGGTTATTAACAGGGAAAAATGCAAAGTACTACATCTGGGCAATAAAAATGAAAAAAGCATATATAGAATGGGAGGAATAGGGCTAAGTGACAGCACATGTGAAAGACTTGGGTATACTAATAGATCACAGACTGAATATGAGTCAACAGTGTGATGCAGCAGCAAAAAAGGCAAATGCAATTCTAGGATGTATTAACAGAAGCATACAGTCTAGATCACGTGAAGTCATTATTTCCCTCTACTCCTCTTTGGTCAGACCTCATCTGGAATATTGTGTCCAGTTTTGGGCACCACATTTTAAAAAAGACATCAACAAACTGGAGCAAGTTCAGAAAAGAGCGACCAGAATGGTGACCGGTCTGCAAACCCTGTCTTATGAGGAAAGGTTGGAGGATTTGGGAATGTTTAGTTTGCAAAAGAGAAGACTGAGAGGAGACTTAATAGCTGTCTACAAATATCTAAAGGGCTGTCACATTGTAGAAGGATCAACTTTATTCTCATTTGCACAAGGAAAGACTAGAAGCAATGGGATGAAGCTGAATGGGAGGAGACACAGATTAGATATTAGAAAAAACTTTTTGACAGTTAGAGTGATCAATGAGTGGAACAGGCTGCCACGAGAAGTGGTGAGTTCTCCTTCAATGGAAGTCTTCAAACAGAGGCTGGACAGACATCTAACTGGGATGATTTAGCGAATCCTGCTTTGAGCAGGGGGTTGGACCAGATGGCCCAGGAGGTCCCTTCCAACTCTACGATTCTATGACTCCACATGGAGAATAATGGAGCTTCCAGCACCGACCTCCACCCGCAGAGCCGCACTCCACATAGAGAATAATGGGGCCTCCAGCACCTACCTGCATCCACACTCCACTCATATACGGCTGCTAGTGATGTGTCGGTCGCAAATGATCCGACACAAAGAGACGGCTCCCCGCGGTGAACGGCAGTGAGAGCCACTAAAATCTTTGAATGGCTCTCACTGGGCCTAAAACCCCTGTGTTCGGCATACTTAACTCCGCCCACCGGAACAAAACTCTGCCCACTCTGCAATATAATTGGTTTCTAGCGAGTGGGCGGGGTTTATGCGTAGGCGGGCGGAGTTTAGAACGCCATAACACATATACAATAGGGATCCATTTAGTATCTAAAAGGAGATGAGAAAGAGCCATATTTTGGTGAGCGGAGCCGTGAGAGCTGGATCACCAAAAAGAGCCGGACTGCCCATCACTATCTTGCGTACACTAAGGCCCCTGATCATGTGACCCCGGACTCCTCCCCTCCTGTGACCTCATCCCAGGTCCTGTGCGCACAGAGCAGCCATATATGTGGAGTGCGGCTCTGCAGGTGGAGGTAGGTGCTGGGGCCCCGTTATTCTCTCTCAGGATTAGCCGCTGGTCACACTCGGCCATTTTTCCTCCCCATATAATAAATGCTCTTTACCATCTCTGTGCTGTTCCGTTCTCCATGTTTTCCCCCTGAATACACACGTTCTCCCCCCGTTGCTGGTCGCTGGGGTCTGACCTGTGACCCGGAGACCCTGAGCTCGGGCTCTGCAGTCCTGGGGGTCTGGGAGATATTATTTTCCCACAAGGTTTTTCTGTTTGCGGCTTTATTTCTAGTTTTTATTCTCCTCTTTGATCACTTTTTTTGCATTTTGGGGGTTATGGTGACTGGGGTGTTGTTAGGGTCAAAAAAGATCAGCGGCCGCGAGACGTAGATTACGCTGCTCTACCAGAGAATAAAAAGCCTCCTCACAGATAACAGCGGGAACACCCTGAGGACAGGTAATGTAGCAATGTCACCTGCAGTCCTATGTAATACCACAGATAATGTAGTAGATGTCACCTGCAGTCCTATGTAACACCACAGATAATGTAGTAGATGTCACCTGCAGTCCTATGTAACACCACAGATAATGTAGTAGATGTCACCTGCAGTCCTATGTAACACCACAGATAATGTAGTAATGTCACCTGCAGTCCTATGTAACACCACAGATAATGTAGTAATGTCACCTGCAGTCCTATGTAACACCACAGATAATGTAGTAGATCTCACCTGCAGTCCTATGTAACACGAGAGAGCATGGTGATAAGTCTGTGAGTACAGATAATGTAGTAATGTCACCTGTAGTCCTATGTAACACCACAGACAGCATGGTGATAAGTCTGTGAGTACAGATAATGTAGTAGATGTTGCTTGCAGTCCTATGTAACGCCCCAGACAGCACAGTAATAACTCTCTGAGTCAGGACCGCAGCCAATACTAGACACCAGCAGCAGAGGTTGAAAACAAGCCTCCCACTAAAATGGACAGCCGCAAGAATGTATAGTTTAAAATATATATTTTAGTTATATCACAAGAGTCCTACAGGGTTATAAAAATTTATTAATGATGATGTCTCTTGTCAAAACAGATCAAAATTGGTCCCTAATAATATACATTACCATACAAGTAATAATAAAGCTAGGTAGTGCCACGCATGAAGATTTTGTAGGTAAAAAAAGGATTTTTTTTTGTAGACATAATTAACATAACATGCAAAAGTGCAAAATGACTCTGAATATATCATAAGTAATGTGCCTATAGATAACCTCCGAAAAATCCAAAGCAAAGTGCCCGAGTGCATGTAGAGACATCAAAAAGGCTACGATGGTGGAAGATGAATCCACTCTAGAAACGTTACTAAGGCATTTCCGTAAATATCATGGATGTAAGTCTGGGGGTTTGATGATCAAACGGATGGACTCTGTTTCCTTAGGGTACGTGCACACGCTGCGGAATCCGCTGCGGATTAATCCGCACGGATTTTGCAAAAACCGCAGATAATCCGCAGGTCCAAAGACCTGCGGATTATCTGCGGTTTTGCCTGCGGTTTGGTCCTGCGGATTCACTATCTCCACAATGGTGGAGATAGGAACCCGCAGCGGTTTCCGCAGAAAGAATTGACATGCAATTCTTTCTGCGGATTCAAAACCGCAGCAAATCCGCGCGTTTTTTTCCGCAGCGTCGGCACAGCGGTTTTTTTTTCCCATTCAAATGAATGGTACTGTACACCGCAGCTAAAACTGCCGCGTGTCCGCAGCAGCCAAAACCGCTGCGGAAACGCAGCGGAATCCGCAGCGTGTGCACACAGCCTTAGGAATCTGAGGTAGGGACATTAATCTAATATATAAAGCTCAGTGTATGTATGTCCGGGATTGGCATCTGCACCGTCGTCGCTACAGCCACAAAATTTTGCGCAGTCACATGTCTGGACCCCGAGAGCGTCACAGACTATGTTTTGAGGTGAAATTTTAACCCCGCGCATTCCAATTCACCAAACAATTTGGCCCCTATCTATATAATGTACAAAAAAAGAAAAGAGAAGCCAGCGTTGCCAAGGTCAGAACGCATAACATAAAGTGCATTTGCACATAACATCTAACTGTATTCAAAATGAGATATTTAGCAAAAAAATTGATCAATTCAATTGAGCCGCGCCAAGGCAATCTCATGTGGGGGGTCCTACTCTACGTTTTTAATAAACACTGTGCCATTACGGCCTCCTAGATACATTAAAAGCAAGACCACTTTAAATGCAATCCGTACCTGAGCATTTCTGGATCGCTCCCATGATGCCAGAAAAGGCAAGTGCGGATGAAGGCCAACCAGGTCTGAATACAGACGTGACAGGTTTTAGCCTCCACACTTTGCCTGACCAGCAAGCATAGATGAAGGGCAATGCAGGTTCACATACAGGTGCACAATTAAATAAAGCTTGGGGCAGGGTGGGGCTGCTGTGTATGTGTGCACAGCAGCCTAGATCCATCACAGTGAACACAGAAAAAATGGCGAACACAACCCAGCGCGCACGGCAACAGTGGTGGTCAGCCACATACCAATGTACAAAAAAAGAAAAGAGAAGCCAGCGTTGCCAAGGTCAGAACGCATAACATAAAGTGCATTTGCACATAACATCTAACTGTATTCAAAATGTGCAAATGCACTTTATGTTATGCGTTCTGATAGGATAGGATTAAATACACAGCTCAGCAGTCAGTATCACACAGGATAGGATTAGATACACAGCTCATCAGTCAGTATCACACAGGATAGGATTAGATACACAGCTCAGCAGTCAGTATCACACAGGATAGGATTAGATACACAGCTCAGCAGTCAGTATCACACAGGATAGGATTAGATACACAGCTCAGCAGTCAGTATCACACAGGATAGGATTAGATACATGGCTCAGCAGTCAGTATCACACAGGATAGGCTTAAATACACAGCTCAGCACACAGTATCACACAGGAGAGGATTAGATACACTGCTCAGCAGTCAGTATCACACAGGATAGGATTAGATACACAGCTCAGCAGTCAGTATCACACAGGATAGGATTAGATACATGGCTCAGCAGGCAGTATCACACAGAATAGGATTAGATACACGGCTCAGCAGTCAGTATCACACAGGATGGGATTAGATACACGGCTCAGCACACAGTATCACACAGGAGAGGATTAGATACACAGCTCAGCAGTCAGTATCACACAGGAGAGATTAGATACACGGCTCAGCAGTCAGTATCACACAGGATGGGATTAGATACACAGCTCAGCAGTCAGTATCACACGATAGGATTAGATACGCAGCTCAGCAGACAGTATCACACAGAATAGGATTAGATACACGACTCAGCAGTCAGTATCACACAGGATAGGATTACATACACGGCTCAGCAGTCAGTATTACACAGGATAGGATTAGATACATGGCTCAGCAGGCAGTATCACACAGGATAGGATTAGATACATGGCTCAGCAGGCAGTATCACACAGGATAGGATTAGATGCACGTTTTTTTTGTGCAATATAATCATTATAATTTGTTATTACTAACCACAGTTGGTTACTATGCCCAGGCAACGCCGGGCTCTTCAGCTAGTAATATTATAAATATTGATCTGGTCTAGTAATATTGATTTGTCTTGATATGGTTTTAGGAGTGTGGGATGTGTGTTTTGTTTTAGTATTTTATTTGACTTTAAATTATTTAGAGTTTACAGTGATGTATGATTTCCATGTGATGATCTATTCCATCTGTGCCAATCATTCCTGGAGCATGGGGCCTCATCTATACGTGTGTCTGCTGATCACCATTTGACTTTTGTGAAGTTCTACCCATTGCCCTTATCTTTTATCGATTTAAGGGAGAAGCATGAGAAGTCTATTCCATTGGATTATGGTTTTCGATTTTGTGATAGCCATTAATGAAGTTACAATGAGCAATTTTTATCTAGTATATTATCACTCATTATTTATTTTTATGATGGACACTATTGAAATTTATATTTAGTTAAGTGTTTGTCTTCTTTTAATATTGATTAATTTTTAATAGGGTTTTTTGTTTTTATTTTATTTTAGAATTGCTTCACAAGTAACTTAATTTTAGTTACTTCTTCTTGATTAATAATTCACTTGCAATCACTTTTATTATTATTATTTCATTATTATTATTTTGTTGTCCCTGGTTTCACATATACATTATAGATTTCACATGTAAGGCCGGAGTCACACTAGCGAATAAATCGGACGAATGCAATGCGATAAAAAATCGCATTGCTTTCGTAACAATATTATTCTATGGTTTAGCTCCCATCATCCAATTTTTTTTTTTTTTTTTTTTTTTTTTTTTTTTATCGGATCTGTTCCTCGGACCGAGACAATCGCAGCATGCTGCGATTGTCAGCGATTTTCGGATCGGATTCACCAATACAAGTCTATGGGTGCGATTAAAAATCGGATTCAAAACGGACCACACGTGTGACTTGCGATTAAATCGCAAGACTTCTCCTGGTCAACAGGAAAGAGCATCAGGCATTGGCAGGAAGCTTTGGGATGCAAATTTCACTTGCAGCATAAAAAAACCCAGGAAGAACGCCTCCACGGAGTCCTCCATCATGTCCACGCCAGTGAATGTGGAAATGCTGATAGTTCTGGTCCAGGAAAGGCCAGAAATATGGGACCAGAGAGATCCCCACTATGCTGGCCGGACACGCAGGGAGGCAGCGTGGAGAAGAATCTGTGCCCAGATGTTCAGTGGCTATGCGGCAAGACCTCGGGAGGAGCAGGAGCAAATTAGTAAGTTAAATGATGTGGACACATAATCAAAAACCCTAATGTAATATGCTCAATGTAAGTTACAAGATGTGGCATTTTGTTCACATATCTGTACCAAATTCCTACGCCATTTAATGTGTGCATATTTTCAACATCTAAATTACACCTCCCTGACTGGTGGCCCCATGACGATTTTTGGTCCTAAAAATTTAAATATTTAGCTAATTGTTCTGCCACCAAATGCAGTCCTCTCCTTGTTTTTTTGTCCGTATCTTAGCCAGTATATATCTTTTGTTTTTTGACTCAAAATATAATAGATGTTCGCATCATTGCCTCAGGTTTTTCTACATTTTTATTGAAATTCGGTTGGTTAGAAGGTCCTTTGTAGTAGGCCTCAGCCTGTTACTTATTTTGGTAGTATTGGTGTCGAGCCATCAGAAATATTCCTATAAGTTTCAAAATGTGTGCCTAAGCATATGTAAACCGTTGATAACATAGCCATGTGTGGTCTTAGGAAATCCTCTGTTTTGTTTCACATCGTAGTGACTGATGTGACAAGGCGTTGGCGCAGCTGTAGGGACACATATAGGAGGGAGAGACAGCTGAGGGCCCGTAGTGGAGCGGCCGGAACCACAAAGAGGAAATACCTCTACTTCGACCGCCTACATTTCCTTGCTCCTGTGATGGATCTGAGACCGTAAGTGCAGGGTTTAATGTAGTACTTTGTTTTTTCGCTATGCAAACGCTAAATTTTTTTTTTTTTTTTTTTTTTTAATTGTAGCACCGAGTCAAACCTCACAGAGAGGGAGACGGGTTCCGACTCTGAGGTGGTGATTGATCCAGAGTCGGATGTTGCTGCAGGGTCAGGCCCATCTGCAGGACTTCCCAGAGCCACACCACCACCACCAAGGTCACCACCACCAGAATCTGGTAGCCAGGCAGCACAGCATGATTACCAGGGCAACAGTAGCAGCCCCACAATGCCTCTGGATCCCTCTCCACAGCCTTCTGCCCTACCACGACGAGGCAGGCGCAGGAGAGAAGGAGCACCTTTGGGTACAAGGATGCAGGTTGACCGAGGTGTCTTGGACTACTTGTCCACAGCTGCTCTTGATGATGGGGAGGAGGCTTATGGGCGCAGTCTGGCACAGTACTTGAGGGCAATTCCCCGTGGGTACAGGCTGCGTACCAGAGGGGCTCTCCAAATCGTTTTGGATGCCAGCACACCACCCAATAATCCCCGCACTGTGTTTCAGTTTCTGGAAAGGTGGCAGCTGTCAGATGAAAATCAAATTGATAGGCTGGTTGGACTTGATGTGACAAGTCAACCATCCTTGGAACCTGTTCCTCCTCCTCCTCCTCTGCCACGGGTGCCAACACCTCCGCCTCAGCCTGCACACATCCCCAGTGTGGCTCCACAGGTCCAATATATGGGCCAGGGCGCACATGCCAAATATGGCCACTTTTAACGTACCCAATGTTGGAGGGTGGCCCCAACATGGGTATGTTAGACATGGCCATATTGGGGGATATGGGCAATTAGGGCAGCCCAACCATGACTACCCCCACCAATTTCAAAATTACCCCTATCCAAACCCCCAAATAGATCCTGCCAGGATGCAACAGATGGCACAGCCAACTGGCAGCGCACAGGGGGACAGAGATGTGGCCCAGCAACCAAGGGCAAATGTCCAAACAGGACCCCCACCTTCACCACCCCCAACCTACCATGACTTGTAGTTTTTCCTTTTGCCCTATTTTTGAGGTTGTTTGTTTTATACATGATGTTTCTTTTGTGTGTCTTAATGTTAACTACTAATGTTCTGCAAACATTATGCCATATGGCATTAATATGGTTATTTGCTTTCGGCATTCCCCAAAAAAACCCACCAAGTAATAAACTTGTTAACATTCACAATGTGTGCCTGTTCCTGTTCGTACATGTTCTGTAATGTGTTAGATAGATCTACTAAAAATTAGTCAGAAAAAAACACAAAAGGCCAAGCAAAAAATCTTTATGAGAACACAACACAACCAAACCACTACAATAGATAAGGCATCATCTTGCCAGGGAGTAGCACCCTGAGGTGATAGAAAATAAGTAGTGAACACATCACGTACTTTGAGTCCGGAAATTGGACGACGGGGTGGGATTACATGTGTCCTAGGCCTAGACACATTTGCAGACTCAACTTCAGCATCATCATGTGAGGGGCAGTCATGAATTCTTGTGAAGTTATGTAGGACCACACAGGCTTTAATATCTTCATTGACATTTGCTTCACTCAGCTGAATGGCGGACTGTAGGACCCTCCATTTTGCCGAAAGAATACCAAAGGCGCACTCCCATCAGTCGTCGAGCACGTGATAGGCACAAGTTAAATATTCGATGCCAACGGTCAAGGGTTCGTCTTGGATATGGCCTCATGACATGTCTGGTCAATTGAAACGCCTCATCTGCTACAAGAACATAAGGCACCGGTTCCAGATTTGAGTCGGGAAGCTGACGTGCTGGTGGTAGGTCAAGCTCATTATTACGCAGCCGCCGACCCATAATGGAAGAATTGAAGACTCTGGAGTCTCCAGTTCTTCCATAGGCCCCAATATCTACAATTATAAACCTGTAGTGAGTGTCGACCAGAGCCAACAATACTACAGAAAAATATTGTTTATAATTATAGAATTGGGACCCTGAGTTCGGCGGCTTATGCACACGGATGTACTTCCCATCCAGGGCTCCAATACATTGTGGAAACTGGCACGTGGCCTCAAATCCACGGGAGATATGCAACCAGTCTGCCATTTTGGGCTCCGGCATTACCACATGATGGAGTGTGGACCAGATTTCGGAGCATGTAGAACGGACAATGCCAGAGATTGTTGATTTCCCAATTAAAAATTCTAAATGCAGACCAGCATATGAAAGGCCAGTTGAAAGGAAGCTAAAAAATAAAAAAAAAAACATGAGTACACAGCCCAACAAACAACAGATAAAGCTTAAATCACATTTAAAGTCTATGAATTCTAAAGTAGGCATGATCAACATTAAATTACATGCCATGGCTTGGTTAAGTAATACACAAGCATATAATGTTTATTTGGAAATGTGCTAGAAAAAAATGTGATAAAAAATGGCAATAATAAATAAGGTTCAAGGTCTGGAAAGGAAATATGCTGCTTCACACATCATCAGCATATTGCTTTAAGACATACCGTAAGGTGAGGAGTAGACGCTCCTTTGCAGAAATAGCTTTGCGCATCCTCGTGTCCTGAAACGTGATACCAGGGTGCACAATCTCGAGCAAAAGATCAAATGTAGCAAGGCTCATCCGACAATATTGAAAGAACTTCTCCGGATGGCTACGCAGAGATGTATAGAGACGATGGAAATGGCCTTTAGATATCCTGCGTACTAAAAGCGGATGGACCCACATTCGTCTACGCCTCCTCGGATCTACAATCACAGGGTATTGCTCCCCAAAACGTCGGGATTTAACCCAATAGAAAAGAACACGCTCAGTGGTGTTAAAAGTCAGCCTGTCTGTCATGTTTAGCACAAAGCAGAGATAAATCCAAGCACTGACAGTATGGCAAAGGTAGCAGGCTCACACCTGTTGTAGAGCCCATAAATATAGGGCGGGATGATTTTTTAAATTAGTTTCAGGCCTAAAAACCGTTATTTGTCCATTTTGTAAGGCTCCGAAAAAATAATCGCAAGACGGATGTCAAACGGATGCTTACATGCGAATAAAATCGGATCAACGATGAAAAATCGGATCACAGACGGATCACTGGTCAAGAAACCTTGGTGCGATTTCGGAACTTAAAAATCGGACCGATTTTTTAATGGTTGTGTGTGACTCCAGCCTAAATGTCCATTGCTATCGGCATCTTGATGTGCGCATGCTCCCTGGTGCTGTGGCCGGGATCTCCTGCTCCTGGAATTTGATGGGACGATGACTTCCGCCCAACTGTGGCTGGGTGGAACGCATGCTTTCCATCGCTGCCGGAGGTGGGAGGATCCTTGTCGCTGCGGCACCGACGACGCATGCGCCGCTTCATCTTGATGTCCTTTGTGGGCGATTATGGCCTCCGTTTGGAACGCAATGCGTTCCAGTAACATCAGTTTTGAGAGTGCACTGTATGACAATGAGGTCACATGACTGGAAAGGGCCTAAAGTAAAGGAGAATACACCTGGTAAATAATTGGCTATTATACTTCAGGCTTATCACGAGTGGGTATTTATAGGCACTGATTGGCTAGTGGGTATGATAAATACATTCCCACCTCCCTCTGATAAGCACGCCCCCAGAAGAAGAATATATCGAAACGCGCGTTGGGGTCATGGGGTGGGAAACAGGTCTCTTGCTATTCCCCTACTAAGGTAATGAATTTTTGATAGGCACTTTATTATAATTATCTGAGCTGGTAATGTTTACATGCACTCAGGAACTTTGTCTTGGATTTTTCTGAGGTCATTTTTTGGCATATTACTCATGACCTATATCTGAGCTGGTAATGTTTACATGCACTTAGGCACTTTGCTTTGGATTTTTTTGAGGTTATCTATAGGCACATTACTTATGATATATTCAGAGTCATTTTGCACTTTTGCATCTTATGTTAGTTATTATGTTTACAAAAAAATTCCTTATTTTCATCTATAAAATCTTTGAGTGGCATTACCTAGCTTTATTATTATTTGTATGTTAATGTATAGTATTAGGGACCAGTTTTGATCTGTTTTGACAAGAGGCATCATCATTAATGAATTTTTATAACAATATATGATTCTTGTGATAACTAAAATATATATTTTAAATTATACATTCTTGCGCCTGTCCATTTTAGTGGGAGGCTTGTTATCATGCTTTGTATTGGAATATGTTTTTTGCTAATTTAATGGACTACTAAAATGTATATGTATACCGGTAGCAGAGGTGTAGACTCCATGTTGGACCCGAGATGGTGAACACATCGCAGTATAATATATAACTGCAGCCAGGGCCGAACATTGTCTACAAACGCGCATCTAACCAGGAATATAATTTGCTGTTAATTATTTTAGTAACTTATAAAATTCTGACACTTGATAAATAATAATTCGTGATGAGCGGAAATTCTCGTTACTCGAGTTTGCCTAGGGTGCCTGAATATGCGCAGAGTTTTGTGGATGCACGAGTGACATGTGCGGGTCCTCGCGCTCACATGCTATCAAGCTTTTTTTTTTTTTTTTCAAAGTCATTTTTCTTTTTTGGTCTTGTGGCGTTCATTGAAGGTTTTGGCTCCAAATTCTTCAAAGCCGTGCAAGTGGTTCATTCATTTGTGCAAAAGAAAAATGCTCTTAGCAAAAAGTGTCAAGTTTTGCTAAATAGCACAAAATTTGCACCAAAATATCTGTGATACATAAAGTAGCTCTAGGATGAACTGGAGTACATTTCAGACAAATGTTCTACTTTTTATAAAGTTACAGTTGATGTATCGGCCAAAATCACATGGAAATCCCAAACCACGGTCACAATGGTGAACACTGAAAATCACTTCTATAAACACTTCTAAAATAGTCACTTGCCGTACATGTCAGCATCATTTCTCTAGTCACCTTCTGCGACAGCTACATCGGAGGATGTCTTCCCTGCCCTAATAGGGGACAGGAACAGAAAGAGGTTAAATACCCCTCCCCTTCCTGCAACTACCAGTGTTTTCCTGTCCCTATGGGGCATGAAGAGGTCTACGATGGTGCTGCCGTGGCCGGTGATCGGGAGCACCCCACGCCCAGTATCAGCTGGGATACCTGTCAGATGCCGGGCAGCCGAGGTCAGGGGCCTTGCTCTCCTCCGGTGGCTGCTCCCGTCTCCGCCTGCATGGTGGGACTCGGGACTCTCCCGCCTCTCTTGCGCCTCCTTCGGGGGTAAAGCAAGGCGGTGATGTGCGCGCCGGTGTCCTCCAGATAGCTCCCCGGCTTCCTCCTCCGTGCTGCCGGTTCCCGGGGGCTCGCGCTGGCCGGGGGTGGCGTTCCTCCACTTTCAGCATTACTGGGCTTTCCACTGGGGCGCGCGTCACTTTCAGTCTGTCCCTATGCATTCCACGGTGGAGCGCACGCGCGCGCCGGGGGCCGCGTTGCTCCTGGGACCGGCGGTCACATTCTGGGGCGTCCTCATGTGGTTCCCCCCATTGGGCCAAAGGGAGGAGGAGGTGCACAAACAACGCTGGACCCTCGATCTTTCAAGGTCCGGGTGAGATCACCAGGTAAGACACCTGACTGACTGCAGACGGCATGGACGGTGACAAGCCCTGTCTCACTGCGTCGGCAGAGCCCAGCGTACCCCCTCCTACTGTAAGTAGCAGGCGTCGGACCTGGCTATCAAGCATTATGTACAAAAATGGCGTAGCATACCTCTCTCTCTCTAATATGGGGAGAAAAGGTCTCTGACCCTATGAGAACCAGCCACAGACTCAGACGAAATTCAGTCCTCGGATTCAGAGGACGCTCAGGAGATTGAGGGTTCCTCTTCCACGTCCACCCCTAAAACCAGGGAACAAGAAATATCGCTTGGTTCCGAGAATGTGGGTGAACTAATCAGTATGGTTAAGAGCACTATAGGGGTGGAGGAGGAAGAAGTTAAATACACAGTACAGGACGAGATGTTGGGCTAAAGCCCAAAGAAGGTGAACGTACAGAATAATCCTCCATAAAAGGACTCCATATGCAAAACAAAAAAAGCCTATCCCTTTGAGGGCTCCTCCCAGCTCAAAGATCCAATGGATCGAGGAAAAAAAAAAAAAAAAAAAATATATAATATATATATATATATATATATATTTGAGAGCTTGTCAAGGAAGTCCTGGGACACCTCTACAAATCTGCTAGAAGCTTATATGGCTTTCACATGCCCTGTCTCTGTGATTACGCACAGACTCGGGGCACCTTAGGGGGAAAGATACCTGACGCCCTACCCCTACTGCAGAAGGCAACGAGGTTCCTAGCCAATGCTTCCGCTGGCGGTCGCTAAACAACTTGAGAGGCCGGGACCAGGGAGATCAGCCTGTAATTTGCAGGTCTCGGGTAATTCTTTAATACAGCGGCTCTACTAGGCTGAGCGTGACTGCTCTCACCAAGTCCAAGTAGCCGCAAAAGCGGCCGTCCTTTCTAACTCCTCTAGAGGAGTGCCCTGGTTAAAATCCTAAGGGAGGCGACTTATCTCCAAATGGTGCGCCATCCCCTTCCAGGGCCACTATGGGTTCAAGCCTGTCCTGGATAACATCCTGGACACAGCTTCGGACAAAAGGATCTCTTCCGAAACATAGAAATCCTAGGAGACGGATTTTTCGTCCCTCCCGGGGCCAAACCTCTGTCAGCAGCTGATCTAAGCTGAATTTGCATGCCCTCATCAGATCACAGCCGCTAAGCAGCTTGAGACTGCGCCAGTACCGGCATGAGAGACTGGCGGGGAATCCCTGGTCCTGTTGAAATACTCAGGAAGAGTATAAGGGGGACATCCTTGTCCCTAACCATCAACAGACCCCAGATAAGCAATGACGCCCGGTTGGGGGTCGTCTCTCGCTCTTTTTCACCCGCTGGCAGTCCTCCACAAATCAGTGGGTCCATCGTACCATATGAGATAGACTAAAAATTGGGTTCGAGAGTCCTTCCCCGTAATGCTTAGGGGTAACCTCCCTACAGCCTCCACACCTTCAGGGCTCCTTACAAAAATCTGCTCCGGTAGAACGCATGGGTGCCAAAGAGGGGAAGGACACGACCATTATGCATGTCCCTTCCTGGTGAGGAAGCCATCAGAGAATAACTGAATCATCAAAAACCTGAAGCCATTAAATGAATCGGTCCGGTACAGGCAATATAAAATGGAGTCAATCAGGGGCAGTCCCGCTCATTGAACAGAGCTGGGTAATGGCAACGGTAGAGCTGAAGGGTGCATATTATCATGTGCCAATCCATCCGGCCACGTATCTCTCCAAGATCATGGCGGAAGCAGTGATTTTCATCCGGCGCCAGGGGATAGGCGTTATCCCATATCTGGACGACTTCCTCTTCTCTTTACCATCTACTGTATCTCATGTCAGAAGATGGACATAGGAAAGACCCCGGGGATATTAAGATCCCTGGGTTGGATACCGAACCTGGTCTATCCCTCCATGAGAAGGAAGCTTCTGGGAGTTCTCTCGGACTCAAGGGGAAAGGCATCCTTCCTACCTATGGTTTGTCAGGTCGACCTTGTCCACCAAGAACCTAGTTCACGACCAGCGGGCACTAACCCTCAGAGTCAATGTATGCTCTAGGATCTCGGACCACATGCACCCAGGCGGTTTCTTGGGCTCAGGCCCACACCCAAATTCTACAAAGCCACGTGCTTTTACATTCCAGGATCCGCCTGGCCTACGCGGCTACAAATTCCATTGTCCTGAAGGATTCCCCTTCCCTGGTCAGGTTAAACCGGCTCTGAGGTGGTGGTTGAACTACCGAAATCTTCAGGAGTCAGCCGGATTCAGCTTCCCCTGAAAACACTCCGCTCAGATGCCAGCCAACGAGGCTGGGGCGCAGTAGTAGAGAGATCCTATTTTCAGGGGTGATGGCTGCTGAGCATCAGCACCAGTTCCTCAATTCTGAGAGAACTGAAGGCGGTAGGGAAAGCACTAAAAGATGTCATCATCACTAATCCAAAATCGCCACGTCTGCATCTATTCGGACAACATGACCACAGTGGCCTATCTCCAGCCAAGGGGGTACGAGGTACGCCAGCCTGGAGGCAATAGCAGCAAGGATCTTCTCCTGGTCAGTGCGTCTGAAAGGATTAGACAACACCCAGGCAGATTTCCTCAGTCGAGAAGACGTTCATCCGGAGGAGTGGCGCCTGGACCAGACGGTATTCGTATCCCTAGCCTCAAGATGGGGCGGAGGTGAACCTAGTCGCCAACAGGCAAAATGCAAAGACAGGGGTATTCGTCTCCCTCAACCACACGGATGGAGTGCAAGGAATAGGTGCCCTTCACCCAATGGTGGGATTCCAACCTCGCATATACCTGCCCACCCATACCGATGCGGGCAAAAAGCCTCAGGAAATCCAGACGGACCGAGTTTCCACAATACTAATCGCCCGGCTGTGGCCTGGAAGAAGTGGTACAGTGCCCTACCTGCCATGGCCCAGGAAGGTCCTGGCTTTTGCCCCAAAAAGGGTGACCTCCTTCACCAATATCCTCTGCTACACCCGGATGTAGGCAAAGGGAACCTGACAGCATGGTTATTGGGGCCGAATTCCTAAGAGCCAAATGGCTCTCGGATAGGGTAATCCAAACCCTTCAGGAGAGCCAAAAACCAATAACCAAGGCCATCTATGCCAAGGTCTGGGAAAGGTTTACGCCCTGGTGCTCTCCAGGCACCCCTGATCCCTTCGATCTCAGTGCAGCACAGACCCTAGACGTTTACAAAGGTCTGGAACAGAGCCTTATCCCCAACACACTAAAGGTATAAGTATCAGCTCTTAGCAACTTTTTTGATCTTGACCTGGCCAGCCACCGCTGGATCCTACGGTTTATGGCTTCGGCAGCCGGGATTCGTCCTATACTCCGCAGTCAGGGGCCTCCTTGAGATCTCAACACCGTTCTCAAACCTAAGATCCATTTGAGCCTCTAGATTCCTTGACCATGGAAACCTAACCCTTTAACTGTCCTCTTAGTCGCAATTACTGTGGCTCGACGTATAGGAGAATTTCAGGCCCTGTCAATTCAAGAAGCTTACCTTGCAATCATTACAGATAATATTATCTTGAGATTAGATCACGCCTTTCTACCAAAATTTCATAGGGATCAGGACATTGTACTGTCCTCATTCGGCCCAACCTCTTCCCTAAGGAAGAGACCTTCCACACTCTCGACATTTGCAGAGTGGTCCTGTCTACCGACAATAGAGTGAAGCCTAGCGGATTCACCAGAATTTATTCATCCAGTTCTCAGGACGAAATAAGGCAAGAAGGCGTCAAAGAACACGATCGCGAATTGGATCACAAAATCTATCTGCCTGACTTGCGCATCACAGAAGCTGACTCCACCCGCCTCACTGAGGGCACATTCTACCCATGCGATAGCAACATCATGAGCAAAAAGGGGAATGCTTCGTCAGAGCGGATATGCAGAACCGCCCCTGGTCGTCCATCCACACGTTCACCAGGCGTTACAGGCTAAATTTCAATGGGGATTTAACATTTGGCAGACGAGTGCTGCAGGCCGTGATCCCCCCCCCTAGAGAAATTAGCTGTTGGTATTACTCCGATGTAGCTGTCGTGGATGGTGACTAGAGAAAATAGAATTAGACTTATCGGCAATTCGGTTTCCAGGAACCTTCCACGACAGCGCTAATTTCCCTCCCTATCTGATATTCTTATTGGATGATTCCTGCACTTTGGTGGTAACTGTTCATACTGGTGTCCATGAAAACACTGGTAGTTGCAGGAAGGGGAGGGGTATTTAACCTCTTCCTGCTCCTGTCCCCTATTAGGGTGGGGAAGACATCCTCCGATGTAGCTGTCATGGGAGGTTCTTAGAAACCGAATTACGAGTAAGTCTAATTCTATTTTCTGCGGCTACTGACTGAATATAAAGTCTCCAGTAATTGTATTGTTTCATTGGATTCTTTATGATTTTCCATCTTCTCCTTATTCAGGTCCCACAATACTGGACCCTCTCAGTGGAGATCTTATATAAGAGAATTTTCCTGACTGACCCGTCAAGGATGGATATTGCCAGAGGCAAGATGGCGGAGAGGATATTACACCTCAACCTAGAGATCATCTTCCGGCTTACTGGAGAGGTGAGAGATTCTGATGATGTCACATTATATCACTCTTATCTATGGGAATAACAGACAGAACTGGAGAGGTGAGGACTCGGAAAATGTCTGTAGTGAGATTTATTATTGTGTCTCTCCATAACCAGGATTACACAGTAGTGAAGAAGACCTCTAGTGAGCGCTGTCAGGACCCTGTGTCTGAGGGATGGAGAAGACCCCTGAGCCTAATCACGGGGCCTCCACCTCACCCTCTGATACATGAGGACATCAATCACCAGAAGATCCTAGAACTCACCTACAAGATGATTGAGCTGCTGACTGGAGAGGTGACACTGCTGGGAATGCTGGGACATTATACAGTAACGTTATGAAGGGATCGGGGGGATGACGGTATTGTTGTATGTGTCAGGTGCCTATAAGGTGTCAGGATGTCACTGTCTATTTCTCCATGGAGGAGTGGAAGTATTTAGAAGGACATAAAGATGTGTACAAGGACGTCATGATGGATGTTCCCCAGCCCCTCACAACACCAGGTAATAGACAGGACTAAATACTCACAGCCTTTAATTAACTGTATGTAAAGAATTAATTCACTCTGCCGCCCGACTAATTCATCTCTCTCCTCGCTACTCCTCCACTTCTCCCCTCTGCAAATCTCTTCACTGGTTCCCATTCCCTCAGCATATCCAGTTCAAATTACTAATACTGACCTGACCTACAAGGCCATCTATAGCCTGTCTCCCCCATATGTCTCTGAACTAATCTCCCGATACCTTCCCTCACGTAATCTCCGGTCCTCCCAAGACCTCCTTCTCTCTTCTACACTTATTCGCTCCTCACCCAACCACCTCCAAGACTTCTCCCGAATAGCCCCTATTCTCTGGAATTCTTTGCCCCAACAAGTCCGACTATCAACCACATTTGGATCCTTCAGACGGAACCTGAAAACCCACCTCTTCAAGAAAGCCTACAGCCTGCAATGACCCCGCTAACTCCTCTTTCACCACTACCGGTGATATCACCTCAACCAACACTGGAACTGCTGCAACCCACCAACCTATTGTCTCCTTCCCCACCATCCTGTAGCATGTAAGCCTGAAAGGGCAGGGTCCTCTCCCCTCTGTATCAGTCTGTCATTGTTAGTTTGTTTACTGTAAGTGATATCTGTAATTTGTATGTAACCCCTTCTCATGTACAGCACCATGGAATCAATGGTGCTTTATAAATAATAATAATTCAGTCCCTGTGTTTGTTTCCTCCAGATCTATCCAGTAAGAGGACAACACCAGAGAGATGTCCCCGTCCTCTTCTTCCACAGGACTGTAAACAAGAAGATACCAATGTTCCTCAGGATCATCAGGTAGATGGAGAGAAGGTGTCATGAGATCTCCCCTATGATGTGTAGATGGCTGTGAAGGTCTTGTGTTCAGTCTTGTTTTATCCACCAGTATTATATGTTTCGTACTTGTGTAATGAGAACGGTGGAGATGGCAGGATTAGAGCTGATCATAGATGTGACTTCTCCATCTGTCTGTAACTTTTACAATGTGTTTCAGAGTGAAGATCTGACCCATATTAATACTACAGAGACATATGTGAGGAGTGATGAGAGGTGTAAAGAAGAGATTTCAACAGATAACCGCTCAGGTGAGTAGTAGACTCTCTATTATTCACCATTTAGTACAATTTTGTTTTCGATTTTGTAGACTTTTTATTGAATTTGTACTCTGTTTTGTGCACCTACCTCACAAGCAGCGCTCTTCACAGCAGTTTATTATGCAAATGGTGGGGGTCTCAGGACCTGGAAATCCACCAATCTGCTGGCACTTAAAGAGGACCTTTCACAGTTTTTTTTTTTTTTTTTTTTTTAATTTAAACTGTATATGTCACCAAAAAGGGACAGAGGGGCACATTACAACTAAGAAGCTAAGCCTGCAGCTTCACATGAGCAGTGAGATGGCGTTAATAGGTTGCGGCATGACAAAAGAGTGCACTATATGGCATTAACCCCTTAAAGACCAAGCCATTTTGTAGGTTAATGACCAGGCCTTAATTTTGAAATCAGACCACTGTCACTTTATGTGTTTATATCTCTGGAATGCTTCAACGGATCCCGCTGATTTTGAGATTGTTACTTCATGTTAGTGGTAAAATTTCTTCGATATGACTTGCGTTTATTTATGAAAAAAACGGAAATATGGCGAAAATTTTTAAAATGTTGCAATTTTGAAACTTTTAATTTTTATGCCCTTAAATCAGAGAGATATGTCACAAAAAATAGTTAATAAATAACATTTCCCACATGCCTACTAAACATCAGCACAATTTTGGAGCCAACATTTTTTTTTTGTTAGGAAGTTATAAGGGTTAAGGCTATGTGCATACGTCCAGAATTCCCATGGAAATTTCCACGGGAATTCCGCAACTCCCTGCCGCGGAGTGGAAACCTCCCACAAGTGACCCCATTTTGGAAACTAGGCCCCCCCCCAAGGAACTTAACTAAATGTGTGGTGAGCACTTTGAACCCCCAAGGGCTTCACAGAAGGTTATAACGTAGAGCTGTAAAATTAAAAAATCATATTTTATCCAAAAAAAGATCTTTTCACCCTTAATTTTTATTTTCCCAAGGGTAACAGGACTTCAAACATTATTGTGCAATTTATCCTGAGTACGCTGATACCACATATGTGGGGGTAAACCACTATTTGGGCGCATGGCAGAGCTCGGAAGGGAAGCAGCGCCATTTGACTTTTTTGTCTGGAATTGAGATTGGATGCCATGTCGCGTCTGGAGAGCGCCTGGTGTACTCAAACAGTGGAAACCCCCCACAAGTGACCCCATTTTGGAAACTGGACCCCTCCAGGGAACTTATCAAGGGCTTCACAGAAGTGTATAACATACAGCCGTAAAATTAAAAAAATCATATTTTTTCCACAAAAATGATGTTTTCATCCCCAATTTTTATTTTCCCAAGGGTAACAGGACCCCAAAAGTTATTGTGCAATTTGTCCTGAGTACACTGATACCCCATATGTGGGGGTAAACCACTGTGTGGGTGCGTGGCAGAGCTCGGAAGGGAAGGAGCGCCGTTTGACTTTTTCAACGCAAAATTGGCTGAAATTGAGATCGGACGTCATGTCGCGTTTGGAGAGCCCCTGATGTGCCTAAACAGTGGAAACTCCCCACAAGTGACACCATTTTGGAAAGTAGACCCCCCAAGGAGCTTATCTAGATGTGTGGTGAGCACTTTGAATCCCCAAATACTTCACAGAAGTTTATAACGTAGAGCTGTGAAAATAAAAAAAAATCATATTTTTTTTCCACAAAAATGATCTTTTTGACCCAAAATTGTTATTATCACAAGGGTAACAGGAGAAATGGGACCCCAAAAGTTGTTGTGAAATTTGTCCTGAGTACACTGATACCCCATATGTGGGGTGGAACCACTGTTTGGGCATATGGCAGAGCTCAGAAGGGAAGGAGCGCATTTTGGAATGCAGACTTTGATGGAATGTTCTGCGGGCATCATGTTGCGGTTGCAGAGCCCCTTATGTGCCTAAACAGTAGAAAGTGAACCCCAACAAGTGAACCCATTTTGGAAACTAGACCCCCCAAGGAGCTTATCTAGATGTGTGGTGAGCACTTTGAACCCCAAGTGCTTCAGAGTTTATAACGTAGAGCCATGAAAATAAAAAAATCATATTTTTTCCACAAAAATGATCTTTTTACCCTCAAATTTTTATTTTCACAAGGGTAACAGGAGAAATTAGACCCTCAAAGTTGTTTTGCAATTTGTCCTGAGTACGCTGATACCCCATATGTGGGGGTAAACCACTGTGATCGCTTTACTGCGATCCTTGGGAGGCAAGGACAAAAGGTGAAAGAACTTCACAAAAGGTGAAGAACTGGTTTTATTTTTTACGCCGTTCCTTGTGCGGTATTAGTGATTAGGCGACTTTATTCTTCGGGTCGGTGCGATTACAGAGATATCAGATTTATACCTTTTTTCATGTTTAGCTTCTGGCAAACACTAAAAGACGCCTTTTTTGTAAGAACTTTGACGCTCTCAGTGCAGGAATGAATGTGTCGCATCGATTTGTCTTTTTACATCAATTAAAGAATTTGCTCCTAAGACCTTGTGGGGGTATCACAACACAGAACCAGATCCCAATCAGATGACAATAAAATATCCAGACTCCTTATCTATGAACTGTTCCAATATTTATGTCTATCCCTCGCTCATAATGACAATTCTGCTTCACGTCACTTGTCTTATCTATTGCATTTCTGTGCTGTGTTGTGCATATATATGTGATTCTTCAGATGTTGTATTAGTCAATGCCTGATCAAGAGAGACCTGAGTAGTCTCGAAAGCTTGCAATGTGTTACCATCTTTTCAGTTAGCCATTAAAAGGTATCAACCACTGAGGACTCTCAATTTTGAATATTTTTCATACTCAATACAGACATCAAATACACAATACAGACATGAAGTACAGGATACAGACAAAAAAAACACAATACAGAAATCAAATATACAATACACACACCAAATACACAATAATACATCAAATACAAATAACAAATACACAAAACTGACAGTAAACACACAACAGACAAAAAATAGACATTACAGACAAATACACACTACAGACAACAAAAACAGAATACAGACAAAAAAACTCTATAAAGACCTAAAATAATTCCAATATAAAGTGACATACTATGTTAACAATATACAGTGAAAGAATTACCAACATACAGTGCCCAAATATGTACCAAGAAATCCCATCAAATTATAACTAATATGCAATGCTCACAAATACCAATTTACATTGCCCTAGCAATACAGAACAAAATCACTACACATGGACAGTGTAGCATCAAAATACAAAGCACAAATAATAGCAACATGTAGTGCTATAATACGTCCAAAAAACCATCCAGCTAATACAAACATGCATTGCCCAAATATGGATATTCATTGCCCAAATATTACCAACCAAAAAATAGCAATATACAATGGAAATATAATACCAAAATACAGTGCCCAATAATGCCAACCAAATAAAATGAGTGACCATATAGTACAAACCAAATACTGATATACACTGCTCAAAAATAAAGGGAACACTCAAATAACATCCTAGATCTGAATGAATGAAATATTCTCATTGAATACTTTGTTCTGTACAGTTGAATGTGCTGACAACAAAATCACACACAAATCGTCAATGGAAATCAAATTTATTAGCCAATGGAGGCCTGGATTTGGAGTCACACACCAAATTAAAGTGGAATGTAATGTCCTTAAAACAAGTCAAAATGATGCTCAGTATTGTGTGTGGCCTCCACGTGCCTGTATGACCTCCCTGTGCCTGTATGACCTCCCTACAAAGCCTGGGCATGCCCCTGATGAGGCGGCAGATGGTCTCCTGAGGGATCTCCTCCCAGACCTGGACTAAAGTATCCGCCAACTCCTTGACAGTCTGTGGTGCAACTGTGACGTTGGTGGATGGAGCGAGACATGATGTCCCAGATGTGCTCAATCAGATTCAGGTCTGGGGAACGGGCCAGTCCATAGCTTCAATGCCTTCATCTTGCAGGAACTGCTGACACACTCCAGCCACATGAAGTCTGGCATTGTCCTGCATTAAAAAAAAAAAAAAAAAAAAAAGCTAAATTGGAGTGCCCAGTGTCAGGCAGCTGCCACCAAAGCAAATCGGGTCATGGGATGCATTAGAAGAGGTCTGGAGACATGAGATGAAAACATAATTCTCCCTCTGTACAAATCACTCGTCAGACCACACTTGGAGTATTGTGTGCAATTTTGGACGGCGGTGCTCAAGAAAAACATTACTGAACTTGAAAGGGTTCAAAGGCGGGCTACTAAAATGATAAATGGAGTTGGTTCACTACAATACCCAGAAAGGTTATCAAAATTAGGTCTATTTACTCTAGAAAAGAGAAGACTTAGGGGAGACTTAATATATATGTACAAGTATATCAGAGGGCAATACAGAGATCTCTCCAATGAACTGTTTGTACCAAGGACTGTGACAAGAACAAGGGGGCATTCTCTTCGTTTGGAGGAAAGACAATTTCTGCACCAGCATAGAAGAGGGTTCTTCACGGTAAGAGCAGTGAGGCTCTGGAATTCTCTTGCTGAGGAAGTGGTGATGGCCAACTCACTGAAAGAATTTATGAAAGGAATGGATGCTTTTCTTGTGAGTAACAGTATAGAAGGTTACGAATAACATAATATTATAGGTAGATGGTTGACCCAGCTTAGGGGAAGTATTCTTTTTCCCTATGGAGAAAATTGGCTTCTACTGTGTGGGTTTTTTGCCTTCACCAGGATCAACAATGCAGAACAGCTGCACTAAAAATAGGCTCAACTAGATGGACATAATGTCTTCCTTCAGCCTTCAAAATTATGTTACTATGATGTCCCAGATGTGCTCAATCGGATTCAGGTCTGGGGAACGGGAGGGCCAGTCCATAGCTTCAATGCCTTCATCTTGCAGGAACTGTTGACACACTCCAGCCACGAGGTCTGGCAATTGTCCTGCATTAGGAGGAACCCAGGGCCAACCGCACCAGCATATGGTCTCACAAGGGGTCTGAGGATCTCATCTCGGTACCTCATGTCAGTCAGGCTACCTCTGGCAAGCACATGGAGGGCTGTGCGACCCTCCAAAGAAATGCCACCCCACACCATTACTGACCCACTGCCAAACCGGTCATGCTGAAAGATGTTGCAGGCAGCAGATCGCTCTGCATGGCATCCCCAGACTCTGTCATGTCTGTCACATGTGCTCAGTGTGAACCTGGTTTCATCTATGAAGAGCACAGGCCGCCAGTGGCGAATTTGCCAATCCTGGTGTTCTGTGGCAAATGGCAAGTGTTCTGCACAGTGTTGAGCTGTGAGCACAACCCCCATCAGTGGACGTCGGGCCCTAACACCATCCTCATTGAGTCGGTTTCTAACCATTTGTGCAGACACATGAAAATTTGTGGCCTGCTGGAGGTAATTTTGCAGGGCTCTGGCAGTGCTCCTCCTGTTCCTCTTTGCACAAAAGCAGAGGTAGCGGTCCTTCTGCTGGGTTGCCCTCCTACGGCCCTCTCCACATCTCCTGGTGTACTGGCCTGTCTCCTGGTAGCACCTCCAGCCTCTGGACACTACTCTGACAGACACAGCAAACCTTGCCACAGCTCGGATTGATGTGCCATCCTGGATAAGCTGCACTACTTGAGCCACTTGTGTGGGTTGTAGAGTCCGTCTCATGCTACCATGAGTGTGAAAGCACAACCAACATTCAAAAGTGACCAAAACATCAGCCAGAAAACATTGGTACTGAGATGTGGTCTCTGTGGTCCCCACCTGCAGAACCACTTCTTTATTGAACGTGTCTTGATAATTGCCAATAATTTCCATCTGTTATCTATTCCATTTGCAACAACACCATGTGAAATTGATAGTCAATCAGTGTTGCTTCCTAAGTGGACAATTTGATTTCACAGAAGTTTGATTTACTTGGAGTTATATTCTGTTGTTTAGTGTTCCCTTTATGTTTTTGAGCAGTGTACAATACCCAAATTATACCAACATACAATGCCCAAGTAATTCCATTCAAGTAATAAAATTTCCTCTCTCTTCCATCCTGGTTCATGTAAAACTCCATTTTGATTCTTCTGGATCTCTCTGCAGCATTTGACAATTTGGATCACCAGCTCCTCCTCACTATGCTCCTCTCCATCAGCTCCTTTTAGATGTCCAAAAATTATCCATTTTGGGGAGTTTTTTGTTAGGTATATCCCATGCAGGGCTGAATTCCTTCTCTGTATCAAACAGAGAAGCAAAAAATTTCTGGCTGTTTAGGGGCGTTGGCTACAGCAGCAGTTCAGTATGAAACCTAATGGACAGGGAGGAGATATCTGGGTTTGTAAGGGCTTTAGCACTGGCTGCTTCATCAGTACAGTATGGATCATGATGAACAGGCTGGCAATGGTGTAGGGGAGTGCAGTAAGATGTCCCCTTTAAGGTCAGCTCCCTTTAAGAAGTCCTAAAGTATATATGTCATTATTCTTGGTACTGCTACACTTACCTAGTGTATTACCATTGTTTGCTTTATTGGTACTGCCACATCATGTTGTGTTACCATGCTGTAAAGATTGTAATATATTTTGTTGTATAATGTTCTGCATATTTATGTATAGATTAGGGTAAGTTGGTGCATCCTTTGGGGTCATTAGAGGAGGGGACTATTAGTACAGAGTTCCTAGATATGGGTAAGTGTAGTTCTGTAGTGGGCCACTAGATGGGGGTATACTAGTGGGACTTGTTAGGTATAGCTGATAGGAAGTCCATAGAGGGTTAATTGTAGGAGGAGCTGCTATGGTTAATTAAGTGTAGGAGATAGCAACAGGTTAGAAGGGAGAGGATGCCCGAAGTGTCCACAAGGGCTCTAGACCCAGGACGACATAGCAGCTACAAAATGTTCTGTTAGAAGAAAAGTGCACGGACCCAGTCAGACGGGAGCTGGATGAGCCCTAAGCACCCTGGGAGTTACGGTGTTTCACAGCAGCAAGGAAAGGAGAGAATTACGTGGTCCAAGAGTCGTGCAGGGCGCAGAAGATTCACAATGTGGCAGATCTTAAATAGGGCTGAAGCTTGTAATTCCGGGGAGAAACTGATGAACGGGATCCCCTATGTCTTGTGGTCCTACAGATGTGATGCTGCGGTACCGCCTAGGGCGCTACTAACCCGTAATGTGCGTGAGGACAAAGAAAGCAGGAAAGGGAAAGTGCAGGAGGAATGCTGTGTGGACTGTAATGTTACTGATGTGCCCGGGAATGTTGAAGAGAAAAGTAAAATCGTTTGTTTGGCATCTGAACCGGTATCTGTGTCCGTTCTTTCAACCCTATGCACTGAAACCGAGTGTACAGGAGCTGTGCCGCATCGCAGTGGAATCCCTGATAGTGAACCAGGGCCCTAAACAGGTACGCGGGCAGAAGCAGACAGTTTTTCTGGGGGGAGGCCAGGACACCAAGGCCCTGGTGTCATGGCCGAATCCTACAATGGCATCATGGGGCTGTTAATAAATAGCTCCCACTGTCCCCCATTGGTATATCTAATCATTATAATTAGTTCTGTTACCCACCTGTACCAGCTAGGCTCGCCTACCGTCTCCTCTGGCCTCTGTCCTTTGCTGTGCTCTATGTCGGGTTTTACAATTTGGCCGATGCATCTTTGTGATGTAATCTCTTCTTACGCCAGTTAGAGACACATCTTAGTCTTAGTATTGCGACTTACGAGGTCATTTGTATGGAGTATTCCCGCATTCTTTTGCATTGTGCTGCCATCTTGCTCTTCTCCTGTAATTCCTACAGACCCTCAGTCCTGTTAATTAATCTGCTACTATGCAGTTTGAGATTAACCCTTATGTTGCAGTAAGCATGGTGATGTTATTAGACTATTAAGTTTGTGCAGTCATCTTCCAATTGTCCAGTGATTCCTGCAGCCTCTCAGTCCTGCCAGTTAACCCTCTACTAGCCACTTGGATTAACCCATTGGTTGCTGTAAGTATATGAACTCTTAGAGTTCATATTGTGCATTTATCCTTGCAAAATGCTGGAGGTTCTTCTTTCTTCCTGTGTCCTGCTTTGGACTAGCCTATTCCATCTGTTCTGGCCCTATGGTTTATCATGTGCCCTCCAGCCGAATGCCAATACCCTGGGTCCGAGTGCCAACATTGAGCTGTGGCTATGTGAATCCAGCTCCCCAGGTGATCCTAACAAGCTGGAGGTGTGTGAACATAGATCTACAGTATGCTGGATTTATTTTAACAAATGAAAGGTTTTCCACACTTGCGAAGGACAGTCTTGTCTTCTTTGGTGTGACAGTGCCATCTGCTGCTCTTAATACCTTCTCTGACACTAGATGGGAGGCTGGACAAGGCAACAGACTAATGGCACACTGGGTCAAATCCTTCTGTTTATAAAGACTTTTTTTAAAACATGTGTTTAGGTGTTAAACCCCCTTCCCCACCCCTAATGTTGGAGGGCATGGGGGACCTGCCTGGTTCACTTTAAAATCTATTCTCTTCTCACTCACTAATTCTCAGTGTTGTCACCCCCTCTGTCCGTACACAGTGTATTTTGTCTATTATGTCTCTATCTCTGTGGCGAAGTGATAGTCAGAGGCAATTTCAACATCCTAGTAACATTCAGATCAATTAAATTGATGGTTGCTCCGCTATCTAGAAGCGTTGAAATGAAAATAAACAAACGTAGCAACAAAATCTTGGATAAATCGAGGAAATATCCATTCATCTAGGTAGATTTCCACAAAGCCACTGAGAAGAAATTGAAATCAAATGCCGAAATCTTTCCTCTGAGAATTTGTAGCTGTCACAATTCCGCCAATAGGTGTGTCTGGAAGCAGTGAGTGCCAGTTGAGGCTTCCATTCTAGAACAGGGGCATGTTCACCTGTCAGTATGTTGAGTGACAGTTCATCCATCCAGTCAGGGTGGCGACGTGCTGAAGCTTCCTCCATGTGTCTGCTATTCTAATGATTACCTGGCTATTTAGCTGATTTTATGTCTCCAGTTAACGTCAGGTGTAGTTTATCTCAAACGTGCGCTTGCGCTGTTCTCTGTGTTATTGTATTTGATCTTTGCTTCCTGACCTTGGACCTTACCTTTGACTATCTGTTTTTCTTAGCCTTTTGTCTTGGTCCGCTACTTTGCCGAAATTCTGACCTCACACTGTTACCTGACTACACCTTTGCCTTTTCTCTTTATGACAAGCCCTCTTGGTATCTGACCCCAGACCTCTTGACTACCCAGCCTCACTGCTTGACCGTGAGGAGTGACTAGCGTCACAGTAAAGCGTAGGAGCATGCCTAGCACATTATAGCATAATCATGTGAAAGTATAGCAAAGATATTGTGCATACAAATATCATTTCTCAAGCACAGCTTTATATTTTCTGTGCCCATTTCTTATTGAAATCCTGCTTAATATGGGATCAGCCGATAGACATTAGTTAAAGAGGAGTAATTGGTACTTATTCTGACATGGCATGTTACAGCCTCTACACACTTCACTAATACTGCTCATCAGGAGGCAAGAAAGATTGATGCAGCATGGTTTCCCCTATGGCTCTCTATGATAGAATTGGTCTCTAGTGAAGAAATCCTTACATTACATTGCTATTTTGGTTCTTATTTGATCCATTGTTAAGATCTGGTACCCAGTTGACAATTTCTTCTCCTTTTCTGTGTATATAATAAATATCTATAGTAGGGCACACTAGAAAAATAAGGGACAGCCGCCGAGGTAGGCAGGAAATCAGGAAGGACACAGAATAGGGGTAGTCCAGGATTATATATATTTTTATTGTTTTGTGTGACAAATCTCAGACTCTGACTCCTCAATGTCCCTGACTTTCAGCTTCACAGCACTGCCTCACTACTGAGCATGTACATAAAGTTGAGATTCATCTCCTCTAAAACCTGAGATCTTTAGATCAGGAACAGAATAGACATTTAATAGGACATTTCATATTGTTCCCAAATTCTTATGAAAACATTTACAGCACATCCTGCACTGAACTACTGAACCTAATTTATTACATATTTCAGGAGTCGAAGTCGATCCATTTTATACCGACTCCAGCGCCACCAAAATGGACACCGACTCCACCACTCCAACTCCACAGCCCTGGTTGTTAGTCCCTTTTTTAATAACATTTAACCCCTTAACGACCGCCGATACACCTTTTAACGTGGGTAGTTAAGGGTACTTAAACCGGTGTATATCACCCCACAGAGTCGGATTTTCTCCAGGGTCTCTGCTGCCGGGGGTAGCCGAGACCCCAGAGAACATGATTTGGGTCGGTTTTTACCGACCCGACTTTTGCGATCGCCGTTATTAACCGTATAATGGTGACCGCAATAAAAAAGCAGAGATTTTGCTTTCATTTTCTCCTCTGATCGCACAACAGAGGAGAGAGAAATAGGGTCCCCGATCCCCCCCCCGGTGGTCCTCCTGCCTCCTCCGGTGGGCGCCGCCATCTTGGTCCGGGAAGAAAATGGCGCAGATTCCATTCATTCATTCAATGTACATTTTGATCACTGTGATAAACCCTATTACAGTGATCAAAATAAAAAAATAGTAATCACCCCCCCCCCCCTTTATCAGCCCCTTAGTTAGGAAAATATAATGAAATAACGAAAATATATTTTTATTTTTCCATCAGGGCTAGGGTTGCAATTTTGGGTTAGAATTAAGGTTAGGGTTAGAATTAGGGTTAAGGTTGGAATTAGGATTAGGGTTGGGACTAGGGTTAGGGGTGTGTTGGGGTTAGGTTTTTAGATAGAATTGAAGGGTTTCCACTATTTATGCACATCAGGGGGTCTCCAAACGTGACATAGCGCCACCATTGATAGCCAATTTTGCGTTCAAAAAGTCAAATGGTGCTCCCTCCCTTCCGAGCCCAGACGTGTGCCCAAACGGTGGTTTACCCCAACATATGGGGCATCAGCGTACTCAGGACAAATTGCACACCAACTTTGGGGGTCTAAGTTCTCCTTTTACGCTTGAGAAAATAAAAAAAATCACTTGTGGGAAAAAAAAGATTTTTTTATTTTCACGGCTCTGCGTTATAAACTTCTGTGAAGCACTTGGGGGTTCGAAGTGCTCACCACACATCTAGATAAGCTACTTGGGGCGTTTAGTTTCCAAAATGGGGTCACTTGTGGGGTGTTCCTACTGTTTAGGCACATCATGGGCTCTGCAAACTCAACATGACACCCGCAGAACATTCCATCAAAGTCTGCATTCCAAGACGGAGCTCCTTTCCTTCCGAGCTCTCCCATGCACCCAAACAGTGGTTCCCCCCACATAAAGGGTATCAGCGTTCTCAGGACAAATTTCACAACAACTTTTGTGGTCCAATTTCTCCTGCTACCCCTTGTGAAAATAGAAAATAGCGGGCTAAAAAAATCATTTTTGAGGGAAAAAATGATTTTTTATTTTCACTGCTCTGCGTTATAAACTTCGGTGAAGCACTTGGGGGTTCAAAGTGCTCACCACACATCTAGATAAGTTCCTTAAGGGGTCTAGTTTCCAAAATGGTGTCACTTGTGGGAGTTTTTCACTGTTTAGGCACCCCAGGGGCTCTCCAAACGTGACATGGCGTGCAATCTCAATCCCAGCCAATTCTGCATTGAAAAAGTCAAACGGCACTCCTTCCCTTGCAAGCTCTGCCGTGCACCCAAAAAGTGGTCTCTCCCACATATGGGGTATCGGCGTATTCAGGAGAAATTGCACAACAAATTTTGTGGTTCATTTTCTCTTTTAACACTTGAGAAAGTAAAAAAAAATTGGTTCTGAAGTAAATTTTTTGCAAAAAAAGTTAAATGTTAGTTTTTTCCTTCCACATTGCTTCAGTTCCTGTGAAGCAGGTAAAGGGTTAATAAACTTCTTGAATGTGGTTTTGAGCACATTGAGGGGTCCAGTTTTTAGAATGGTGTCACTTTTGGGTATTTTCTGTCATGTACACCCCTCAAAATGACTAAATATGATAACTAAAAAAAAATGGTTTTGTAAATTTTGTTGTAAAAATGAGAAATCGCTGGTCAACTTTTAACCCTTATAACTTCCTAACGAAAAAAATTTTGCTTCCAAAATTGTGCTGATGTAAAGCAGACATGTGGGAAATGTTATTTATTAAGAAATTTGTGTGACATATCTCTGATTTAAGGGCATAAAAATTTAACGTTTGAAAATTGCAAACCACAAGTCATATAGAAGAAATTTTACCACTAACATGAAGTAAAATAGTTTCACGAAAAACAATCTCAGAATCAGCGGAATCCGTTAAAGCTTTTCAAAGTTATAACCTCATAAAGTGACAGTGCTCAGAATTGTAAAAATTGGCCTGGTCATTAAGCTGCAAACTGGCTCTGTCACTAAGGGGTTAAGAAAAGTTACATTTTAATTTGGGGTCTTCTTATTGCCACAAGTTATAATTAAGCCATGCTTCAGTTGTCAATATGAAGGTGACATGTCCCCTCTTAAGAGATGACTTTATGGGTTTTGATCCCATTTCAGCTATGACAGCTAGCATTAGAAGAGAAATTAAAAATTGACATAGCACAACCTTTTGGCTTAATAACATAATCTGTTAGTCCTTGCATTACCGTCAGCTAGTAACTAATTTTTAATACAATTTATTCCAAAGGGAAGTAGTTATAAAAAAAAATACTGTATATATTTTTTTTCTTGGCAGATGACTGTGTGTCAGAGGGACATGTGACAGTTTCTGATTTTGAAGCAGCTGGTTATGGTATCACACCATATATATATGAAGAGCAAGACATTATTCCAGATCTCCTGCCAGCCCTTCACAGCAAAAATCTATCATCTATTCCTTATCAAGAGGGCCTATCTTTTGATTCATTACAGACTGTTAAACAAAATATAAATAACAATAGGGATGCTGAACATGAAAAAGTTCATACAGGGGAGAAACCATTTACATGTACAGAATGTGGGAAATGTTTTACCAAGAAAACATATTTTACTGTACATAAGAGAATTCACACAGGGGAGAAGCCATTTTCATGTCCAGAATGTGGGAAATGTTTTAATTGCACAGGAAATCTTGTTAAACATAAAAGAACTCACACAGGGGAGAAGCCATTTTCATGTTCAGAATGTAAAAAATGTTTTACAACTAAAACAAGCCTTACTATACATCAGAGAATTCACACAGGGGAGAAGCCATTTTCATGTCTAGAATGTCGGAAATGTTTTACAAAAAAAGGAGATCTTGTTGCACATCAGAAAATTCACACAGGAGAGAAGCCATTTTCATGTTCAGAATGTGAGAGATGTTTTACAAAAAAAGGAAATCTTGTTACACATCAGAAGATTCACACAGGAGAGAAGCAATTTTCATGTTCGGAATGTGGGAAATATTTTATCAAAAAAGCAAATTTTTTTTCACATCAGAGAATTCACACAGGGGAGAAGCCATTCTCATGTCCAGAATGTGATAAATGTTTTCCTTTCAAAGACAATCTTATTAAACATAAAAGAACGCACACAGGGGAGAAGCCATTTCTATGTTCAGAATGTGGGAAATGCTTTACCCAGAAAGCAAGTCTTACGGCACATCAGAGAAGTCACACTGGGGAAAAGCCATTTTCATGTCAGGAATGTGGGAAATGTTTTACTTGCAAAAGAGATCTTGTTAAACACAAAAGCACTCACACAGGGGAGAAGCCATTTCCATGTGCAGAATGTAGTAAATGCTTTACCATAAAAGCAAGTCTTGTTGCACATCTGAGAATTCACACAGGGGAGAAGCCGTTTTCATGTTCAGAATGTGGAAAATGTTTTACGACAAAATCAAATCTTACTGTACATCTGAGAACTCATATAGGGGAGAAGCTATTTTAATGTTCAGAATGTGGAAATTGTTCTTATGAATCAGAGGATCCATAGAGAGGCGAAGCTATTTTCACAATGACAATAGGAAAATGTTTAACAAAGAAATTACATTTTGTTAAGCATCATGAAAATTACACAGGGATGTAGCCATTTCTTGTTTTATGAAATTATTTACCATATATAATTGTGTATAAGCCGAGATGATTTTCAGCACATTTTATTGTGCTGAAAATGTCCCATCGGCTTATACACAAGTCATTGTCCAGAAAGCCGGCAGGGGGTGGGGGAGGGGCGAGGCAGCGGCAGGAATCGGCTGTGGCACAATGACAGATGCAGCCACCAGCTTCAAGAAGACATCATACTCCCCTCACGCCTTCGCTGCATTGCTGTCCCGGCGCTGGCAGCGCTTCCCCTGTGCTGACCGGTCACGTGGTACCGTTTATTAAGGTTATGAATATGCACGCGCCTCCACTCCCATAGGCGTATAGCAAATATTCATTACCTTAATGAGCGGTACCGCGTGACCGCTGAGCACAGGAAGAGCTCCCCCATAGGGACAATGGAGAAGCAGCGACGGCACGAGGAGGGTGAGTAGGATGAGGGGGGTGTGTGCCATGCGAGACTGGGGGAGCCGAGCCATGTGGGACCGGGGGAGCCGAGCTATATGGGACCGGGGAAGCCATGCATACAACAGGGGGAGTCACACATAGCAGGACAGGATGGGGGAGCCACACAGCAGGACTGGACAGAGGAGCCAACAGGACGGGGGAGCCACACACACAAGGACAGGACGGAGGAGCCACACATACAAGGACAGGACTGGGAAGCCACGCATAGCAGGACAGGGATAAGGGGACAATGCATACCCAGCTTGTACTCGAGTCAATAAGCTTACCCAGATTTCCGTGGCAAAATTAGGTGCTTCGGCTTATACTCGGGTCGGCTTATACTCGAGTATATACAGTAATTGATGAAATGTACAAGAAAAGTTACAGTAAAAGTTAAGTCACAAGTCTGAAAAGGGAAAGCAATTTAGAACACTAAATCATAATGATTAGGAAAATGTACTGTATGCAATGACCAATAAACATCAGCGAGTGTAATACATATAAAAATCCGAAATATTTCACCATGTATATAGAATACTTTAAAGTTATGTGAACACTACAGCGGCATCTTAAAGAGGTTGACCGGCCCTTGTCTGGTATACATAATTGGGGCAGTTGCTGAGGCAAACGGCAGACAACAAGCATCTAATAATTATGGTGTCTTATTAATGAGATGACACAAACTGGGGACTGGATGGTTCCCTCTTCCACTGTCCTAATCAAGTTCACAGTATCTACCCACACCTGATACCAGACCACAATTAATAAACCTTTACCTTTATTACTAATATCTATCTGTTTGCATCTTTACTTTTATTGTTCATATGTTAAGATAGTGGCTTTGCTACTAGTTTAGTGATAGAAGAAAAAAAGAAACCACAACAATATACAATAAATCAATAATATACAACAAAATATAATTTAATACGTAACCAATGTGTTCCTTTCAAAATTGGATGGCAGACCATCCGGTATCAATGAAAAAGAAAAACTAACTCATGATGTTAAAAAAGAACCAGAATAGATGGACATGTGTATATAAAAAGCTTAATAAAAAACAAATGTATGTAATAAAATAAGCCTTTATTGTGAATTTTGGCCAAACAACGACAACAACAGTAAAAAATATATATAAAAAAACATATAAATTATGTGTTAATTTTATACAACACAATATAGCGTGGTATGTTACCTGGGGAGCCAATTGAAAGGACAGTGGGAAAAGCGGTATGCCAATGGAACGCGCCCCGACGCGCGTTTCGGAAAAACTCCTTCGTCACATTTTTTATATATTTTTTTTATATATATTTTTTATGATTATTACACTTTTATTGGTGCAGTGATCTGCAATTGATTATTTTATTTTATTTTTTGATCACTTCACCATTTTTTGCACTTGCAATTTCACGTTTTCCTGGGGATTATTATACAGGTCCAATTTGAACAATCCTTGTTTGTACAGTGGTTATATCATTATAAGTATGGATACTAGATAATTAACATATTGTGCAGTTTTTTTGCCAATTAATACACAATTTGTTTTTTATATATATATATTTTTTACTGTTGTTGTCGTTTGGCCAAAATTCACAATAATGGCTTATTTTATTACATACATTTGGTTTTTATTAAGCTTTTTATATACACATGTCCATCTATTCTGGTTCTTTTTTTAACATCATGAGTTAGTTTTTTTTTTTGTTAGTTTAGTGATAGGACTCGCAAGCGTGAGGACCATTGACGTTGGCTTATGAGCTTGCATATCTTGGCCAAAATATCGACCAATACCTCATATATTTATATGAGCAGGTGCAGCCAAGCCCAGCACTTTGGGTTTTGTATACAGGAGTGTTCATATGGGATGCATTTAGAGAGTGCTAGCCAGCCCACCTAATCGAATAGTATGGTCGTGACTAATAGGCTGTGAACCAGACACTATGCATTACCTGCATGTGAACAGAGCCCTATATATTGTGCAAATATACAGCTCTGGCAAAAATTAAGAGACCGCTGCAAAATTTTCAGTTAGTCTGATTTTATTCGGTTGTCCATGACAGCACCACCTGAGAGAGGGGATCCGCCCTCCGGGAACAGGAAATCCTACAGATACATAAGGGCGGCACCTCTCCCACGCATCAGTTGGTTTCCTGTTCCTGGAGGACAGGATTCCCTACAGATCATGCCATCATGGACGAGGGAATCCCCAGGCCGGCTGTCCGACTCAGGTAGCGGGGGGGTCTCCTACCTCGGGCAGTGCGGAATCCCCTGGAAGCGCCACGGTGACCCGCGCAGGATTTCACGGCAGTGTGCGGGGCAGGTGGGAGCGGGGTCCGGTGGATGCCCGTCTCCTGGGCTGGCGCCAGCGGGTAAGGAGGCTTCCCTCCCCAGGATTCCGGTCCTTGTCCCGGCTGGTGCGGCTCCCCTCGCCTGGATCGCGGTCGGGGCCATGCGGCTACACTTCGGTGGCGCTCGGGGAGCGCTGGGTGTCGGTGGCGCCGGTGGCCTGTGCATCCTCGTGCGCCGGGCCGGGGGTAGCGCGGGTGAGAGGCGGGGCCGTTGGTCTGCGTGTCCTCGCGCGCGCCCGGACCGGATGTGACGCAACCGGGGACAGTGGCCTGCGCGTCCTCGCGTGCCCGGGCCGGAAGTGGCACGGTGGGGGCGGGGCCGGTGACATTGATGGTCTGCACATCGCCACGCGCGACCGGACCGGAAGTGGCGGGGGGGGGGGGGGCGAGACTGGTGGCGCCGGACCGGAAGTCGGGTGCCGGCCGGCTTTTCTCTCTCCCCGTGCGTCGCCTATGCGGGCGCCGTCAGGGCGGGGGGATGGACGTCAGGGAAAATGGGGGGGCGAAAATCAATCCGGGGGGAAAAAAAGGGCACAGATGCACTGCCAAGCGGCTTCAAGCTCAGAGGCAGGATGGACGAGCCGGAAGCTCCTGTGCCACAGCTGGACAAAGAGCAGGAACGTACCTCAGAGAGGTCCCAAACCAGCTCCCAGCAAAAGAAGAAACGAACTGGACAATCCGGCCATAGAAGTTCCTCCAGGCCGAAGGATCCAGCTCGCCCCCCCCCCGTGATCCGGTACCTACGCCTTCTGCTCAGGGTAAGAGATCTTCGTGAATGTGCCCTGATGCAGTGTTCCCCTTTATGTTTTTCCTCCTATAGGGGAAGAAATGTACCAACAAGGCAAAAAACAGGGAATGCGCCCTTTGTAAATGCCCCTTGCCGGATGCCTACCCTAAGAGGCTGTGTCAGTCATGCATACGGCAGACGGTAAAAAAAAAAAAATAGGGGAAAGGGGGGCGTAGTTACAAGCATACTTCCTTGCTCTGTCCTCCCTGCTGTAGGTGGCAGAAGAGACCCCTGACTTCGCTACAAGTCTAAGGGAGATAATCAGAGCGGAGGTTAAAGCCCTAAAATCCGTACCCCAGGGGGAGTCGTCTAGGAAGAGAAAGAGGGCGAGCTTCTCAGAGTCAGGCTCTTCAGCAAACCCTAGAAGGAACGAAGACTCCTCAGAACCCTCCGCGTCCGCATCCTCTTCAGAGGATGACGCCAGCCGTTTCTGCCTAGGTCTTGACCAAGTGGACAAGCTATTCAAGGCAGTTAGGGCTACCATGGGGGTAACAGACGCCAGACCTGAACGGTCAGCACAGGACCTAATGTTGGGGGGCTTAGACCCCAGGAAACGTAAGTCGTTCCCGTTAAACGACAAGGTCCAAAATTTGATTAATAAAGAATGGAGGAAACCGGAAAGTGGATTAGGGAGGCCATTTCTTTAGCATACACCTCAAAACGCAAACCGGCCCCTGGCAGGCTGAGGGCGCATTCCACCAGGGCCATGGCAACTTCGTGGGCCGAGAGATCGGAGCTCTCAATCGACCAAATATGTAAGGCAGCTACTTGGTCCTCTTCGAGCACCTTTTAGAATCATAGAATCGTAGAGTTGGAAGGGACCTCCTGGGCCATCTGGTCCAACCCCCTGCTCAAAGCAGGATTCGCTAAATCATCCCAGTCAGATGTCTGTCCAGCCTCTGTTTGAAGACTTCCATTGAAGGAGAACTCACCACCTCTCGTGGCAGCCTGTTCCACTCATTGATCACTCTAACTGTCAAAAAGTTTTTTCTAATATCTAATCTGTGTCTCCTCCCATTCAGTTTCATCCCATTGCTTCTAGTCTTTCCTTGTGCAAATGAGAATAAAGTTGATCCTTCTACAATGTGACAGCCCTTTAGATATTTGTAGACAGCTTATAACCATTATAGACTAGACCTGGGTGCTTCCTCAGACCTCTCCTTTGGTGTCAGGGTTCTGCAGGCTGTAGTCCCTCCCTAAAGTAATTATTACTCTCTGTAATTCTCTCAGGTGGTGCTGTCATGGACGACCGAATAAAGTCGTAGTTACTCACCGGTTAACGGTATTTTTTATTCTATAAACTACTGACAACATGTCTTTGAATTTCCAAGCACTAAATTTTGTATTTATTTTCAGAAAATGAGAAATAGTCAACAAAACAAAAAAATGCAGTGCTTGCAGACTTCAAATAATACTAAGAAAACAAGTCCATTATCATTTAGAAACAACAATACTAATGTTTACAGTCATGAAGCGTTCAGAAATCAATATTTTGTGGAATAACCATGATTTTAATCACAGCTTTCATGTGTCTTGGCTGCTTTCCACCAGTCTTTCACACTGATTTTGGGTGACCTTCCTTATGTCACTCCTGGTACAAAAATTTAACCAGTTCTTTGTTTGATGGCTTGTGACTATCCATCTTCCTCTTGATTACATTCCAGAGGTTTTCAATGGGGTTCAGGTCTGGAGATTGGGATGGCCATGACAGGGATTTGATCTGGTGGTCCTTCATCCACACATTTAATTGACCTAGCTGTGTGGCATGGTGCATTGTCCTGCTGGAAAAAAACAGTGCTCAGAGTTGGGGAACATTGCCTGAGCAGAAGAAATCAATTGTTTTTCCAGGATAACCTTGTATGTGGCTTGATTCATACGTCCTTCGGAAAAATTAACCTCCCCAATTCCAGCATTGCTGAAGCATCCCCAGATCATCAATGATCCTCCGCCAAATTTCATAGTGGGTGCAAGTCACTGTGGCTTGTACGCCTCTCAGGTCTCCAATTAACCATTAGACAATCAGGTGTTGGGCAAAGCTGAAAATTAGACTCATTAGAGAAGAGTACCTTACTCCAGTCCTCTATGGTCCTTTCCTTATGGTCTTTGGCAAACTTCAGCCTGGCTCTCCTTTGCTTCTCATTGATGAAAGGCTTTATTCTAACTTTACATGACTTGAGCCCTGCCTCTAGAAGCCTGTTACAAACTGTTCTTGCCGTGCACTTCACCCCAGCTGCCATTTGCCTTTCCTTTTGTAGGTCACTTGATGTCATCCTGCGGTTGCTGAGTGACAATCGAATAAGATGACGGACATCCCGGCCAGTGGAAAGTCATTTTTGCCCTCTGCCAGTCCATAGTTTTGTTCCCAATGTCTGCTGCTTGACCTGGGTGTAATAGACTGCTGTCTTAGAAATTTTAAGGATGGAGGCAACATGATGCTCAATGTATCCCTCTGCTAGTAAAGCCAGAATTGAGCCCTTCTTTTCCTCACTCAAGACTTTTCTTTTCAACTCCTTTGGCATGGTTAAAAGTTATTTTTTCATTCCTATTACTTTTGGGATATTACTAGCACTTGTTTTGCCATCCAGCTTGTCCTATTGCAAGAGGATTGTGAACACCACAGCAGGGTTTTTTTTATACCTAATCAGAAGCACATTAAGTAGAATGAGGTGTACTCTGGTTGAAATTCAACTGACACTGGAATGGAATGGCTGTCAGACATGTCGAGAAGATGATTTTTAAAAAATGAGCAGTGGTCTCTTAATTTTTGCCAGTGCTGTATACTAAGCAGTCACCCCCTCCATTAATTGGTAGGCTGTGAGTGGCTGTCTATTTAGTATTTTGCACCTGTGTTGCCAACATCTATGTTAAGATAGTGCCTTAGGACCTGCATAATTGAGTGAAAGCTGGTATGCAGTTTGTATAGAAATAATGAAGCCATATTTATATTACGGATCCTGTCAGCAGGATTGTGCTCAGTAAACTACAGACCCTGTCAGGTTGTCGCCGTTTTACTAATTATAATGATTTATTGGTTGATGAAATCCATCTTGTGGTTGTTTAATCTTTATTTGCAGTTTTCAGTTAATGAAATTCTCGTGCACAGGGCAGCCTGTGGAGAGGGGTCTTTCTGTGGTGCTCTGCTTACATATTCATCCTGAGGGCCGTCGCCATTTTGATTAAAGAGAACCTGTCACGAGGTTAGGCTGATATGAGATGCAGCCACAGCCTTTCAGGGCTTATATACAGCATTCTATAATGCTGTATATATGTCCCCAACCCGACCTGAAAGAACCGAAAAATAACTTACTATACTCACCTGCGGGGCAGTCTGTTCCAGTGGTTGTCGCTCTTCTTGGTCCTGCGCCTCCCATCTTCTTGTGATGCTTTCCTCCTTCTTGGTTCGTGTGGATGACGCATCCCTGCATCATCCATACAGTCTGCTCAGCATCACACTCCTGTTCAGGCTTACTTATCTGCCCTGTTGAGGACAGACCAAAGTCCTGCAGTGCGCTGGGCCTCTCCTGGCACCTGCTCACTGCAGTACTTTGCTCTGCCCTCAACATGGCACACAACTTCGCCTGTGCAGGAGCGTGATGCTGAGCAGACTGCATGGATGATGCAGGGATGCCTCATCAATTATAGAAAGCTGTATATAAGCCTTGAAAGGCAGTGGCCGTAACTCGTGTCGGCCAAACCTGATGACAGGCTCCCTTTAAATTAATTTTTTTTCCCAACAAAATTATATGACAAAAGCAAATGAAAATATGCATATTATAGATCGTATCAACCTACAGCACAGGCGCCTGCGTGATGAATGTATTTTTTTTTCAAACAATAAAGATAAAACAACAACCACAAGACGGATGTCATCAACCCAGGTTTCATTTTAATCAATATAACCTCGCCAACATTACAGTATCTGTAGTTTAAGGAGTTCAGTCCCGCTGACAGGTTCATTTTAAGACACTTTTCCATTTTGGAAATTTTTCTTTTTTTAGCGGACCAGTATACTTTACATTTTTCACTCTTTGGTTTCACTGCAGCCATTTGGTAAATTCAAAAATGTTCATTTTTTTTCTCAATAATGTACGCTCTTGCCCCCATCTTGACTGAAAAAAATACAGAAATGTAGAAATTTTTATAAATTTATTAATTGTAAAATATCAGTATTTCTATAATAAAAAATATATAGATTAATTCTCACATACAGAGTCTAGCTAACAGGCTCTGCTTAGTTTAGAGAAGTGACTGAGTTATTCTGAGTTCCTTGGCTCATACAGCTGTTTCTTACTTGTCAAACGTATAGGTCACTTGTCAGAACTGTCAAAATGTGACTATTTAGAGGTAATGAATGGTTCTAAAGATCTCAGACTAAGGTAATGCATAAATAACTGTATGAATATTGTTAAAATAACTAGGGTTCACTTAAAATGGAAGAAGTTATGAACATAGAGGCAAGCCACCATATGTGGTTGTAGTTTATAGGTCAAAATAGTATATAAGCTGACCTAACTCTTGTTCAGGAGATCTCATATCCCTTGAGACTCACGAACACCCGGACCACAGCTGCTCAAGACTATATGTAAGAACAATGCTCGTTTCTCTCTCCAAATAATTATTGCATGTCATGAACTTACTTTTCTTCATTTTTGTAATCACTTTTTGAATGAACAATTAAACAAGATTTATTTTATCCTCAATTCAACATTGCTTTTACTTTTTAATTCTCAACCGTGCACTTACTTGAAAGTAAGTAAGGTAGAGATATATTTTTCTTCATTTTGGCGAGCCTTAGCCAGACTGCTCTTTTGTGCTAATTTTGGCTAGCATTCCTTCCTCGATTGTACGAGGGGGGAGCACTAGACTGCTAAAAACACCTGTTGTACAAGCCTCCTCAGGAAATCCACTATTTCACGGCACAAGGATCAGACTGAACCTAGAGACGACGGGTGAGGATCGTACAGAGCTGCATGCGTCCCATCCAGACGGAGATCTGAGGATTGCATAAGGACACAGAGGACCATCCATTGACGGGAAAGACTCTCCATAGGTGAGAAAAAAAAAAAATGGATTTTATACATGATTAGTCTAAGAAAAGTAACATAGATTTCAAGTTTGTTCATAATCATACGGATGCCCAATTATGGTCTAGTTTGTATAATCAATGTGAGGCAGAAAATGTTAAAATTGATAAAAGATTTTTCTCAGTAAGAAAATTACAAAGGAAACTTCAGAATGTTATGCAGCTAGTTCATGTGTATAATAGCCTAGTCTTTGAGAAAACTGAACCTAACACCTATAAAACATGCATTGTCACACAAGACATTAATCACACTGACACACCAGGTGACACACAGGAGTCTGACGGGGATTACTTTGATTGTCCGAATTGCTTGATTTTGTCAGAACATATTGAACAATTGGAGGATCAAATAGATACCAGGACAGAGTTACTGTCCAAATTACGACAAGACATAAAAAGGGTTTCTGCTAACACAAGATCAACAGGTAAACAGGAGGACAGTGTTGCTGCCTCATCATTTGTACCAAACATGCAGGATCCAGATGCTTCAGTAGAGGAATTAGAGGCAGTAGAATTACAACGGAAAAAATTACATGACAGAGCAGCACGCATTAATCTGAAAATACACGATCAGTTAATGAAAATTGTAAAAGACATTCCAAATTGCAATGATAAGATGGATGCCTTTTATAATGCTGACATTTTTGAATCAAACACAGACAAATACAATCTGAATGACGAGCAAAAGAATAAAATATTCAAAGTTTGGTTACCTTCACATATGGGAAAAAGATTACAGACCACACCCAGATTAAATGATGAGAATGAAATGGCACATAGTACAAAAGAAGACAGACTTAGACAATTAGTATTGTTTACAACTGGAGAAGACATGCCTACAGTTGATATTTTAGGGAGTTTACAAACAAATATTTCTGAAGACCCATTCTCTTTTTTGGTAAAGTTTGAACAGGCCTACCGAATGGTAATGGATCTCGGGCCTCACGAAGAGCCAGCATCCATGATCAAATTTTTTGTAAAGAAGTTCAAGTACTTAGATCCTGCCTAAGTGCAATTGGCTAACACTCAGCCATCATTGCAAGAAGCAACAGTTTTTATTGACAAAATAAGGAGATCCATGAAACAAAACCAGGTCAAGGCTAAAATAGCGGTAGTTCATGAGAAAGAAGACAGTCAGCTGAAACCTAGAGCCACAGTAATCTCCAAGAGCAGGGATCACATTGAGCATAGAGGTAAAAATACTACACAAAGGAACAATATCCATTGTTATTTTTGTGGTATACCTGGATATTTGAAGTGGCAGTGCAGGAAATTTTTGAGAGCAGAATCAGAGATAGGTACACAAGGAACAGGTAAGCTTGGAAGGGAAAACGGACTCATGCCAAAATCATACACCACACCTTCCGCACCTGCATTACAATCTTCTGCACCTACTCATACTGCCAACAGACAAACACAGTCACCATATGCACCATTAATCAGACAGATCAGAGAGATGACAGTGAAGGAGACTGAGTCAAGGAATAGAATTCCAAGGTCTTTTAAAAAGGACACTGGTCTTCTCCCATCTCCTTCATCTTTCTGACAATCACAGACTATTCCTGAACCACATCCATTGGAATTTGTGACTCGAGTTACATTGGATGACTGTGGAAGACCATTTATCAAAGTAAGTTTAGCAGGCCAGAATGCTGTATTTCTTATTGACACAGGAGCTCAGTTAAGTGTTACAAACCTTGATTTGAAGCTAAACCCAGATTCACCAGTTTGTACAATTGTCGGTTTCAGTGGAAAAGGTGGAACTAAAGCAACCTTAGTTCCCAATGTGATATTGGAAATACCTAGTTCTTTCAAAACAGAAATTGACATCTGGTATTGTCGTGATTCTGAAAATATACTTGGCACAGATTTTATGCAGAAATTCGGATGGGTAGTTGACCTAGGAAATCAAGTGATCTGGAAAGATTCCAATGGTTGTAAACCGGTAGTCATTGACCCTAATGATTATAGCCATGTTGGAAGTATTTGCTTGAATGATGTGGTGTCATCAGACCATTTGTGGCCTGACACTAATGATGACGAGGTATTGACAGAAATTGTACAGCAATTTCCTTCTCTTTGGGCTCAGTTCAGGAATGAGGTTGGAACAATGAAAAATGTGATTGTGAATGTGGAAGGACGTGATCCCCCGCCACAGCGTCAGTATAAATTGCCTCCAGAATCAATTGATTCTATGTCAAAGATCATACAGGAATTGTTAGATCAAGGTGTTATCCGAAAGGCTAATTCTGTAAGTAACAATCCTTTGTGGTGTGTTTTGAAATCTGATGGTTCTTATCGAATGATATTGGATTTACGGATGTTCAATAAGCATACACCCAATGTCGCACCAATTGTGGCAGATACTCATGACATGATGGCAAGGTTAAATGCAAAGGCCAAATACTTCTCTGTACTGGACATTAGCAATGGTTTTTTCAGTATACCTCTTGAAAAGAGTTGTCAGTATAAGTTTGCATTTACTTTCTTGGACGAGCAATATCTGTTTTGCAGGTTACCTCAAGGAGCACATTTGTCACCTAGTGTTTTTCATCAGGCATTGGCAAAGGTATTATCCAGACTTTCGAGGCCTGATTGCATTCTGCAATATGTGGATGATATTTTATTGTCTACAGAGGATAAAGAGACACATGTTTCTCTTCTGACAGAATTGTTTGAGTTGCTGCATGATGCAGGGTTGAAATTGAACACCAAAAACGTCAAATTAATGCAGACTGAGGTCAGATTTTTAGGGGTGCTGTTGAGTCCAGGAAAAAGGCAGCCACTGCAGGAAAGAATTGAGGCAATTGCTTCCCTACCAATTCCGACATCACACAAGGCATTGAGACATTTTTTAGGTCTTATGAATTATTCAAGGGATTTCATTGAGAATTTTGCAGATAAGGCCAGACCTTTATATGATCTTTTGAAAGGTGAAAACAGTGATTACTTTGGTCCTTGGGGTGATGAACAGCAAACCTCATTTGAACAATTGAAAATGAATTTACAAAATGCACCTGCTTTGTCCACAGTAGATCCTTTGGCTCCATTTGCTTTGCAAGTGCACACATCAGAGACATCTGTATCTGCTGTGTTGCTGCAATTACAGGGGGAAGAGTGGAGAATTTTGGGCTATTTTTCAAAACTTCTCTCACCTGTTGAAAAAGGTTTTGAGACCTGTGCAAGACACTTGGTAGGTGTGTACTTTGCAGTCAAAGCAACCGAACATATTGTCGGGTTCAACAAAATCATTTTGCAAACGCCTCATTCTACCCTGAAACTTCTCTTTGAGAATAATATCCCAGGTGTGTCACATCAGAGATTTGCTCATTGGTTACTGTCATTGTCTCCCAAACAAATTGAGGTAGATTATAAGGCCAAATATGTTCTTCCTCAGCTGATGCAATATGAAGGACAAACTCATGATTGTTTACAGTCTCTTCAGGATCCAAGTCCATCACTTTTCAGACGGAAGGCAGAGGTAACAGACGAACCAATTTTTGTAGATGGTTCCAGATTCTATTCAGATGGGCACTATTATTCAGGATATGCCATTTTTTATCCCAAAAGAGGACAGGTTGTGAAACACAAATTACCGAGTCATTTTTCAGCTCAAAGAGCAGAGCTAGAAGCAGTAAAAATGGTACTACAGCTGAATGAAGCAGATGATCAGTGTCCCATTAGAATCTACAGTGATAGCTCTTATGTTGTAAGATCATTGACAGATTACTTGTCAGTTTGGGAAAAAAGAGGCTATGTAGATTCATCTAATAAGACTCTTGTTCACAGTGACACACTGAAGACAATTTTCAGGATAGCATCAAAAAGCCCTAATGGTTTTGCTATTGTCAAAGTTCCGGCCCATAAAAAATCTGATGATGAATTATCTGTTGGAAATGCAACCGCAGATATGCTAGCCAAAGAGGCAGCCCTGACAGGAGAAGAGGTGTTTGAACCTGAACCTCTCGAGGTTTCAGCAGTTCAAAGAACAGACACGCATATCCCTTTTGCGGAAGAACAAGAAAAAGACTCATCTCTTGTTGCTTCCCGGGTTGATCCAAAACCTCCCTTTGTGAAAACGGGGTTTTGTGTCATGACTTAAACGGGGTGTTGCGTCCTGTTGTCCCAAGACATCTACAGGTTGAGTTCACAAAATACAATCATGAAAGTTTGGGTCATTTGGGCCAACAAAAATTGTTAGGCATTCTCAGAGAGAAATTTTACTGGGAAAAGATGGAAGAGACAGTGCAAAGTGTTGTTCAATCATGTCTCATTTGTGCCCAAATTAATCCGAGGCCAAAAGGACAGAAACCGCCACTACTCCGAATCGCACCTGCAGATGGTCCATGGTCTACGTTATAAATCGACTACATTGGACCGTTACCATCAGGTAAAAATGGTCTTAGGTATGCATTGGTTGTAGTAGATGTTTTTTCTAAGTGGCTTGAAATTTTACCTGTCAGGAAAGATGATGCTTTGTCTACAGCTAGAGCATTAGTTAATCATGTCTTTTGTACTTGGGGGATCCCAAGAATGATCACTTCTGATTGAGGAAGTCACTTTACAGGAAAAATCATGCAAGCCGTTTGTGCTATTCTAGGGGTATGACAGCAGTTTCATGTACCCTACCATCCACAGTCTGCTGGTATTGTGGAAAGGATGAATAGAACAATAAAATCAAGAATTGCCAAGATGTTATTGGACAAAGGCAATACTTGGGTTGATGCAGTACCTTTTGTACTGTTGAGTGTAAGAGGAACAACCTCTGCCACAACTCAGTTTACTCCTTTTGAACTGATGACAGGAAGAAAAATGCCATTGATTTTTCCTCATGAACCATTTTTGTCTACACCACAAAAAGATGCTGTTGCAAGGTCCAAATGGTTGCAATTGTTGCAGGAAAATTTGAAAACGATTCTTCCACATGCTGCATCAAGAATGCAGAGAATGGAGCCACCATATATATCCAAATTCAAGAAAGGGGCTCTAGTGATGACTAAAACTTTCAGGAAGAATGGACCTTGGGAAAGTAATTGGGAAGGTCCCTTTGAAATTATCGAAACCATGGGACAAGTGATGATTCTTGTGCAACGAGCATCTAAGGTGGTTAATAATACCCGCAGACAACAAAAATTGTGGGTACATGTTGATCAATGCAAACTGTATATTGCAAAATAATGATACTGCATTTCTTTTAGGAAGAAATGGATTCCAATAAGAACTGGAATACGAAACTCCACATCCTTGATGGAAGAGATTCAACACCAATCCTTCAGGAGAAAAAGAAATTTTCCAGGAAAAGCTACTATCTGATGGGAATCACATTTCTGCTGTTTTGTACTGTTTCAACTGTGATCTACGCTGAAGATATTTTACACCATGGAACAAATACTAGTGAAGTGAATGAACTTTTCAAAGGAACTTTACATCCAAGGAAACCAAGAGGAATGAATCTACAAAACTTAATAGATGAGGACATACCGGACGATTCAGTAGATATTACTGGAAACATTTGCATGGGTTTTGGTGCAAAATGCTATATTGAGCTACACTTCATACATGACACTACCATAATATTACATGCAGCCACAGGACCTAAGACGAAGTTCACACAGTTACAAGGAGATTATATACACAATAATAAGACAGGCACATGGGAATGCAGTCCTACAGGTGTTATTCTGGAATATAGAGATAAGAGGTGAAGAGAAAGCTGTGTGGTCAGGCGATATTACAAATGATATGATCGCAAAAGGGAAAGTTGAAACATCCAAGACAGTTGCTTGGTTAAAGACACAACTTTTTGGGAAAGTTTTAGATCCTTCATTTCTTTCTATTACAGAAGGAGACGAGGATTGGGTAAAAACATGGAGTTTTCAGATAACCAGAGAACCAGTACAAGTACAGGTATCTGTAGTTTTTACAGTTTCAAATACTATAGCTCCAGAAGTAAGGGTTACACCACAAGCAGTATATAGTCAAGAAAATATGTCTCCTTTATTACTAAAATGCAACACAAGGTTAGAGTTAACTTCAGAATCTCTGTTAATATGGACCAAAGATAAATCATTTTTGGGAAGTTTTTCAAATGGTCCAACAAATGTTATACACAGAGGTCAATCTGGTAACGTGAGATGGTTAAATAAGGATTTTACTTTTTCTGTAGATAATCCATCTCCTAAGGATTCTGGACTTTACCAATGTTGCATTTTAACGAAATATAACTACAAACAATGTAGAGATGTAAAGGTAAATACTGTATATGGTCAGCAGTAGATAATGTATGCACACAGACAAGATTTCAACCATCTACTCCTTTTCAGATCAATCAGTTCCAAACTAAACCTCTATTACGAGATGGAGTGTTTCTGACTATGATATGGAATTTTAATATGTCCAACTGGAAGATTTCTTCAAAATATCCCCAGTGTCAACCACATCTCACTAACATGGAGATGGGAATAGAACAATGGTTTGGGAAAAGAACTTCAACACAGGTTAGGAGTAAGAGGGGAGTGTTTGAAGGTATTTTGGGGGGATTAGGAACAGTAGGAAGTTTAATTAACACTATGGACATTCATACACTTAAATCAGATCTGGAAAATATTGGGTATATTGGAGGAAAAGGGGTAAAGATTCAGAAAAGCCTGAATCAAGTCCTTGAAAAGATGGTTTTGAACACTGCTGCTGTATTGGGATCTTCTGTATCACATCTACAAGATGCTACTTTAGCTTTAATGGAAAGTGAACAGGAATCTCAAGTGGCCAAAACATGTCTAGAAGTTCAGATTGAATATTCCACCAATCTGAAAATGATTGCACAAGCCTTACAAAGTGGAATTACCCCTTTAGGGCTAATGAGAAATTTGCCTATAGAATATAACTTTGCGTTAAACCATACAGATTTGTGGGTAAATAAGTGGTTAGGATGTGAACAGAACATTTGTGTAGGAACATCATTGATTCCAGTGTCAGGAAGAGAAGAAACCCTGGTTCCTATAGGTGTTCTGGGAATTCCTGTCAGTCCTACACAATTGTTATATTATCAATTACAGTACACAGATTTTGCATTTGATGGTACAAACATTGAACAATTAGACATTTCGTCATGCTTAAATTTTGTTTCCAAGGTAATGTGTCTACCTGGACAGGATAAAGTCATTTATCATTCATGTTTCCATAATCATACTTCTTGTCATGCCAGAGTTGAGAATGTCCACACGATACATGACTTGGTGACACCAGTAAGCGCTAACAAAACTTGTTTCCAAGTCATGTCAGGAAAAGAAGCAGTTTCTGCATTCTTCTCATCTTGTGTACATGTCGAAAATCTGACAATGGGTGTATATTGTATTGAGGGAAATGTTAAAACTCTCACAAAGAAGGAAGGAAGTATTAATATTACGTCAATAGGCTCAAGACGTCTGAAAATCCTTCCGATCCAGTTCAATTTGTCACAAGTCAATAAATTCCCTTGGGATTTGTGGACAAATGAGATAAAGAAAGACAAGGGTTTATTAAATCTGCTGACAAAACAATTAAAAGAAGCTGAAATTGTATTTAGACATGAACAAGGTAATCTAAATGATATTGAACATGAATGGACGAGTATGTCAGGCTCATCTTGGTGGAGAAATTTAGGAAAATCTGTAACTAGTTGGTCACAGTCTTCAGCGAAAATGGCAGCAGGAAATGTATTGTCTAATCCGATTGTTATTTTATTTATCATAGTTTTGCTGTGTATAATATATCAAATGGTTATTATGTGTAAAATTAGGAGAATTTATAAGAATATAAAGATAGAAATGAAAAAGGAAGATGATATTTTAAGAGATGTTAAAACGAAAAAATATAACTCTCTGATCTAATTTTTGTTTTTACAATAGGTTTGAAAATTCAGATGACATTCAGGGCAGATGGTGATACAAGGTTTTCAGAATAAAGAATGAATGTGATACGAATGGTGAGAGAATGAGTTAGGATTATGATATTTCTCAAATCATAATCAGGGGGGACTGTAAAATATCAGTATTTCTATAATAAAAAATATATAGATTAATTCTCACATACAGAGTCTAGCTAACAGGCTCTGCTTAGTTTAGAGAAGTGACTGAGTTATTCTGAGTTCCTTGGCTCATACAGCTGTTTCTTACTTGTCAAACGTATAGGTCACTTGTCAGAACTGTCAAAATGTGACTATTTAGAGGTAATGAATGGTTCTAAAGATCTCAGACTAAGGTAATGCATAAATAACTGTATGCATATTGTTAAAATAACTAGGGTTCACTTAAAATGGAAGAAGTTATGAACATAGAGGCAAGCCACCATATGTGGTTGTAGTTTATAGGTCAAAATAGTATATAAGCCGACCTAACTCTTGTTCAGGAGATCTCATATCCCTTGAGACTCACGAACACCCGGACCACAGCTGCTCAAGACTATATGTAAGAACGATGCTTGTTTCTCTCTCCAAATAATTATTGCATGTCATGAACTTACTTTTCTTCATTTTTGTAATCACTTTTTGAATGAACAATTAAACAAGATTTATTTTATCCTCAATTCAACATTGCTTTTACTTTTTAATTCTCAACCGTGCACTTACTTGTAAGTAAGGAAGAGATATATTTTTCTTCATTAATAAAGAAAAACTGAAATATCACATGGTCATAAGTATTCAGACCCTTTGCTCAGACACTCATATTTAAGTTGCATGCTGTCCATTTCCTTGTGATCCTCCTTGAGATGGTTATACTTCATTGGAGTCCAGATATGTTAAACTAAACTGATAGGACTTGATTTGTAAAGGCACACACTGGTCTATATAAGACCTCACAGCTCACAGTGCCTGTCAGACCAAATGAGAATCATGAGGTCAAAGGAACTGGCCAAGGAGCTCAGAGACAGAATTGTGGCAAGGCACAGATCTGACCAAGGTTACAAAAGAATTTCTGCAGCACTCAAGGTTCCTAAGAGCGCAGTGGCCTCCATAATCCTTAACACCCTCGGGGGTGGTTTGCATGTTAATGACCGGGCCAATTTTTGCAATTCTGACCAATGTCCCTTTATGAAGTAGTAACTCTGGAATGCTTCCATGGATCCCGGTGATTCTGAGAATGTTTTCTCATGACATATTGTACTTCATTGTAGTGCTAAAATTTCTTTGATATGACTTGACATGACTTGCGTTTATGGAAATTTGGTGAAAATTTCGCAATTTTCCAACTTTGAATTTTGATGCCCTTAAATCACAGAGATATGCCACATAAAATACTTAATAAGTAACATTTCCCACATGTTTACTTTACAGCAGCACAATTTTGGAACCAAAATTTTTTTTTGTTAGGAAGTTATAAGGGTTAAAAGTTAAACAGCGATTTCTCATTTTTACAACACCATTTTTTTTAGGGACCACATCATATTTGAAGTCACTTTGAGGGGTTTATATGATAGAAAATACCCAAAAGTGACATCATTCTAAAAACTGCACCCCTGAAGTTGCTCAAAACCACACTTACGAAGTTTATTAACCCTTCTGGTGCTTCACAGGAAATTTTGTAATGGTTAAAGAAAAAATGGACATTTAACTTCACAAAAAATTTAATTCAGATTAATTTTTTTATTTTACCTAGGGTAACAGGAGAATTTGGACCCCAAAAGTTATTGTGCAATTTGTCCTGAGTATGCTGATACTCCATATGTGCAGGTAATCCACTGTTTGGGCGCATGGCAGAGTTCGGAAGGGAAGGAGCGCCATTTGACTTTTCAATCCATAATTGGCTGGAATTGAGATCGTACGCCATTTTGCATTTGGAGCGCCCCTGATGTGCCTAAACAGTGACAATATTTTGGAAACTAGACCCCCTAAGGAACTTATCTAGATGTGTGGTGAACACTTTGAACCCCCAAGTGCTTCACACAAGGTTATAAAGTAGAGCCGTAAAAATAAAAATCATTTTTTTTTCTTAAAAATGATCTTTTTGCCCCCATTTTTTTATTTTGCCAAGGGTAACAGAAGAAATTGGACTCCGAAAGTTATTGTGCAAGTTATCCTGAGTACGCTGATAGCCTATATGTGGGGGTAAACCACTGTTTTGGGTGCATGGCAGAGGTCAGAAGGGAAGGAGTGCCAGATTTTACTGTTATGGTTTGCAGGTACCATAACCCACTGGGAGAGCCCATGAGGTGCCAAAACAGCAGAACCCTCCATAAGTGACCCAATTTTACAAACTACACCTCTCAATGAATTCATCTAGGGGTGCAGTGATCATATTGACAACATGGGTCTGCCAAAAAAATTTGCAAAAAAATTGGGCAGAGGACAAAATAACTATATTTTTACAACCAAAATTTAGTTTTAGGTTCTCCTGGTCAATGGTTTATTATGCGTACAACGATATATGGACTCATGAAACTGAAACTGTATTAACAATTTATTATACAAATTTGTTGTCCTTCTGTAATTTACCTAATTTACACTGGTTTGGTTATATACAGGTATTTATGGTGTTTGTGGTTAATAAATGAATTTAAAAAAAAAACTGTTTTAGCCAACAGTTTATTAAGCAATTGTGCTGGTCTCAGGACCTTGATATCCACTGAACTGCTGGCAATTGAAGAGGAACTTTGATAATATTTTTTATAGCCCTAAAAAGAGGCAGAGAGGCTGGTTGCTACAGTTTTTTTCCATTAAATTGAGAAGATATGGGCTATTAAAGTTTAGGGTACACCATTATATAAATTTTCAACAAAAGGGGTGTTATCAGATATTCCACTAAGGAAGGGGAATGTCTTAGAGAATGTCAAAACAGGCATTTTTAGTTGGATTTAGCTGAGAACTCTTCACCTGCGTTGCTTCCTGCCATTACAACAAAGGGAGTGGAGGAGAGCTGCTGTGTAGAGAGCCTTGAGCATTGCCGATCATCATGTGAGCAGCATTTATCACATACAGCACTCCGAACCTACTACAGGTATCGGTGCAGCAGGTGCAGAGTGTTTTATGAGACAAATGCTGCTCCCACAATGATCTTCACTTCACTGTCAGCAATATGTGTTTTTATATTATTTTTTTTGCAGTGTACAGTAATTTCCTTCCCTGTAAGGAGCAGAAGAGTATTCCAAATGAAAAAGCAATTCCTAATTTTAGCCCTAAAAATTACATATTTGGTGGGTGGTTGCTTACTATTATGATACTTTTTTTTTTTTTTGCTATGAAGTACAAGGATCTCTTTCATGAGAAGGATATTAGGAGCCGTGAAGAATCAATGGCTCCTTTTTATTTATTATTATTTAATGGCTTTAGGATCAATCTCAAGCCATGGAGACTTGATGGATGAATGATCTGTAGGGAGATCTATCTTTTGCAAGCCAGATCAAAAGAAGTCCCTATTCATCACCCTTTTTCGCATGTATGAGTTCATCAACATACCATTTGGGATGGAGTGCACCCCATTTGCCTTCCAAAGGATGATGGTCCAGTTACTAGAAGGATTTCAGTGTTATGCCTAGGCCTAGCTGGATGACATCGCTATACACTACCGTTCAAAAGTTTAGCTTCACTTAGAAATTTCCTTGTTTTTTAAAGAAAAGCACAGTTTTTTTCCAATGACGCTAACATTAAATGATTCAGAAATACACTCTACATTGTTAATGTGGTAAATGACTATTCTAGCTGCAAACGTCTGGTTTGTAATGCAATATCTTCATAGGTGTATAGAGGCCCATTTCCAACAACCATCACTCCAGTGTTCTTCTGGTACTTTGTGTTTTCTAGCTGTGTAAGAAGGCTAATGAATGGTTAGAATACCCTTGTAAACCCTTGTGCAAGTATGTTAGCACAGCTGAAAACAGTTTGGCTGAGTAAAGAAGCTATAGACCTGACCTTCCTTTGAGCTAGTTGAGAATCTGGAGCATTACATTTGTTGATTCCATTAAACTCTCAAAATGGCCAGAAAAAAAGAACTTTCATGTGAAACTCGACAGTCTATTTTTGTTCTTAGAAATGAAGGCTATTCCATCTGAGAGATTGGCAACAAACTGAAGATTTCCTACAGCAGTGAGTACTACTCCCTTCAGAGGAGAGCACAAACAGGCTCTAACCAGAGTAGAAAGAGAAGTGGGAGGCCCCACTGGACAACTGAACACGTACATTAGAGTCTGTAGTTTGAGAAATCGAAGCCTCACAGGTCCTCAACTGGCAGCTTCATTAAATACTACACGCAACACGCCAGTGTCAACGTCTACAATGAAGAGGCGACTCCAGGATGCTGGCCTTCAGGGCAGAGTGGCAAAGAAAAAGACATATCCGAGACTGGCTAGTAAAAGGAAAAGATTAATATGGGCAAAAGAACACAGACATTGGACAGAGGAAGACTGGTAAAAAGTGTTATGGACAGACAAATCCAAGTTTGGGGTGTTTGGATCACACAGAAGAACATTTGTGAGACGCAGAACAACTGAATGCTGGAAAAGTGCCTGACGCCATCTGTCAAGCATGGTGGAGGTAATGTGATGATCTGGGTTGCTTTGGTGCTAGTAAAGTGGGAGATTTGTACACGGTAAAAGGGATTTTGAATAAGGAACGCTGTCACTCCATTTTGCAATGCCATGCCATACCCTGTGGACAGCGCTTGATTGGAGTCAATTTCATCCTAAAACAGGACAATGACCCAAAGAACACCTCCAAATTGTGCAAGAACTATTTAGGGAAGAAGCAGGCAGCTGGTATTCTATCTGTAATGGAGTGGCCAGCACAGTCTCCAGATCTCAACCCCATTGAGCCGTTGTGGGAACAGCTTGACCGTTTGGTACACAAAAAGAGCCCATCAAGCCAAACCAAATTGTGGGAGGAGCTTCTGGATGCATGGGGTGAAATTTCTCCAGATTACCTCAGCAAATTAACTACTAGAATGCCAAACGTCTGCAATGCTGTAATTGCTGCAAAGGGAGCATTCTTTGACAAAAGCAAAGTTTGCATCTTGGCACCGTCCAGGTTGAAAACTAATTATCCCTCAGACATGGATTACGCCGTGGGACACAACGATGGACAGGTATGGTATGTTGCTGTTTTTTTATTTTATTTTTATTACAGGAGGTCGAGGGCTTTGCTTGAATTTGGCGTTCAGTAACAGGGCTGTGGAGTCGGTAAGCCAAACCTGCGACTGCGACTCCGACTCCTCAATTTCCCTTACACCGACTCCAACTCCGACTCCACGACTCCGACTCCCACACATATTGCTTATATTTAAGAGAAAAATTTATTGTAGTACAATGTGAACCTCAGACATTTAATCATTTTTATGATCCAATAATCAAGATATTTAGACAGAACAGAATATATATTGGTGTACTACCCGGTTTTCATTCTTTTTGGTACAGATACGATATGGATAGACAGATATGGATAAATGGATAGATAGAGCAGATTTCTAATCTGCTTTTGCTATTGAAAACATGAGCTCAAAAACCTTTCAGGTGATGCAGTTTTTTAAAAAGATGATCAGCTTTTGCAGCTGAAAAACGTATCCTCAAAAAACACAGGAAAAACGCTGTGTGTGAATGTAGCCTTAGATCAGGAATAGAACAGCCATTTATAGGACATTTCATAACTTTCCCAAACTCCTATGAAAAAATATTCAGCACATCCTGCATTGAATTACTGTACCCAATTTATTATATATTTTAGGAGTCGGAGTCGGTCCATTTTATACCGACTCCGACTCCGACTCCACCAAAATGAGCACCGACTCTGACTCCACGACTCCGACTCCGACTCCACAGCCCTGTTCAGTAAGTATGGTTTGAGATTAATAAAGAAGTCTGTGTAATTTTTTTTTCAAATAAAGGACTTTATTTTGGATGTGTATTTACCATATAACTATAGGATTAGTAATGGATAGGTGTCTTATTGACGCTTCTCCATTACTAATCCGTGGGCTTGATGTCACCGGACAATATACAGGTGACATCAACCCCACAAATATTACCCCACTTGCCACTGCAACAGGGCAAGTAGGAAGAGCCAGGCAAGCACCAGAATTGGCGTATCTAGTTTTGGAAATATGTGAACCTGTTTATTTTGACAAAATTGTTTCTGTCTGTTGATTTGAAAAAAATTACCTGATTTTTAAAAAAATTGGTATATTTTTTAGTAAAATGTAAATTGTTCTTTTATTCTATAAACTACTGACAACATGTCTCTGAATTTCCAAGCACTAAATTTTGTATTTTTTTTCTAAAAATGTGAAATGGTCAAAATAAATAAAAGAACCAGTGCTTTCAGACCTCAAATAATTCTAAGAAAACAAGTTCGTAATCATTTAGAAACAAAAATACTAATGTTTTAAATCGGGAAGAGTTCAGATTTCAATATTTTGTGGAATAACCATGATTTTTAATCACAGCTTTCATGTGTCTTGGCATGCTTGCCACCAGTCTTTCATACTGCTCCTGGTGCAATAATTTAAGCAGTTCTTCTTTGTTTGATGGCTTCTGACTATCCATCATCCTCTTGATTACATTCCAGAGGTTTGTTTTGATGTGGTGGTCTCTTAATTTTTGCCAGAGCTGTATATTGATTTTTTTTATTATTAATTTTAATTTTTTTTAAATATCTTTACAATTATTTAAAACATTTTTTCTAACTTTTTTACTATGTCCCACTATGGGACAATCATTTTTTTTACAGGCTGATCACTTCTATACCATGCAGATGAAGCAGCATCTGCATGCCATAGAAGCTGTCAGCGTAGCACTGACAGGGAGACTTGTTGATTATGCACTGTGCATGATCAATAAGTTTCCTAGCTCTGGTGACCCAGATGTCGTCATGATGACATCCACTCATCATGGCAACGAACGGGACCCCGCGTCACACCATGGAGTCTCCTATCCAAAGGCAGAGACGCTGTCAGCCCAGTGTCGGCTTCAGGAATCTTGTTTGATTGCAGTATTTTTTGGGGGGTTAAAGTGCTGCTAGTGGTTTGTGACTGCTCCTGGCACCTAGTACCGGGTGTCAGCTGTCAGAATCAGCTGACACCCAGCGGTTATCGGCTGCGTACCCCCTGTGAGCGTGGCCAATTGCGATGATGTAATATTCCATCCATGTTCAAATTGGCCCAGGTCACATGAACGGAATAGTACGTCGGATGTCAGAAAGGGGTTAAATGGAAGACATTTGGGACAACCAGAAGTGTTCCTAGACCTGGTCGTCCAGCCAAACTGAGAAATCATAGAAGAGCCTTGGTGAGAGAGGTAAAGAAGAACCCCAAGATCACTGTGGCTGAGCTCCCCATATGAAGTAGGGAAATGGGAGAAAGTTCCACAAAGTCAACTATCACTGCAACCCTCCACCAGTCAGGCTTTTATGGCAGAGTGGCCCGACGGAAGCCTCTCCTCAGTGCCAGACATATGAAAGCCTGCATAGAGTTTGCTAAAAAAACACATGAACGACTTCCAGACTATGAGAAATAAGATTTCCAAGTACAGAGATATCCTGGATGAAAACCTCTTCCAGAGTGCTCAGACTTCAGACCTCAGACTTGGCCAAATGTTCACCTTCCAACGAGACAATGACCCTAAGCACACAGCTAAATTATCAAAGGAGTGGCTTCAGAACAACTCTGTGACAATTCTTGACTAGCCCAGCCAGAGCCCTGACCTAAACCCAATTGAGCATCTCTGGAAAGACCTGAAAATGGATGTCCACCAATGTTCACCATCCAACCTGAAGGAACTAGAGAGGATCTGCAAGGAACAATGGCAGAGAATCCCCAAATCCAGGTGTGAAAAACTTTTTGCATAATACCCAAGAAGACTCATGGATGTACTAGCTCAAAAGGGTGCTGTTATGAACAGGTCACCGAGGATGGCAGGAATAGGTTAGGCCACCAGGAAATCAGAAAGGTTGGTCACTTAGCGGACTGCAGAACCCTAGTCCTAACAACACAACTAACAGTAGCCGTGGAGTGTACCTACAATGCCCTAGACGCCTTGGCACAGCCGGAGAGCTAACAGCGTAAAGCAAGAAAGGTGAAATCTAAACTGCCCCGGAGTAGACCCCAAAGGAATAGATAGCCCCCAAACATATATTGTCGGTGAGACAAGATGAAACACAAACGCAGGCAGAAAAATAGGCTAAGCAAATGATGGGGCCCAAACTGACTAGATAGGATAGGAAAGGAAAGACACTGTCAACAATCACGCAAAAAAAATCACGACCTCGCCCCCACTATATCAGCATTCTGGTATGAACTGGCAGCAAAGCAAAAGAGACCAATATAACAGGGGAGTAAACAAACTGACACAAGCTGTAACATATGGAGTGGGGTCCAGCACAGCCTCCAGCAGGGAGCAAGCTGAACCCTCACAACAAGCAGAAAGAGGCAAAACCAGATCAGATGCAAAGGATAAGCAAATGAACAACTTAGCTGAACAATGCAGGATCAGGGCAGGGGACATCAGACCACAGAAAGTATTCACCAGATTGAAGGAAGCCTGCTGACTTAAATACTCCAATCAGTAACCCCAGATCTCCAATCGTCATCATCATCATCATCAGGTGGCAGACCTCTGTCAATCCGGCCAGCTCCACTACCCCAGTAACCACCAGAGGGAGCCCTGACCAAGAAGTAAGAGAATTCACAACAGGGTGCTTCTACTTAATATTGAGAAAGGGGGCTGAATACTTATGAACATGTGATATTTCAGTTTTTCTTTTTTTTAACAAATTTGCAAAAATTTCTACATTTCTGTTTTTTTCTGTCAAGATGGGGTACAGACTGTACATTAATGAGAAAAAAAATAACTTTTTTGAATTTACCAAATGGCTGCAATGAAACAAAGAGTGAAAAATTTAAAGGGGTCTGAATACTTTCCGTACCCACTGTAATTATCCTGCATTGCATGGGTCTATAACATTTTAAGAGGAACTTTCACCAGCTTTAGTGTGTTATCTGGCCACATCACAGAATAGAGGCTGCAGAGCTTAGTAAGGCTGTGTGCACACGATGCAGATTTGCAGCGGATCCGCAGCGGATTTTACCGCGCAGAAACGTTGCATATCCATATTGTGATGTGCAGTAGCCTTAAAATCAATGAAAGAAAAAAAACGCTGTGCAGACGCTGCGGATTTTTCCGCGGTACAAAATCCACAGCATGTTACTTCTTTTGTGCGATTTTCCATCTCCCCTGTCACCAAATCCGCAGGGGGAGAACCGCAGTGGAAAAACGCACAAAAACCGCAATAAAACTGCAGGAAAAATGGAAGAAATCCGCAGGAAAAATGCAGGTCATTTGACCTGCGGATTTCTTCCATTCTGCGCGGAAAAATCCGCAGGGCCAAAAAGTCCGTCTGCACTCAGCCTAAAACTTTATTATTTTTTTTATGATTATTTATTTAAAGACTCACAACGAAATCCAGGTTAACATAATAATTGAAACCAGACAAGTAGACGAATACAAGCAATACAACTTATCTCCCGACCAAGACAATCGTCCACGAGTCCTTAACATCCGGGGACCCGGTAGTAGAGGTCAGTGACCCAATTCAGAGGGTCTTTCATTTTTTAACTTTTAACAAACAGTATAGGAAAGAAAAGATAGAACAGAGGAAGAAGAAGGAGAGCAATTGAAGCGAAAAAAGAGAGTGGGGGGGAAATAAGTAACGGAGCCAAGAGAGGCAAAATAAAAAAAAGGAGTAGGGAAGGAAAAAAACGAGGGGGTAAGGGAAGGAATACCCACCTGACCAAGTCCACCACTCAGCCTGATGTTAAAACTTTATTTTTTAATTTTTCTTCTCCATTTATTACATATATACAGTGGGGAAAATAAGAATTTGATACACTGCTGATTTTGCAAGTTTTCCCACCTACAAAGAATGGAGAGGTCTGTAATTTTTATCATAGGTACTGTTCTGTCTCCAACATAAGAAATGACTCATAATCATCTGTTCTGATAACATATAACCATATTGCTGTATGTACAGGATATTCAGTTTTTCCTTAGATAATGTTTCTTGTTTCCTTAGTTCCATCTAGTGGCCAAAAGATATTACTGCATGATGTTATGTATTGTACTTCCCGTATTTTCCCTCCAATACCTAATGTATTCTGGGTAACTTTGCAAGGGATCATGGTCTATGCCAGCCCCTTCTTCTCTTCAGTCGGCCATTTCTTTCAAGTCTGCACATTGGAAGCACCTCATCGCTTTGATCCCCTTGTGTTAGCATCGGTGGTAAGTAATCATTCTCTCTGTATATTCTGCCTTATATCAGCTAGCTTAGTTACAACCTCTGCTCAGCTAGTAGTTCAGATTGTATGTTACGTATAATGTATGTATAATGTATATGTCCATGAACCTAATACTGATCTTATGTATCTGTTTCTGTTTGTAGTTTTACCACACACATCTATATCTACGTTCAATAAACCACAGATTCAACTACAGTCTCCCTTATTGGACCCCGGTATAGCGGTTTAGCTGCTTGTTAAGCTATATGAATCCCGTTCATTTAGTGAGGACATGACAGGTACACTTCAACTATGAAAGACAGAATCTAAAAATAAAAAAATATGAAATCACATTGTATGATTTTTAAATAATTAAATTGCATTTTAATGCATGACAAAAGTATGTGATCCCCTACCAACCAGCAAGAATTATGTCTCTCACAGACCTCTTGTTTTTTCTTTAAGAAGTCCTCCTACCCTGCACTCATTACCTGTATTAACTGCATGTGATTGAACTCGTTACCTGTATAAAAGACACCTCAGGGTCCGATTTTGTGGCTGGGGCCCCTCAGGGCCCAATTTTGTGGGTGGGGCCCCTTAGGTTCTGATTTTGTGGGCGGAGCCCCTCTGGGTCCAATTTGGTGGGCGGGGCCACTCTTGGTCCGATTTGGTGGGCGGGGCCACTCTTGGTCCGATTTGGTGGAAGGGGGCACTCTGGGTCCGATTTGGTGGACGGGGCCACTCAGGGTCCAATTTGGTGGGCGGGGCCACTCAGGGTCTGATTTGGTGGGCGTGGCCCCTCAGGGTCCGATTTGGTGGGCGGGGCCACTCTGGGTCCAATTTTGGGGGTGGGGCCCCTTAGGATCTGATTTGGTGGGTGGGGTCACTCTTGGTCCGATTTGGTGGGTAGGGCCCCTCGGGGTCCGATTTGGTGGGCGGGGCCACTCTGGGTCCGATTTTGTGGGTGGGGCCCCTTAGGGTCTGATTTTGTGGGCAGAGCCACTCTGGGTCCAATTTGGTTGGCGGGGCCACTCTTTATCCGATTTGGTGGGTGGGGCCACACTGGGTCCGATTTTGTGGGTGGGGCCCCTTAGGGTCCGATTTGGTGTGTGGGGCCACTCTGGGTCCGATTTGGTGGGCGGGGCCACTCTGGGTCCGATTTGGTGGGAGGGGCCACTCTGGGTCCGATTTTTGTGGGTGGGGCCCTTAGGGTCCAATTTGGTGTGCTTTGCCACTCTGGGTTCGATTTGGTGGGCGGGGCCACTCTGGGTCCGATTTGGTGGGCGGGGCCACTCTGGGTCCGATTTGGTGGGCGGGGCCACTCTGAGTCTGATTTGGTGGGCTGTGCCACTCTGGGTCCGTTTTGGTGGGCGGGGCCACTCTGGGTCCGATTTTTTTGAGCGGGGCCACGCTGGGTCCGATTTGGAGGCCACGGTGGCTCAGCCTCCGATTTGTGATGTGATGTCCACACATTCAATCACACTCCAGTCTCTCCACCATGACCAAGACTATCTAAGGACACGAGGGACAAAATTGTAGACCTGCACAAGACTGGGATGGGCTACAGGAAAACAGATAAGCAGCTTGGCGAGCAGGCAACAACTTTTGGCACAATTATTAGAAAATGGAAGAAACACAAGATGACTGTCAATCTTCCTACATCTGGGGCTCCATGCAAGATCTCACCTCGTGAGGTACAGACGATTCTGATAAAAGTTAGGAATCATCCCAGATTTACAAAGGAGGACCTAGTCAATAACGTGAAGAGAGCTGGGACCACAGTCTCAAACATTACTGATAGTAATGCACTACGACGTCATGGACTAAAATCCTGCAGGGCACGCAAGGTCCAAGTGTTCATGCCAGCACATGTCCAGGCCCATTTGAAATTTGCCAATGACCATCTGGATGATCCCAAAGAGGCATGGGAGAAGGTCATGTCATCAGATAAGACCAAAATAGAACTTTTTGTGTCAACTCCACTTACTGTGTTTGGAGGAAGAAGAATGAGTATAACCCCAAGATCACCGTCCCAATCGTGAAATATGGTGGGGGAAATATCATAGTTTAAGGGTACTTTTCCAAAAGGGTAACATCATGACTGCACAATATTGAAAGGAGGATGGATGGGGTCATGTATCTTGGCCAACAACCTTCTCCCTCGATAAGAGCATTAATGATGAGTCATGGCATGGCTTCCAGTATGAGAAAGACCCAAAACACACAGCAATGGCAACTAATGAGTGGCTCCTTAAGAATCATTTCAAGGTCCTGAAGTGGCCTAGCCAGTCTCCAAACCTGAACCCAATAGAAAATCTTTGGAGGGATCTGATACTCAATGTTTCCCAGTGACATCCCCAAAACCTGAAAGATCTGAAGAAGATCTGTATGGAGGTGTGGGTTAAAATCTCTGCTGCAGTATGTGCAAACTTGGTCAAGAACTACAGAAAACGTCTGACCTCCAATTTCAAAGGTTTCTGTATCAAATACTTACTGTATACCATGGCAAGGTGACCTCCCCCTGATGGGTCCCTGCTCTATCGTAGATAAGCCACTTCTGGGCCACCAGCCTACAATTTTGGACAAACATGTCACTACCGGGCTAAGCCTACAATTTATGGGCAGGTAGAGCTGATTGCGGCCACCTGCAAGGCCAATGGGAGGGGTACAAGATCAGACTGGAGGCAGCTAGCATCCAGCAACTAAATAGATTGGAGAGGGTAAAAGTTATAAAGAAATGCAGACAATGATCAGCTGTTCAGCTAAAATGATCTCCAATGCTTTAAAATGGAAAGCCAAACCAGAGAGATGTGGAAGAAAACGGAAGACTACCATTCGAATGGATGGAAAAATGGCCAGAAAGGTAAAGGCTCTGCCACTGATCACCTCCAGGATGATCAAAGACAGTCTCAAGTTACCTGTAAGTACTGTGACAGTTAGGCCTCTTTCACACATCAGTTTTTTGCCATTAGTCACAATCGGTCATTTTTTTAAAAAAACGGATCCAGCGCTGGATCCGTTTTTTTCTCATAGATTTGTATTTGCAACGGATTGTGACGGATGGCCACACGTTTAATCCGTCGTCCGACGGATCCGTCTGAAAATCTTTGTCCGTTGCGCGGAGACGACGGACAAAGGAACGTTTTTTGTGAACGTCAAAAAGTCGGACAGCGACAGATCCCGCGTCGTCCGTCGTTGGATATAATGGAAGCCTATGGGCGCAGTATCCGTCTCTGTCCGTCAAAAGACGTATTCCGTTTTTGCAACTGAGCATGCTCGGAATAATGTTTTCCTTTAATTTAACCCGTACAGCTGCAATTTCCATTCTGGCACATAAAAAATTTCTCTCTCTTTCATCATGGCTGCAAATACAGCCCTCATGGCCGTCCGGCACATGGCGCACCGTGGAATTTTTGCGGATTGATTTTGTGGCCCCATAGAATTCTATTGGGGACACAAAATCGGCCCGCAAAAACAGGGTAAGTGTAAAAGCAGCCTTACAGTGATATTTTGAAAGTAGAGCATTTAAGTAGAAACATGCAATAGTGATTTGCTCTTCTAAACCAATTTAATGAAACAAAAGCCAAGAACAGTGTTTGGTATACCACCCCTCTCCAAAAAAAAAAAAAGTCAGTGTCTCAATAGCTTGTCATGTGGCCTTGAGCATCAATTACAGCTTGACAACAACGTCTCATTCTGTTCTCAAGTTGAGTTATTGTCTGCTGAGGCATCCCACTCTTTTTGAAGGTCAGCTCTCGCATCATTGCAATTCTGGGTTACAGAGTTACAATCTTCTTCATGGTGACTCAGTTGATCCCATAGGTTTTCTATGGGATTCAGGTCAGGAGAGAAAGTGCAGGCCACTCAATTTGAGGTACACCAGTCTGCAGCAGTCGTTCCCTCGTGATGCTACCTCGATGACAAATATGAACTTTAGTGCGTCATGAGTAATTGGAGGCTTAGTAAGTTTCTTCTGTTTATTACCTTTATTTTCTGTAATTGTATATGCTGTATTGTTTGTCCCCTTTGTAAAATCTTTTATATATTTTTTTTATAAACACTGCCTATCATTTTGGATTAAATATAACATTTAACAGTTCTGTTCTTTCTCCTTCGCCTCATTGGGGTACACAGGTACTGTGGGTGTATGCTACTGCCGCCTGGAGGCTGACACTAAGTGAAAAAAAGAGGATAGCTCCTCCTCCGCCGTATACACCCTCGCCTCGATTACGGGCGGAAATCAGTTCATGCTTAGTGTCCGTTGGAGGCACACGTCTGTTTTTCTCCAGACTCATTTTTTTTTTCCCTATGAAGATGAGACAGGGGAAATGGACCCTATTGAAAGGGTCCGATTTCCCCAAACCAACAACGGGCGAGCACGTGCGAGTGTCGCCTCCACGTATCCTCTCCTGGGACATGATGCCGGACTTAGCCCTGACCACCCTAAGGTATTGAAACCCTAGGCTGTACAGAGGCACAAGCATAGTCCATGCGGCCCCCACTGCCCCACCAATGCTAGTCTGCGGTGCTGCTAGGTGGCGGACGGTCCCTCTCCTCATCCCTGGAGGGAAAGATGGAGCTAGGGTGCCTGCACCATCCTATATGTGGCCCCCCCTCCCCTGTACCTGAGGTGGGAAGCTGACGTCCAGCCATGTATCCTCAGCCTGCGACTCCGTGGGAGGTGGGTCCGCACCCCCCTGTCGCGGGCAGGCGATGTAAATCTAGCCCGCGGCTTCGGTCAGCGCTAGGCTGTGGGCAGAAGTCCCGCCTCCTTCCTTGCGTCACTTCCGGCGGCCCGCCCCCCCGTGGCCTGGGCGGGCACCGAAGAAATTGAGGACCCGGCTTCGGACCAGTGCTAGGCCGCAAACCGGTAGGACCACCCCCAGGACACCTCTTCATCCAACGGCCCGCCCGCAGCTGTGGCGCGCGCTTCTTTGAGCTGGAGCAACGCCCGGCACTTCGAGGACACGTGGGGGCACAGGACTGGGGTAAGTGCTGCCCCCCAACCCGAGAAGCCACGCTACTGGAAAACGAGGAGTGCTCCCCCCCAGCGGTCTGCAGTGCTGATGCCTGGCAGATACAGCATGTCCAAAAAAGCAAAGACGCACACGTTTCTATATGTTGCATGCATCTCTTGTCCGGTCGCTTTTCCGCGGGCGCAGAGCAAGCGATTATACGAAGCCTGCGATTCCAAACGCGCCCAGGAGCCCTCCCCTGCGACCGAGCCCAGTGTACCAAGTCCCCCGGAGTGGGCCCTATCACTGTTGCAGTCCATGGCGTCGCTTACGAGAGCAAGAGTCCCTTTGCGCCCCAGATAGGGTCAGGGACAGTGGCTCGCCTGTCTTAGAGGGGTCCTTTACCTCACAAGAGCCTCCGGCCTGCAGGGGCCGCCCTCACTCCAGGCTGCCTCGGGGGAAACGAACCCACACGGCGTCTCCCGGTCCATCCGCTGCCTCGGCATCCGTGAGTTCCGCTTCTCGCTCTCCTTCACCAGTGGTCGATAGCGAGCAAAGCTCAGATTTCGACTCGGACGAGCCCCTTGACCTAGATACTCTGGGGTGTCTTGAAACAGTGGACAGCCTCATCGAAGCCGTCAACCAGACTTTGGGGATTGAGGATGATTCCACCTTGGCTTCGGGCCATAAGGTGTCATTTAAGTGAGTTAAGCAGCCGCATAGAGTATTTTGCACTCACCCAGAGTTCGAGGACATAGTGCAACGACACAGGGAACGGCCGGACAGACGTTTCTCGGGCCAGAAGGCACTCGAAGTGAGGTATCAGTTTGCCCCGGACCTCTGCAAAAAATGGACGGAATCCCCAACGGTGGATCCACCCGTGTCACGCTTGGCCTCTAAAACCCTGTTATCCGTACCAAGTGGTTCTTCTATTAAGGGTCCCATGGATCATCTCATAGAGAGCTTGGTGCACTCAGTATTTGAGGCATCAGGGTCAGCACTCTCTCCCTCGTTCGTGGCAACGTGGGTGGCCAAGGCCATGTGTTATGAATGGGTCACCGAGGAGGAAAAAACAACACAAGCCAAGTCTCAGAAAACCAGAGGGGTTGGTAACTATGCAGATTGCAGATCCCTGATCTTACCACACAACTAGCAGCAGTCGTGGAGCGTACCTATGATGATCCTAGACGCCTCGTCACAACCAGAGAGCTACATAAGCCTAAAGCAGGAAAAGAGGAAAACTAACTGCCCCAGAGCAGACCCCAAAGGAAAGACAGCCCCCCACATGTATTGACGGTGAAACAAGATGAAAACACAAACAAAGGCAGAAAAATAGGCTGCGCAAACCATGGGGCCCAACTAACTAGAAAGGACTGGAAAGGAAAGACACTGTCTGCAATCTGCCAAAAGCCCTACCAAAATAATGTCCAACACTTCTGATAGCAAAATTAACCCTGAAGTCACTAGACTTCTCCCACTATATCAGCACTCTGAAATATTCTGAGACAGCAAAAAGAGGCCAATCTAATAAGGGACCAAAAGGCAAATACAGATAAATAGGAGTGGAAATTCAGCACAACCCCAGCAGGGGCTGGCTGACCACAAAAAACTGAATTGACCAACAAGAGCAAGTGTGAACAATAGCAAAAACAAACTTTACTTGAGAAGACTGGAACAGAGCTGAAGTCCAAGACCCGAGAAGCAGACTGAATCACCAGCAACAGGATAGGGCGTCGACTGTCTTATATCCAGTCTGATACTCCAGAGATCCAATCGTTATCCTCCTCATCAGGTGGCAGATCACTACCAATTAAACCAACCTCACTACATCCTGTCACCACCAGAGGGAGAACCGAAGGAGGAGCAGAAAATGAGTTCACAGCAGCCATGATTTCTTGGTCAGAATCATTAAACAAAGGCTTGCAGGATAGGGACCTACATGCAGAAGTATCAGAGATCGCGAGTCAGATCGCTATGGCTGAGGACTACTTAATCAATGCATCTTTGGATGCGGCCAGTTGCGCGGCACTTGCTGCTGCAAACACAGTTTCCATTAGGAGAGCTCTATGGTTAAGGACATGGCGGGCCCGATTCAACCTCCAAGACGTTCTTGACTTCTCTACCTTATCAGTGCTGCCGCCTATTCGGAGAGAAGTTAGATCAGCTCATCTCTGACTCCATAGGAGGGAAGAGCGGTTTTCTCCCTCAACAAAAGGTCAAACCGCCTAATCCCAACCCTAACCACAACCCTAACCCCAAAACACCCCTAACCACAACCCTAACCCCAAGCCTAACCTTAACCACAAACCTAACCCCAACACACCCCTATCCCTAATCCCAACCCTTATCCTAATTCCAACCCTAACCCTAATTCCAACCCTAATTCCAACCCTAACCTTAATGGAAAAATGAAAATAAATATATTTTTTTATTTCATTATATTTCCCTAACTAAGGGGGTGATAAAGGGGGGGTGTTATTTACTATTTTTTTTATTTTGATCACTGTGATAAGGTTTATCACAGTGATCAAAATGTACTTTGAGGGAAGAGCGGTTTTCTCCCTCAACAAAAGGTCAAACCGCCGTTTCGTCATCAGTTTCAGGCCTTCGCAACCCCAGATGGACTACAGCGGCCAATTCCGCTGCTTCAGGTCGCCCCAACCAGGATAGAGATCGACAGGTCTCATATAGAGCCAACCCATTGGAGAGAATGCGTACTCACCAGCCCAGGTTGAGGGGATCCAGGTCCCAAAGATCTTCAGCCAAATGACTCGAGGCATTGGCCAGGCGATACCAGCAAGGTAGGCGGCCGCCTACTCTGGTTTGGCCACGTCTGGCTCACCGTCGCACACAAAACATGGTTAAGAGAGCTGGTGTCTTCAGGGTACAAGATAGAGCTTGACAAGTACCCCCCAAGACGGTTTTTTCTTTCACGTCTTCCCAAGGTGGATACCCGGGCAAGGGCTTTGCTAGGAGGCATCGAATTGCTCCCGTGCAACAGAGTCATTCTTCCCGTGCCAGAACATGAAAAGGCTCATGGCTTCTATTCCAACCTATTCGCGGTCCCCAAAAAGGGACGGGACTGTCAGACCTGTTTTGGACCTGAAGCTCCTGAACAAATTCATCAGGGTCAGGCATTTCCGGATGGAGTCTCTCCGTTCAGTCATATCGGCCATGGGGCAGGGAGAATACTTGGCCTCTATCGATATCCAAGACGCCTACCTACATATCCCCATTTTCCCTCCGCATCAAAGATTTCTATGCTTCGTTGGTCAACGTGAAGAAATCATCCCTTGTTCCAGCTCAGAGGATTTCCTTTTAAGGGATGATCTTCAACACCTTCCGAGGGTTGGTAATTCTCCCTCAGGACAAGGCCCTAGCTCTCCGGCAGGGAGTCCGGACACTTCGCCAACCAGTCCCTCATGCCATCCGATTCGGGATGAGGATTCTAGGAAAAATGGTGGCAGCAATGGAAGCGATACCGTTCGCCCAGTTCCATCTTCGCCTCCTGCAACATGCCCTCTTGTCATCCTGGGACAAGAACCCAATTCACGCTCGATCACCGGTGCCGGTTGTCCTCTCAGGTCAGACAGTCACTCGAGTGGTGGATAACCCTTTCCCCCAGACCATTGGTTGGTGGTCACAACTGACGCCAGCCTCCTCAGCTGGGGAGCGGTTTTTCGCCACCACACGACCCAAGGACGGTGGTTGCCGCAGGAGGCACGCCTCCCAATCAACTTGTTGGAGATACGAGCGATCCGGCTGGCTCTGCAACATTTTCATCACCTTCTAGCAGGCCACCCCATCCGGATTCAATCGGACAACGCCACGGCAGTGGTTTACATAAATCATCAAGGGGGCACCCGCAGCAGAGCAACCATGCACGAGGTGGGGCACGTTCTTTGGGCCGAGAGGAACCACTCAGTGATATCGGCAGTCCACATCCCGGGCGTGGAGAACTGGGCGGCAGACTTCCTAAGCTTGCAGGGTCTTGCGTCTGGGGAGTGGCCACTACACCCCGAGATCTTCCAGCAGATTAGCCAATGGTGGGGGACACCGGATGTGGACCTGATGGCCTCCAGGGTGAACGCCAAGGTGCCCATGTTTGTCGCTCGGTCCAGGGACCCGCAGGCAATCGCTGTGGATGCGTTGGTTCTGCCATGGAACCAGTTTCGCCTCCCATATCTATTTCCCCCGCTGCCACTACTTCCGAGAGTCATCAAAAAGATCAAAACAGAAGGGGTTCCAGCGATTCTGCTGGCCCCAGACTGGCCCCGTCGAGCGTGGTACGCAGATCTAGTGCCCCTGGACGCCTGGGACCTTAACCTGGTCCTAAGCGTTTTGCAGGAAGCCCCATTCGAACCGCTACAGGATGTCTTTGTTGTACCTTTCCTGGAAGGTGGTATTCCTGGTAGCCATAACTTCTATCAGGCGGGTCTTGGAGCTGGCGGCCCTATCCTGCCGAGCCCCGTTTCTCACTTTCCATAAGGATAAGGTGGTGCTCAGACCAGCTCCTCCCTTTCTGCCGAAGGTCGTTTCCTCGTTTCACATTAATGAGGATATTGTCTTGCCCTCTTTTTGTCCAGCACCGGTACACGTGTGGAAAAGGCTCTTCACACGTTAGACCTGGTAAGAGCCCTACGGAGGTACGTGTCATGGACGGCACCCTTTCGTCAGACAGACACGCTGTTCATGCTCCCCGAGGGGTGCAGGAAGGGACTCGCTGCCTCAAAATCGACCATAGACAGATGGATTTGTTTGACTATTCAGGAGTCCTACTGCATCAGAGGTGCGCCGGTTCCAGCAGGGATCAGAGCGCACTCTACTCGGGCAGTGGGCGCCTCTTGGGCGCTTCTTCACCAGGCTTTGACGGAACAGGTTTGCAAGGCAGCGACCTGGTCCAGCCTGCACACATTTGCCAAACATTACAATATCCATACTCAGGCTTCAGTGGATGTGAGCCTGGGTAGAAGAATTCTCCAAGCAGCGGTGGTGCACCTTTAGACAGGAGGTGCATGTAGCTTGGATCGGTGAGTCAACTTCCCACCCAGGGACTGCTTTAGGACGTCCCACAGTACCTGTGTCCCCCAATGAGGTGAAGGAGAAACATGAACTTTTGTGATAAACTCACCGTAAAATCCTTTTCTCCAAGACGCTCATTGGGGACACAGCACCCACCCTTTTAGCCAATTGGCTCTAGTTTGTTTAATTAATATGCATTTTCGTTTGATATTAGGGTGGTGTTTTTCTGGACATGTTACCTGCATTAAGGCTGATTTTGTTGTTCTCCTACTGCTTTTGTACTAAACTAATTTCCGCTCGCAATCAGGGCGAGGGTGTATACGTCGGCGGAGGAGCTAACCTCTTTTTTTTTAACTTGGTGTCAGCCTCCAGGCGGCAGTAGCATACACCCACAGTACCTGTGTCCCCAAATGAGCATCTCGGAGAAAAGGATTTTACGGTGAGTTTATCACAAAAATCCATGTTTTTGTTCTGAAAACCGTACCCTGAAGCCATACTCTACCAGAAATCAGCTGTCCGCTCAACCTGTGTCATGGGGTTACCACGACAGTGTGGAGCCTGAAGACAACAGCTTCTGATTGCTCCTACTCCAGCGCTGAGAAGACACACTTCTCCATCATATTAAATGTGTTTACTTCTGCCAGAACAGGGGTTTATCGGCCATGTTGGAAATTCCTGTGCTCAGCTGTGCTCAGCCACTACCTTTCCCTTTATAATCTGGGCTCTTCTACTAATCCTCATCAGAGCTAGCTTTATTGCTGCATGGATAGGCTAACGGAGGGAAAAGAGTTGGTATGAGAAGAGCTGGAGAATCATAGAATCGTAGAGTTGGAAGGGACCTCCTGGGCCATCTGGTCCAACCCCCTGATCAAAGCAGGATTCTCTAAATTATCCCTGACAGATGTCTGTCCAGCCTCTGTTTGAAGACTTCTATTGAAGGAGAACTCACCGCCTCTCGTGGCAGTCTGTTCCACTCATTGATCACTCTAACCGTCAAAAAGTTTTTTCTAATATCTAATCTGTGTCTCTTCCCATTCAGTTTCAACCCATTGCTTCTAGTCTTTCTTTGTGCAAATGAGAATAAAGATGATCCTTCTACAATGTGACAGCCCTTGAGATATTTGTAGACAGCTATTAAGTCTCCTCTCAGTCTTCTCTTTTGCAAGCTAAACATTCCCAAATCCTGCAACCTTTCCTCATAAGACAAGGTTTGCAGACCAGTCACCATTCTGGTCGCTCTTTTCTGAACTTGCTCCAGTTTGTTGATGTCTTTTTTAAAATGTGGCGTCAAAAACTGGACATAGTATTCCAGATGAGGTCTGACCAAAGGGGAGTAGAGGGCAATAATGACTTCACGCGTTCTAGTGTCATGATCCAGGTTGGATTTGACAGATTAAATGCACAAAGTAACCTTTTTTTTTTCCTTTGGCTGTGTGCCAAAGGTGGTTTTCCCCCGGTGGCCATTAGGGTCGTTGCACTGTGGTGATTTCAGTTATTTGTCCCCCTGGTGGCCATTAGGGTCATTGCACTCTGGTTACCTTAGTTTGTGCTCATGATTATGTAACAGGTGTGATTGCTCTATAAAAGAGTATCAGGTGTATTAATCACTGTTGGTGATAGTTCCTCACTTACAAGCAAGCCTGGGTGAAGGATGGAGCTGAAGGAGAGGCCCGGGCAGCTCAGAGAGAGTCCTGGAGTGGCAGCTATGGTGTCTGCAAGGAGGGCTGGCATGGATTGGTGGAGTTGCAGCTATGGTGTCCGCAAGGAGTGCCTGCATTGCTTTGTGGAGTGGCAGCTATGGTGTAGAGCTCCACTCATGATGCTGGATTTGGTTGCTGGAAAGCTGGACTCAAAATGCTGGACTCATTGGCAGAAAAGCTGGACTCATTTGCTGGACTCTGTCTCTGGACAGCTGCATGGAGGTGATGGACTCTGGTTACTCCAAGGCTGCACTATGGTGTTGGATCCGGTCGAAGGAAAAGATGCACACAGGTGGTGGGCTCTGTTGCTAGGAGCGTAAGCAATAGAGCAAAGTTAAGTGGTGTTTCCCCTGTTTTGTCACTTTTCCTTATGTGTGTTTAGTGCAGTGGTGGGATTAGTTTCCGCACCGACCATTTCCCTAGTGAGGGTTTAGGTGCAGGGTGAGCTAGGGTTTAAAGGTATCCTGAGCGACGCCCGGTGCGGAACCGGCCTAGGGAATGTTAGGAGTGTAGAGACATTGACTCAGCGGAGTGCAGGAGGTCTCCACGTCCCCTGTTCCCTATCACAGGGCCACCATTGTTATTGTTACCCAGGTTTCCACTATTCCCTTGTCTTATTGTATTAGTTACCGGCCTGCGGGCCGCGTCACATAGGACAATTACACGTGCCATGTCCTGTTGTATCAGTTACCGGCCTGCTGGCCGAGTCACTCAGGGCGGGGCACGTGACATCTAGACTGTATGCTTCTGTTAATACATCCTAGAATTGCATTTACCTTTTTTGCTGCTGCATCACACTGTTGACTCATATTCAGTCTGTGATCTATTAGTATACCCAAGTCTTTTTCACATGTGCTGTTGCTTAGCCCTATTTGTCCCATTCTGTATATGCTTTTTTCATTGCCCAGATGTAGTACTTTGCATTTTTCCCTGTTAAAAAACATTCTGTTAGTTGCTGCCCACTGCTCCAGTTTATTTATATCTTTTTGAATCCTCTCTCTCTCTTCTGTAGTATTAGCTATCCCTCCTAGCTTTGTGTCATCAGCAAATTTAATCAGTTTACCCTCAATTCCTTCATCTAAATCGTTGATAAAGATGTTGAACAATACAGGGCCCAGGACAGAGCCCTGTGGTACCACACTTGAGGCATTCTTACAACTGGATGTGCAGCTATTTACGACCACTCTTTGGGTTCGATCACTAAGCCAGTTATGAATCCACCTAACAGTTGCCTTGTCCATTCCATACTTAGTCATTTTTTTCAATAAGGATTGTGTGAGATACTTTGTCAAATGCTTTGCTGAAGTCAAGATATACTATATCTACAGCATTTCCCTGATCCACCCAATCAGTGATTCTGTCATAGAAGGAAATTAAGTTAGTCTGACATGACTTATTAGTTACAAACCCATGCTGACTCTGTTTAATCACTTCATTCTTATCTAGGTACTTACATACATGTTGTTTAATAATTTGTTCAAAGATCTTTCCTGGTATAGAAGTCAGACTTACCGGCCTATAGTTGCCTGGGTCCACCTTCTTCCTGTTTTTGAAGATAGGAACAACATTTGCTCTTCTCCAGTCTTCTGGGACTTCTCGTGTTCTCCAAGAATTTTCAAAGATTATGGAGAGGGGTTCAAAAATTTCTTCTGCTATCTCCTTCAGCACTCTGGGGTGTAATTCATCTGGACCTGGAGACTTGAATTCATTTAGGTTAGCTAAGTGTTTCCTCACTATCTTTCTGTTTATAGATAGCCTGGATTCTTCTATTCCCTTAATAGGACAGTGAAGAACAGTTGATGTTACATTTCCTTTCTGAGAGAAAACAGATACAAAATAGGAATTTAAAAGTTCGGCCTTCTCAACATCCTGGCTTACCATTTCATCATTTTCATCCTGTAAAAATCCTATAGTATCTTTGACTTTTCTTTTACTTTTGACATATCCCCAAAATCCTTTATTATTGCTTTTGATGTCTCTTGCAAGCCTCAATTCATTGTCAGCTTTAGAAAATCTGATTTGTGCCCTGCAGGTTCTGCAGACAGCATTATATTCTTCTTTAGATATGCCTCCCTCTTTCCATTTTATAAACATTTGTTTCTTCCTTTTTAGCATGTGCTTAAGTTCTGTGTTCATCCATCCTGGTTTCCTTAAATGCTTACTATTCTTCCCTCTTTTCGGAATTGTTCACAATTGTGCTTTGAGAATTTTATTTTTCAAGATTTCCCATTCTTCCTATACATTTTTGTCTTTAAGGATATCCAGCCATTGGATCCCTCCAATTCTCTTTCTTAGTCCCTTAAAATCTGCCTTTCTGAAATCTAACCTTGATGTCTGAGTCTTCACAGGTCTTCCTCCTCTAGTTATCCAAAATTCTAAAATAGCATGGTCGCTACCTCCTAGGGTCCCAGCCACTTTTACCTCCTTCTCCTTAGTGACTGTTGCTTGGTTTGTACCCGTGGTAATTCCTTATCCTTCTCTATTTTGTTTTTTTCCCCTTCCTGTACACCCCGGTGGATAAATCTGTTACATGTGAGTGAATATTTTGTATGTCTGGAGTTTTCTGTTAACCCTTGTCTTTGTTGCCCTGTTTGTTGGGTTGGCGTATTGCCGTGCACAGTAGCGCTGTTAGGAACGGCGGAACGCACTAAATAAAATAATAATAAAGTGCGTTCGCCGCTCGGGGTCCACCGTGCAGTAGGTGGTGTAACTGCTGCTAAGTGGTGGCAGACACGCAATATGGCGGTATGATGCACACGGGTTAAACTTCACCCAGAGTGCGCAGAGCGGCCTCTGTTCACACACAGAGGTGCCGCAACAAAAAACATACAAAACGCTGAACCTTTTTGTGACACATGCTTCAGGTAGATGCACACACGGTATCTGGTCACAGGAGCAGGACCCGAGACAGAGGAGCTGCGTCCCTCTAGACCTACCGTGTGTGCGGTGTCGCTTCTGCGGACGCCAAGGAGGGCTGCAACTGCAGCACGGCGTAGGACACTGCCGCTCGACGACAAAGCAGAAAGCAAGCGCGATGTCGGATGCTAGCGTAGCGGTGCGGTGAGCACAATGGCTAAAGGCTTGCCACTGACTGGCGCTGACTGCAAAACTAATTCCCTATCCACATGCGTATTAAGGGAAGGGGTTTCAAATGATTCAGTCACCAGAATCATGCATCCGTCACCATTCACACATAGCAAGTATTGTCTATACTAGCGCATGGCGAAACGGCCATGCGCGCTTTTTATAGCCGTGCGGGACCTTCCAGATCTCCGAGATGGACCAATGAGATCTGGAACAGGACCTGGGCACATGAATCCCGATCTCCAATGGGAGATCGTCTCTTGAGCATGCCCAGTAGGAGCACAGAGGGACTTAGTCTCTGGAGCGGTCTGCTGCAAAGCAATCTCCTTTGCAGTAGAAAGACAGCAGGAGACCGCAGAATGTGAGGCTCTGGATTCCTGCAGAGCAGACGCAGAAACCTGACGCCTAACAAGCGCTCCCTCTTCCCTGGGTGGGGGGAGAGAACAGATGGAAGGCTAACTTAGGAGATAAGGCAGGGGCAGAGGCCCTGGCATTTTTTCCATCTGAAGTATCCTGGGGAGCAGGGTAAGCTAGGGTGTCCCCTAGTGTTAGGAACAGGAAAGGAGCCCCTGGTCGCGGGTCACCCGACAGCTGTGTCATGACAACCTGTATAATAACGACTGCAGCCTTCCACCAGTCAGGCCTTTATGGCAGAGTGGCCCGGCAAACTCCTCTCCTCAGTGAAAGACATATGAAAGCTTGCATAGAGTTTGCTAAAAACAGACCACATAAACCAAATTATTCCAAAGACTAATATAATAAATATACATAGATATTTTATTAGGGACACCAAACATAACACATTAAAACCACAATACAAGCCAAATTAAAAAAGCAAAGGGGAGGGTCAGCACACAGTCAATTGAAAGCATGATGGCAAAATCTAAAGCATGATTTGTATAAGAATATATATTACCTCCATTGATTTGTGGGTGTAAAAAAGGGGTAAAGGAGGGGAAGATATACAGTGGTGGCCAAAAGTATTGACACCCCTGCAATTTTGTCAGAAAATACTCAGTTTCTTCCTGAAAATGATTGCAAACACAAATTCTTTGGTATTATTATTTTCATTTCATTTGTCTTAAATGAAAAAACACAAAAGAGAATGAAGCAAAAAGCAAAACATTGATTATTTCACACAAAACTCCAAAAATGGGCCAGACAAAAGTATTGGCACCCTCAGCCTAATACTTGGTTGCACAACCTTTAGCCAAAATAACTGCGACTAACCGCTTCCGGTAACCATCAATGAGTTTCTTACAATGCTGGAATTTTAGACCATTCTTCTTTGGCAAACTGCTCCAGGTCCCTGATATTAGAAGGGTGCCTTCTCCAAACTGCCATTTTTAGATCTCTCCACAGGTGTTCTATGGGATTCAGGTCTGGACTCATTGCTGGCCACCTTAGAAGTCTCCAGTGCTTTCTCTCAAACCATTTTCTAGTGCTTTTTGAAGTGTGTTTTGGGTCATTGTCCTGCTGGAAGACCCATGACCTCTGAGGGAGACCCAGCTTTCTCACACTGGGCCCTACATTATGCTGCAAAATTTGTTGGTAGTCTTCAGACTTCATAATGCCATGCACACGGTCAAGCAGTCCAGTGCCAGAGGCAGCAAAGCAGCCCCAAAACATCAGGGAACCTCTGCCATGTTTGACTGTAGGGACTGTGTTTTTTTCTTTGAATGCCTCTTTTTTTCTCCTGTAAACTCTATGTTGATGCCTTTGCCCAAAAAGCTCTACTTTTGTCTCATCTGACCAGAGAACATTCTTCCAAAACATTTTAGGCTTTTTCAGGTAAGTTTTGGCAAACTCCAGCCTGGCTTTTTTATGTCTCGGGGCAAGAAGTGGGGTCTTCCTGGGTCTCATACCATGCAGTCCCTTTTCATTCAGACGCCGATGGATTGTACGGGTTGACACTGTTGCACCCTCGGACTGCAGGGCAGCTTGAACTTGTTTGGATGTTAGTCGAGGTTCTTTATCCAACATCCGCACAATCTTGCGTTGAAATCTCTTGTCAATTTTTCTTTTCCATCCACATCTAGGGAGGTTAGCCACAGTGCCATGGGCTTTAAACTTCTTGATGACACTGCGCACGGTAGACACAGGAACATTCAGGTCTTTGGAGATGGACTTGTAGCCTTGAGATTGCTCATGCTTCCTCACAATTTGGTTTCTCAAGTCTTCAGACAGTTCTTTGGTCTTCTTTCTTTTCTCCATGCTCAATGTGGTACACACAAGGACACAGGACAGAGGTTGAGTCAACTTTAATCCATGTCAACTGGCTGCAAGTGTGATTTAGTTATTGCCAACACCTGTTAGGTGCCACAGGTAAGTTACAGGTGCTGTTAATTACACAAATTAGAGAAGCATCACATGATTTTTCGAACAGTGCCAATACTTTTGTCTTGTCCACCCTCTTTTTATGTTTGGTGTGGAATTATATCCAATTTGGCTTTAGGACAATTCTTTTTTTTTTTTTTTCATTTAAGACAAATTAAATGAAGATAATAATACCAAAGAATTTGTGTTTGCAATCATTTTCAGGAAGAAACTGAGTATTATCTGACAAAATTGCAGGGATGTCAATACTTTTGGCCACAACTGTATCTAAGATAAAGTGCTGTGCATATAGATAGATTATTTCCCAATAAAGTGCTCTTGATAAGTTAGTAATTACATAAACTTAAATGGAGAGAAATAAATATTTCAAGGATTAACCAGGATTCATATTGTGCGTGCCGTCACCGCCGCCTAGCACTCCAACGCGCGTTTCACAAACTGCTTTGTCAGGGAGTGATTTTTACACCCACAAATCAATGGAGGTCATATATATTCTTATACAAATCATGCTATAGATTTTGCTATCATGTTTTCAATTGACTGTGTGTACTGACCCGCCCCCTTTGCTTTTTTTTTACATTTTGTCTTGTATTGTGGTTTTTAATGTGTTATGTTTGGTGTCCCTAATAAAATATCTATTTATATTTATTATATTAGTCTTTGAAATAATTTAGTTTATGTGGTCTGTTTTGTCTTTACTGTTAACACCCAGCCTGTGGTCTAGGAGTTGTCCTAGCCTCTAAGTTTAAGTTTCTGTCAGTTTCCTATGGTTTTTCTAAGTCCATTACACAAAGACATTCCTGCTCCCCCTTATCTGATCATGGACTCCATCTTGGAAGGAAAAAAATAAATTTAGAAAGAAACTAAAATGAAGTCAGGAATAGATCAAATATAAATCCTGCTCTCACATGTTTGTCACATTTAAATGTTTGAGATCACCAAACAAATTTAAATATTTGACAGAGATGACACAAGTAAAAACAAAATGCAAACATATATGGCCCTGTGTGAAAAAAGTGATTGCCCCCCTTCCTTAAAACATAAATTAACTTTGGTTTATCACGAGTTTAAATGCCCTAGCCACATGCAGGCCTGATTACTGCCACACCTGTTCTCAATCAAGAAATTACTTAAATAGGATCTGCCTGACAAAGTGAAGTAGACCAAAAGTTCCTCAGAAGCTAGAAATCATGCCACGATCTAAATAAATTCTGTAACAAATGTGAAACAAAGTAACTGAGATCTATCAGTCTGGTAAAGGCTTTAAAGCCATTTCTAAAGCTTTGGAACTCTAGCAAACCAAAGTGAGAGCCATTATCCACAAATGGCGATAAGTTTGAACATTGGTGAACCTTCCCAGGAGTGGCCGGATAACCAAACTTAACCCAGGAGAGCAGCAACCAAGAGGTCATAAAAGACCTCACAACAACATTCAAAGAACCGCAGGCCTCGCATGCCTCAGTGAAGGCCAGTGTTACTGACTCTACCATAAGAAAGAGACTGGGCAAAAATGGCCAGCACGGTAGAGTTCCAAGGTGAAAACCATTGCTGAGCGATAAGAACATAAAGGCTCAACTCAGTTTTGCCAGAAAACATCTTGATGATCCCCAAAACGTTTGGGAGAATACTCTGGTCTGACAAGACAAAAGTTTAACTTTCTGGAAAGTGTATGTCCCATTATATCTGACATAGAAGTAGAACAGCATTTCAGAAAATGAACATCATACCAACAGTAAAATGTGGTGGTAGTGTGATGATCTGGGGCTGTTTTGCTTCTTCAGGTCCTGGAAGACTTACACACACACACATGAGCAGAGACATGACATAATGATTGGATAAAAAAAACAAACTGAGCTTGTGATTCCTTAATTAGCTTAGATTAGTGTTGTGAAAGTTTTATTGTCCCAATATCCATGTAAGATCAGAGACCAGAGACTTGATGCCCTCACTGTCTCTGGAGCAGATTCCTCAGATTTTGTAGTAAGTCATAAATCCTTGTGACAAATTTAGTCCTGTGTGGAGGATATGCACAAACTGTAATAACTTTTTGCTCTCAGGCCCTTTTGGTGTTTCGTGATTTGAAGTTGCCTTTTAATATGACAACTTTCATATTGCTGATGTTTCCTGGAGCACAGAGATGTTTTAGGAGGGTAGGAGGTTGCAGTAATCGAGGTGGGAGATAAGGGCATGCACTTGTATTTTTGTGGTTTCATGTTATGGGAAATTTTTTTGAGTTTGAAACAGGAGGAGGCAAGGGCTTGGATATGTGGCTTGAAAGAGAGGGCAGAGTCGAGGATCACTCCGAGGCACCAAGCATGTGGGACTGAGGAAAGTAAGCAGCCATTGACATTGATGGATAGGTCTGGTGGAGAGGTAGAGTGAGATCGGGGAAAGGAGCAAAGGTGGAGATGCAGGGCATGTATGAGGAAACAGTATGGGGATGGGTGCAGACACAGTATGGTGAGTGGGGGGGATGGGTGCAGACAGTACGGCAAAAGAATGGGGGAATGTATGCAGGCACAGTATGAGTAGCGATCGGAAATGCAAACTTTGATGGAATGGTCTGTGGACGTCATGTTGCGCTTGCAGAGCCCCTGATGTGCCTAAACAGTGGAAACCCCCCAAAAAGTGACACCATTTTGGAAAGTAGACCCCCCTAAGAAACTTATCTAGATGTGTGGTGAGCACTTTGAACCCCTAAGTGCTTCACAGAAGTTTATAACGCAGAGCCATGAAAATAAAAAATCTTTTTTCCTAAAAAATATTTTAGCCACCAATTTTTATTTTCCCAAGGGTAACAGGAAAAATTAGACCCCCAATGTTGGTGTGCAATTTGTCCTGAGTACGCTGATGCCCCATATGTGGGGGTAAACCATTGTTTGGGCACACAGGGCTTGGAAGGGAGGGAGCACCGTTTGACTTTTTGAACTCAAAATTGTCTGGAATCAATGGTGGCGCCATGTCGCGTTTGCAGACCCCCTGATGTGCCTAAATAGTGGAAACCCCTCAATTCTAACTCAACCCTAACCCCAACACACCCATAACCCTAATCCCAACCCTAACCACAACCGTAACCCCAACACACCTCTAACCACAACCCTAACCCCAATCCTAACCACAAACCTAACCCCAATACACCCCATCCCTGATCCCAACTCTAACCCTAATTCCAACCCTAATCCTAATTCTAACCCTAATTCCAACCCTAACCCTAATTCCAACCCTAACCCTAATGGAAAAATGAAAATAAATATATATTTTATATTTCATTATATTTCCCTAACTAAAGGGATGACAAAAAGGGGGGTGTTATTTACTATTTTTTTTATTTTAATCACTGTGATAAGGTTTATCACAGTGATCAAAATGTACTTTTGAAATCGTGCCGGCCGGCAGATCTCACACGCACTGCGCATGCACCTGCCATTTTCTTCCCGGAAGAAGATGGCAGTGCCCATGGAGGGGAAGCACGCGGCCGAGGACCACCGGGGGGGGGGTGATCGGGGACTCTATTTCTCTCTCCTCTGATGTACGATCACATCAGAGGAGAGATAAATTAAACGGCACATTGGACTTTTTTTGCTGTCGCCGTTATACGGTTAATAACAGTGATCGCAAAAGCAGCGTCGGTAAAACTGACCCGAATCATGTTCTCTGGGGTGTCGGCTACCCCTGGCAGCCGAGACCCCGGAGAAAATCCGACTGGGGGGCACTATACAATTTTTCCACAGTGCCATTAATTAACGGCGCTGTAGTTTAAGTACCCTTAACTACAGCCTTTAAAAAGCGTATCGGTGGTCATTAAGGGGTTAAAGGGTTTGTCCAGGTTTGTGCTGAGTCTGCAGTCATTCTATGCAACTGCAGACTTCTGAATTCTCACAGTGCTCACTGCACGCTGTCAGGATTCTCTGACGGCAATTTACATTCATGCTGTCACGTGCTCACTAGATATGTGTGCCTCATTCTATGAAAATGAACTGAGCGAGTTCAGACACGTCTAGTCGGAATGTGGCCAGAAGTATACAAATCGCATGCTTGTGCTGACATGACCGTCCACTCTTGCCACCAGGCAAGGGAGAATCCTAAAAGTGTGTAGTGCATGCGCTGCGAGAATTCAGAAGCCTGCAATGTCAGGATTCAGCTCAGCAGGTTCCAGTAGTCATCACATGGACACTTCACTCATATGCGACTCTCATACTTATGGTTCTGTGACAACGAGCTTCTCTCAGTTTTTCACTGAACATTGAGAGTATTATGGAGAGGAGCTTGTCGGCATGTGACTAAGGCTGCGTTCACACGTCGCTTTTTTTTGCAGCGGTTTTAAACGCGCGATTTTGCTGTGAAAAATAAGCATCCTATGCATTCCTATGGGATTCTGCAATGCTGTGCTAATGCTGTGGTTTTTTCCGCGGCGGAATCGCTTCGCGGTAAAAAACGCAGCATGTTCATTAATTTAGCGGAATCCCGGCGATCCCTCACCCATAGGAATGCATTGTTCTGCTTATTTTCTGCATGTGGTTGTGCCCACCATGCAAAAAGTTAGTAGAACATTTGCGGATGGTACCCACGGTCCAGAGGAGAGGAGACTGTCCTCCGGGCTCTGAGTACCATATCCCTGTAAAAAATAGAATTTTAAAATAAAAAATATTGTTATTCTCACCTTCCGACATCCTGCACAGCCTTCCCGCCTCTCTCCACGCTCCCGGCATCTTCCGTTCCCAGTAATCCTTTGCGAGAATGACCGCGATGATGTCGCGATCTCGCGGGAGCACGACATCTCGCGGTCATTCGCGATGACGTCGCCGGAGCGCAACATCTCGCTGTCATTCGCGCAAAGGATTACTGGGACCGGAAGATGCCGGGAGCGTGGAGAGAGGCGGGAAGGCTGTGCAGGATGCCGGAAGGTGAGAATAACAATATTTTTTATTTTTTTAATTATTTTTTACATCCTATCTTTTACTACTGATACCGCATAGGCAGCATCAGTAGTAAAAAGTTGATCATACTCGTCAAACACTGTGTTTGACGAGTGTGACCAACCTGTCAATCAGTTCTCCAAGCGATGCTACAGATCACTTGGGAAAACGCTAGCATTCTGCAAGCTAATTACGCTTTACGGGAATTTAAAATGCGATTTTCCCGCGGAATGGAATTCCGGAATTCTCGCGGTAACTTCCGCGAGAGTTCCGCTATGTGTGAACATAGCCTAAGTGTGCAAATCGCATATGTGCTGGAGGGGGGGCACCAAAGTGATTTCTTGCCCTGTGTGTCAGAAAACCTAGATACACCTCATACACACACGGCTCCGCTCCATACACCCCGAACACGCATGGCTCTGCACTGTACGCCCCGTACACACGCGGCTCTGCTCCGTACATCACCTCGTACACATGCGCCTCTGCACCATACACCCCGTACACACATGGCTCCACTCTGTACAGCTCATACACACATGGTTCTTCATCCTCCCTGTAAACCCCTCCTGACCCCACACATAAACCATACCTCCCAACCTTTGAAGAAGGGAAAGAGGGATAAAGGCTGCGTGCGTCGTGGCAAATTTTAGGCATGCCCCAATCATACCCATTTCACAACTAGTCACACCCATGTCCACGCCCAACCGCACACATTTAGCACTGCCGATCACACTGACTTGTACTGAGGGCACAGTGGCTGGCATTATGGGCACAGTGGCTGGTACTGTGGGCACACTGACTGGTACTAAGGAAAAGAAAGAACAGAGAACGAAAAAAGAAAACAGAGACAGAGAGAAAGAAGAGAAAGAAAGAACAGAGAGAAAGAAAGATTCTATAAAGATACTATAGCAGCCTGGCTCCTATTGTAGTGCCCACCTGAGCCTCCCGATGCAGGACATATCATGACCCGCTCATATGGCCAGCATCCCCTATTCCAAGGTGATCCTGCTGTCCGTACTGTCGGAGGAGGACATGGTGATGGATCTGAAGCATTACCTGAAGTGTCTCCATGGTTCCGTCACAATCTCCTCCCGAAATTAAGTAATTTCTGGTCAGCTTCCAGTACATCACTTCCGGTGGAACGTCACGTGCGAGTTTCAAAGTGTTCCTCAGGGCTCCGCTGTGTACTCCTGTGTCCGCGGGAAAAGTAAGCTCCTGGCCGGGACAGTAGAGCAGACTCTCAAAATTGAGACTGTCCCGCTGGATCCAGGATGGTTGGGAGGTATGAATGCTCCCCACCATACACCTTGCACACCCACGCACACCTCATAAACACACGGTTCCGCTATGTATGCTCCACTCCGTAAACCTTGTACACACACTGCTCCGTACACCTCGTACCCACATGTCTCCGCTCCGTACTCCTCGTACCCACACGTCTCCGCTCCGTACACCTCGTACACACCCGGAACTGCTCCGTACACCTCGTACACACATGGCTCCGCTCCGTACTCCTCGTACCCACACGTCTCCGCTGCATACTCCTCGTACACACATGGCTCCGCTCCCGTACACACGTGGCTCTGCTCCATACACCTGGTGCACACGGCTCCGCTCCGTACACCTCGTACACACGTGGCTCCGCTCCGTACACCTCGCACACACGCGGCTCCTCTCCGTACACCTCGTACACACACGGCTCTGCTCCGTACACCTCGTACACACGCGACTCCGCTACATCCCCCCTGTAAACCCCTCCTGACCCCACACAGAAACTTCCCCTCATCCAGCACCATGACAACCAGCACAGCAGAGTCCTGCATACACTGAGGCCCCTGATCATGTGACCCCTGACTCCTCCCCGCCTGTGACCTCATCCCAGGTCCTGTGCGCACAGAGCAGCCATATATGTGGAGTGCGGCTCTGCAGGTGGAGGTAGGTGCTGGAGCCCCGTTATTCTCTCTCAGGATTAGCCGCTGGTCACACTCGGCCATTTTTCCTCCCCATATAATAAATGCTCTTTACCATCTCTGTGCTGTTCCGTTCTCCATGTTTCCCCCCTGAATACACACGTTCTCCCCCGGTTGCTGGGGTCTGACCTGTGACCCGGAGACCCTGAGCTCGGACTCTGCAGTCCTGGGGGTCTGGGAGATATTATTTTCCCACAAGGTTTTTCTGTTTGCGGCTTTATTTCTAGTTTTTATTTCCGTCTTTGATCACTTTTTTTTGCATTTTGGGGGTTATGGTGACTGGGGTGTTGTTAGGGTCAAAAAAGATCAGCGGCCGCGAGACGTAGATTATGCCGCTCTACCAGAGAATAAAAAGCCTCCTCACAGATAAAAGCGGTGACACCCTGAGGACAGGTAATGTGGCAATGTCACCTGCAGTCCTATGTAATACCACAGATAATGTAGTAGATGTCACCTGAAGCCCTATGTAACACCACAGATAATGTAGTAGATGTCACCTGCAGTCCTATGTAACACCACAGATAATGTAGTAGATGTCACCTGCAGCCCTATGTAACACTACAGATAACATGATGGTAAGTCTGAGAGTACAGATAATGTAGTAATGTCACCTGCAGTCCTATGTAACACCACAGACAGCACAGTAATAACTCTCTGAGTCAGGACCGCAGCCAATACTAGACACCGGCAGCAGAGGTTGAAAACAAGCCTCCCACTAAAATGGACAGGCGCAAGAATGTATAGTTTAAAATATATATTTTAGTTATATCACAAGAGTCCTACAGGGTTATAAAAATTCATTAATGATGATGTCTCTTGTCAAAACAGATCAAAATTGGTCCCTAATAATATACATTACCATACAAGTAATAATAAAGCTAGGTAGTGCCACGCATGAAGATTTTGTAGGTAAAAAAAGGATTTTTTTTTTGTAGACATAATTAACATAACATGCAAAAGTGCAAAATGACTCTGAATATATCATAAGTAATGTGCCTATAGATAACCTCCGAAAAATCCAAAGCAAAGTGCCTGAGTGCATGTAAACATTACCAGCTCAGATATATGTCATGAGTAAAATATGCCACGCTCCCTTGGAATAAGCAGAACATGCGAAACACGCGTCGGGGTGCCATGGCTCACTAGAGGTACAGAGTATTTCACTTAGCTGCTATAATTATTCATCAATTGCCTCTTGTGATATTTTCTTTTCAAAACTTTATAGTTGTATTTACTATTTGCATTTTGGGTAATTCACCTTTGAGGATATCAGATCTTACATGCAAGCTAGCTGCCTTTCCTGAATGTGAGTTGTATATAGGTGATCTAATCCCGCCATTACCTTGCACTTTATGTTATACATGAAGTACTATTCATATTTTTGGTCTCATTGAAGCCGTTTCTTTCGGCTCTACACGCACTCAGCACTTTATTTATGGACCGATCAACGAGTTGTTAATATACCCTATATATGCATTTTTTTCAGTTGCGGGATCACATGCCTAATATTTGACTTTTATATGCTCTATCAGGTTCTCTGTTATTTTTCTAGTGACCGGTCTTTTGCATTTCTTGTCCCCATTTTTAACTAAATTGATGTACCAATTTTTAAATGAATTTCAATAAAAATGTCTTGTAATTTTATGGTATTATAGCTTCCAGATTTTGGTTTTGTGATGGTAATTATTTTAGTAACTTATATAATTCTGACATTTGATAAATACTAATTAGTGATGAGCGCAAATTCTCGTTACTCGAGTTTGCCTAGGGTGCCTGAATATGCAGAGTTTTGTGGATGCACGAGTGACATGTGCAGGTCCTCGCGCTCACATGCTATCGAGCTTTTTTTTTTTTTTTTCTTAAAGTCACTTTTCTTTTTTGGTCTTGTGGCGTTCATTGAAGGTTTTGGCTCCAAATTCTTCAAAGCCGTGCAAGTGGTTCATTCATTTTGTGCAAAAGAAAAATTCTCTGAGGGCAAAAATTGTCAAGTTTTGCTAAATAGCACAAAATTTGCACCAAATTATCTGTGATACATAAAGGGTGAACTCTAGGGTGAACTGGAGCACATTTCAGAAAAATGTTCTACTTTTTATAAAGTTGCAGTTGATGTATCGGCCAAAATCACATGGAAATCCCAAACCACAGTCACAATGGTGAACACTGAAAATCACTTCTATAAACACTTCTAAAATAGTCACTTGCCGTACATGTCAGCATCACTTCTGCGACTAGTGACTGAATACAAAGTCTCCAGTAATTGTATTTTATTCGGACCCCATGACAGCACCACGAGAGAGGGGATCCACCCTTCAGGAACAGGAAACCTACAGATACAAAAAGGACGGCACCTCTCCCACGCATCAGTTGGTTTCGTGATGGGACGGGATCCTACAGATGTCATTGGAGCACTGGATCCCAGACTGGACCGATCGGCAGAGGTAGCGGGGGGTTTCCTACCTTGACCGGTCTGGACTCCTGGAAGCGCCACGGTGGTCCTCGTTGGACTTCACGACAGTGTGCGAGCAGCAGGGAGCGGAGGTCCGGAGGATCGACCGTCTCCAGGAGTAGCCACCCGCCGAGGTAAGTATATCCCGGCTGCAGTCTCTGCGGTGTGGCACCATGCGCGTGGGGTCCGACAGTGTCTTACCGAATTTTCACTTTGAGAGGGGCAAGCCCCTTACTTACATCGCTCACTAATATACTAATTAGGCAAAAAGACTACTAGGTCTTTATTTCGGTAGAACAATTTATATTTTATTAATAATAAGATAACAGAATGACTTAGGTAACACTTTGATATGTGTGTTATAGGCACATGAATTATAGCAGCACTAGTCTAACATTACATTGATCATCATCATCATCTATAAAATAGAGAAAAGTAAGCATCAATACGTTTACCGGATATTGTAGCATCACTTCTCCCTCGGGGGGGGGCTCGACGGGTAAGAAGGAAACATCCAGTTAACACAACATCACAGAAGTTATGCATCCATAAAGCCTTCTGGAAACGTCCCCCCCACCAGTGAAAGTCCCCTTTGTTTTATATTGTTTATAATCAGATATCAGTTCAACCATGCGCAGTACACTTTCTGCAAGCAATGCTTATATAACATGTTCACGCTTGGCGCCTGCGTGGTTAATCCTTGAGCTCGTGGCCAGCTCGTGTTACGCAGGCGCATTGCGGTTGTTTATCACTCAACCTACCGTGTTCTCATCATATCTCTTAACAGGTCATGTATCGGTCAAGTTCAGTTCTTCTAAACTTGTGCTGAATTACTGCAAAAAGGAATAATAAGACCCATGATCATATGAGCACCTATCTTCTTCATACACACACCATACATATCACATATGTATCACAATCGGTCCTTGATCACGGGAATTATTTTCCACTTCTATAGGTTACCATCAGCACTTTTGGTCGCCTACAGAAGATTTTGTATGCCATGTAGCAATTCCATATAGATAGAAGTATTACTACAAGGACAAGCACCAACACTGGGTGAATGATCCAATTTAACATCCTTTGAGCCGAAGGAGAATGACCCATGAAAATATCATACCAATGATGAGAAGTGGCATCAGCAATTGCCGAACCCATTTTAACAATTTTCCCTGCCACTATGGTGGTACTAACAACATGATATTGTATTGTTTTATTTAACATTTGAATTATTCTATTCCCTTCTTCAGATGTCTCCATAATATTCCTGAGCCGGGTCATATTCAATTCCCAGTTGTTTACCTGCAACTTGGTCGGTTGCCACCACATTGTTTTCTGCACCTCCCGGTCATGAGTGAGAAGGAAGGTTTGGCCCTCCCACCGTAAAGCGGAAACATTCTGTAAACACCCCACATAAGGAACTTTCATCCCAGGAACAATAGGGACATCAGTTATTACACAAATTTCTTGTGAACCTATCTCCACCAACATCTTGTAGGATACTGGTAGAATGGTGAACTCACAAATATTCACAGTCTCTTGTAGCAAACATGGTTCATATACAGTAGAATGCAACCTACAAATTTTACCTTCTAATGTGTCTTCACATAAGCTTAAATCATGCGTGCGATTATTGTCATCAATATACAGTGGGGCAAAAAAGTATTTAGTCAGTCAACAATAGTGCAAGTTCCACCACTTAAAAAGATGAGAGGCGTCTGTAATTTACATCATAGGTAGACCTCAACTATGGGAGACAAACTGAGAAAAAAAAATCCAGAAAATCACATTGTCTGTTTTTTTTTCATTTTATTTGCATATTATGGTGGAAAATAAGTATTTGGTCAGAAACAAGCAAACAAGATTTCTGGCTCTCACAGACCTGTAACTTCTTCTTTAAGAGTCTCCTCTTTCCTCCACTCATTACCTGTAGTAATGGCACCTGTTTAAACTTGTTATCAGTATAAAAAGACACCTGTGCACACCCTCAAACAGTCTGACTCCAAACTCCACTATGGTGAAGACCAAAGAGCTGTCAAAGGACACCAGAAACAAAATTGTAGCCCTGCACCAGGCTGGGAAGACTGAATCTGCAATAGCCAACCAGCTTGGAGTGAAGAAATCAACTGTGGGAGCAATAATTAGAAAATGGAAGACATACAAGACCACTGATAATCTCCCTCGATCTGGTGCTCCACGCAAAATCCCACCCCGTGGGGTCATAATGATCACAAGAACGGTGAGCAAAAATCTCCCAGAACCACGCGGGGGACCTAGTGAATGAACTGCAGAGAGCTGGGACCAATGTAACAAGGCCTACCATAAGTAACACACTACGCCACCATGGACTCAGATCCTGCAGTGCCAGACGTGTCCCACTGCTTAAGCCTGTACATGTCCGGGCCCGTCTGAAGTTTGCTAGAGAGCATTTGGATGATCCAGAGGAGTTTTGGGAGAATGTCCTATGGTCTGATGAAACCAAACTGGAACTGTTTGGTAGAAACACAACTTGTCGTGTTTGGAGGAAAAAGAATACTGAGTTGCATCCATCAAACACCATACCTACTGTAAAGCATGGTGGTGGAAACATCATGCTTTGGGGCTGTTTCTCTGCAAAGGGGCCAGGTCGACTGATCCGGGTACATGAAAGAATGAATGGGTCCATGTAGCGTGAGATTTTGAGTGCAAACCTCCTTCCATCAGCAAGGGCATTGAAGATGAAACGTGGCTGGGTCTTTCAACATGACAATAATCCAAAGCACACCGCCAGGGCAATGAAGGAGTGGCTTCGTAAGAAGCATTTCAAGGTCCTGGAGTGGCCTAGCCAGTCTCCAGATCTCAACCCTATAGAAAACCTTTGGAGGGAGTTGAAAGTCCGTGTTGCCAAGCGAAAAGCCAAAAATATCACTGCTCTAGAGGAGATCTGCATGGTGGAATGGGCCAACATACCAACAACAGTGTGTGGCAACCTTGTGAAGACTTACAGAAAACGTTTGACCTCTGTCATTGCCAACAAAGGATATATCACAAAGTATTGAGATGAAATTTTGTTTCTGACCAAATACTTATTTTCCACCATAATATGCAAATAAAATGAAAAAAAAACAGACAATGTGATTTTCTGGATTTTTTTTCTCAGTTTGTCTCCCATAGTTGAGGTCTACCTATGATGTAAATTTCAGACGCCTCTCATCTTTTTAAGTGGTGGAACTTGCACTATTGCTGACTGACTAAATACTTTTTTGCCCCACTGTATAAGCCATTCATTTTAGGCATCCACAACCATTGATCCCCTAGGGGTCCCAATAATAGTGGTAAAACTACATATCTACACATTACTTGCTGGTTGGTTACATTATATATATATTCAATATCCCTTGACATACTGTGTCATTGCAAACTATTTTGGGAGCTTCAATTTTAAGCCATGAAACTCCAGGGATTGTGTTATTAAACATAGTCCTCCATACCCATTCATTTCCTGTCATAAGACGAGTCTGCATTGTTGCCTTCTGCTGCATTTGATAAATAGCCTGCATTGTACACATAGTCCAATTAAGAATCGCACTAATATCTGATCCTTCCTTGAATACAAAAGAATTTGAAATATTCTGCATATCTAGTAAAAATGTATCTGCTTGCCAAGCTTGTGTCAGTGGGTGCCATATTGTAGGCATCCATTTACCTTGTAAAGTTAAAACATCTTGTATTCCTGCACCTGCTTTACTCATGCGATTTGCTAGAGTTTCAATATCAAAAGAATTCAAAGTCCCAGTAACAGTTCCCACTCCCCCCAGCAACGTATCATACCATGCCCTTTTTTGTCTTACAGGGCAGAGAACGTTAGACGGAAATATCACTATAGCTGTTACTACTGTCTTTTGTGATTGAATTCCAGTCTTTACGCAGGACGAGGGGATCCTCTTCCTATGTCCCGGATCCGTTTTTGACGAATTCATATTAACAAACGTTATACTTTGTGCCCAAGTACTTCTATTTGTTATACTAGTAGCATTATGACAAAGTAAAGTCTGTAGGACATTAATATTGAATACTAATTCTGTTCCACTTCCAATGGTGGGGGTGCAATTCTTATAGATCCGTATTTGTTGAGTTGGAGTCAAAGACTCAAAACCCTCACCGGCATTACAACATGTTAAATTCACCTTAGCGGTAATATTCGCAGTTCCGTGCATATTGTGTAACATATATGCTACTTGAAATGAGGTGGCCCCACGGGGGCCTATCCATGCATATCCTTCCACTGTTACATTAGCTATGTTACAGTTCTGTCCTTCTGGGCAAATAAAGTCATCTTGTTTTCGTTCTTTTGCGCTTTCCTTCCACAACCACCTTATCCGACTGGTGTTTTGACTTTGGATTTGAGTACCCGGTGTTCATCCTTCAACTTTCACCAAACACTCGCTTCCAAGGATTCCAATAATTCCACATATTCCCAGAAATATCTGTTAGGGAAAAAAAAAAAAACAAAGCATGATTTTATTCACGCAAATAACATTTTTCCTGGGGAACATATTCCCATTTCTCCACTCCTGGTCTCATGATTAGCAAAGTACGATCCTTGCCCACAGCAATGACTTCAGCCGCCGATGGCGGTCCTTGAGGACTCTGTACCCAAATTCTAGCTCCTACATTGGTCACATCTGATGACCCGAATGCTTTATCCCCCCGTAAGGAGAGTTCTAGTGGAGCTTGTCCTTCGATGGCTTGATCTAAACTAATAGGTATTACCAACATTTGAGCCATCTTCTGTCCTTTAGAGATAACTAGCAGCTCTTGTCCTAGATTGGACATAATAACTTTAATTTCTCCTTGATAATCAGCATCAATTACTCCTCCCACCACTTTGGCCCCTCTTAAAGCAAAACTAGACCGAGTTGCCAACTGACCATAATGTCCTTTAGGCATTTGACATCCCAATCCTGTTAGTATAGGAACAGTCTTACCTGGAGGTACAATAGTCACTTCTATTGCACTGAGATCCAATCCCGCAGATAGGGGAGTTGCTCTTTCAGGAATTTTAGCCTCTTTATTCATCTTCCACCAAGTAATTGTATGTACAATATGAGTTTCGTGTATGGTAAGGTTGGGTGTCAGCATTCTCATCAATGGTGTCATGGAATCAGTAATTGGCCTATTGTTGATAATTTGTAAAGCCTCACTTAGATTGTCTCTCCACTGGCCATATCCTCCTTCCTTATTGTGTATCTTTTTCAGAGTAGACTTCAAGAGTCCATTCATCCTTTCCACTAACCCTGCAGCTTGGGGATAGTAAGGCATATGATATACCCATTGGACATTATGCTCATTAGCATAATCCTTTATCTGTTGACCAGTGAAGTGTGACCCATTGTCAGTCTGTATCTGCAGTGGAACACCATAGTATTGTGTGATAATCTCTAATGTACGTAATGTGCTCCATTGTGTGGCTGCTTTGCAAGGGAATCCTATCATAAGTCCTGAGTAGGTATCTACTGCTGTGCAGACATATTTACATCCCCTACTCTCAGTGAGTGGACCAATGAAATCCATCTGCCAAATTTGAGCTGGTAATTGTCCTCGAGCTATGTGTCCCATTACTGTGTGTGGAACTTCCTTTTTTTGTGAATGCTGGCATACTGGACACTGTGCAATGAGTTGTTTTATAATGTCCATGGTTAGTGGAACACCTCTTTCTTGGGCCCACCTGTAAGTGGCTTTTTCTCCAAGGTGTCCACTCTTGTTGTGCGCCCAAACAGCTGTACCTTGCAGCCATTTTCCTTTTTCTTGATCAACCTCAGAAGTCTGTCTAATGGCGGCGGCTTTATCTGCTTCAGAATTAAACAGACGATCAAGTGAGTCAGCAGACATATGTGCATCAACATGAAAAACAGTAGTAAGTGTGATTTGAACCATTTCTTCTATAAATTCCCACACCTCCTTACCCCACACTTCCTTACCATGTATTAACCAACCATATTTCTTCCATCCCATCATCCAAGTTGCAAGACCATTAGCCACAGACCATGAGTCTGTGAAAAGGTGACACTCTTTCCCTTGTTCAAAACTCAATGCCAGAAAGATAGCATACAATTCTGCATATTGGCTACTTTTACCGTGACCTTCCATAACCAAATGTTTTCCAGTTTCGGGTTATAAGCCACACTCTTCCAGTGTCGCTTTCCATTGACATATCGAGCTGACCCATCAGTGAACCAAGCATGTTGCTGTTGTTGTTCTGTTAAATCTTCATAAGATTTTCCCCATTTTACAGGGGACTCTTCCAGGACAGTTGGTTTCACAGGGGATTTGATTTCTTCCCCTATTTCAGCTATTTTCTCATGGAGGGAGGCCATCCCGCCTTCTCCTTTCTTTGCTCTTTCAGAAATGTACCATTTCCATTTTATGATACTTTGTTCCTATGCATATCCTACCCTATTGATTTTAGGGTTAGACAATACCCATTGCATTATAGGTATTGCTTGTCTTAATAAGACTTCATGTCCTAAAGTTAGCTGTTCTGTTTCTACCAATGCCCAATAACAAGCTAGCAATTGTTGTTCTAATGGAGTATACTTTTCTCCAGCATCAGGGAGTTTTCGATTCCAAAATCCTAAGGGGACTCTTTTTCCCCTTGTTTTTGCCATAATGACCAATTTGCATACATATTTTGTACTGATACATGCAATTCTACACTCCCCGCTGTCATTAGCCATAAATCTACAGCTTGCTGTATGGCCTCTTTTACCATTTCAAAGGCGGTTTGTTGTTCTTCCCCCCAATGAAATTCATATTTCTTCCTCGTAACTTTATACAAAGGGGACAGCATCTGTCCTAAATGAGGTATATGCTGTCTCCAAAATCCAAATAGCCCAATATAAGATTGAGTCTCTTGCTTAGACTTGGGAGTAGGGAAATTAATAATCTTCTGTTTTACTTTTGGTAAAATTTCCCTATGTCCTTTATTCCATTGTATTCCAAGAAATTTTACAACTTGAGCCGGTCCTTGGACCTTTGCTTCATTTATTTCCCATCCTTTGCTCCTCATATGCACCAAAAGTTTTTCCAATTGTGATTTCACTGCCTGCTCTTCATTTCCTTGTATCATTATATCATCAATATAGTGTGAAATTTGCATATCTGAGGGCAAGGAGAACTGATCTAGATGTTCTGCCACCGTCCGGTGACAAATAGTAGGGCTATGAAGCCATCCTTGAGGCAATCTGGTCATTGTATACTGTCGACCTAACCAGGTAAAAGCAAATTGATCCTGCGCCTTTTCCTCTATTGGAATTGTAAAGAAGGCATTAGCCAAATCAATCACTGCATACCAAGTTCCATTATGACTCTGTATATTTTCTATTATAGTGATAGTATCTGGCACTGCAGCTGTTAATGGAGGGGTACATTTGTTCAGTTCCCTGTAATCCACTGTCATACGCCAGGAGCCATCACTCTTGTTAACTGGCCAGACTGGATTATTCCATGCAGTAGTAGTGGTACGCATGACTCCTGCGTCCACCAGATTTTTAATTGTTTCAGTAATCTCTTTGTGTCCCCCTGGTATTCGATACTGTTTCATTGCCACCATTTTGGTAGCAGGAGGGATATGTACAGGGGGCATTTTTACTTTTCCTACCGTTACAGGTCTCATTTGTATTTCTGCCCTTTTTACTCCAAAGGAGAATTTGCCAGCCGATAAATTTAAAGTCATTCCTTTTAAAACATCAATTCCCAATATATATTCCGGAATGGGTACTACTAAAACACGGTAATTTCTTATCGGTAGATTTCCTATTTTCAAAGCAACTTGTGTTTGTACTCCGGTGATTACCTGTCCTCCTAGTCCGGCAATTTTAATTTTTGGACCTTTGAATTTTGTGGGAATACTTTTTCTTTATTAATTTTTCCTCTTCTCTTGCGATATTTATTTTGAGCAACTATGATAGCAGCTTTCTCTGCTACACTCTGGTAATGTTCCAACTTATCTTTGAGCAGACGGGTATTGCAATCCAGCACCACTTTCTGCCCTCCTAGCTCTGCAACTTTTTGTTCCAATTGAGAGCACTTCCTCTGCATTTGTTGATTCCGCTCATGCATCGCGCGATATGCACTGAGCAGAATCCAAGTTCGTCGCCCAAGCGACACAACATCTCCCGCCTTGGCGGGGACACCCCTGAGTACATTAACAACATCCTGGGTTGACTGCATCACCTGCCTTTGCAGGGAAAACCTCGAGTAACTAAACAACATCGAGGGGTTATTTGCATCACCTGCCTTTGCAGGGATCCCCATGAGTAAACCAACAACATCATGGGTTAACTGCATCACCTGCCTTTGCAGGGAAAACCTCGAGTAACTAAACAACATCGAGGGGTTATCTGCATCACCTGCCTTTGCAGGGATCCCCATGAGTAAACCAACAACATCATGGGTTAACTGCATCACCTGCCTTTGCAGGGAAAACAAATCCACATACGCCATCCTAAAGACTCTACATCACACCTGAGTACTTTAACAACATCAGTGGGTTCACTACCTTTAAGCTTACTAGACCACTGTTCCGCCAGTCCAGAACTGCTCAACTCATGTGCCAATATATTATACGGTGCTTCAGTCCAACCGGGCACATCCACAACATCCTCCTGCTTTTCCCTTCGTTTCTTAAACCTATTGAAAAAGAAAAAAAAAAAAAGAGATCCTGCCGACTACGCCAATTTATGTCTTACCGAATTTTCACTTTGAGAGGGGCAAGCCCCTTACTTACATCGCTCACTAATATACTAATTAGGCAAAAAGACTACTAGGTCTTTATTTCGGTAGAACAATTTATATTTTATTAATAATAATATAACAGAATGACTTAGGTAACACTTTGATATGTGTGTTATAGGCACATGAATTATAGCAGCACTAGTCTAACATTACATTGATTATCATCATCATCTATAAAATAGAGAAAAGTAAGCATCAATACGTTTGCCGGATATTGTAGCATCACTTCTCCCTCGGGGGGGGGGGGCTCGACGGGTAAGAAGGAAACATCCAGTTAACACAACATCACAGAAGTTATGCGTCCATAAAGCCTTCTGGAAACGTCCCCCCCTACCAGTGAAAGTCCCCTTTGTTTTATATTGTTTATAATCAGATATCAGTTCAACCATGCGCAGTACACTTTCTGCAAGCAATGCTTATATAACATGTTCACGCTTGGCGCCTGTGTGGTTAATCCTTGAGCTCGTGGCCAACTCGTGTTACGCAGGTGCATTGCGGTTGTTTATCACTCAACCTACCGTGTTCTCATCATATCTCTTAACAGGTCATGTATCGGTCAAGTTCAGTTCTTCTAAACTTGTGCTGAATTACTGCAAAAAGGAATAATAAGACCCATGATCATATGAGCACCTATCTGCTTCATACATACACCATACATATCACATATATATCACAGACAGTATATGTGCGGATGTGCGGACAACGTGGCCGGGGGGGTCAGGACGCATGAGGCCTCTCTTCCGGCGTCCCTGGGCAGTCTCTTGGTGCGTCCAGCGTCGTCAGGCACCAGGTGACGTCGGGGGGCGGAGCAGACGAGCGTTTCCGGGTTACCAAGGCGGCCCCCATCAGAAACCAGTGGTGGAGGCCTGTTCACCTGTGGGGGCGGGGTAGCCGGGGCAGAAGGCGCGGCATCACCTGCTGACCTGGATACTGGGAGGGGAGCATTTAAGGTGAGTCTATGCACAGCCTCATGCTTCTGGCCCATTTTTTGAAAGATGGAAAGTGAGCAACAGCAGCAGGTTCCACAGGGCTATTCCATTCGAAGGGGAATACCTTTTTGGCCCGGTCTTGGATCAACTGCTGGAGAAGGTGGGAGATGAAAAGAAAAAATTCCCCAATCCTCCTCTTCTTACCGTCGTCCCTTCAGCAGGAGAAAGTATGGTCAGCAAAGTTCTACAAGAGACCGTTTCAAGTGGGATGATAGGAGAAAGAGAGGTACGGGTTTTATGTTCAGGCGTTCTTCAGGAGAGCGCAAAAAAACCATCCCAATGACTAGAGGTCCCCATAGGTGGTAGATTGTCGGCCTTCTATCCAGCTTGGTCGCAAATTACCAACAGTAACTTGGTAAAGGGTGTGATATCGGCAGGACTGAAGTTTGAGTTCCTTTCAATACCAGCGGATAATTTCAGAGTGACTCCCCTTTGCTCCTCTCACTTAGAATAGTCGGCCCTGGAGGCAGAGATTGCCAAATTATGTCTCAAGAGAGTCCTGGTGGTGGTTCCGGAATCCTACAGGGGGAGAGGGTTTTATTCTCCCCTGTTCTTGGTTCAGAAACCGGAAAACTCCTTCAGAACCATCATCAACCTCCGTTCTCTCAATTAGTTTTTGGTTACACACAACTTTAAAATGGAAACGATTGACTCGGCAATAAAAATGGTGCTTCAAAACTGTTTCATGGTGGCTTTAGATTTTAAAAGACTCATACTACCATGTACCTATTCATGCAGATTACCAGCGTTTCTTGAGGGTAGCAGTGTCCATAGGAGGCATAGTTTGACATTTCCAGTATAGTGCCTGTATAGAGCCCTCCCCTTTGGACTCTCAAGTCTTCACAAAGGTAGTTGCTGAAGTCATGGCCCATTTGCGAGAGTCTAACGTTTTGATTGTCCCCGATTTGGATGACTTTTTAATTATAGGCAATTCAGCTGATCATTCCACTCTGGAGCATTAAGGTTGGCTAGCAAACTCCGAAAAACCCCACTTACAGCCCCTAAAAGTTCAGCAGTTTCTCGGTTTCATTTTAGACTCAGAAACTGAGGAATGTCGTCTACCATCTGACAAGATTATTGACATCCGTTACCAGGTGCTGCAGGTGGTAAATAGACCCTCTATGTCCCTCAGAAAAGCCATGTCCCTATTGGTGTTCATTATCTTCCTGTATTCTGGCCGTCAAGTGGGCTCAGTCCACAATAGGATCCTGCAGAAGGAAGTTTTACTTAATGATAGGATCCTAGGGGGGTTCCTGCAGTGAAAATTAACATTAAGTCCTTTAGCAATAAAGTCCCTAAAATGGTGGCTTAACAAAGATAACGGCCTAAGGAGCTCCCTGGGAAAATCGCATATCCCGTATAATAACCACGGACGCTAGTCCCTCCGGGTGGGGGGCCATATGGGGGACATTGTAGTCCAAGGTCGATGGGATCATCGAGTCGAGAGTTCTTCAAACCTGAAGGAATTATCGGCGATAGAACTTTCAGTCAAAAATTCAGAATTCAGTCAGAATTCTATCGGACAACCAAGTGGCGGTGGCTTACATCAACCACCAAGGGGGAACCCAATCCAAGGCCTTGATGGAAGTAGCAGAACATCTTTTCCAGGTGGCGGAAAGACATTTTCTATCTTTAACAGCGCTACATATAAGAGAGAAAGACAATACCAAAGCGGACTATCTAAGCCGCAACACACTAAGTCAGGGAGAATGGACTCTAAATCAACAGATTTTTTACAACCAGATTGTCCACATGTGGGGTCAACCGGAAGTAGACCTTTTTGCACCAGAAAAAACAGAAAGGTAAAGCAGTTCCGTTCTCTGAACCCGGGGGAAAAAACTCTTATAGTAGACTCCTGTTATGAATGGGTCACCGCGGAGAAAAAAGCACAACAAGCTAAGTCACAGAAAACCAGAGGGATTGGTAACTATGCAGATTCCTGATCTTACAACACAACTAGCAGTAGGCATGGAGCGTGCCTACAATGTTCCTAGACGCCTCGTCACGGCCGGAGGACTAAATAAGCCTAAAGAAAGAAAAGGGAAAACTAACTGCCCCAGAGCAGACCCCAAAGGAATAGATAGCCCCCACACATGTATTGACGGTGAAACAAGATGAAGGCACAAACACAGGCAGGAAAATAGGCTGAGCAAAGGATGGGGCCCAAAGTAACAAGACAGGAAAGGAAAGACACTGTTAACAACCTGCAAAAAATCCTACAAAAATCATGTCCAAAACTTCTGATATCAAAATTATCCCTGAAGTCACTAGACTTCTCCCACTATATCAGCACTCTGAAATATTCTGAGACTGAGCAAAAAGAGACCGAACTAGTAAGGGACAAAAAGCCAATTGGCAAAATACTGATAAATAAGAGTGGAAATTCAGCACAGCCCCCAGCAGGGGCTGGCTGACCACACCAAAAAACTGAATAGACCAACAAAATCAAGTGTGAACATTAGAAGAAAAACTTAGCTTTAGATGACTGGAGCAGAGCTGAAAACCAAGAGCTGACAAGCCAGAAGGAATCACCAGCAACTGAATAGGGCGTCGGATGTCTTAAATCCAATCTGAGACTCCTGAGATCCAATCGTCATCCTCATTCTCAGGTGGCAGATTTCCACCGATCAAATCAGCCTCTCTACCTCCTGTTACCACCAGAGGGAGTCTGGAAGGAGAACTCACAATTGGTGAACCAGAGAATGAACTCACAACAGTACCCCCCTTGAGGAGGGGTCACCGAACCCTCATCCACGCCACCAGGCCGATCAGGATGGGTCCGGTGAAAGGCATGAACCAATCTATTGGCATGAATATCAGAGGCAGAGACCCAAGAATTATCCTCCTGACCATAACCCTTCCATTTGACCAAATACTGGAGTCTTGTCTAAACAAATGAGAATCTAATATTTTCTCTACCTCATATTCCACATTGCCTTCAACCAACACAGGGTCAGGAGGTGCTGCCATAGGAACCACTGGCTCAACAAACCTCTTCAACAGAGATTTGTGAAATACGTTATGGATCTTGAACGTAACTGGAAGAGCCAATCGAAACGAAACAGGATTAAGAATTTCCAAAATCTTATAAGGACCAATAAATCTTGGCTTAAATTTAGGAGATGCAACCTTCATAGGAATATTCTTAGACGACAACCAAACCGTATCACCCACATTAAACCGGGGACCAATGGTCCTATGCCGGTTGGAAAATCGCTGGGCCTTTTCCTGAGAGAGTGACAACTTATCCACCACTTGGTCCCATATCTGCTGCATTCTCTTAACCACAGTGTCCACACCTGGGCAGGACGAAGATTTCACTTGCCCTGAAGAGAATCGAGGATGAAACCCAAAAATACAGAAAAAGGGTGACATCAAAGTGGCAGAACTAGCTCTATTGTTCAGTGCGAATTTGGCCAAGGGCAAAAATGAGAACCAATCATCCTGATCAGCAGATATAAAACATCTCAAATAAGACTCCAAGGTCTGGTTTGTTCTCTCAGTCTGTCCATTGGTCTGGGGATGAAACGCGGAGGAGAAGCATAACGGATTTCCCAGATTGGAACAAAAGGCTTTCCAGAATCTGGAAACAAACTGGACTCCTCTGTCGGACACAATATTCTCAGGAATCCCATGTAACCAAACCACCTGTTGTAAAAACAAGGGCACCAACTCAGCGGAAGATGGCAACTTTGGGAGTGGTACAAGATGGACCATCTTCGAAAATCTATCACAAATCACCCAGATAACAGTCATTCTCTGAGAGACAGGAAGATCAGAAATAAAATCCATTGAGATATGGGTCCATGGCCTCTTGGGCACCGGCAAGGGCATCAGCAACCCACTAGAACGAGAACAGGGTTTAGACCGAGAACAAGTCCCACAGGACTGTACAAAATTCCTGACGTCACGAGATAAGGCAGGCCACCAAAAGGACCGACTCACCAAATCTCTGGTACCAAAAATACCTGGATGACCAGCCAATGCGGAGCAATGAATTTCAGACATCACTCTCTTTCTCCACTGGTCAGGAACATACAATTTTCCCATAGGGCAACGCTCAGGTTTATCCTCCTGAAATTCCTCCAAGGCGTGTCTCAAATCGGGCGAAATGGCAGAAAGAACTACCCCCTCACCTAGGATAGTAGTAGGCTCGGTCACACTAAGAGAATCGGCAAAGAAACTCCTAGAAAGGGCGTCTGCCTTTACATTCTTAGTGCCCGGAAGAAAAGAGACCATAAAATTAAAACGCGTGAAAAACAAGGCCCATCTAGCCTGTCTAGGATTCAAGCGTTTAGCTGACTCCAGATAAATCAAATTCTTGTGATCGGTGAGGACCAAAACTTGATGTCTAGCTCCCTCCAACCAATGTCTCCACTCCTCAAATGCCCACTTCATGGCCAACAACTCCCGTTTCCCCACGTCATAGTTGCGTTCAGATGGGGAGAACTTTCGAGAAAAGAAGGCACAGGGATTCATCTTAGAAGTCACAGGGTCTTTTTGGGACAAAACAGCTCCTGCACCAATCTCAGAAGCATTTACCTCCACCTGAAATGGAAGTGAGACATCAGGTTGCCGTAAAACTGGAGCTGAAGTAAATCTCTGCTTAAGCTCCTGAAATGCTGAGATAGCCTCAGGATACTAATTCAGTACATCAGCGCCCTTCTTGGTCAGATCAGTCAGTGGTTTGACAATACCAGAAAAATTACCTATAAATTTACGATAGAAATTAGCAAAACCCCAAAACTTCTGGAGGGCCTTCAAAGAAGTAGGCTGAACCCAATCTTAACTGGCCTGTACCTTGGCCGGGTCCATTTCAATAGTCGATGGAGATGAGATAAATCCCAAAAATGAAATCCTCTGAACACCAAAGAGGCATTTCGATCCCTTAACAAACAGGAAATTCTCCCTCAAAATCCGGAACACAGTCCGGACGTGTTCCACATGAGAATCCCAATCACTAGAAGAGATCAAAATATCATCCAGATAGATGATCAAAAACTTATCCACAAGGTCACGGAAAATATCATTCATAAAGGACTGGAAGACAGAAGGGGCATTAGAGAGCCCAAAAGGCATCACCAGGTACTCAAAATGTCCCTCCGGAGTATTAAATGCCGTCTTCCATTCATCCCCATGCTTGATGCGAATAAGATTATACGCCCCCTGAGGTCAAGCTTAGTAAACCAGCAGGCACTCTGATTTATTCTCCAGAATTAAGACATCAGAGGTAACGGGTACTGATATTTAACCGTCATCTTGTTAAGGGAACGATAATCAATACACGGTCTTAATGAACCATCTTTCTTGGCCACAAAAAAAAACCCAGCACCTAAAGGTGACGATGATGGTCTAATATGACCCTTCTCCAATGACTCCTTAATATAAGATCGCATAGCATCATGTTCGGGTACTGATAAGTTGAAAAGCTGACCCTTGGGAAATTTACACCCAGGCATCAACTCAATTGCACAGTCATAACTCCTATGAAGAGGCAAAGACGCAGACTTGCTCTCACTAAATGCATCAGAAAAATCGGCTAGATAATCAGGAATATCATGAGACTGAGGAGAGGTGGAGAAAACAGGAGCGTCCCTAAGAACACACTGACATCCCCAACTCACCACAGACCCAGATTTCCAATCCAAAACTGGATTATGAGTTTGCAACCAAGGAAAACCCAGAACAATAGTATCATGCATATTATGCAGCACCAAAAATTTACAATTTTCTTGGTGGTCTGGGGCAACTCGCATTGTCACCTGGGTCCAAAACTGAGGTTTCTTCTCCGCCAAAGGAGTAGCATCAATACCCCTCAAAGGAATAGGCGTCCGCAGCGGCGTCATGGAAAAACCACAACGTTTAGCAAAGTCCAAATCCATTGGATTCAACGCTGCTCCTGAATCCACAAAAGCCTTCATGGAAAACGTGGATAAGGAGCAGATCAGAGTAATTGCCAAAAGAAACTTAGGTTGTATACTGCCCACAGCAAATGTGTGTGCAAAACGTTTCTCTCGTTTTGGGCAGACAGAAATAATATGAGAGGCGTCTCCACAGAAAAACCACAGCTTATTACGCCTTCTAAACTCCTGACGTTGCGCCCTAGACAAAACCCCATCACATTGCATAGGTTCAGACGTTTGTTCAAAAGGTGGCAGCGCCTCCCGTGTAGTTTTACGTTCACGTAAACACCGATCAACTTGAATGGCTAATGACATTGAATCATCCAGACCAGAGGGAACAGGAAATCCCACCATAACATCTTTTACGGTCTCTGATAAACCCTTCCGAAAGAGAGCTGCCAATGCACTATCATTCCATGTAGTAAGGACCGCCCACTTTCGGAATTTTTGACAGTATAACTCTGCAGAATCCTGACCCTGGTTTAATGCCAACAGGGTTCTCTCAGCTTGATCAACAGCCTTAGGTTCATCATACAACAACACCAAGGCTTGAAAAATTGCATCCACATTAGTCAAAATAGGATTTTCAGGTGTCAGAGAAAAAGCCCAATCCTGGAGATCGCCGCGCAGCAAGGAGATGACAATTTTAACCTGCTGCACAGAGCTCCCCTATGAGTTAGGCTTCAAGGCCATAAATAATTTACAATTATTCTTAAAATTTAGAAATTTAGACGGATCCCCAGAAAACACATCAGGAGTAGGGATCTTAGGTTCAGCAGCATGTGACTGAATGAGGTAGGTGGAAATTCCCTGCATTTCAGCAGCTCCACACGATCAGACAATTGCTTAATCTCCATTAGGAAAAAGAAAAAAAAATCCTCCTACGGCCCCAGAGAAAAAAAAGGAAAAAATAAAAAAATAAAAATTCTGACACTTTTTTTTTTTTTTAAACAACTTTTTCCTGCTTTTGAGTACCCTAGAATCTGCGGTATGACTGGTGATTCTGTTATGAATGGGTCACCAAGGAGAAAAAAGCACAACAAGCTAAGTCATAGAAAACCAGAGAGGTTGGTAACTATGCAGCATGCCTACGATGTTCCTAGACGCCTCGTCACGGCCGGAGGACTAAATAAGCCTAAAGCAAGAAAAGGGAAAACTAACTGCCCCAGAGCAGACCCCAAAGGAATAGATAGCCCCCACACATGTATTGACGGTGAAACAAGATGAAGGCACAAACACAGGCAGGAAAATAGGCTGAGCAAATGATGGGGCCCAAACTAACTAGACAGGAAAGGAAAGACACTGTCAACAACCTGCAAAAAATCCTACAAAAATCATGTCCAAAACTTCTGATATCAAAATTATCCCTGAAGTCACTAGACTTCTCCCACTATATCAGCGCTCTGAAATATTCTGAAACAGAGCAAAAAGAGACCGAACTAATAAGGGACAAAAAGCCAATTGGCAAAATACTGATAAATAAGAGTGGAAATTCAGCACAGCCCCCAGCAGGGGCTGGCTGACCACACCAAAAAACTGAATTGAAAAAAGTGTGAACATTAGCAGAAAAAATTAGCTTTAGATGACTGGAACAGAGCTGAAAACCAAGAGCTGACCAGCAACTGAATAGGGCGTCGGCTGTCTTAAATCCAATCTGAGACTCCTGAGATCCAATCGTCATCCTCATTCTCAGGTGGCAGATTTCCACCAATCAAATCAGCCTCTCTACCTCCTGTTACCACCAGAGGGAGTTTGGAAGGAGAACTCACAACTGGTGAACCAGAGAATGAACTCACAACAGACTCCTTCCTGAAAAAGTGGGACTTCAACCTGGCCTACGCGTTCCCTCCGTTATCCCTGTTACCTCTGGTGGTGAGGAAGATTAGAGAGGACACGGCAAGATTTATACTGATTGCCCCTTTCTTGCCCAGACGGGCTTGGTTCTCATGGCTAAGAACTATGGCAGTCTGTGATCTCTGGGTACTGCCGGATCTGCCAGATCTCCTCTTCCAGGGACCAATCAACCATCTACAAGTAGCGGGGCACCACATGATGGCGTGGGGTTTCAAAGGGCATTGTTGAGGGATAGAGGATTCTCCCCGAGTCTAATAGCCACTCTTCTAAAAAGTAGGAAGGCAATTTCAACAAATATCTATGCCAGGACCTGGAGAAAATTTTTGACCACTTCTGAGTTTAGGGCAGAAGAGGGGTTACCTATAGGCCAGATTCTGGAATTTCTGCAGAATTGTCTAGAATTAAGGCTTGCCACTAGTACCCTGAAAGTGCAGGTTTCCGCCCTTGGTGCATTATTCAACTGTAATATAGCTAAGAATTACTGGGTCTCCATATTTATCAAAGCAGCTGGCAGATCTAGGCCCATACATAAAGGAAGGTGTGTACCATGGGACTTGAACTTAGTCCTTACGGCTTCGTTTGAACCCATGGTATCTGCCTCGATCAAGGTCTTATCCCTCAAAGTTGCTTTTTTAGTAGCTATTACTTCAGCGCGTAGAATAAGTGATATCCAAGCACTCTCTAGAATTCCTCCATACACGCAGATTTTAGATGAAAGGGTAGTGCTTAGACAAGACCCCGCATACCTGCCCAAAGTTGCCTCGGACTTCCATAGGTCACAAGAGATAGTCCTCCCCTCCTTCCTCCCTAACCCTACTAATCAGAAAGAGGACAAGCTTCACACGTTGGATGTTAGGAGATGTCAACTTGAGTATCTATCTGTCACTAATCCCTGGAGAAGGGGAAATGCCTTGTTTATATCCTTCCGGGGCCCTAGGAAAGGTTTTAGGGTTTCGAAATGTACGTTAGCAAGATGGATTAGGGAGGTTATCTCTCTAGCTTATACAGCAGATGGCGGTCCGGCTCCACAGAATCTAAGGGCGCATTCCACTCGAGCCATGGCGTCCTCTTGGGCAAAAAGATCTGGAGTGTCCATTGATCAAATATGTAAGGCAACCACATGGTCATCCCCTTCCACCTTTTGTAATCATTATAGGCGGGACATGGGTGCTTCCTCAGATCTCACCTTCGGGTTAAGGGTGCTGCAGGCTGTAGTCCCTCCCTAAGATAGTGTTTATATCTCTGTAATTCTCTCGTGGTGCTGTCATGGGGTCCAAATAAAGCATTTAGTTACGTACCGGTAATGGTTATTTTTCGGATACCCATGACAGCGCCCTTAGTTCCCTCCCTTCACGCATGGGTGCGGACATCCTCTGCTCATAAGTGGTCACGTCTGTGAGATTGTTCAGGTTTTCGTGAATAGTTGTATAGATTCTGTATATATTGTGTAGATATTGGTGTATATTTTGTATATTTTCTGTGTCATTAATCATGGAGGTCCTCAAGCTCTGTAATACAATTGATGCGTGGGAGAGGTGCCGCCCTTTTTGTATCTGTAGGTTTCCTGTTCCTGAAGGGCGGATCCCCCCTCTCGTGGTTCTGTCATGGGTATCCGAAAAATACCGTTACGTAACTAAATGCTATTTCATTGGATTCTTTATGATTTTCCATCATCTCCTCATTCAGGTCCCACAATACTGGACCCTTTCAGTGGAGATCTTATATATAAGAGAATTTTCCTGACTGACTTGTCAAGGATGGATATGGACAGAGACAAAATGGCGGAGAAGATATTACACCTCACCCAAGAGATTCTCTTCCGAATTACTGGAGAGGTGAGAGATCCTGATGATGTCACATTACATCATTCTTATCTATGGGAATAACAGATGGACAGAACTGGAGAGGTGAGGACTCTGGAAATGTCTGTATTGAGATTTATTAATGTGTCTTTCCATAACCAGGATTACACAGTAGTGAAGAAGACCTCTATTGAGCGCTGTCAGGACCCTGTGTCTGAGGGATGGGGAAGACCCCTGAGCTCAATCACGGGGCCTCCACCTCACCCTCTGATACATGAGGACATCAATGACCAGAAGATCCTAGAACTCGCCTACGAGATGACTGAGCTGCTTACTGGAGAGGTGACACTGCTGGGAATGCTGGGACATTATACAGTAATGCTATGAAGGGATCGGGGGATGATGGTATCATTGTATGTGTCAGGTTCCTATAAGGTGTCAGGATGTCGCCGTCTATTTCTCCATGGAGGAGTGGGAGTATTTAGAAGGACATAAAGATCTGTACAAGGACGTCATGATGGAGGATCCCCAGCCCCTCACATCACCAGGTGATAGACAGGACTAAATACTCACGGCCTATAATTATCTGTGGGTAAAAAAATGAATTCAGTCCCTGTATGTGTTTCCTCCAGATATATCTAGTAAAAGGACAACACCAGAGAGATGTCCCCGTTCTCTCCTCCCACAGGACTGTAAACAAGAAGATCCCGATGTTCCTCAGGATCATCAGGTAGATGGAGAGAAGGTGTCATGAGATCTCCCCTATGATGTGTAGACGGCTGTGAAGGTCTTGTGCTCAGTCTTGTTTTATCCACCAGTATTATATGTTTTATAGTTGTGTAATGAGAATGGTGGAGATGGCAGGATTAGAGCTGATCATAGATGGGACTTCTCCATCTGTCTGTGACTTTTACAATATGTGTTTCAGGGTGAAGATCTGACCCATATTAATACTACAGAGATATATGTGAGAAGTGATGAGAGGTGTAAAGAAGAGATTTCAACAGATAACCGCTCAGGTGAGTAGTAGACTCTCTATTATTCACCGTTTGGTAGAATTTTGTTTTCGATTTTGCAGACTTTTTATTGAATTTGTACTCTGTTTTGTGAACCTACCTCACAAGCAGCTCTCTTCACAGCAGTTTATTATGCAATTGGTGGGGTTCTCAGGACCTGGAAATTTACCAATCTGCTGGCACTTAAAGGCACATTACAACTAAGAAGCTAAGTTGCAGCTTCACATGAGCAACGAGATGGCGTTAATCGGTTGCGGCATGGCATAAGAGCGCACTATAGGGCATTAACCCCTTAAGGACCAAGCCATTTTGTAGGTTAATGACCAGGCCTTAATTTTGAAAATCGGACCACTGTCACTTTATGAGGCTATAACTCTGGAACGCTGTAACGGATCCCGCTGATTCAGAGACTGTTTTTTCATGAGATATTGTACTTCATGTTAGTGGTAAAATGTCTTATGTCACTTGTGTTTATTTATGAAAAAAACAGAACTATGGCGAAAATGTTTAAAATTTTGCAATTTTCAAACTTTTAATTTTTATGCCGTTAAATCAGAGAGATATGTCACAAAAAATAGTTAATAAATAACATTTCCCACATGCCTACTTTACATCAGCACAATTTTGGAACCAAAATTTTTTTTGTTAGGAAGTTCTAAGGGTTAAAAGTTGACCAGCGATTTCTCATTTTTCCAACAAAATTTACAAAACCATTTTTTAGTGACCAACTCACATTTGAAGTGAGTTTGGGTGTCAATATAACAGAAAATACCCAAAAGTGACACCATTCTAAAAACTGCATCCCTCAAGGTGTTCAAAACCACAATCAAGAAGTTTATTTACCCTTTAGGTACTTAACAAGAACTGAAGCAATGTGGAAGAAAAAAAATGAACATTTAACTTTTTTCCCCCCAATTTTTTTTTTTTGGACACAATTTTTTTATTTTGCCAAAGGTATCAGGAGAAAATGAACCACAATATTTGTTGTGCAATTTCTCCTGAGTACAGCGATACCCCAAGTGTGGAGGAAGACCAATCTTTAGGCGCACGGCAGTGCTCAGAAAGGAAGGAGCATCATTTGAGATTTTGAATGTCAAATTGGCTGGAATCGAGAGCGGATGCCATGTCGTGTTTGGAGAGCCCCTGATGTAGTTAAACAGTGGAAACCCCCCATAAGTGACTCCATTTTGGAAACTAGACCCCCCCCAAGGAACTTATCTAAATGTGTGGTGAGCACTTTGAACCCCCAAGGGCTTCACAGGTTACAACTTAGAGCCGTAAAATTAAAAAATCATATTTTTTTCCAAAAAAATGATCTTTTCACACTCGATTCTTATTTTCCCAAGGGTAACAGGACCCCAAAAGTTATTGTGCAATTTGTCCTGAGTATGCTGATACCCCATATGTGGGGGTAAACCACTATTTGGATCCATGGCTCGGAATGGAAGCAGCGCCATTTGATATGCTGGAATATTTAGCAGTTGTCATGTTGCGTTTGGAGAGCCCCTGATGTGCCTAAACAGTGGAAACCCCCACAAGTGAACCCATTTTGGAAACGACCCCCCCAAGGAGCTTATCTAGATGTGTGGTGAGCACTTTGAACCCCAAGTGCTTCACTGAAGTTTATAACGTAGAGCCGTGAAAATAAAAAATCATATTTTTTTCCACAAAAATGATCTTTTTGCCCCCAAATTTTTATTATCAGAAGGGTAACAGGAGAAATAGGACCCCCAAAGTTGTTGTGTAATTTGTCCTGAGTACGCTGATACCCCATGTGTGGGGTGGAACCACTGTTTGGGCGCATGGCAGAGCTCAGTAGGGAAGGAGCGCCGTTTTGGAATGCAGACTTTGATGGCATGTTCTGCGGGTGTCATGTTGCATTTGCAGAACTCCTGATGTGCCTAAACAGTGAAAACTCCCCACAAGTGACCCATTTTGGAAACTAGACCCCCCAAGGAGCTTATCTAGATGTGTGGTGAGCACTTTGAACGCCAAGTGCTTCACATAAGTTGATAACGTAGAGCAGTGAAAATAGAAAAATCATATTTTTTCCACAAAAATGATCTTTTTGCCCCAAAAACTTTTATTTTCACAAGGGTAACAGGAGAAATTAGACCCACAAAGTTGTTGTGCAATTTGTCCTGAGTACGCTGATACCCCATTTGTGGGGGTAAACCACTGTGATCGCCTTACTGCGATCTTTGAGAGGCAGAATGAACAAATCCACAAAAGTTGAAGAACTGGTTTTATTTTTTATGCCGTTCCTCTTGCGGTATTAGTGATTAGGCGACTTTATTCCTCGGGTCGATGCGATTACAGATTTATACCTTTATTCATGTTTAGCTTCTGTCACACACTTAAAGACGTTTTTTTAAAAAAAAAAAAAATTGGAAAATGACGTTTTCAGCGGTACCATGTTTATTTATATCCATCCTTTTGATCTCGTGTTATTGCACTTTTTTCAAGCCGTCCACTGCTGTGTCTCCTGGGTCTTTGCAGTGACGTTCATTATAGGGCGCGCACTGACTACGTCATCGCGCCCTCTGCTGAAGTCACAGCAGGAGGACCCGGAGACACAGCGGTGCACGACGATTGAACGGGGACAGGTGAATATTGCTCCGCCCCGTCATACTCACACCCTCCTGGCGCACGGTCTTCTCAGCGGTCGTCTTCTTCGTGCGTTCACGTGGTACCGCTCATTACACTCATGAATATGCACATATTCATGAGTTTAATGAGTGGTACCACGTGACCGCTGAAAGCAGGAAGAAGACGACCGCTGGAGAAGCAGGGGCTGCAGAGACGTGCCAGGAGGGGTGAGTATGGTCTCTAACTCCCCCGCCCACCCCTTGTATATGACTCGCGACTAAGTCGAGAGGGGACTTTCACCCCCCAAAAATTGGCTGAAAATCTCGGCTTATACACGAGTATATACGGTACTGATATATAGTGCTCAGATACCAACATAGTGCCCAAATTATACCAAAATGTTCTAATATTCAGTGCATAATACCAACCATATAATACCAATATACACTGCTCAAAAAATAAAGGGAACACTCAAATAACACATCCTAGATCTGAATGAATGAAATATTCTCATTGAATACTTTGTTCTGTACAGTTGAATGTGCTGACAACAAAATCACACAAAAATCATCAATGGAAATCAAATTTATTAACCAATGGAGGCCTGGATTTGGAGTCACACACAAAATTAAAGTGGAATGTAATGTCTTTAAAAGAAGTCAAAATGATGCTCAGTAGTGTGTGTGGCCTCCACGTGCCTGTATGACCTCACTGTGCCTGTATGACCTCCCTACAACGCCTGGGCATGCTCCTGATGAGGCGGCAGATGGTTACCTGAGGCATCTCCTCCCAGACCTGGACTAAAGCATCCGCCAACTCCTTGACAGTCTGTGGTGCAACGTGATGTTGGTGGATGGAGCGAGACATGATGTCCCAGATGTGCTCAATCGGATTCAGGTCTGGGGAACGGGCGGGCAAGTCCATAGCTTCAATGCCTTCATCTTGCAGGAACTGTTGACACACTCCAGAAGTGTGTCACTAGAAGGATACAACTTATTTGCAAGAAACAGACTTGATAAACGAGGAGGGGGTGTCGCATTGTATGTTCGAAACGCGTATATCTGCACAGAGATTGAAGCTTCAGAGACTGGGAGTTCTGTGGAAACTGTTTGGGTAAGAATACAAGGACAGAACAATGGAAAGGACACCATTGTAGGCATTTACTACAGGCCGCCTGTGCAAGCCGAAGATATAGATGAACTCTTTATGCATCAGATGGCCAAGTTCTCCAAAAAATATGACATAGTTGTCATGGGAGATTTCAACTATCCAGACATTTGTTGGGAATCTCTCTCAGGCAAAACTAACAGGTCAAGGAAATTCTTATCCTCTCTTGCTGACAACTTTATCTTCCAAAAGGTAAGGGAGAAAACGAGGGGAACTGCTACCTTGGATCTAATCCTTATAAACAGGGAGGAAATGGTTGAGGAGGTAAAAGTGGCTGGGACCCTAGGAGGTAGCGACCATGCTATTTTAGAATTTTGGATTACTAGAGGTGGAAGACCTGTGAAGACTCAGACGTCAAGGTTAGATTTCAGAAAGGCAGATTTTAAGGGATTCAGAAAGAGAATTGGAGGGATCCAATGGCTGGATATCCTTAAAGACAAAAATGTCCAGGAAGGATGGGAAATTTTGAAAAATGAAATTCTCAAAGCACAGTTGTTAACAATTCCGAAAAGAGGGAAGAATAGGAAGCATTTAAGGAAACCAGGATGGATGAACACAGAACTTAAGCACATGCTAAAAAGGAAGAAAAAAATGTTTATAAAATGGAAAGAGGGAGGCATATCTAAAGAAGAATATAATGCTGTCTGCAGAACCTGCAGGGCACAAATCAGATTATCTAAAGCTGATAATGAACTGAGGCTTGCAAGAGATGTCAAAAGCAATAATAAAGGATTTTGGGGATATGTCAAAAGTAAAAGAAAAGTCAAAGATGCTATAGGATTTTTACAGGATGAAAATGATGAAATGGTAAGACAGGATGTTGAGAAGGCTGAACTTTTAAATTCCTATTTTGCATCTGTTTTCTCTCAGAAAGGAAATGCAACATCAACTGTTATTCACTGTCCTATTAAGGGAATAGAAGAATCCAGGATATCTATAAACAGAAAGATAGTGAGGAAACACTTAGCTAACCTAAATGAATTCAAGTCTCCAGGTCCAGATGAATTACACCCCAGAGTACTGAAGGAGATAGCAGAAGAAATTTTTGAACCCCTCTCCATAATCTTTGAAAATTCTTGGAGAACAGGAGAAGTGCCAGAAGACTGGAGAAGAGCAAATGTTGTTCCTATCTTCAAAAAGGGGAAGAAGGTGGACCCAGGCAACTATAGGCCGGTGAGTCTGACTTCTATACCAGGAAAGATCTTTGAACAAATTATTAAACAACATGTATGTCAATACCTGGATAAGAATGAAGTGATTAAACAGAGTCAGCATGGGTTTCTAACTAATAAGTCATGTCAGACTAACTTAATTTCCTTCTATGACGGTATCACTGATTGGGTGGATCAAGGAAATGCTGTAGATATAGTATATCTTGACTTCAGCAAAGCATTTGACAAAGTCTCTCATACAATCCTTATTGAAAAAATGACTAAGTATGGAATGGACAAGGCAACTGTTAGGTGGATTCATAACTGGCTTAGTGATCGGACCCAAAGAGTGGTCGTAAATGGCTGCACATCCAGTTGGAAGAATGTCTCAAGTGGGGTACCACAGGGCTCTGTCCTGGGCCCTGTATTGTTCAACATCTTTATCAACGATTTAGATGAAGGAATTGAGGGTAAACTGATTAAATTTGCTGATGACACAAAGCTAGGAGGGATAGCTAATACTAGAGAAGAGAGAGAGAGGATTCAAAAAGATTTAAATAAACTGGAGAAGTGGGCAGCAACTAACAGAATGGTTTTTAACAGGGAGAAATGCAAAGTACTACATCTGGGCAATAAAAATGAAAAAAGCATATATAGAATGGGAGGAATAGGGCTAAGTGACAGCACATGTGAAAAAGACTTGGGTATACTAATAGATCACAGACTGAATATGAGTCAACAGTGTGATGCAGCAGCAAAAAAGGCAAATGCAATTCTAGGATGTATTAACAGAAGCATACAGTCTAGATCACGTGAAGTCATTATTTCCCTCTACTCCTCTTTGGTCAGACCTCATCTGGAATATTGTGTCCAGTTTTGGGCACCACATTTTAAAAAAGACATCAACAAATTGGAGCAAGTTCAGAAAAGAGCGACCAGAATGGTGACCGGTCTGCAAACCCTGTCTTATGAGGAAAGGTTGCAGGATTTGGGAATGTTTAGTTTGCAAAAGAGAAGACTGAGAGGAGACTTAATAGCTGTCTACAAATATCTAAAGGGCTGTCACATTGTAGAAGGATCAACTTTATTCTCATTTGCACAAGGAAAGACTAGAAGCAATGGGATGAAACTGAATGGGAAGAGACACAGATTAGATATTAGAAAAAACTTTATGACAGTTAGAGTGATCAATGAGTGGAACAGGCTGCCACGAGAAGCGGTGAGTTCTCCTTCAATGGAAGTCTTCAAACAGAGGCTGGACAGACATCTGACTGGGATGATTTAGCGAATCCTGCTTTGAGCAGGGGGTTGGACCAGATGGCCCAGGAGGTCCCTTCCAACTCTACGATTCTATGATTCTATGATTCTATGATTCCAGCCATATGAGGTCTGGTATTGTCCTGCATTAGGAGGAACCCAGGGCCAACCGCACCAGCATATGGTCCCACAAGGGGTCTGAGGATCTCATCTTGGTACCTAATGACAGTCAGGCTACTTCTGATGAGCACATGGAGGGCTGTGTGGCCCTCCAAAGAAATGCCACCCCATACCATTACTGACCCACTGCCAAACTGGTCATGCTGAAGGATGTTGCAGGCAGCAGATCGCTCTTCACGGCATCCCCAGACTCTGTCACGTATGTCACATGTGCTCAGTGTGAACCTGCTTTCATCTGTGAAGAGCACAGGGCGACAGTGGCGAATTTGCCAATCCTGGTGTTCTGTGGCAAATGCCAAGCGTTCCGCACAGTGTTGGGTTGTGAGCACAACCCCCATCTGTGGTCGTTGGGCACTTAGACCATCCTCATGGAGTCGGTTTCTAACCGTTTGAGCAGACAAATGCACATTTGTGGCCTGCTGGAGGTCATTTTGCAGGGCTCTGGCAGTGCTCCTCCTGTTCCTCATTGCACAAAGGCAAAGGTAGCGGTTCTGCTGCTGGGTTGTTGCCCTCCTACAGCCCCCTCCACGTCTCCTGGTGTACTAGCCTGTCTCCTGGTAGCGCCTCCAGCCTCTGGACACTACGCTGACAGACACAGCAAACCTTGCCACAGCTCGGATTGATGTGCCATACTGGATGAGCTGTACTACCTGAGCCACTTGTGTGGGTTGTAGAGTCTGTCTCATGCTACCACGAATGTGAAAGCACAACCAACATTCAAAAGTGACCAAAACATCAGCCAGAAAGCATTGGTACTGAGATGTGGTCTGTGGTCCCCACCTGCAGAACCATTCCTTTATTGAGGGTGTCTTGATAATTACCAATAATTTCCATCTGTTGTCTATTCCATTTGCACAGCAGCATGTGAAATTGATTTTCAATCAGTGTTGTTTCCTAAGTGGACAGTTTGATTTCACAGAAGTTTGATTTACTTGGAGTTATATTCTGTTGTTTAAGTTTTTCCTTTATGTTTTTTGAACAGTGTACAATACCCAAATTATACCAACATACAATGCTCAAGTAATTCCATTCAAGTAATAAAACATCCTCTCTCTTCCATCCTGGTTCATGTAAAACTCTGTTTTGATTCTTCTGGATCTCTCTGCAGCATTTGACAATTTGGATCACCAGCTCCTCCTCACTATGCTCCTCTCCATCAGCTCCTTTTAGACGTCCAAAAATTATCCATTTTGGAGACTTTTTGTTAGGTTTATCCCATGCAGGGCTGAATTCCTTCTCTGTATGAAGCAACAGAGAAGCAAAAAAAATTCTGTCTGTTTAGGGGCGTTGACTACAGGAGCAGTTCAGTATGAAACCTAATGGACAGGGAGGAGATATCTGGGTTTGTAAGGGCTTTAGCACTGGCTGCTTCATCAGTACAGTTTGGATCATGATGAACAGGCTGGCAATGGTGTAGGGGAGTGCAGTAAGACGTCCCCTTTAAGGTCATCTCCCTTTAAGAAGTCCTAATGTATATATGTCATTATTCTTGGTACTGCTACACTCATAGTGTATTACCATTGTTTGCTTTATTGGTACTGCCACATCATATTGTGTTACAATGCTGTAAAGATTGTAATATATTGTGTTGTATAATGTTCTGCATATTTATGTATAGATTAGGGTAAGTTGGTGCATCCTTTGGGGTCATTAGAGGAGGGGACTATTATTACAGAGTTCCTAGATATGGGTAAGTGTAGTTCTGTAGTGGGCCACTAGATGGGGGTATACTAGTGGGCCTTGTTAGGTATAGCTGATAGGAAGTCCATAGAGGGTTAATTATAGAAGGAGCTGCTATGGGTTAAGTAAGTGTAGGAGATAGGAACAGGTTAGAAGGGCGAGGATGCCCGAAGTGTCCACAAGGGCTCTAGGCCCAGGATGACATAGCAGCTACGAAACATTCTGTTAGAAGAAAAGTGCACGGGCCCAGTCAGACGGGAGCTGGATGAGACCTAAGCACCCTGGGAGTTACGGTGTTTCACAGCAACAAGGAAAGGAGAGAATTACGTGGTCCAAGAGCCGTGCAGGGCGCAGAAGATTCCCAATGTGGCAGATCTTAAATAGGGCTGAAGCTTGTAAGTCTGGGGCGAAACGGATGAACAAGATCCCCTGTCTTGTGATCCTACAGAAGTGATGCTGCGGTACCGACTAGGGCGCTACTAACCCGTAATGTGCGTGAGGACAAAGAAAGCAGGAAAGGGAGAGTGCAGGAGGAATGCTGTGTGGACTGTAATGTTACTGATGTGCCCGGGAATGTTGAGGAGAAAAGTAAAATCGTTTGTTTGGCATCTGAACCGGTATCTGTGTCCGTTCTTTCAACCCTATACACCGAAATCGAGTGTACAGGAGATGTGCCGCATCGCAGTGGAATCCCTGACGGTGAACCAGGACTGTAATCAGGTACACGGGCAGAAGCAGTTTTTCTGTGGGAGGAGGCCAGGACACCAAGGCCCTGGTGTCCTCGGCCACGACTACCGTCCTGGCCAAATCCTACAATGGCATCATGGGTAGATCTATTCATTGGCATTAGTTCTGTTACCCAGCTGTACTGGCTAGGCTCGCCTACCGCCTCCTCTGGCCTCTGTCCTTTGCTGTGCTCTAAGGGTACCGTTGCACTTAAAGATGCACTAGCGATCCCGACAACGATACAACCTTGTCAGGATCGCTGGTGCATCGCTACATGATCGCTGATGAGCTGCCAAACAGGCAGCTTCACCAGCGATCAGCACCAGCGAGGAAACTGGTTTCTAAGGTAAATATCTGGTTACTAAGCGGCGCGCGGCACTTAGTTACCCGATGTGTACCTTTAGAAACCTTCGTGCACGCAGCTCCCGGCGCGAGCACGCAGGTTTTTAAGGTACACATCGGGTAACTAAGTGACGGGGTGACTGACTTTTAATACAATTTATTTCAAAGTTAAGCAGTTATAAAATAAATAATGTATATATATTTTTTTCTTGGCAGATGACTGTGTGTCAGAGGGACATGTGACAGTTTCTGATTTTGAAGCAGCTGATCATAGTACCACACCATATATAAACGAAGAGAATGACATTATTCCTGATCTCCTGCCAGCCCTTCACAGCAAAAATCTATCATCTATTCCTTATCAAGAGGGCCTATCTTTTGATTCATTGCAGACTGTTAAACAAAATATAAATAATAAAAGGGATGATGAACATGAAAAAGCTCATACAGGGGAGAAACCATTTACATGTACAGAATGTGGGAAATGTTTTACCAAGAAAACATATCTTACTGTACATCAGAGAATTCACATAGGGGAGAAGCCATTTTCATGTCCAGAATGTGGGAAATGTTTTAATTGCAGAGGAAATCTTGTTAAACATAAAAGAACTCACACAGGGGAGAAGCCATTTTCATGTTCAGAATGTAAAAAATGTTTTACAACTAAAACAAGCCTTACTATACATCAGAGAATTCACACAGGGGAGAAGCCATTTTCATGTAATGAATGTGGGAAATGTTTTACTTGCAATGGAGATCTTGTTAAACATAAAAGAACTCACACAGGGGAGAAGCCATTTTCATGTCATGAATGTGGGAAATGTTTTACTTGCAATGGAAGCCTTGTTAAACATATAAGAACTCACACAGGGGAGAAGCCATTTTCATGTCCAGAATGTGGGAAATGTTTTACGAAAAAAGGAAATCTTTCTGTACATCAGAAAACTCACACAGGGGAGAAGCCATTTTCATGTCCAGAATGTGAGAGATGTTTTACACAAAAAGGAAATCTTGTTGCACATCAGATAATTCACACAGGAGAGAAGTCATTTTCATGTTCGGAATGTGGGAAATATTTTAACAATAAAGCAAATTTTTTTTCACATCGGAGAATTCACACAGGGGAGAAGCCATTCTCATGTCCAGAATGTGATAAATGTTTTACTTTCAAAGGATATCTTGCTAAACACAAAAGAACTCACACAGGGGAGAAGCCATTTCCATGTTCAGAATGTGGGAAACACTTTACCACAAAAGCAAGTCTTACTGCACATCAGAGAAGTCACACAGGAGAGAAGCCATTTTCATGTCAGGAATGTGGGAAATGTTTTACTTGCAAAAGTGATCTTGCTAAACACAAAAACTCTCACACAGGGGAAAAGCTATTTTCATGTTCAGAATGTGGGAAATATTTTACCTATAAAACAAGTCTTGTTGCACATCTGAGAATTCACACAGGGGAAAAGCCGTTGTCATGTTCAGAATGTGGAAAATGTTTTACGACAAAATCAAATCTTACTGTACATCTGAGAACTCATATAAGGGAATAGCTATTTTAATGTTCAGAATGTGGAAATTGATCTTGTAAATACACTGTTCTTATGAGGATCAGAGGATACATAGAGAGGAGAAGCTATTTTCACAATGACAATAGGAAAATGTTTAACAAAGAAATTACATTTTGTTAAACATAATGCAAATTACACAGGGATGTAGCCATTTCTTGTTTTATAAAATGATTTACCGTATATACTCGTGTATAAGCCGAGATGATTTTCAGCACATTTTATTGTGCTGAAGACGCGCCCCTTGGCTTATACACGAGTCATTGTCCAGAATGCCGGTGGGGGGGAGGGGGAGCGGCGGAGCAGCGGCAGGAATCGGCGGCTGTGGCACAATGACAGCTGCAGCCACCAGCTTCAAGAAGATATCATACTCACTCTCCTAACGCCTTTGCTGCATCTCCGTCCTGGCGCTGGCAGCTCTTCCCCTGTGCTGAGCAGTCATGTGGTACTATTTATTAAGGTTATGAATATGCACGCGTCTCCACTTCCACAGGCGTGGAGCGCATATTCATTACCTTAAGGACCGGTACCATGTGACCGCTGAGCACAGGAAGAGCTCCCCCATCAGGACAATGGAGATGCAGCGACGGCACGAGGGGGGGTGAGCCATGCGGGAACGGGGAATCCACACATAGCAGGACAGGATGGGGAATCCACACATAGCAGGACAGGACAGGGGTAGCCACACATAGCAGGACAGGACAGGGGTAGCCACACATAGCCGGACAGGATGGTAGGGGGGAGCCACTCATAGCAGGACAGGACGGAGGAGCCATACATACAAGGACAGGATGGGGGAGGCACGCATAGCAGGACAGGGTTAAGGGGACAAAGCATACCCAGCTTATACTCGAGTCAATAAGCTTACCCAGATTTCCGTGGCAAAATTAGGTGCCTCCGTTTATACTCGGGTCGGCTTATACTCGAGTATATACAGTAATTGATGAAATGTAAAAGTTGAGTCACAAGTCTGAAAAGGGAAAGCAATTTAAAACACTTAATGATAATAATTAGGAAAATATACTGTATGTAATGACCAATAAACATCAGCAAGTGTAATACATATAACAATCCAAAATATTTCACCATGTATATAGAATACTTTGCTGTTATGTGAAGTCTACAATTGCATCATAAAGAGGTTGACCGGCCCTTGTCTGGTATACATAATCGGAACAGTTGCTGAGGCAAACGTCAGACAACAAGCATCTAATAATTATGGTGTCTTATTAATGAGATGACACAAACTGGGGACTGGATGGTTCCCTCTTCCACTGTCCTAATCAAATTCAACAGTATCTACCCACACCTGATACCAGACCACATGGTAGAGAGAGGTATCAGATCACCTCTTTAAAACTTGTAATGTATGATTAATAAACATTTACCTTTATTACTAATATCCATCTGTTTGCATCTTTATTTTTATTGTTTATATGTTAAGATAGTGACTTTGCTACTAGTTTAGTGATAGGACTCGCAAGCGTGAGGACCCTTGACGTTGGGATATGAGCTTGCATATCTTGGCCAAAATATCGACCAATACCTCACATATTTATATGAGCAGGTGCAGCCAAGCCCAGCACTTTGGGTTTTGTATACAGGAGTGTTCATATGGGATGCATTTAGAGAGTGCTAGCCAGCCCACCTAATTGAATAGTATGGTCGTGACTAATAGGCTGTGAACCAGACACTATGCATTACCTGCATGTGAACAGAGCCCTATACAGGCCTCTATTGTGCAAATATACAGCTCTGGCAAAAATTAAGAGACCACTGCAAAATTTTCAGTTAGTCTGATTTTTCTCTTTATAGGTATATTCATGCGTAAAATGTAAATTGTTCTTTTATTCTATAAACTACTGACAACATGTCTTTGAATTTCCAAGCACTACATTTTGTATTTTCAGAAGATGACAAATGGTCAAAATAACAAAAAAAATGCAGTGCTTGCAGACCTCAAATAATGCTAAGAAAACAAGTTCATTATCATTTAGAAACAACAATACTAATGTTTTAACTCAGGAAGAGTTCACAAATCAATATTTTGTGGAATAACCATGATTGTTAATCACAGCTCTCATGCGTCTTGGCTGCTTTCTACCAGTCTTTCACACTGATTTTGGGTGACCTTATGTCACTCCTGGTACAAAAATGTAAGGAATTCTTCTTTGATTGCTTGCGACTAGCCATCTTCCTCTTGATTACATTTCAGAGGTTTTCAATGGGGTTCAGGTCTGGAGATTGGGCTGCCCTTGACAGGGTTTTGATGTGGTGGTCCTTCATCCACACATTGATTGACCTAGCTGTGTGGCATGGCACATTGTTCTGCTGGAAAAACGAATCCTCAGAGTTGGGGAACATTGCCTGAGCAGAAGGAATCAACTGTTTTTCCAGGATAACCTTGTATGCAGCTTGATTCATACGTCCTTCGCAAAGATTAACCTCCCCAATTCCAGTCATGCTGAAGCATCCCCAGATCATCACTGATCCTCCACCGAATTTCAAGGTGGGTGCAAGTCACTGTGACTTGTACGTCTCTCCAGGTCTCCAACTAACCACTAGACGACCAGGTGTTGGGCAAAGCTGAAAATTAGACTCATTAGAGAATAATACCTTACTCCAGTCCTCCATGGTCCTTTCCTTATGGTCTTTGGCAAACTTCAGCCTGGCTCTCCTTGGCTTCTCATTGATGAAAAGCTTTATTCTAGCTTTACATGACTTGAGCCCTGCCTCTAGGGGCCTGTTACGAACTGTTCTTGCCGTGCACTTCACCTCAGCTGCCATTTCCCATTCCTTTTGTAGGTCACTTGATGTCATCCTGCAGTTGCTGAGTGACATTTGAATAAAATGACGGTCATCATGGTCAGTGGAGAGTCGTTTTTGCCCTCTGCCGGTCTGTAGCTTTGTTGTTCCCAATGTCTGCTGCTTGACCTTGTTGTAATGGACTGCCGTCTTAGAAATTTTAAGGATGGATGCAACATGATGCTCGCTGTATCCTTATGCTAGTAAAGCCATAATTGAGCCTTTCTTTTCCTCACTCAAGACTTCTTTTCAACTCCTTTGGCATAGTTAAAAGTTATTTTTTCATTCCTATTACTTTTGGGATACTACTAACGCTTGTTTTGCCATCCAGCTTGTCCTATTGCAAGAGGATTGTGAACACCACAGCAGGGTTTTTTAAACCTAATCAGAAGCACATTAAGCAGAATGAGGTGTACTCTGGTTGGAATTCAACTGACACTGGAATGGAATGGCTGTCAGACATGTCGAGAAGATGATTTTTTAAAAATTGGCAGTGGTCTCTTAATTTTTGCCAGTGCTGTATACTAAGCAGTCACCCCCTCCATTAATTGGTAGGCTGTGAGTGGCTGTCTATTTAGTATTTTGCACATGTGTTGCCAACATCTATGTTAAGATCGTGCCTTAGGACCTGCATAATTGAGGGAGAGCTGGTATGCAGTTTGTGTAGAAATAATGAAGCTAGATTTATATTACGGATCTCGGGTTTGTTAAAGTGAACCTGTCAGCAGGATTGTGCTCAGTAAACTACAGACCCTGTCAGGTTGTCGCCGTTTTACTCATCATGATTTATTGGTTGATGAAATCCATCTTGTGGTTGTTTAATCTTTATTTGCAGTTTTCAGTTAATGAAATTCTTGTGCACAGGGCAGCCTGTGGAGAGGGGTCTTTCTGTGGTGCTCTGCTTACATATTCATCCTGAGGGCCGTCGCCATTTTGATTAAAGAGAACCTGTCACGAGGTTAGGCTGATATGAGATGCAGCCACAGCCTTTCAGGGCTTATATACAGCATTCTATAATGCTGTATATGTGTCCCCAATCCGACCTGGAAGAACCTGTGGGGCAGTCCGTTCTGGGGGTTGTCGCTCTTCTTGGTCCTGCGCCTCCCATCTTCTTGTGATGCTGTCCTCCTTCTTGGTTTGTGTGGATGAGACGTCCCTGAATCATCCATACAGTCTGCTCGGCATCACGCTCCTGCGCAGGTGTACCTATCTGCCCTATTGAGGGCAGAGGAAAGTCCTGCAGTGCGCATGCACTGGGCCTCTCCCGGCGCCTGCTCACTGCAGTACTCAACTACAGCATAGGCGCCAATGCCTGCGTGATGAATGTATTTTTTTCAAACAGTATGATAAGCAGTATGTAAAATAGGGGGCAGGTCACTGTGACCTGTCATAAGCCATCAGGATGAACATGTAAGCAGAACACCACATAAAGACCCCCATAGGCCGCCCCGGAGCACGAGAATCTCATTAACTGAAAACTACAAATAAAAATAAAACAACAACCACAAGACGGATGTCATCAACCCAAGTATCATTTTAATCAAAATAACGGCTCCAACATTACAGTATCTAATTTACTCAGTTCAGTCCCGCTGACAGGTTCATTTTAAGACACTTCCATTTTGGAAATTTTTCTAATTTTAGGGGACTAGTATACAGTGGGTATGGAAAGTATTCAGACCCCTTTAAATTTTTCACTCTTTGTTTCATTGCAGCCATTTGGTAAATTCAAAAAAGTTCATTTTTTTTCTCATTAATGTACACTCTGCACCCATCTTGACTGAAAGAAAAACAGAAATGTAGAAATTTTTACAAATTTATTAATAAAGAAAAACTGAAATATCACACGGTCATAAGTATTCAGACCCTTTGCTCAGATGCTCATATTTAAGTCGCATGCTGTCCATTTCCTTGTGACCCTCATTGAGATGGTTCTACTCCTTCATTGGAGTCCAGCTGTGTTTAATTAAACTGACAGGACTTGATTTGTAAAGGCACACACCTGTCTATATAAGACCTCACAGCTCACAGTGCATATCAGGCCAAATGAGAATCATGAGATCAAAGGAACTGGTCAAGGAGCTCAGAGACAGAATTATGGCAAGGCACAGATCTGGCCAAGGTTACAAAAGAATTTCTGCGGTACTCAGGAACCAAGGTTCCTAAGAGCACAGTGGCCTCCATAATCCTTTACACCCTCGGGGGTGGTTTGCATGTTAATGACCGGGCCAATTTTTACAATTCAGACCACTGTCCCTTTATGAGGTAATAACTCTGGAACGCTTCCATGGATCCCGGTGATTCTGACAATGTTTTCTCATGACATATTGTACTTCATGTTAGTGGTAAAATATCTTTGATATAACTTGTGTTTATTTGTGAAAAAAAAACGGAAATTTGGTGAAAATTTTGCAATTTTCCAACTTTGGATTTTCATGCCCTTAAATAACAGATTTGTCACATAAAATACGTAATAAGTAACATTTCCCACATGTTTACTTTATATCAGCGCAATTTTGTAACTAAATTTTTTTTTTTTGCTAGGAAGCTATAAGGGTTAAAAGTTAAACAGCGACACTTTGAGGGCTCTATATGATAGAAAATACCCAAAAGTGACATCATTATAAAAACTGCACCCCTGAAGTTGCTCAAAACCTCATTCAAGAAGATTATTAACAGTTCTGGTGCTTTACCTTCTCATTTATGATGGATGCTAGTTTTCACTAGGGTATCAATGTGCGCTTTGTGCTTTAACCCCTTCCCGACCTTTGACACCACGTAAGCGTCATGAAAGTCGGTGCTAATCCGACCCATGATGACTATGTGGCGTCATGAATTGACAGCCCCCCTGCAGGTCGGGTGACCGGAGTCACTGAAAGGTCACCCGACCCACATACAGGACCCTTTGTGCTTCACCCCAGTGGGAGTGGTTCACCCTCCCCGTGGCTACGATCTCTCTGATTGGCTGTTGAAAGTGAAACAGCCAATCAGAGCGATAGTAATATTTCATCAATGAATTTTGATGAAATGTTACAATCCAACCATAGCCGATGCTGAAATAGCATCGGGCATGACTGGAGTCACCGATCCGACCCCCCCGCCGACTGATGGGGCGATAGGTCCCTGCCATGAGTGACGGGGACGATTGAGTCCTGCTGTGGCTCCCGGTGTCACGCCGTTCCGGATCATGGTGCCGCAGTGCGCCCGTCGAATCTGCCAAACTTCCATTCATTAATTTTGATCACTATGATAGATCCTATCACAGTGATCAAAATTAAAAAAATAGTAAATCACCCCCCCTTATCACCTCCATAGGTAGGGACAAATAATAAAATAAATAGTATTTTTATTTTTCTATTAGGGTTAGAATTAGGGTTAGAATTAGGGTTGGGGTTAGGGTTGGAACTAGGGTTAACATTGGGGTTAGGGTGTGTTGGGGTTAGGGTTGGGATTAGGGTTACAGGTGTGTTGGGGTTAGGGTTATGGTTAGGGTTGGGATTAGGGTTATGGGTGTGTTGGGGTTAGGGTTATGGTTAGGGTTGGGATTAGGGTTAAGGATGTGTTGGGGTTAGGGTTGTGGTTAAGGGTGTGTTGGGGTTAGGGTTGGAGTTAGAATTGAAGGGTTTCCACTGTTAAGGCACATCAGGGGGTCTCCAAACATGACATGGCGCCACCATTGATTCCAGCCAATTTTGCATTCAAAAAGTCAGACAGTGCTCCCTCCCTTCCAAGCCCCGACATAGAATCATAGAATCGTAGAGTTGGAAGGGACCTCCTGGGCCATCTGGTCCAACCCCCTGCTCAAAGCAGGATTCACTAAATCATGTGCCCAAACAGTGGTTTTCCCCAACATATGGGGTATCAGCGAACTCAGGAAAAATTGCACAACAACATTGGGGTCTAATTTCTCCTGTTACCCTTGGGAAAATAAAAAATTGGGGGCTAAAAAATTTTTGTGGAAAAAAATGATTTTTTTATTTCACGGCTCTGCATTATAAACTTCTGTGAAGCACTTGGGGGTTCAAAGTGCTCACCACAGATCTAGATAAGTTCCTTGAGGGGTCTAGTTTCCAAAATGGGGTCACTTGTGGGGGGTTTCCACATATGGGGTACCAGCGTACTCAGGACATACTGTACAACAACTTTTGGGGTCCAATTTCTCCTGTTACCCTTGTGAAAATAAAAATTTGCGGGCTAAAAAAATCATTTTTTGAGGAAAAAAATGATTTTTTATTTTCATGGCTCTGCGTTATACACTTCTGTGAAGCACTCGGGGGTTCAAAGTGCTCACTATGCATCTAGATAAGTTCCTTAGGGGGTCTAGTTTCCAAAATGGGGTCATTTGTGGGGGAGCTCCAAAGTTTAGGCACACAGGGGCTCTCCAAACACGACATGGTGTCCGCTAACGATTGGAGCTAATTTTCCATTCAAAATGTCAAATGGCGCTCCTTCCCTTCCGGGCCCTGCCGTGCGCCCAAACAGTGGTTTATGACCACATATGAGGTATCGGTGTACTCAGGAGAAATTGCCCAACAAATTGTAGTATCCATTTTATCCTGTTGCCCATGTGAAAATAAAAAAAACTGAGGCTAAAAGAAAATGTTTGTGAAAAAAAGTACTTTTTTTTACGGATCAATTTGTGAAGCACCTGGAGGTTCAAAGTGCTTACTATGCATCTAGATAAGTTCCTTGGGGGGTCTAGTTTCCAAAATGTGGTCACTTGTGGGGGAGCTCCAATGTTTAGGCAGACAGGGACTCTCCAAACGTGACATGGCAACCGCTAAATATTCCAGCATGTTTTCCATTCAAAAAGTCAAATGGAGCTCCTTCCCTTCTGAGCCCTGCCGTACGCACAAACAATGGTTTATGACCACATATGAGGTATTGGTGAACTCAGGAGAAATTGCCCAACAAATTTTAGGATCCATTTTATCCTGTTGCCCATGTAAAAATGAAAAAAGTTGATGCTGAAAGAAAATTTTTTTTGGAAAAATTAAAATGTCCATTTTTTCCTTTCACGTTGCTTTAGTTCCTGTGAAGCACCTGAAGGGTTAATAATCTTCTTGAATGTAGTTTTGAGTAACTTGAGGGGTACAGTTTTTAGAATGTGTCAATTTTGGGTATTTTCTGCCATATAGACCCCTCAAAGTGACTTCAAATGTGAGGTGGTCCCTAAAAAAAATGGTTTTGTAAATTTTGTTGAGAAATCGCTGGTCAATTTTTAACCCTTATAACTTCCTAACAAAAAAAAAAATTTGTTTCCAAAATTGTGCTGATGCAAAGTAGACATGTGGGAAATGTTATTTATTAACTATTTTGTGTCACATAATTATCTGGTTTTAACAGAATAAAAATTCAAAATTTTCACAAATAAACGCAAAAATTATCAACCTAAATTTACCACTATCATGAAGCCCAATATGTCTCGAAAAAGCAATCTCAGAATCACCTGGATCCATGGAAGCGTTCCTGAGTTATTACCTCATAAAGGGACACTGGTCAGAATTGCAAAAAATGGCCAGGTCATTAAGGTCAAAATAGGCTTAATAATTTTAAATTTTAAATTATTTATTTTGCGGGACGACTTGATGTTTTTATTGGTAACAAAAAAATATAATATAGCCAGCTCACCAGCAACCACCGCAGAGACCTCGGAACTTCGTCCAGACAGACGTGGAATCAATGTAGAAAAGAAGGATTTGTAGTTCCAGCTGCGTACAAAACACTTTAACTTGCTTTATTCATTTTCAATTAAAAACAAACAGTCAGATGACAGGTATCTCTCCAGAAATAGTGGCAATACCCATAAGATCGGCTTTACGCGTTTCGATCTGTACGATCTTTGTCAAAAGCCTATGTCAGTACCTATCCACACGATGAAATCCATCCCGGTGGGGGAATACACCAGAATAAAACGAAATTGTAGCCAAGAATCGGATTTAGTTAGAGAATTCAAGCAGGTTTCAGATAAACTAAAAAACCACAAATACCCTATGTGGACATTGAATAGAGCTCAGAAGATAGTACAAAATAAAAAACGTGTAGAGTTAATTAAGTCTAGTGCTCGCAAAAGCCATAATAAAGATTGGAATAGTAAACCTTATATATGTTTCTAGTACAGCCCACAATTTACACAGATAAAGAAAATCATAAATATCTGCCGGTATTATATGAAGATGAAAAATTGAGCACGATGCTTCATACAGGAGTAAATGTGGTTTGTAGACGAGCGCCAACACTTGGCAATAAACTCTCACCTAGTATGTTTTTTCTGCATAAGAAAAAACCTTTGCAAAATTGGTTAAATTGTGTGGGTTTTTATAGATGCGGCTCCAACAATTGCAAGACTTGCGCACATGCGCTAGTGATCAAAGATTTTTTTGGAGGGTAGTGATCAGAGTAAATTTTAAATCAAACGTGGTTTATAGAATAAGCTGTAAGATTTGTAAACTGTCATATGTTGTTAACACTCTGTTTCGAGGAGACGATGCTAGAAGACGACTCCTCACTAGAGTGGCGTATTGGATATATCGGTTAAATACGAGATTTCTACATGGTCTTAATAGACGCAATGATTTGGCGCTTCACTATAGTTAAATTGATAGCTATATATAACATGGTATTAAATGTATGAGTAATAGTTTTTTCTTTTATATTTTTAATTAACTTCTTGTCCTTTCCTCCATGCTTCACATATATGCAGATCATGTGATTTTATAGTGTAATACCATTGGTTCGTTCCTTCTATATAGAAGCATGTGGATAGGTACTGACATAGGCTTTTGACAAAGATCGTACAGATAGGACCGGCTTTACGCATTTCGATGTGTATTGACACTATTTCTGGAGAGATACCTGTCATCTGACTGTTTGTTTTTAATTGAAAATGAATAAAGCAAGTTAAAGTGTTTTTAACACAGCTGGAACTACAAATCCTTCGTTTTTATTGGTACCCTTTTCAGTTACATGACATTCTTTTGATCAATTCTATTCCGATTTTTGGGAGTCAGAATGAGCAAAAACCAGCAATTCATGAATTTCTTTTTGGGGGGAGGTTTTCACCATTCCGTGTGTGGTAAAATTGATAAGGCAGTGTCACGGGGTCCTTCTCTGGTATCACGCAATCAACAGAGCAAGCGAAGAGTGAACAATTCCAAGACCTTTATTCAGGCAAAAATACGAAAAGGTCCATATTCAGTCCACCACACAAAGGATAAGATAGTCCAGAATAAGAATGCAGTCCAGTATCAGGATAAAATGTCCAGGGAAACGAGATTTCAAAACTCTAGCACCAAAGGATAAAAATGGGTCCTTCTCTCTGAAATGCAGCCTTTTCACGATCTTGTCTCTACCGGAACTGACTTGTCCAGCTGCCGTTCTTCCCCCAACCCCCTTCCTTGTGCAGGGGTAGTCAAACAAGTTGCCTCCCAGAAGAGAACAAAGGGCCTTAGGGATTAATGCACTACAGGGGGTCATCAAGAGACATATACAGTGAGGCTGTAGACTTACAATGTAATAAGAAAAACACTATGAAAATAACTGGAATTGTTAAAAATAGGAATATACAAAAAATGACATCCACATAACATATCACACCATCACAACCTCTCCCCCCCATAATAAGGGAGCACTCAGTGAGGTCTACACAGACCTCTGGCCTGCTCACTTTAGTCCACATTGCTCAGTTATTTATAATTCCTTGTACAGTGGCAGGGGTAGGTTGGCCTGGGGAGCCTATGGTTCTTCTTGTCGAGACAGTCCATCGGCGTTCTTGTGTTGGCTTCCTCGCTTGTATTGGATGGAGAAGCTGTAGGGTTGTAAGGACAAGCTCCACCGCAGCAATCTTCCATTGTTCGCTGATACGCGATTCAGCCATGTGAGGGGGTTGTGGTCTGTAACAATTGTAAAGTCTCTGCCATACAAGTAGGGCTGCAATTTTTTTAGCGCCCATACGATGGCAAGGCACTCCTTTTCAATAGTGGCATAGGCAACTTCCCGATCCAGTAGTTTCCGACTGGCAAAAGCAACAGGATGTTCTTCTCCGGCGGCGTTCACTTGGCTAAGTACTGCCCCAATCCAAAAGGTGGATGCATCTGTCTGCACGAGGAACCTGCGTTTATAATCCGGGGCAGCCAAGACAGGAGCAGTGACGGGGGCAGTCTTTAACGCTGAAAAGGCATCCTCACATGCCGTCGTCCAAGTCACATTCCTAGGCATGTTCTTGCGGGTCAGGTCGGTTAGGGGCTTGGCCAAGGTGCTGAAATTAGAAACAAATTTGCGATAGTAACCAGCAGTTCCTAAAAACGCAAGTACCTGCTTTTTAGTCTGGGGTCTACACCAGTTGCTAATGGCTTCCACCTTGGCAGGCTCAGGCCTTAGTGTCCCACCCCCTACTCTATGCCCGAGGTACTGCACCTCAGCCATCCCTATTTGGCACTTATCAGGGCGAATGGTCAGTCCTGCAGTAAGGATACAGCCCAGCACTATGCCCAAGTGTTTAAGATGTTCCTCCCAGGTTGTGCTAAAAATGGCGATGTCGTCTAAGTAAGCACAGGCAAAGTCCTGACATTGTTGTAACAGTCAATCCACCAGTCTCTGGAAAGTAGCGGGGGCAGTTTTCATCCCAAAGGGCATTCCCAGGAACTCATAAAGCCCAAATGGAGTAATGAAGGCTGAGCGCTCCCGAGCGTCCTCTGTTAGGGGTATCTGCCAGTACCCCTTGCTCAAGTCTAACGTGGTCACAAATTGGGCACTGGCCAGACGATCCAATAGGTCATCAATCCTGGGCATGGGATAAGCATCATTCTTGGTGGCATCATTTAGTCGTCTGTAATCAACGCAGAATTGTGTTGTACCATCCTTCTTGGGGACCAGGGCGACAGGAGAGGCCCAAGAACTGTGAGATGGCTGAATAACTCCCAGTTGTTTCATCTCCTCCAGTTCGTGCCTTGAACAGCGTCTGGAACCCGGTAGGCAGCCTGCTGGATGGGGCATTGTCCGGGGGTTTCCACATGGTGACTGGTGAGAGTAGTCTTCCCCGGCTTTGAGGAGAAAGCAGCAGCCCTCCGCCTTAGTACGGCGACAATATCGTCCTTTTGTATATCCGATAAATGGGAGCCCAGGGGCACTTGTTCCAGTGATCCTCCCGCTTGGGCAACCTGGAGGAGATCTGGGAGATACTCGTCGTCGGCGGTATCACTAGGGGGGTGGCAGACAGCTAGAACAGGCAGAGATCGGTCGTGGTAGTCTTTCAGCATGTTAATGTGGACGGTTTTCTGTCGTCGACCACTAGAGTCCAGGGCAATAACATAGTTAGTGTCATTAATTTTCTTGACAACCTGATAAGGGCCTTCCCACACTGCTTGAAGCTTGTTGGCAGGGGAAGCAGTAATCATGAGCACTTGCTGTCCTTCCATAAATTCCCGGTTCCTGGCATTACGGTCATACCAGGTTTTTTGTCTGGACTGGGCCATTCGCTGATGTTCTTTAGCGAAGGTAGCTAGCTGGGCGAGACGGTCTCTGAGCTCTAGAACATAGGGAACGATGGGCATTCCGGTATCTGAGATGTCTCCCTCCAAATGTTCTTTCAGAAGAGTGAGAGGCCCACGGACCTTCCGGCTAAACAGTAGTTCGAAGGGAGAGAACCCTGTGGACTCTTGGGGAGCCTCCCGATAGGCGAAGAGATGTGGCAGGTACTTTTCCCAGTCTTTTTCAACGTCAACAAAAGCCCTCAGCATATTTTTTAGGGTTCCATTAAAGCGTTCACATAGTCCGTTGGTCTGAGGGTGGTATGGGGTGGTGCGAATGGCTCGAACACCACAGGTATGCCATAGGGACTGGACCAGATCTGACATGAACTGAGTGCCTTGATCCGACAATATTTCACTAGGAAACCCTACCCGGGTAAAGATGGTAATAAGGGCCTCAGCTACCTTTACTGCTGTAATACTGGACAGGGCCACAGCTTCAGGATACCTAGTGGCATAGTCCACCACGGTCAGGATATATTTTTTCCCGACCTGCTGGGGTGGGCCAGAGGACCTATGATGTCGACGGATACACGTTGAAATGGTTCCTCAATTATGGGCAGGGATTGCAGGGGTACCTTATGTCGAGCTCCTGGATGCCGCATTCGCTGGCACACATCACAGGTGCGGCAATAATGGGCTACCGATTGCGAGACGCCTGGCCAGTAAAAACTTTGGGTGAGTCTCTTTTCAGTCCTTTTTCTCCCTTGATGCCCAGCCAAGGGGATATCATGGGCCAGTTGAAGTAGCTGTGCCCTGTACTTCTGAGGGACAATGAGTTGCCTGGTCGTTGCGTCAGGGTTGCCCTGGTCACTGCCCTTTGTTACATGATAATACAGTCCATTTTCTCGAGTGAAGCCATCCCCATTATCTCCCATGTGCCCAGTTTCTGCCTTTCGCCTAAGGGCTGCTAAGGTAGTGTCACCCTCTATTTCTTTCCTAAACTCCTCTCTGTCCCAAGACTCTCCCAATGTAGTAGCAGCGAAAGTATTGCTTACCGACTCTGATGCGGTTCGTGGTGGTCGCTCCCCGGTGGGGTCCGGATGACGTAGTGCTTGAAGGGCCTGTAGTCGGGTGACTGCTCCCACAAATTGGCACTGTAACTCCCCAATGTCGTTCCCAAGGAGGATATTTGCAGGAAGTCCTCCCATAACTCCAATCCAACATAGTTTTTCTCCACAACCATAATCTAAACGCACAGAAGCTCGCTGTATATATTTGCGGGCACCGCCCGCCAGGACAATGGGAATTCCCGGACCCTGGTAAATTGCCTCGGGTCGAACCACACGGGGGTCAGCGATAGTCAAGAATGCCCCCGTGTCTCTAAATCCTGACACTTTGTATCCATCAATAAAGACATCCTGCAGGTGGTGTTGCCGTTGCTCTGAGTAGCTAAAGGACAGAGGCCGGAGTCCGTACACTCCAGGAGGGGTATCTATGGTGCCGTGGTCGGTGGTCCACTCTGGTGGGGGTGGTGGTAGCTCTTCCTCAGGTGTGGTGGAATGTACAAGATGCACTGGACGAGGTGGGGCTGCGTGGGGCTCCCTCCGAATCTTGGAGGGACAGCCAGACTGCAAATGTCCAGGTTGCCCACACCCATAACACCTCCTCTCTGTGATACCCCCAGGTCGTGGTCGGAACTGTTGGGGCCTAGGATTGTGAGGCGTGATTGTCATCGGCTTGCGACTAGGTGGAAGGGCAGATATAATTGGAGGGGGACGGGGCGCGGGAGCAGGCCGTGGTTCATTGTCCAGAAGCCTCCTCCACTGCGGCCGGATAGTAAGGGCTTCATCAGCCAGGGCTGCAGCTCTATCCACGGTACACAGCGTGTGCTCCCGGACCCATTCCCGTAACTCTGCAGGGCACTTGGCAAGAAATTGTTCTATAAGGAACGCCTGTATAACATCTTCCACAGTAAAGGCGTTTTCTGCTTCCAGCCATCTCCAACATGACTCGGACATCTTATCTGCATACATCCTAAACGATCCCCCCGTGGTGCATGGGAGGTCTCTGAACTTGACCCTATATGAGTCTGGGGTGATAGCATGGTAATCCAGGATAGTCCGCTTTACAAGGTTATAATCCCGATTCCGCAGTGCATCAATGGTTCGGTAAGCCTCCGCCAAGCTTCCGTTCAGGAGCCCCACTAACAAACGCATCCAGCTAGAGTGGGGCACCTCCATCACAGCACACTGCTGCTCAAAGTCTTTGAAGAACCCCTCCACATCTCCAGAAGCCTCATCAAATGACTTAAACTCTGTCCGTGTGATCCGTACAGGCTCCCGGATTGTTGGGGTTACACTCCACATTGCGTTACTCCCTTTTTCAAGCTCCATTGCTTCCTGTCTCCGCTGTGCCCAGCGGGCAGCCTCCTCCTTGTACTCCTGAGAGATGCCGTGGCCCAGAACCGCCATCTCTTCTTCATACCACACCAACCACTGGCTTTTCTGGATGGGGATCCCTGTCTCCAGTGCTCGTCCTTCAGACATCTGGGAGGAGGTGGCCAGGCTAGCGCCCACGAGTAGATCGATTAAGGCCTCTTTAGTCAGTCCCTGGTAGTTCAGGCCCAGGTCTCTGGCTCTCTCCTGTAAACTGCATAAAGTCCAATTTCTGTACTCACTCTGTGGGTGGTTCTCCATTGGATTACGCTCTGTTGATCTCACCGCTGCCACCAGTTGTCACGGGGTCCTTCTCTGGTATCACACAATCAACAGAGCAAGCGAAGAGTGAACAATTCCAAGACCTTTATTAAGGCAAAAATACAAAAAGGTCCATATTCAGTCCACCACACAAAGGATAAGATAGTCCAGAATAAGAATGCAGTCCAGTATCAGGATAAAATGTCCAGATTTCAAAACTCTAGCACCAGAGGATAAAAATGGGTCTTTCTCTCTGAAATGCAACCTTTTCACGATCTTGTCTCTACCGGAACTGACTTGTCCAGCTGCCGTTCTTCCCCCCACCCCCTTCCTTGTCCAGGGGTAGTCAAACAAGTTACCTCCCAGAAGAGAACAAAGGGCCTTAGGGATTAATGCACTACAGGGGGTCATCAAGAGACAGATACAGTGAGGCTGTAGACTTACAATGTAATAAGAAAAACACTATGAAAATAACTGGAATTGTTAAAAATAGGAATATACAAAAAATGACATCCACATAACATATCACACCATCACAGGCAGTTTCATTCTTCGGGTCAGTACGATTACAGTGATATCTCATTTATATTTTTTTTATGTTTTGGTGCTTTTATATAATAAAAACTATTTTATAGAAAAAATAATAATTTTTGCATCGCTTTATTCTGAGAGCTATAACTTTTTTTATTTTTCCTCTGATGGAGCTGTATGATGGCTCATTTTTTGCAGGGCAAGATGACGTTTTCAGCAGTACCATATTTATTTATTTATATCCATCTTTTTGATCGCGTGTTATTCCACTTTTTGTTCGGTGGTATGGTGATAAAGCATTGTTTTTTGCTTCTTCTTTTTTTCAAAATTCAATTTTTTTTTGATAAGTTAAATTTTCAATTACAAAAATACAAAACAAAAAAAAAGAATAACTAGGGCAATATCAGCATCAATACAGTTAGGTCCATATATATTTGGACAGAGACAACATTTTTCTAATTTTGGTTCTAGACATTACCACAATGAATTTTAAACAAAACAATTCAGATGCAGTTGAAGTTCAGACTTTCAGCTTTCATTTGAGGGTATCCACATTAAAATTGGATGAAGGGTTTAGGAGTTTCAGCTCCTTAACGTGCCACCCTGTTTTTAAAGGGACCAAAAGTAATTGGACAATTGGCTCCAAGGCTATTTCATGGACAGGTGTGGGCAATCCCTTCGTTATGTCATTCTCAGTTAAGCAGATAAAAGGCCTGGAGTTGATTTGAGGTGTGGTGCTTGCATTTGGAAGGTTTTGCTGTGAATGAAACATGCAGTCAAAGGAGCTCTCCATGCAGGTGAAACAAGCCATCCTTAAGCTGCAAAAACAGAAAAAAAAACATCAGAGAAATTGCTACAACACTAGGAGTGGCAAAATCTACAGTGTGGTACATCCTGAGGAAGAAAGAAAGCACTGGTGATCTCATCAATGCAAAAAGACCTGCGCCCACGGAAGAAAACAGTGGTGGATGATCGCAGAATAATCTCCATGGTGAAGAGAAACCCCATTCACAACAGACAACCAAGTGAACACACTCTCCAGGAGGTAGGCGTATTAATATCCATATCTACCATAAAGAGAAGACTGCATGAAAGTAAATACAGAGGGTTCACTGCACGGTGCAAGTGTCACGTGCCCCGTCCTGTGTGACACGGCCAGCAGGCCGGTAACTAATACAACAAGACACAAGGGATAGGGAAACATTTACAGCAGTGGGCCCTGTGATAGGGAACGGGGGATGTGGAGACCTCCTGCACTCCCCTGAGTCAGTGTCCCTAACACTCCTAACGCTCCCTATACAGGTTCCTCACCTGTCACCGATCAGGATACCTGTCACCCTAGCACACCCTACACCTATTCCTTACTAGGGAGCTGGGTGGTGCAGGCACTGGCCCCATCGCTGTACTGACACCAACATGAGGAAAAGTGACAAACAGGGAAACACTTAGATTTGCTCTGATGCACTTGCTCCTGGCAACAGAGTCCAACACCTGAGTGCATCTTCCTCCCACCGTGTCCAACACCTGGGTGCAGCTTTACACCAACAGCGACCAGCACCCGAGTGCCGCCTTGGAGCAACAGAGTCCAGCACCGGAGTGCAGCTGTCCAGCTACAGAGTGCAGCACCTGAGTGCAACTGTCTAGCAACCGAGTCCAGCACCTGAGTGCAGCTTTCCAGTAACAGAGTCCAGCAAACTGAGTGCAGCTCTACACCATAGCTGCCACTCCACCAAGCTTTGCAAGAATTCTTCACTGACACCATAGCTGCCACTCCACCATGCTTTACACAAACTCCTCGCTGACACCATAGCTGTCATTGCAGGACTCCGACTGAGCTGCCCTGGACCTCCTCCAGCTCCATCCCTCACCCGGGCTGGTTGGAAAAGACCAACAATAATAATATCACCAATGTGAGTGAGCACAACTGACACACCTTTATTGAGTAAAAACACCTGTTAGTGATTCCCGTGCAATTACACTAACCACCACCGGGGGCAAACTATCTCTAAAAACACCAGTGCAGTGACCATACTGGCCACCGGGGCAAAACTATCTCTAAGCACACCAGTGCAATGACCATACTGGCCACCGGGGGCAAAACTATCTCTAAGCACAAAGCTTAGAGAGAGAAAGAAAAAAGGTTACCAGTGCTCTTATCTGACATGATCCAGCATGGATCATGACAGTACCCTCCCCTTAATGAGGGGCCTCTGGACCCTCAAAACCGCTCCTCATCAGGAACTACCTACAGAGGGGACGCCCAGATCCAGAGTTCACCCCAGCAACCACCTGCACTTCAGGTTTTTGACAAACGCACCGCTGGTATTGGCAATATAAGTTCTGGAGGCACCACACATCTCCAAAGCGCCGTCCAGGGGAACAAGTTATATATGATTATGTTTGATATGAGCTGGTAAGACTCCACAACACGCTTCCACTAGATGTTTTTTGGTGAGACCCATACACACTCGTTCACACACAGGTCCGGACCTGAACGTTTATTGCCACACATTCGTTTGTCAACATTCGGTGAACTCTCTCTGGGATTGACAACAGAGGCTTCCCCCTGTGTCACCACACTCACACCCCCGCACTCCACCAAGGGGTACACCCCCCCAACCCCTTCCACCACGAGGTCTGCGCCTCCAGGGTTGGCCAATGGCGAGGGTAGAGACTTGCCCCTACTCCCCCGCAGCACACCTGCTGCTCACACCGGAGAGGGAGGGGCCTGGGATATGGAGGAAAAATACACTCCCTGGTCGCCTTCCTCCACACGACCAGGAGAGGGCGGCTTCTTCGGTGGTATGGAAGATTTGGTGTGAGCCCCGCGGACCATATCACCAGTCTGCTCACTACAGGGACGCACCCCTTCACCTTGGGGAACCCCAAACAGCACCATGGGGACACCAACTCTACCCACCTGCCTGGGTACGTCCAACTGTATGAGCAAGTCCCACTCACCAGCAGGGACTCTAGGGGGCTCCTTTGCCAGAGCAGCGAATTGATTTTCTGGTTGAGCCAGAGGGAAGGCCCCAGACCCCGATTACTGCTGCTGGAACTGCTTCAACACACCATGAGCTCCTCACTCACTCTAGTGAGGCCCAGCAGCAATTACTCACATGTCTGAACCTAGCCAAAGGCTCACCAGAGAAAATGTAATGGTTGGGGATAATGTCACGTGCCCCATCCTGTGTGACGCGGCTCGCAGACCGGTAACTAACACAACAAGACACAAGAGATAGGGAAATATTTACAATGGTGGGCCCTGCGATAGGGAACGGGGGATGTGGAGACCTCCTGCACTCCCCTGAGTCAGTGTCCCTAACACTCCTAATGTTCCCTATATAGGCTCCTCACATGTCACCGATCAGGATACCTGTCACCCTAACACACCCTACACCTATTCCTTACTAGGGAGCTGGGTGGTGCAGGCACTGGCCCCACCGCTGTACTAACACCAACATGAGGAAAAGTGACAAACAGGGAAACACTTAGCTTTGCTCTGATGCACTTGCTCCTGGCAACAGAGTCCAACACCTGAGTGCATCTTCCTCCCACCGTGTCCAACACCTGGGTGCAGCTTTACACCAACAGCGACCAGCACCCGAGTGCCGCCTTGGAGCAACAGAGTCCAGCACCGGAGTGCAGCTGTCCAGCTACAGAGTGCAGCACCTGAGTGCAACTGTCTAGCAACCGAGTCCAGCACCTGAGTGCAGCTTTCCAGTAACAGAGTCCAGCAAACTGAGTGCAGCTCTACACCATAGCTGCCACTCCACCAAGCTTTGCAAGAATTCTTCACTGACACCATAGCTGCCACTCCACCATGCTTTACACAAACTCCTCGCTGACACCATAGCTGTCATTGCAGGACTCCGACTGAGCTGCCCTGGACCTCCTCCAGCTCCATCCCTCACCCAGGCTGGTTGGAAAAGACCAACAATAATAATATCACCAATGTGAGTGAGCACAACTGACACACCTTTATTGAGTAAAAACACCTGTTAGTGATTCCCGTGCAATTACACTAACCACCACCGGGGGCAAACTATCTCTAAAAACACCAGTGCAGTGACCATACTGGCCACCGGGGCAAAACTATCTCTAAGCACACCAGTGCAATGACCATACTGGCCACCGGGGGCAAAACTATCTCTAAGCACAAAGCTTAGAGAGAGAAAAAAAAAGGTTACCAGTGCTCTTATCTGACATGATCCAGCATGGATCATGACAGCAAGCTACTCATAAGCATCAAGAATCAAAAGGATAGACTGGACTTTGCTAAAAAACATCTAAAAAAGCCAGAACATCTGGAAGAACATTCTTTGGACAGATGAAACCCAGATCAACCTCTACAGAATTATGGAAAGAGAAAAGTATGGCAAAGGCATGGTACAGATCATGATTCAAAGCATACCACATCATCTGTAAAGCGCGGTGGAGGCAGTGTGATGGCTTGGGCATGCATGACTGCCAGTGGCACTGGGTCACTAGTGTTCATTGATGATGTGACACAGGACAGAAGCAGCCGAATGAATTCTGAGGTATTCAGAGCCATACTGTGTGCTCAGATCCAGCCAAATGCAGCCAAACTGATTGGTCATCGTTTCATTCTACAGATGGACAATGACCCAAAATATAAAGCCAAAGCAACCCAGGAGTTTATTAAAGCAAAAAAGTGGAATATTCTTGAATGGCCAAGTCAGTCACCTGATCTCAACCCAATTGAGCATGCATTTCACTTGTTAAAGACTAAACTTCAGACAGAAAGGCCCACAAATAAGCATCAACTGAAAACCACCGCAGTGAAGGCCTGGCAGAGCATCTAAAAGGAAGAAACACAGCGTCTGGTGATGTCCATGAGTTCAAGACTTCAGGCAGTCATTGCCAACAAAGGCTTTTCAACCAAGCACTAGAAATGAACATTTTATTTACAATTATTTAATCTGTCCAATTACTTTTGGTCCCTTTAAAAACAGGGTGGCACATGTTAAGGAGCTGAAACTCCTAAACCCTTCATCCAATTTTAATGTGGATACCCTCAAATGAAAGCTGAAAGTCTGAACTTCAACTGCATCTGAATTGTTTTGTTTAAAATTCATTGTGGTAATGTCTAGAACCAAAATTAGAATATAAGTACCGTATATACTCGTATATAAGCCGACCCGAGTGTAAGCCGAGGTCCCTAATTTTGCCACAAAAAACTGGGAAAATTTATTGACTCGAGTATAAGCCTACGATGGAAAATGCAGCAGCTACTGGTAAATTCAAAAATGAAAATAGATACCAATAAAAGTAAAATTAATTAAGACATTAGTAGGTTAAATGTTTTTGAATATCCATATTGAATCTGGAGCCCCATATAATGCTCCATACAGTTCATGATGGCCCCATAAGATGCTCCATACAAAACATGCCCCTTATAGTGCTGCACAAAGGTTACTAATGGCCCCATAAGATGCTCCATAGAATAATATGCCCCATATGCTGCTCCATAAAGGTTATGGCCCCATAAGATGCTCCATAGAATAATATGCCCCATATGCTGCTCCATAAAGGTTATGGCCCCATAAGATGCTCCATAAAGGTTAAGGCCCCATAAGATGCTCCATAGAATAGGCCCCATATGCTGCTGCGAATAAAAAAATGACATACTCACCTCTCATCGCTGGGGGCCAGGTGCCGGTGTCCTGAGCAGGCAGGGACACCGGCGCGCTATGGGGGTCAGGTGCCGTTGTTGCCGCTGGCTCAAGCCCTTGGCACCTGCGATATTCACCTGTCCCCGTTCCACCGCTGCACACCACTCTTTCTTCCAGGTCCTCTATCAGTGACTGTTCAGGCAGAGGGCACACGCTAACTACGTCATCGCGCCCTCTGACCTGAACGTCACAGACAGAGGACGCGGAGGACTGAGCGGTGCATGGCGGTGGAACGGGGACAGGTGAATATAGCATGGCTCCCCCCATCCTCTTTGTCATACTCACCCCCTCCTGGCACGTCTCTGCAGCCCCTGCTTCTCCCATGGTCTCCGGCGCCACAGCTCTTCCAGTGTTCAGCGGTCACGTGGTACCACTCATTAAGGTCATGAATATCCGCATACCATGGGAGAAGCAGGGGCTGCAGAGACCGTACCAGAGGGGGTGAGTATGATCTGACAACCGCACTCCCCCTCCCACGCCGACCCCCTGGTATATGACACGAATATAATCTGAGAGGGGCACTTTCAGCCTTAAAAAATGGGCTGAAAATCTCAGCTTATACTCGAGTATATATGGTATAGTGTCCAATAAAACCTCAAGATATAGGAAGAAAAAGGAGGGAAGGGAACATTTTAAGCCATCAGTACTATAATTATGAAGTTACTAAAGTCCAATGGAAACTATACATAGTGCAGCCATGCACGAACCAACACGGAGCACAATCCAGACAGAGAAGAGACGCATTGGAGAAATGGGTGGGTCACATCAGTCTGATGGAAGACGGTAGGCATCAGATTCCTGAAATTCAATCCAGTCTCTCCAAACTCACAGTATCTATCACAGTCAGTGGGGGATTGGGCAATCAAATGTTCCATCCTATTTAGAAGGACTATTTCACAGAACCACTCCTCCAGAGTAGGTGAAGAAGTACTTTTCCAGTGACGAGGAATGATATTCTTAGCAGCCTGTATAAGGTAGCTTATTAAAGATTTTTTGTATCTGGTGAGACTAGCTGGGATCATAAAGAGCAAAAGACATTCAGGAGAGTTGGGCACAGAGAGACTAGTCATTTTTTTAATAGTCTGAATTACCTGATTCCAGAAACCTCATATTATGGGACAGCTCCACCAAATGTGTGTCATCGTCCCCTCTTCCACTCCACATCTCCAGCATCTATGTGATACTGCGAGAAACCACTTATGAAGTAATATCAGAACTTTTGCTTTTTTTTTTTTAATGGTGTTCACTAAAGGGGTTATCTAGTGGGACAGTTTTATAGGTTGGGTCGTTGCGGAGGTGGCAATATCAAATATGTGTACTTTTCTTGTTTAGATTTTTTTTTTCATTCAAATATTTATTTTGTGTTAATTTTTGCCAGAGCTGTATATTCTAAGAGACCACTGAAAAATTTTCAGTTTGTCTGAATTTTCTCTTTATAGGTATATTTATGAGTAAAATGTAAATTGTTCTTTTATTTTATAAACTACTGACAACATGTCTCCAAATTTCCAAGCAATACATCTTGTATTTTTTTTTTCTAAAAATGAGAAATGGTCAAAATTAAATAAAAGAACCAGTGCTTTCAGACCTCAACTAATGCAACAAATTCATAATTATTTAGAAACAATACTAATGTTTTACCTCAGGAAGAGTTCAGAAATCAATATTTTATGGAATAACCATGATTTTTAATCACAGCTTTCTTGCGCCTTGGCATGCTTTCCACCAGTCGTTTACACTACTTTTGTGTGACCTTATGCCACTCCTGGTACAAAATGTAAGCAGTTCTTCTTTCTTTGATGGCTTGTGACTATCCATCATCCTCTTGATTACATTCCAGAGGTTTGTTTTGATGTTGTGGTCTCTTAATTCTTGCCAGAGATGTATATTGATTTTTTTTTATTATTATTTTTGGTTTTTTTTTAATATTTTTACAAGTATTTAAAAGTAGTTTTTTCAATTTTTTTAATTTTTTTTTAACTTTGTCCCACTATGGGACAATCATTTTTTTACAGGCTGATTGCTTCTGTAGCATGCAGCTAAAGCAGCATTTGCATGCCATAGAAGCTGTCAGCGTAGCACTGATAGGGAGACTTGCTGATCATGCACAGCACATGATTAACAAGTTTCCTAGCTCTGGTGACCTGGTGACCGCTCACCATAGCAACGATCGGGACCCCGCGTCACACCGTGGAGTCTCCGATCCAAAGGCAGAGGGGCTGTCAACCCTGTGCCGGCTTCAGGAATGCTGCAATCTTGTTTGGTCGCAGTATTTCTGGGGTTAAAGTGCTGGAAGCAGTCTGTGACTGCTCCTGGCACCTAGTGCCGGGTGTCAGCTGTCAGAATCAGCTGACACCCGGCGGCAATCGGCCACGCACCGACCCTGAGTGTGACCGATCCTGATGATGTAATATTCCGTTCATGGTCAAATTGGCCCAAGTCACATGAATGGAAGAACACGTCAGATGTAAAAAAAAAAGGGTTAAATGGAAGAAGTTTGGGACCACCAGAATTCTTCCTAGACCTGGCCGTCCAGCCAAACTGAGCAATCATGGGAGAAGAGCCTTGGTGACAGGGGTAAAAAATAACCCCAAGATCACTGTGGCTGAGCTCCACAGATGCAGTAGGGAGATGGGAGAAAGTTCCACAAAGTCAACTATCACTGCAGCCTTCCACCAGTCGGGTCTTTATGGCAGAGTGGTCCGACAATAGCCTCTCCTCAGTGCAAGACATATGAAAGCCCACATAGAGTTTGCTAAAAAGCACGCAAAGGTCTTCCAGACTATGAGAAATAAGATTCTCTGGTCTGATGAGAATAAGATAGAACTTTTTAGTATAATTCTAAGCGGTATGTGTGGAGATAACCAGGCACTGTTCATCACCTGCCCAATACAATCCCAACAGAGAAACATGGTGGTGGCAGCATTATGCTATAGGGGTGTTTTTCAGCTGCAGGGACAGGACAATTGGTTGCAATTGCAGGAAACATGAATGCGGCCAAGTACAGAGATATCCTGGGTTAAAACCTTTTCCAGAGTCCTCTGGACCTCAGACTTGGCCAAAGGTTCACCTTCCAACAAGACAATGACCTAAGCACACAGCTAAAATATCAAAGGAGTGACTTCAGAACAACTCTGTGATCAGTCTTGACTGGCCCAGCCAGAGCCCTGACCTAAACCCAATTGAGCATCCCTGGAGAGACCTGAAAATGGCTGTCCACCAATGTTCACCAACTAACCTGACGAAACTGGAGAGGATCTGCAAGGAAGAATGGCAGAGGATCCCCAAATCCAGGTGTGAAAAACTTGTTGCATCATTCCCAAGAAGACTCATGGCTGTACTAGCTCAAAAGGGTGCTTCTACTCAATACTGAGCAAAGGGTCTGAATACTTATGACTAGAGTTGAGCGACTTTTGGTTTTTTAGGGTCGAGTTTCATTTCGTGAAACCCGACTTTTCCAAAAGTCGGGTCAAGCAAGATCGTCCGATTATAGGGAAAAGTCGGGGTCGTCCCGAAACACGAAACCCAATGTAAGTCAATGGGGAATAAAAGTCGGCAGTGAGAGGAGGACAGGAAACACACCTACAGTGCCCATTTGAATGCCAAAAGCATCAATTCTTCTTACTTAAGCTTGTCAACCTTAATTAACTTCATAATAGAAGTTACGCACTGAAAAATGGGGGTTATTTGGCTAAAGTTGTGGGGGGGAGGGCTGGCTCCAGGTTTTCATGTGCCCTGGGCGAAAGAGCGCCCCTTTAACACATACCACAACTCATCATGCTCCGATACAGCAGAGAAATAGCGGTATAGTACAATGAAAAATACTTCACTTTTTACATCTCATGACGAGGCCCATCTATTTCTCCATACAGAATCATTGGTCCCATATAATGTTTGAAACAGTATATGATGAGCTCCACATAATGCTACAGTATATGTTGGTCCCCATGGATGAAGCTCCACTGTCTTATGGGCCCAAATAATGCTCCAAACATAATGGGCCCCATTTCTAATGCTCTAGTGTATAATGGGCCCTGTAAATGCTGCTCCAGTGTCTGATGTCCACCTTTGGAATGTTCCAGTGTATGGTGGGCCCCATCTATCATTCTCCAGAGTATAGTGCTCCCCAAAAATTGCTGTCCCAACATTGAAAACAATCAAATAAGTCTCCTCGCTAGGGAATCCCTGTACTAGTCTGGACTCCTCGTCGTCCCCATCTTCCATCTCACTGCACAGTATTTCAACCTTGCAAGTGCTGTGATCCTGAGCAAGCAGGGGAGGCCCACTCGTTGGCGACGGCACTGGCACAGGGCCCCTGATAGTACGGTGGTGTGTCTGATGGCGGGTGGGCCGAACCTGCACTTTCATCTGCAGCTTCCTCTTTGTCACCGTGTAAGATGGAACTGTATATGGGAAGGGTAACCTGAGTTTCATCAGGGTCAGATTCAGGCTGTGTAGAGTGCGAGGGGAATGTAGTGGTCTGGGTCAATGTACCAGCAGATTCATCAAGCAGTGGCTGGGCATCAGTGCACTTGTGTCGCCCCCAGGAGTACGGTCTCCACAGTGGCATTACCTTCCTCCTAGGGAGTGTGATGTCATGCTTGGGAGCAACGAACGATCTCTCTAGCAGGTTAACTGATTGGGCGGCGTTATTCCCACGAGTCATGACCCTCCAAACAGCGTTCATGAAGGCAAAGTGTTTGTTTTACGTGGGCAGTATGGTTGCAAAGCTGAACCTTAAAGTAATGTCCAGAAAGGCACCACCAGGAGTGGAGCCTACGGTTTAATTCGACTCCACCTGGGAAACCTCAACCATGCAAGCTACAGAAAAGATGCACAGATTGCAAGCTTAATTCCGTTAACGAACGAGACTCCGTCATGCCCCGCGGTCCGAGTCCGGCTTACTAGAGGGACACGTGAGGCTCTGGCACATGAGATTGGCCAATAACTGGTGTGTCATGCCCTTACATGTCCGTGGCTGCATGTGCGCTACACTGAAAAGGCCAGCGTTTGTCGCTTACAGGTGCAGATAACCCGCTGAACAACGTTAGTGATGGGGATCTGTGATTACAATTATTACCCGCGAACGATGATTTACCAGTAAGTGCAGGTCAACCGCAGTTCCGGAATTAGGCCTAACCGTCATTCCTGAAAAAATGAAAAACTTACGTGTGCAAACCACAGCTGATGTAGCTTGCTTAACAGCTCGCCAGCCGTTCTCAGGCCCAGTATGGATTACACGTGATTGCACAAAGGTGAGAAAGGGTACCGTATCCCCGGATAACATGTATGGATAGCGTACACATTCAAAATATATGTCTATACATCAGGAGGCAGGCTCAGACGGTGTTAGGCCCATTATGGCTTGCAGGTGATTGCACAAAGGTGAGAAAGGGTACCGTATCCCCGGATAACATGTATGGATAGCGTACACATTCAAAATATATGTCTATACATCAGGAGGCAGGCTCAGACGGTGTTAGGCCCAGTATGGCTTGCAGGTGATTGCACAAAGGTGAGAAAGTGTACCGTATCCCCGGATAACATGTATGGATAGCATACACATTCAAAATATATGTCTATACATCAGGAGGCAGGCTCAGACGGTGTTAGGCCCAGTATGGCTTGCAGGTGATTGCACAAAGGTGAGAAAGGGTACCGTATCCCCGGATAACATGTATGGATAGAGTACACATTCAAAATATATGTCTATACATCAGGAGGCAGGCTCAGACGGTGTCAGGCACAGTATGGATTTGACGTCCCAGATTACACAGCGGAGGAGCAGGGAGAGGTAAAGATTGCAAATGCTGGGGCCCTGCCCAAGCAAGGGGGGCCCACTCGTGGGCGTCGGTACTGGCACTGGGCCCCTCATAGTACAGCGGTATGTCTGACGGCGGGTGTGCACCACCACCGTCAGAGACACTTGATTGCACTATGAGGGACCCTGTGCCAGTGCCCGCACCCAAGAGTCGGCCTACCCACCTGTCCAGGGCAACGGCACTCGCACCGTGCCGTGCGCTAGGTGGTGACCCCGGCCATGGGGGGGGGAGGCAGCACAGTTAGGGAGTTTTAGAAAGTGGCATATGTTGATGTTGGACATTCAGCTGATGCAAAAGGCGAAATAGGTGAAGTCCCAGGAAGAGGTGGACCAAAGCAAGCCATTTTTCTGTCACCCTATGTGTCATCAGGGGAAGGTGGGACAAAATCCTTGGAAACCCATGCATGGTTCATTTTAATGAAGGTTAGATCATCCACATTTTGGGTTGACAGACGGGTCCTTTTTTCTGTCAGGATTGATCCAGCTGCACTGAAGACTCTTTCCGATAGTACACTTGCAGCTGGGCAAGCGAGCTCCTGTAAGGCATATTGGGCCAATTCAGGCCAGGTGTCCAGTTTAGCGGCCCAATAGTCAAAGGGGAATGACCTGTGTGGGAGAACATCGATAAGGGAGGAAAAGTAGTTTGTATCCATAGTTGACAACTGCTGTCTCCTGTCACTTTCCATCGATGCAGTATTACCAGTTGTGTGAGCGGTATTTGAAAAATCAGTCCACAACATTGTCATGAAACCCCTGTCTCCAACGCCACTTCTGCTGTGTGCACCACGAACACCTCTGCCAAGCTGCCCCCGGCCCGTACGGCTCGTGTGAGAACCATCACCACTGCTGTGTGCTGGGAATGCCTCAAGCAACCGATTTACCAGAGTTGCTTGTTTATTAGCCAATATTAGGTCAAGGTTCTCCTGTGGCATGATGTTTTGTAATTTGCCTTTATAGCGTGGATCCAGGATGCTGGCCAACCAGTAGTCGTCATCGTTCATCATTTTGGCAATGCGTGGGTTTCTTTTTAGGATCTGCAAGGCATAATCTGACATGTGGGCCAATGTTCCCGGTGTCAATGATGCACTGCGAGTGCTGGTTGGAGGAGCACTTTCTGGCAAATCCACATCCCTCCAGTCACCCACAAACCCTGTACCAGACCTTGCCACGCCAACATTTTCACTTGCCCCACGAGATGCATCCTCCTCCCCTAAGTAATCATCCCCATCATCCTCCTCCTCCTCCACCTCATCCAGGAGAGGTCCCTGAGCAGACAATGGCTGAATGTCATCAAGGATTCCCTCCTCCTCATCAACATTGGCTGCAGATGCCTGCTCCTTAAGGTGCGTCAAAGTTTGCATGAGCAGACACATAAGTGGGATGCTCATGCTTAGGATGGCGTCGTCTGCGCTTACCAGCCGTGTGCATTCCTCAAAACACTGAAGGACTTTACAGAGGTCTTTCAGCTTCAACCACTGCACACCTGTCAACTCCATGTCTGCTCTCAAAGTGCCTGGCCGTGTATCCTCCCACAAATGCATTATGGCCTGCCTCTGCTCGCACAGCCGCTCCACCATGTGCAGGGTGGAGTTCCACCTTGTTGCAATGTCGATAATGAGGCGGTGGTTGGGAAGGTGGAGCAATCACTGCAGCTTCTGCATACGAACGGAGTGTACAGGCGACCGGCGGATGTGCGCGCACAGTCTTTGCACCTTCTGGAGCAGGGCTGTTAACTCCGGATAATTTTTGAGGAAGCACTGCACCACCAGGTTCAAGGTGTGAGCCAAGCAAGGTATATGGCTGAGTTTTGAAAGGGCTATGGCTGCCACAAAATTACGGCCGTTATCACGTTGTTGAGAAAGAACAAGCTATTGTTCGAAACGCGTAATCTACTACTTGTTACTCATGTGAACACACCATTTGCTCTGTTTTGGACTTGTTTTTAACAATAAATTGGACTTGAATTTGCAAAGCTGGACCTTTTTTCTTTTTCCTTGGTTACTGCGTGAAGACTGCACGTGGTCCGGGCTATCCACTACACATGCCTTCAGGTGAGCTGGCTTTTTTTCTCTTTTTGAATGTTATCACTAACTACCTTGCCTGCCTCAAGATGTACACTGCCCAGCCATAACTCAGTTTGTTGCTTCAAGTACTCGGCCAGCACCTCGGCGGTGTGTCTGTTGCCCAAACACATCATCTGCAACACAGCCTGCTGACGCTTTCCACTAGCTGCTCGATAGGGGGACACATCGTGTGCAACAGTGGCAGCTGCAGATGGAGTGCTCGTACGACTGCGCTCTGTGGACGAGCTTTCGCTTCTGGAGGAGGAGGAGGAGGGTCGAACACCTACAGCCAACTGTTTCCTATACCGTGGGCTAGGCAGCACTGTCCCACCACCGCTGTCCCCTGTGGACCCTGCATCCACCACATTAACCCAGTGCGCAGTGATGGACACGTAACGGCCCTGGCCATGCCGACTGGACCATGCATCAGTTGTGAGGTGCACCTTTCCGCTCACTGACTGCTTGAGTGCATGGACAATGCGGTCTTTCACATGATGGTGGAGGGCTGGGATGGCTTTGCGAGAGAAGAAGTGGCGACTGGGTAGGTCATAGCGTGGTACTGCATAGGCCATGAGTTCGCGGAAAGCTGTGCTTTCCACCAACCGAAAGGGCATCATCTCAAACGAGATTAGTTTGGCAATGTGGGCGTTCAAACCCAGTGTACGCGGATGAGAGACTGAGTACTTTCTTGACCTACTCATAGTGTCTGGGAGGGTGAGCTGGACTTGAGAGCTGCATATGGTGGAAGTAGCGGTGGACAGGGCGGACTGAGAGAGGGTTGATGATGGTGATGGAGTTGTTGTTCTTTCTGATGGCCTAGAATCAGTCTTTCGTTGATATAACAGTGGGATTCCCTGACTGCTGTGGCCTTGCAACGACACCTCAACATTTGCTGCTGTGCTAACCGGTGGGCTTACAGTGGGGAAAACAATGTAGCGTTGCTGACTACCTTCGTTGTGATCAGTTGCACATGTGGCACTTGAGGTTTGGTGTTGTGTCCACGCTTGCAAGTGCATGCTGGTTAAATGTCTAAGCATGCAACTGGTATTCAAATTTTTCAGATTTTTCCCTCGGCTAAAGGTCTTTGCGCACTTCTTACAGATAACCTTGGCCTGATCATGAGGATTTTGTTCAAAAAAGTGCCACACTGCACTCTTCCTACTTTGGCAGACATTTTGCGGCCTAGCACGCTGTGATCTTTTGACCCTCTGGACAAGCTGTCCAGCAACTCTTTTGATGTTTGGAACCTGTCTTTGGAGTGCTCCGGGCCTGCCAGATAACAGCTGTTGCAATGTCGATGTCTGCTGTGGATGCTCCTCATCTGAGCTATTGGAAGCAGCACCCTCTTCCCCCAATGGATGCCAATCTGGGTCAACAACTGGGTCATCCATCACCTCCTCTTCTATGTCATGTGCACCTTCCTCTGTGTCACTGTGTATGGTGGTATAGTGTGCGGGAAGGGGCACCTGAGTCTCATCAGGGTCAGAATCTGGCTCTGTACACTGCGAGGACAATGTAGTGCTCTGAGTGAATGTACCAGCAGAATCATCCATCAGCGGCTGTGCATCAGTGCACTCCATGTCAGATTCATCTTGGCCTGGGTAATTCACCATTTCACTTGATAATCCAGGCATGGTATGTGAAAACAGCTCCATGGAGTAATCAGTAGTATGGCCTGCGTCATCCTTCAATCTTGGTTTGGGTGAAGGACACAAGGAAAGGTGTGGTTCATGAACATGAGCCTCCAATGACGACTCAGTGCTTTTACTTTTTACAACTGAAGAAGAGGAGGCGATAGAGCTGGAGGCGGAGTCAGCAATGTAAGACAAAACTTTTTCCTGATGCTCTGGCTTTAAAAGCGGTTTTCCAACTCCTAGAAAACTAAGCGTTCGAGGCCTTATGTAGCCAGACGATGACGCAGGCTCAACACCTCCTGCATTCGGTCCTATTTTGCTCTTGCCACTACCATCAGATCCACCACCAACACCATCATTACCAGCTGCCAACCCCCGCCCAATTCCACTGCCTCTTCCACCAGCCTTCCTCATTTTTGGTAGAAATGTAGACAAAATCCAACAAACTATATAGTAATGTAAAACAAGGTAGAAGGTGTCTATAGGACAGGGGAGATTTTGAATTTCTGCAGACACTTGTGGACACTGGACACTTTTGGATTGTGTGAGGCCCACTGAATATCTGAGCGCTCTGTCACAGGCTCGATGGCACAGCTGTGACCAAAGTGACTAGAGGATAAGGGAGATTTTGAATTTCTGCAGACACTTGTGGACACTGGACACTTTTGGATTGTGTGAGGCCCACTGAATATCTGAGCGCTCTGTCACAGGCTCGATGGCACAGCTGTGACCAAAGTGACTAGAGGATAAGGGAGATTTTGAATTTCTGCACACACTTGTGGACACTGGACACTTTTGGATTGTGTGAGTCCCACTGAATATCTGAGCGCTCTGTCACAGGCTCGATGGCACAGCTGTGACCAAAGTGACTAGAGGATAAGGGAGATTTTGAATTTCTGCACACACTTGTGGACACTGGACACTTTTGGATTGTGTGAGGCCCACTGAATATCTGAGCGCTCTGTCACAGGCTCGATGGCACAGCTGTGACCAAAATGACTAGAGGATAAGGGAGATTTTGAATTTCTGCACACACTTGTGGACACTGGACACTTTTGGATTGTGTGAGGCCCACTGAATATCTGAGCGCTCTGTCACAGGCTCGATGGCACAGCTGTGACCAAAGTGACTAGAGGATAAGGGAGATTTTGAATTTCTGCACACACTTGTGGACACTGGACACTTTTGGATTGTGTGAGGCCCACTGAATATCTGAGCGCTCTGTCACAGGCTCGATGGCACAGCTGTGACCAAAATGACTAGAGGATAAGGGAGATTTTGAATTTCTGCACACACTTGTGGACACTGGACACTTTTGGATTGTGTGAGGCCCACTGAATATCTGAGCGCTCTGTCACAGGCTCGATGGCACAGCTGTGACCAAAGTGACTAGAGGATAAGGGAGATTTTGAATTTCTGCACACACTTGTGGACACTGGACACTTTTGGATTGTGTGAGGCCCACTGAATATCTGAGCGCTCTGTCACAGGCTCGATGGCACAGCTGTGACCAAAATGACTAGAGGATAAGGGAGATTTTGAATTTCTGCACACACTTGTGGACACTTTTGGATTGTGTGAGGCCCACTGAATATCTGAGCGCTCTGTCACAGGCTCGATGGCACAGCTGTGACCAAAGTGACTAGAGGATAAGGGAGATTTTGAATTTCTGCACACACTTGTGGACACTGGACACTTTTGCATTGTGTGAGGCCCACTGAATATCTGAGCGCTCTGTCACAGGCTCGATGGCACAGCTGTGACCAAAATGACTAGAGGATAAGGGAGATTTTGAATTTCTGCACACACTTGTGGACACTGGACACTTTTGGATTGTGTGAGGCCTACTGAATATCTGAGCGCTCTGTCACAGGCTCGATGGCACAGCTGTGACCAAAGTGACTAGAGGATAAGGGAGATTTTGAATTTCTGCACACACTTGTGGACACTGGACACTTATGGATTGTGTGAGGCCCACTGAATATCTGAGCGCTCTGTCACAGGCTCGATGGCACAGCTGTGACCAAAGTGACTAGAGGATAAGGGAGATTTTGAATTTCTGCACACACTTGTGGACACTGGACACTTTTGGATTGTTTGAGGCCCACTGAATATCTGAGCGCTCTCTCACAGGCTCGATGGCACAGCTGTGACCAAAATGACTAGAGGATAAGGGAGATTTTGAATTTCTGCACACACTTGTGGACACTGGACACTTTTGGATTGTGTGAGGCCCACTGAATATCTGAGCGCTCTGTCACAGGCTCGATGGCACAGCTGTGACCAAAGTGACTAGAGGATAAGGGAGATTTTGAATTTCTGCACACACTTGTGGACACTGGACACTTATGGATTGTGTGAGGCCCACTGAATATCACAGCGCTATGTCACAGGCAGAAATTGGCTAGTGTATCACAAACTACAAGGTGTATGTAGAATTGGGCAGAATAGGAATCTCCCTAGAGTGCAGGTCTGTAAGAACGGAACATGTCCTTGTTTTATTCTCACAGAGTGACACACTGATAGCTTCACTGTGGCTGTGATAACAGCCGTTACACGGTACTGTGTGAGGAGCGTACACCGCTGTATGGTGTGAAAAAACGCTCAGTACCTCAGCAGGACAAAAAAAAAAAATTGGGATTGCTTTTAAAAAAGCAGTTTGCGGAGCAGTGGGTAAACAGCAATGCAGGAATGTCAGGAAGCCTTAGAAGGCAGCCCAACAACCAACACCACTGATACACCACAATATAGCCTCCCCTTGCACTGCACACACAGTGACTGGTGTGTTGTACAGCAAAATCGCTAGCAGCAGAAGCAGTTTTTTTTTCTTCTCAGCAGGACAAAAAAAAAAAATTGGGATTGCTTTTAAAAAAGCAGTTTGCGGAGCAGTGGGTAAACAGCAATGCAGGAATGTCAGGAAGCCTTAGAAGGCAACCCAACAACCAACACCACTGATACACCACTATATAGCCTCCCCTTGCACTGCACACACAGTGACTGGTGTGTTGTACAGCAAAATCGCTAGCAGCAGAAGCAGTTTTTTTTTCTTCTCAGCAGGACAAAAAAAAAAAATTGGGATTGCTTTTAAAAAAGCAGTTTGCGGAGCAGTGGGTAAACAGCAATGCAGGAATGTCAGGAAGCCTTAGAAGGCAGCCCAACAACCAACACCACTGATACACCACTATATAGCCTCCCCTTGCACTGCACACACAGTGACTGGTGTGTTGTACAGGCAAAATCGCTAGCAGCAGAAGCAGTTTTTGGTGTCTTCTTCCCTGCCTAACGCTCTCCCTACAAAATCAGCAGCAGCAGCAGCTCTCTCTATTCTGAGATCAGCATGAGTAACATGGCGGTCGGCGTGCACGCCCTTTTATACCCCCTGTGACGCCCCCCAAAGCAAGCCAATCACTTGCATGCCCTTCTGAAAGATGGTGGTGACCCGTGCCTATGTCATCACGTTGCCCACAGTGTCCGTGGATCCTGATTGGCTGAAAAAGAGCGCAAAACAAACTTTTGAAACGCGACTTTGGCACGTAAGTCGCCGACCTCGTGGCCGACCTCATCCTAGGGTCGGGTTTCGTTTCATGAAACCCGACTTTGCCAAAAGTCGGCGACTTTTGAAATTTTTCGACCCGTTTCGCTCAACTCTACTTATGACCATGTGATATTTCAGCTTTTCTTTTTTAATAAATTTGCAAAAATTTCTTCATTTGTTTTTTTCTCTGTCAAGATGGGGCGCAGAGTATATTAATGAGAAAAAAATGAACTTTTTTGAATTTACCAAATGGCTGCAATGAAACAAAGAGTGAAAAATTTAAAGGGGTCTGCGTACTTTCCATACCCACTGTACATACTTCTCTAATTTAACACATTTACCTTTTAATATGACAACTTTCATATTGGTGACGTTTCCTGGAGCACAGAGATGTTTTGGCTACTGGTAAATGTTTTTTTGTCTGTAATCGTGTGGTGTGGAGACCTCCTTCTTGCACTCAGATTCTGTCCTGTTTCTCCAACATTGAGACCCCCAGTAGGACAAGTAGTGCACAGAATTAAGTACACCCCATTGGAAGCGGAACATGGGAATGTCTGGGTTATCTTATACTCCTGATGGGCTGATCCTACTGATCTGTATCCTGTCTGTGGTCATTACATGAGTGAAGGTTCACATTGGAAGGATAAGTTTCTCTTGGGGGATCAGAGGGCACTGATCACGATATTCCTTATATTTGGAGGCAGTCTGTAGTAAGGGAGGGACTCTGAATATTATTTTTAGCCGGTCATCTTTGTGTAGGAAATGGGGACTTTTTTTAGTAGTTTTTTCTTCCCACTTCAAGTGCACATCATACACACAGCTCTGTACACATCATAAGCACGTTGTGCTCGGCTCTGCTCCATACAAACCACTCTACTCTGTACTCATCTTACACACGTGGCTCCACTTTGGATATGTTAAATACACAAGGTTCCACTTGGCACACATCGTACACACATGGGTCCGCTCCGCAAACATCGTGCGCACACAGCTCTGCTCCGTATGCACACGCAGAGGCGTATCTAGGGGGGAGCAGCCGGCAGGGGTCGCAGTCGGGCCGCCTAATGCAGCGCGCCAGCTCCCAGGGATCAATTGAACTTACGTCTTACAGACGCAAGTACAATTGAAGCTCTGCACGCTGGGTCAGAGCGACGCCAGCAGTGTGATGAGATCATGTGATCACACTGCTAAAGTTACTCGCCCGCGCTGCAGAGGAACACATTGGTTGTAAGTGCACCAGTGGAGCTGAAGATACTGAAGATTAAGTGCACTGGAGGGGGAGATTTAATATGTGAAGGGAGATTTGGAGTGGGGATGGGAAGATTTAACATGTAGGGGGTGATTTGGACGGAGGATGGGGAGATGTAATGTGTGTGGGGAGATTTGGAGTGGGGATGGGGGGATTTAATGTGTGGGGAGATTTGGAGTGGGAATGAGGTGACTTAATGTGTTCGGGGAGATTTGGAGTGGGGATGGGGGGATTTAATATGTGGGGAGATTTGGAGTGGGGATGGAGGAATTTAATGTGTGGGGGGAGATTTGGCGTGGAGAATGGGGGATTTAATGTGTGGGGGTTGAGTTTTGGAGTTGGGATTGAGGTATTTAATGTGTGTGGGCAGATTTAAAGTGGGGAGGGGGGATTAATGTGGGGGGAGATTTGGAGTGGGGATGGGGGATTTAATGTGGGGAGAGATTTGGAGTGGGGATTGAGGATTTAATGTATGGGGGGATTTGAGGACACAAAATAAGGAGCAAAGGGGGAGATGCAGGGCATGTATGAGGAAACAGTATGGGGATAGGTGCAGACACAGTATGGTGTAGATACACCTCGTACACACATGGCTCTGCTCCGTACGCCTCGTACACACGCGGCTCCGCTCCGTACACCTCGTACACACGCGGCTCCGCTCCGTACACCTCGTACACATGCGGCTCCGCTCCGTACACCTCGTACACACGCGGCTCCGCTCCGTACACCTCGTACACACGCGTCTCCGCTCCGTACACCTCGTACACACGCGGCTCCGCTCCGTACACCTCGTACACACGCGGCTCCGCTCCGTACACCTCGTACACACGCGGCTCCGCTCCGTACACCTCGCACACACGCGGCTCCGCTCCGTACACATCGTACTCACGCGGCTCCGCTCCGTACACCTCGTACACACACGGCTCCGCTCCGTACACCTCATACACACGCGGCTCTGCTCCGTACAGCTCGTACACACACGGCTCTGCTCCGTACACCTCGTACACACACGGCTCCGCTCCGTACACACACAGCTCCGCTCCGTACGCCTCGTACACACGCGGCTCCGCTCCGTACACCTCGTACACACGCGGCTCCGCTCCGTACACCTCGTACACACGCGGCTCCGCTCCGTACACCTCGTACACACGCGGCTCCGCTCCGTACACCTCGTACACACGCGTCTCCGCTCCGTACACACGCGGCTCTGCTCCGTACACCCCGTACACACACGGCTCTGCTCCGTACACCTCGTACACACGCGGCTCTGCTCCGTACACCTCGTACACACACGGCTCCGCTCCGTACACCTTGTACAAACATGGCTCTGCTACATCCCCCTGTAAACCCCTCCTGACCCCACAGAAACTTCCCCTCATCCAGCACCATGACAACCAGCACAGCAGAGTCCTGCATACACTGAGGCCCCTTATCATGTGACCCCTGACTCCTCCCCTCCTGTGACCTCATCCCAGGTCCTGTGCGCACAGAGCAGCCATATATGTGGAGTGCGGCTCTGCAGGTGGAGGTAGGTGCTGGGGCCCCGTTATTCTCTCTCAGGATTAGCCGCTGGTCACACTCGGCCATTTTTCCTCCCCATATAATAAATGCTCTTTACCTTCTCTGTGCTGTTCCGTTCTCCATGTTTCCCCCCTGAATACACACGTTCTCCCCCGGTCGCTGGGGTCTGACCTGTGACCCTGAGCTCGGGCTCTGGGGGTCTGGGAGGTTTGTGCTCGGCCTCCGCATCATTAGGGGAATCTGTCCCCACATCGGCCCTGTGTGAGCCCCTAATCTGCGGGTGACAGACGCTGAGGGCAGGGACCCCCGGGCTCCTCATACAGTCACGGCCATAGGTGTTTGCCCCTTATAAATCTCCCAGAACATTATTCCAATGACCCGTTTTGTTATCCACGTGCTGAGCCTGGAGCTGAGCGTCACACGGGCCCCGAGATGGCGATAACAGGCTGTGGGGTGACGGAAGAGCGCACTATAGGGCACCGACCGGATACATGTGGCATTGGTGGTTTGATAGTCACTCACATTGTGGGGTGGTGAAACGCACAACTATTAAAGAGGCTGATAGGAACGTCCAGCTGCTGCTGCTGCTGCTGCTCCGAGAGTCGGAAGAATTCCAGTAGACTATACCTAAAGGAAGAAGGAAAAGTGCATTATCTGCTGGTAAATATACCAAAGTGTGATATGGTAAAGTCTTGCAAAACTATAACGACTACATTCGGAAGGCTATGAAGGTTTTTATCTGACCTCGATTACTCATCTATAATCACCAATCCATTCCCATCAGTGGGATCAGAATACTTCCGTCTCTTCACTAGAGCCCGATCTCTGGTGTCTTATACAAGAATGAACCCTATTTGCGTGGGTTGAAAAGGAGCAATAACAGCTAAGGTCAGATAAAATAAAAATGCTCTTATGGCAAAAAGTCTCAAGCTTTGCTAAATGGCGCAAAATTTGCACCCAAATATCTGGGATACGTCAGATACGTATCTCGGGGCTGCATTCGAGTACATTTGTGACAACTTTTGTGACTTTTTAAAAAGTTTCAGTTAATGAATCAGCTGAAAACATGAACCACGGTCACAGTTGTGAACATTAAAAAAAACATTAACAGGTAAACATTTATAAAATAGTCATGGGCCATAAGTATTAGCATATATGGAAATAAAAGTTGAAGTAATTGTATCATTATGTGGGATCTTGATTTTACACAGACTCATCTTCCTAATCACATCCCTACAAGATCAGATCCTCTGAGTTGAGATCTTCTGTATAACAGAATTTTCCTGATTCACCCATCCCAAGAGAGATCTGGACAGAGACAAGATGGCGGAGAGGATATTACACCTCACCCTAGAGATCCTCTTCCGGCTTACTGGAGAGGTGAGAGATTCTGATGACGTCACATTACATCATTCTTATCTAAGGGAATAACAGATGGACAGAACTGGAGAGGTGAGGACTCTGGAAATGTCTGTAGTGAGATTTATTAATGTCTCTCCATTACCAGGATTACACAGTAGTGAAGAAGACCTCTAGTGAGCGCTGTCAGGACCCTGTGTCTGAGGGATGGGGAAGACCCCTGAGCCCAATCATGGGGCCTCCACCTCACCCCCTGATACATGAGGACATCAATGACCAGAAGATCCTAGAACTCACCTACAAGATGATTGAGCTGCTGACTGGAGAGGTGACACTGCTGGGAATGCTGTGACATTATACAGTAGCGCTATGAAGGGATCGGGGGATGACTGTATCATTGTATGTGTCAGGTTCCTATAAGGTGTCAGGATGTCACCGTCTATTTCTCCATGGAGGAGTGGGAATATTTAGAAGGACACAAAGATCTGTACAAGGACGTCATGATGGAGGTTCCCCAGCCCCTCACATCACCAGGTAATTGACAGGATTAAATACACACGGCCTATAATCATCTGTATGTAAAGAATGAATTCAGTCCCTGTATGTGTTTCCTCCAGATCTATCCAGTAAGAGGACAACACCAGAGAGATGTCCCCGTCCTCTTCTTCCACAGGACTGTAAACAAGAAGATCCCAATGTTCCTCAGGATCATCAGGTAGATGGAGAGAAGGTGTCATGAGTTCTTCTCTATGATGTGTGGACGGCTGTGAAGGTCTTGTGCTCAGTCTTGTGTTATCCGCCTTTATACTTGTTTAAGGTTTCATTTGTCTGGATATGATTTAGAAACCCAGAACTCCAGTGAAACACGTGATGTAGTGACACTGTCTTCACTACACCACGTCCTTACACTATTGGTACTGCTCCCTTAGAAGCTGACGACAATGACCCGTGATATAGTGTGGTGGAGGAGGTGACAAGGAATCAGGAAAGGCCATTATAGTCAACAGCAGAAAGTCTTTTACTGAGGTAGAAGCTGAAAATACATAACATCACTGCCATCGGACTGGATGGTATTCACATTTGGATTTGACAGAGTTTTCACATAGATGGTTACACATGGCAGTACTTTACATTTCTACTTCAATGTGATCTCACCGTAGTCTGAATCCTTTTTAGCCACCTCTTTCTGTGCTACTTCCTGTAGACTGGCTTCAGCAGCTGCCATGAGGCTAGATATAGAATGCCTTCCCTAAATTTACCACACTAGGTTGACAACTTGCAATCCAGCCCATAGCAGTCTCAAGACTATCAGTTGCTCTGCTCCACCTTTGTTCCCAACTATGATTCCATTTGGGTCTCTTCCACTAAGCTCGATTCCTTTCCAGGGTAACGCTTCTGCCACTTTTTCTGGAGTTCTGATAGAATCTGCTTTCTGTCTGTGCCGTAAGTACTGGTAATTTGGTGTACTAGGCCTCTACAGCCTTCTATATTGCTGATCATAGATGTGACTTTTCTATCTGTTTGTGACTTTTACAATATTTGTTTCAGGGTGAAGGTCTGACCCATGTTAATACTACAGAGGCATATGTGAGGGGTGATGACCAGTGTAAAAAGGAGATTCCAACAGATAACCGATCAGGTGAGTAGTGGCCTCTGTATTTATTTACTTATTCACTGGTTGGTACAATTATGTATTAGATTTTGTTGGTTCTCTATTGATTCCTCTCTTCTATGCCTTTCAAACTCCAACTTAATAAGATTTTTTTTTTATGAGTGCTCGGGAAATTAATACAGCACAGCCTTATATGGTGTACCCAGGATTTCTGGTTTAATAATACAAAGCCCATACGCTACATATTGTACAAGTCCACCCTCTTGCTCTGTTATAATGAGAAGGTACTGATGATTCTTTCTGAGTCCGTCCAGTCGGTTATCAAAACATTCATACAACACATGGTTTCTCCACACTAATCCCCTAATAATCACTTCCTCAGCCACATTTTTCACTGCTCAGCTTCAACCATTGACTAGACCACACTGCTCTCTATTTAACCATCCATCCCTTGAACACATACAGACCAGACCCCCATTCTGTTTGAATTTTAGCATTTTTCTACTTTTTTTCATAATCTGTTATGGAATCCTTGCCTTCGTGTTATCAAAACAATCTCCCTGCCGTCTTTCCTTTAAATGTATCTGTATCTATTTACTTCCAAGCTACTCAGGCCTGGCTCTGTGCAATTAACACCCTCGACGCATATTTCACAGAGCTAGCACGTTGTTTCTAATGTAGGCAGTCACATTTAAAAATCTTACAATGTAATGTAGGTAGTTGAACCCAAAAAATAGGAGTGATAACTTCATCAGTAACCATATAGTATAAATGTATTGAATATTTTTTTCTATAAAAGTTTCAATACATATATATCAATAAATGACACAAGCGGCAAACAAAAGAGAATTCAAATGATCAGTCCGGGAATAGGAAATTGGCTAGGAGGAGTTATCAGTCATAGTGCATGAGTCCGATACATTGGGATTTCATGCCACAGAATTTCATAGATGAAATGCATCACACATTGAAACCCCCTAATTATGGGGGATAATAAGGTGCTTAGGCTGAAATCAAGAAGCGCACCTGAGTATTTACTGAGGGTAATTAATTATGCCATAATGGCAAGATGAAAAGAAGAGAACAGTAAAGTGCATATGCATAGATATCAAATGAGATAACACTTACCAATGGTAACACTGCGTGTTTGTTCTCCCAAGTGTATCGGGGGCCCGGCCAGACCTGATATCTGAGTATTGTATATGTATAACAATTATGTACAGTCATATGTTAAAGTTTGGGCACCCCTATTAATGTTAACCTTTTTTCTTTATAACAATTTTGGTTTTTGCAACAGCTATTTCAGTTTCATATATCTAATAACTGATGGACTCAGTTATATTTCTAGATTCAAATGAGGTTTATTGTACTAACAGAAAATGTGCAATCTGCATTTTAACAAAATTTGACCAGTGCAAAAGTATGGGCACCTCAACATAAAAGTGACATTAATATTTCGTAGATCCTCCTTTTGCAAAAATAACAGCCTCTAGTCGCTTCCTGTAGCTATTAATGAGTTCCTGGATCCTGGATGAAGGTATTTGTGACCATTCCTGTTTACAAAACAATTCCAGTTCAGTTAAGTTTGATGGTCGCCGAGCATGGACAGCCCGCTTCAAATCATCTCACAGATGTTCAATGATATTCAGGTCTGGGGACTGGGATGGCCATTCCAGAACATTGTAATTGTTCCTCTGCATGAATGCCTGAGTAGATTTGGAGCGGTGTTTTGGATCATTGTCTTGCTGAAATATCCATCCCCTGCGTAACTTCAACTTCGTCACTGTTTTTCTTGGAATGCTGTGTTTTTTTTAGCCTCCATGCATAACGCCTTTTTGTATAACCAAACAACTCAATCTTTGTTTCATCAGTCCACAGGACCTTCTTCCAAAATGTAACTGGCTTGTCCAAATGTGCTTTTGCATACCTCAGGCGACTGTTTGTGGCGTGCTTGCAGAAACGGCTTCTTTCGCATCACTCTCCCATACAGCTTCTCCTTGTGCAAAGTGCGCTGTATTGCTGACTGATGCACAGTGACTCCATCTGCAGCAAGATGATGCTGCAGGTCTTTGGAGGTGGTCTGTGGATTGTCCTTGACTGTTCTCACCATTCTTCTTCTCTGCCTTTCTGATATTTTTCTTGGCCTGCCACTTCTGGGCTTAACAAGAACTGTACCTGTGTTCTTCCAATTTCCTTACTATGTTCCTCACAGTGAAAACTGACAGACAGGTTAAATCTCTGAGACAACTTTTTGTATCCTTCCCCTGAAAAGCTATGTTGAATAATCTTTGTTTTCAGATCATTTGAGAGTTGTTTTGAGGAGCCCATGATGCCACTCTTCATAGGAGAATCAAATAGGAGAACTACTTGCAAGTGGCCACCTTAAATACCTTTTCTCATGATTTGATACACCTGGCTATGAAGTTCAAAGCTCAATGAGGGTACAAAACCAATTTAGTGCTTCAGGAAGTCAGTAAAAAGTAGTTAGGAATGTTCAAATCAAGAAAATGATAAGGGTGCCCATACTTTTGCACCGGTCAAATTTTGTTTAAATGCAGATTGCACATTTTCTGTTAGTACAATAAACCTCATATGAATCCAGAAATATAACTGAGTCCATCAGTTATTAGATATATGAAACTGAAATAGCTGTTGCAAAAAACAAAATTGTTATAAAGAAAAAAGGTTAACATTAATAGGGGTGCCCAAACTTTAACATATGACTGTATATAGTGTATTGTCCAGCATGCCCTTAAGGCGATTAAATATGTACGGTAATTTAACCTTGGGCAGCTCTTTTATCTCGATCCACGAATCCACATATCTGTATTGTCGGATTAACTTTCCATGTTACCGGGGCTGGTTTCTGGCCTGATATAATCCCGTTAACGAACCGGGCTTATCCCTGCGGAACGTCACGTTTGTGTAAGTGGAGAGACGCCATACTTGATCCTTCTCACGTAATAATGACATCATGCGGGGTGGGCAAGGTGCAGGTTCATCACACCCTCTATGACACTACTCATTCATAGGAAGGCATCGTGATACAGGGAGAAAAAAAACAAATGCCACAGAGATTGTCATAACAGGCATTTTTAGCTTGATTTTGCTGAGAATTCTTCATCCCCATTGCTTCCTGTCATTACAGATCTGTGAGAAGAGTAGAGCTGCAGTGTGGAGAGCCTGGAGCATTGAAGATCATCGTGTGAGCTGCATTTGTCATATACTACGCTCTAAACCTTCTACAATTATCAAGGCATACCATCTATCTTCTTTTTTTTACTGATACCTATAGTACATCCAGGGTATTTTATGTGACAAATGGTGGCCCCACAATAATGTTCACTGCACTGGCAGCAATGTGTGTGTTTACATTTTTAATTAATCAGTATACGGCAGTTACCTTCCCTGCCAGGAGCAGAAGAGTATGCTGAATGAAGAAGCAATGCATAATTTTAGCGGTAAAAAATTAGATTTTTGGGGGACACCCTAGAGGGAGCATTGGCTCCTAATGTCCTATAAGCCTACAAGTCTAGCATGTTGATATTTAGAGCCAAAGGTTCGAGGGTAGAACATTTTACAATTTTCACAGAAAAGCAAGAATTTTTTGCAATCGCCAAAAAAATCAATCATCTAAGTTTATCTTGAGTTCAGAAACAGCATCAGCATTAAGGATGCATCCTAAGTAGGGATAAGCGGACCTGTGGAAGTTCTGCTTCACTGGGCTTGAGTGACCTTTAATCCAAAGTTGGGTTTGGCTGCCGGAACTGTACATCCAGCTTTATTTCATGAACTTGAGCCACCGTAGATTGCAGACGGTCCATTATTAGCAATATCGGTCAGTTATCTTGTTGCTATATTTGTTACCGCCAAAGTGATGCAAACCTCAGGGATATTTCTTCAGTGCTAAATCATTTCAAGAGATCACTGTTATTTACCCTTTGATGTCCAAACATATACAAGTGAAGGGCCAATGTTTCACTTGTCCTCATTTCTGTTTCTTTTTGCTCCTTATTTTTACTAATTAAAATACATACTAAAGTGCACGTACTACTCCAACCTTACACCTGCTCTAAAGTCATGACTCCTTTGTACACTACCATACTGCTCCTCCCCTTTGCCTTGCTCTGTGCGATAGTTCATGTAGATGTCAGGAAGTGTATGAGACAGACACCACCTAATAGCACTGACTTACAGGCCTCTTTGTGATTCTCCACTGAACATTTCATTAGAAAAATTTGGTGAAAAGCACAATGAAACATAAAGCTATAAAAAAGATAGCATTAAAAGAGGATTTATAAATGGAAATAGCTCAACCTTTTGGTTTAATATGATTTTTTAGTCATTGCATCGATTTTTACAGTTTGTACCCATGTCTTCATAAGCTAGTGATTGAATTTTAATGCAATTTGTTTCAAAAGACAACGTTTATGATAAAAAAATGTATATTTTTTTCTTGGCAGATAACTGTGCATCAGAGGGATATCTGACAGTTACTGATTTTGAAGCAGCCAATTATGGTATCACACCATATATGTATGAAGAGCAAGACATAATTATAAATACGCCGCCAGGCCTTCACAGCAAAAATCTATCATCTATTCCTTGTCAACAGAGTCCATCTTTGGATTCATTTCAGACTGTTAAGCAAAATAAAAATAACAAAAGGGATGCTGAACATCAAACAGCTCATTCAGCGGGGAAAACATATTCTTGTTCAGAATGCGAAAAATGTTTTACCAAGAAAGAAAGTCTTACTGCACATCAGAGTACTCACACAGGGGAGAAGCCATTTTCATGTCAAGAATGTGGAAAATGTTTTACTTGCAAAACTAGTCTTGTTGCACATAAGAAAATTCACGCAGGGGAGAAGCCATTTTCATGTCCAGAATGTGGGAAATATTTTGCCTACAAAACTAGTCTTGTTGCACATAAGAAAATTCACACAGGGGAGAAGCCATTTTCTTGTTCAGAATGTGGGAAAAGTTTTAACAAGAAATCAAATTTTTCTGCACATCAAAGATGTCACACAGGGGAGAAGCCATTTTTATGTCCAGAATGTGGGAAATATTTTACCTACAAAACAAATCTTGTTGCACATAAGAAAATTCACACAGGGGAGAAGCCATATTCTTGTTCAGAATGTGGGAAATGTTTTAAGAAGAAAGGATATTTTTCTGCACATCAGAGAAGTCACACAGGGGAGAAGCCATTTTCATGTCCAGAATGTGGAAAGTGTTTTACCTACAAAACAAATCTTAATACACATAAGAAAATTCACACAGGGGAGAAGCCATTTTCATGTCAACAATGTGGGAAATGTTTTACTTACAAAACAAATCTTGCTCCACATATGAGAATTCACAAAGTATAATCCATTGTAAGATGGCCGCTGGATGGGTTCTTGAGGGGGAGATATGTGTCATTGTGGTTATCAGCTGTGGTGATGTGAGCTCAGAAGCATGCACCAGCACATATAGAGCTGAGAGAATTCTTAGGCCTTTCCAGGGCCGGGTTTTATGAGCAGTCTATAAGAGATGGGTGGGAATGACTGCTCACATATCCCTACCCCAGGGGCGTGGTTTAGCAAATAAAATGGAGACAGAGTGTCTCATTTAGTGTCTGAACCTGGAGATGTATGGATCTCCTGTGCTTTGATCTGTGCTAAGACCTAAAGAACCGGACACTATCCCGAGCGGGCGGATCCGCTGTATTGTATGGATTTTTACTTTGTGTTTTCACCTTGTGCCAGAAAAGACTGTTTTTTGTTTGCTCTCCTGAGCAGTTTATGAACTTTAAATAAACTTGCCTGGACATTTCAGCAATACTGCTTCCCGTGTCTACCTCAATAGCAGCTGAGTGAGTACAAACCTCTACAATTGGTGTTTGGAATGCGGACAGCGATCCAGGAAAACTCAGTGGCTGTGGCCAAACCACATGTCCTTGGTAAAATCTGCCATTCAGCACGAGATATCCGGCAGTATGAAAGAGCTTGTGAAGCATTTGGTCCAGGTGCAACAGCAGCACCAGCTCCCCAGTCAACAGCAGCAAATGGCGCCATAGGAAATGAATAATCTGTTGTAACAGCAGCGACAGCAACAGGAGGCGCTAACGCAACAAATTGAACTCCTCGCAGAGGCGGTTCGAGGGAGGCTGGCGGTCTCCCAAACTCCAGGTGATGACTCGTGCGCCAGGAAGATGTAAGAAGAGCGTTGTACAAGATGTCACCGAGGGGATGACATGGAGGCGTTCCTGACGGTTTTCGAGAGGGTAGTGAAAAGGGAGAATTTGCCTCTGGAGCAGTGGGTGGAGGTTCTGGCACCATATTTAACTGGTGAAACGCAAAAGGCCTATTATGACCTGACCTTGCAGGACGCTAAGGAGTATGCTAAGTTGAAGACTGAGATCTTGGCACGCTTAGGAGTAACTGTCAGTGCGCAGCGGGTGCACCACTAGGTCTATTGCATGACAAATCTCCCCAGTCCCAAATGTTTGACCTCCTACATCTGGTCCAAAAATGTTACAATCTGAATCTTCCTCCCCAGCACAGTGGGTGGAGAGGGTTGTCATGGACAGGTTCATACATTCACTTCTGAGGCCGGTGGAATTCTGGGTTGCCAGGGAGATCCCCAGAATGCAGATGAACTGGTGGGTCTGATCGAAAGGTACCAGGTGGTCGAGAGCTCCTGGATGAAGCATGGGGACTTATCATCTCCATATTGTGGGGCGGACACCCAAAAGAGCAGAAGTAGAGCCACATCTGGGGGGGCTTCCAAGAGCCCAGGAGGTATCTGAATTATTGTCCAAGGCCCCATCCCATAGTGTAATTTGATGAAGATGTCATGTCTCAGGACACAGCCGCCTGTTGCCCCATGACTATTGAGACAATGGACTGCAGCGTAGGACAGCGTTGCTCGTATTTTGCATCTCCTGCCTGCGGTGCTGTCCCTCAACCAAGCGAGGGGCCACAGGCGTGTCCCGAATCAGTGAACGGAGTGCAAGTGACTGGCCTGTTGGACTCCAGTAGTTTGGTAACCATAGCGAGGGCCACAATACTTGATCGGCTGGTTCCTGGGAATATGGTGGGCGTCCACTGGATCCACGGGGACTCTAAGAACTACCCTGTGGTCCGAGTGTTCATAGACACAAACTGTGGTACTGAGTCCCATGTGGTTGGCATAGTCAAGGACCTATTGCACCCTATTATAGGGTGGACTTTGCGTTATTTTGGGACTTGTGGGGGAAAGGGAGTACGTCTGGTTGCCCGAACAAAAGCCAGGTCCCTCCCGAAGAAACTTGTTGCAGGTCGCACCTGACGAGTTTACTTTTTATGTGCTTGTTGGCGAAGAAGATGAAGACTGTCTAAAAAGTCTTGCGTGATGGGCCAGGATACAATACAATAAATCAATCAAAATGACAGTGTATCCATTTAAAGAAAGAAAATGAAAAAATTGAGCAAATGAAAAAAAAGTGACAATAATGGGGCTGTAGGAGGAGGAGGTCAGTCATGGAAAACCATGGCGAAATATCACAGTATGTGGGCTAATATGCCCTAGAATTCCCTAGTGAGCGCCCTACCTATCAGTGGAGATTGGCACCCTAAGTTTCCAAGGTATGGCCGCCCACTCGTCGGTGCCTAGTAGAGTTGAGCGACTTTGGTCGGATCGGGTTTCTTGAAACTAAATTTGTTTCAGATGAAACTGGTCCGACTAGGGCAAAAAAAGTCGGAGTTTTGTCCGAAACCCGACCCCAATGCAAGTCAATGGGGAATAAAAGTCAGCATTGAGTGGATTAATGTCATCAGCTCAAATTATACAAAAACTATAAATAAATATAGGGGCATAAAATTGGGAATATATATTTGCACTCATCATAATAGTGACAGATGATTAATATTACCTCAAAGTTGAGATAATAGGCTGTGGTCAGTAACCTATAAAGTCTGAAAGTACAATGGTTTGAATATATGCCCTTAACTCACTGTAACAAACAAATTAGCCCAGAGGAAATATGCGTAATTATTAAGGACCGCTCTCCCAACAGAAATACTAGATGTCCCAATAAATTCACATGCACGCTTCACAATGGAAGCAGAAGGTATTCAGTACTCCTATTAGCACATATATAGACAATGCTGGCATATATAGCTCCTATTGGAGGCAAATACATAAACATTGCTGGCATGCCTAGCTATTACTAGAGGCGAAAGGATACTACTCATCTGTAATGTGCGGTAGGTGTTGTGAGTTCATTTTTCCCTTCATCATTGAGGTTTGATGAACTCCCTCCTCTGGTGGAGGAAGGTAGTGAGACTGATTACCAAACACCTGGGCAGCTAGATGATAACTGGGTGGCTGGAATTGAGGACTGGATATAAGGCTGCCGACGCCCTTCTTCCTAGCTGGTGATTTTCCTGCTGGATTCTTGGAGACCAGTCTGATTCCTGCGTCTCAAAGCTAAGTTTTTCTGCTCTGCTTTGTACTCTTCAGTTTTGTTTTTGTTTTGCCTTGTTTTTTGGGAGTTCTGCCATCCCCGGCCGGGGGTGAGCTGTATTCCATTTTTGTCTCTGATTTGTTGATCTTTTGCTCTGTCTTCAGAATATACCTGAGTGCTGATATAGTCTTTTGAAGCCTAGCGACTTCAGGGCCAGTTTTTCCTATCAGTCGGTTGGCTCATTTTGATAGGGTTTTTGCGGATGGCAGACAGCGGCTTTCCTGTCCTGTCCTATGTAGTTAGCTTGGGCCCCATCATTTGCTCAACCTATCTTTCTATCTGTGTTAGTGTTTTCATCTTGCTTCACCGTCATTATATGTTGGGCGCTGCCTATTGCTTTGGGGTCTGCTCTGGGGCAGTTTAGTTTTTCCCCTTTCTGTCTTTAGGCTATGTAGCTCTCTGGCTGTGATCGAGGGGTCTAGGGCACCGTAGGAACCCCCCATGGCTACTGCTAGTTGTTGTGGATAGGTTCAGGGGTCTGCAATCCGATAGCTGCCAACCTCTCTGGTTTTTCTGGACTAAGGCCTGTTTCACACTTGCTTTTTTTTGCAGCGCGTTTTTCCCGCAAAAAAACGCATTGAAAAACGCATACAAAAGCATACAACTGCTGCGTTTTTTTCAAGCATTTTTATGAGCATGCATGAAAAAAACGCAGCGTTTTTAAGCGTTTGTATGCGTTTTTAGTGCGTTTTTACCGCGTTTGCGTTTTTTTCCAACATTAGGTGGCCACTCACACTAACCCAAACCATGACTTTACTAACCCTAACCCTGACCCTAACCCTAACCCTGACCCTAACCCTAACCCTTAACCAAACCATACTTAACCCTAACCCTGACCCTAACCCTTAACCAAACCATACTTAACCCTAACCCTGACCCTAACCCTGACCCTAACCCTGACCCTAAACCTAACCCTGACCCTAACCCTTAACCAAACCATACTTAACCCTGACCCTAACCCTAACCCTTAACCAAACCATACTTAACCCTAACCCTGACCCTAACCCTAACCCTGACCCTAACCCTGACCCTAACCCTTAACCAAACCATACTTAACCCTAACCCTGACCCTAACCCTTAACCAAACCATACTTAACCTTAACCCTAACCCTGACCCTAACCCTAACCCTGACCCTAACCCTTAACCAAACCATACTTAACCCTGACCCTAACCCTGACCCTAACCCTAACCGTAACCCTGACCCTAACCCTTAACCAAACCATACTTGACCCTGACCCTAACCCTAAACCCCCTTAACTAACCCTAACTTTACCCAAACCCCTAAATTCCATTGTCTAAACTAATGGTAAAAAAAAAAACGCATGTGCAAAAAAACGCATACATAAGCATGCCAATGCGCACATATGCTCACCATAGACTTATAATGGGTGTCTTGCTGTAAAAAAACGCATTGCGCGCGCATGCGTTTTTTGAGGCAAATCGGACGCACAAAAAATGCAACAAGTTGCATTTTGTGCGCCCGAGCGCATACCGCAAAAAAACGCATGCGCGGTAAAACGCGTACAAACGCATGTGTATGCGCACATAAGCGCATCCCATGCAAAGTATAGGGAAAAAAAACGCATGCGCTATTTAGCGCTAAATTACCGCGAAAAAAAATGCAAATGTGAAACCAGCCTTAATTGGTATTTTGTTTTTTCCTCCTTCGGTGACTCATCATAACAGAAAAACTTAGCTTTGAGACGCAGGAATCAGACTGGTCTCCAAGAATCCAGCAGGAAAATCACCAGCCAGGAAGAAGGGCGTCGGCAGCCTTATATCCAGTCCTCAATTCCAGCCACCCAGTTATCATCTAGCTGCCCAGGTGTTTGGTAATCAGTCTCACTACCTTCCTTCACCAGAGGAGGGAGTTCATCAGACCTCAATGATGAAGGGAAAAATGAACTCACAACAGTACCTCCCCCTTGAGGTCAAGCTTGGTAAACCAGCAAGCACCTTTAACTCTGGAGAATAGATCAGAAATCAGGGGTAACGGACACTGATATTTAACAGTAATTTTGTTGAGGGCACGATAGTCAATACAAGGCCTTAATGAACCATCCTTTTTAGCCACGAAAAAAAAACAGCACCTAAGGGTGAAGAGGATGGTCTAATATGACCCTTCTCCAATGCCTCCTTAATATAGAATCGCATAGCCTCGTGCTCGGGTACAGATAAATTGAAAAGCTGACCCTTGGGGTATTTACACCCCGGGTTCAGTTCAATTGCACAGTCATAACTCATATGAGGAGGCAAAGACGCAGACTCATTCTCACTAAATACATCAAAAGTCAGCCAAATAGTCAGGAACATCATGCGACTGGGAAGAGGTTTGTTGAACCAGTAGTTCCTGTGGTGGCACCTCCTGACCCTATATTGGTTGAAGGTAACATGGAATATGAGGTAGAGAAGATACTGGATTCCCGTCTGGCTAGACGGAGACTCCAGTATTTGGTTAAGTGGAAGGGTTATGGTCAGGAGGATAATTCCTGGGTCTCTGCCTCTGATATTCATGCCGAAAAATTGGTGCGTGCCTTTCATCGGGCTCACCCGGATCGCCCTGGTGGCATGGATGAGGGTTCGGTGACCCCTCCTCAAGGGGGAGGTACTGTTGTGAGTTCATTTTTCCCTTCATCATTGAGGTCTGATGAACTCCCTCCTCTGGTGAAGGAAGGTAGTGAGACTGATTACCAAACACCTGGGCAGCTAGATGATAACTGGGTGGCTGGAATTGAGGACTGGATATAAGGCTGCCGACGCCCTTCTTCCTGGCTGGTGATTTTCCTGCTGGATTCTTGGAGACCAGTCTGATTCCTGCGTCTCAAAGCTAAGTTTTTCTGCTCTGCTTTGTACACTTCAGTTTTGTTTTTGTTTTGCCTTGTTTTTTGGGAGTTCTGCCATCCCCGGCCGGGGGTGAGCTGTATTCCATTTTTGTCTCTGATCTGTTGATCTTTTGCTCTGTCTTCAGAATATACCTGAGTGCTGATATAGTCTTTTGAAGCCTAGCGACTTCAGGGCCAGTTTTTCCTATCAGTCGGTTGGCTCATTTTGATAGGGTTTTTGCGGATGGCAGACAGCGGCTTTCCTGTCCTGTCCTATGTAGTTATCTTGGGCCCCATCATTTGCTCAACCTATCTTTCTATCTGTGTTAGTGTTTTCATCTTGCCTCACCGTCATTATATGTTGGGGGCTGCCTATTGCTTTGGGGTCTGCTCTGGGGCAGTTTAGTTTTCCCCTTTCTGTCTTTAGGCTATGTAGCTCTCCGGCTGTGATCGAGGGGTCTAGGGCACCGTAGGACCCCCCACGGCTACTGCTAGTTGTGGATAGGTTCAGGGGTCTGCAATCCGAGAGCTGCCAACCTCTCTGGTTTTTCTGGACTTAGCTGGTATTTTGTTTTTCCTCCTTCGGTGACTCATCATAACAGGTAGGCATGTTATTGTCACGATCCATTTTTGGATCTGTGTCAGAGTGTGGATTCTATTTTATAAACCTTTTTCCTTTCAGGCCATCGGGGGTTAATATGAGTTTTTGCCCCCCGGTGGCCGCTGGTGTTACTACAACTGTAGTTGGTCGGCTGCTGGGTTCCCCCCCAGTGGCTGCTGTTGTTACTACATGTTTACTTAGTCAGCAGGTGGTGACTACTCCCACTTCCCTTTATAAGGCCACCTGGTGCTGCAGATCACTGTTGATAATACTGGTCATTTGCTAACCAACCTTGGTGAAGACTGGACCTACCTGGTGCAGAGGGGGTTCAGCTTATCTGGAGCAGTGGTGATGCTGCTGGGTGCTGATCGGGTGCCTTACTCTGCTGCTCAGAGCATTGGCAGCAGATAAAGCTAAGTTTTGGTTTTTAGTTGCTTTAACCCCGTGGTGTCTGTTTTATATTTCCTTTCGTGTTATTGGTGCAGTTCACTTTATTCTCTGTCTCACCTCCTGGGGAGGGGGTTGGGTGTTTAGCTCAGGGCTAAACAGTAGATAGTGACAGGTTGGGGACTTGGGCCTCACTACCATCAAGTGTACCCCCAAGTTAAGGAGAGTCAGGGCACCCCTTTAGCCTGAGGTGCAGTTCAGGGGCCCTGGTTCCACGTCTCCTGTTTCCCCGCAACTGCCCCGTGACAGTTATAGTTAGTTTCAAGCCCAGTTCATCAGAGAATCCCGCTTTCAGTGTCCCAACGTGTTTCCCCCCCAAAGGCAGTGGGGCTTTCTTTCTTCTGCCCGTTCGCTAAATGCTATGATCAAGCTTAATTGCAGCATTTAGGGGGTTAAAGTGTTGGAAGCGGTGCAGGATCGCTCCTGGCACTGGGCACTGCGAGTCGGGTGTCGGCTTTCAGAATCAGCTGACACCCGATGACGATTGCCGGTGCACAGCCCCCTGTGGGCGGGTGATCACCATGACATACATATATTGCATTGGCTGGGAAGTCCTTCCCAATCATGGCATACTTGTACTGTAAATGTTGGGAATTGGTTAAATGTCTTGTGATTTAAGTGTTTTAAGTTGCAACACCTGTGCTTTGCTGGTTGGAGAACTACAAGTTCCAGGAACTCTATGCGAGGCTGCTGAGCAAAGCGACAGTTGCATTTTAAGCATGGGGCAGAAAGTGCATAGTTAAACACAATATCATAGTTTAAAGGGAATCTGTCACCCATTTGTTGTGATATAATGTAAAGATATCATTCAATTTAGTGTCGCAAAACTTCCGGGCCATAGAATGTAATAGCGTATGCTGGCACATGCGCAATAATGATTTTATGCTTTGCCCACAGTTGGGCAAAGCATACTGCGCATGCGCAAGAGGCCATTTCAATGCGCACACGCGGCAACACTACGAGATCTGTGATATTCACAGATCACAATACGTACAGCAAGCCGAGGAGGGGAGGAGAGAAGGAGAATAAGCTCCGTCAATCAGACCGAACCACAGTTTTACATACACCGCAGGAGAGCTAAAAACGGTATTTATGCCTCAAAGGTGGTGAGTCTGGGGGTATAAAAAGTACTTCTGTAATGCTTATGTGACACTAAATTGAATGATATCTTTACATGATATCACAAAAAATGGGTGACAGATTTCCTTTAACATAAGAGCATAGTTTGGTGTTTTCCTTACTAGTTTTCCATTGTTTTTATCTTTACGATTTATCCCCATTAGGATGTGTCCCATGGACAATGCTATCAGGTGTGCATCTTGTAACACGTATTCATGCCTTGAACAGCCATTTGAGGGTGAATATATCTGAGCGCGATGTCAGCGAGTTACATGTTTGGAAGCCTGGATAATAGATCTAAATGTGCAGCTTGCAATATTCAGGAGCACTGCAAACCTGGAGAGGCGTTTAGAGTAGTGATGAGAGAAACGTGCTCGAATAAGGTGTTATCCAGGCATGCTTGTGTGCTAACCGAATGACTTCGGCGTGCTCAAATAATATGTTCGAGTCCCCATGGCTTCAGGTCTCGGCTGTTTCGACAGCCGCAACACATACAGGGAATGCCTGTTTATTATGTGTCTGTACTGTGCAGATACTGGCTGGCGACCAGTTCATGCAGCGTTATGTGCATACCCTATTTAGTATATTTTGGCTACTTTGTGCAATACAAGCACATTTTACCATTTACCTTTCATGGCTCCCTTTTACCTCATTATTGTAGCTTACAAACAACGCCCTCACTCCTTTTAATATCTAAGTTATGCTTATTCTGTGATGTCTTTATTGTCTATACAAGTCCCCTCTAAAATTGTAAAGTGCTATGGAATATGTTGGCGCTCTAAAAATTATTATAGAGGGAGGTGGAAGGTCCTTAAAAATAATTACGGTGAACTAGGAGAGAAGCTGAAGGCCAGGACCCCTTGATTTCAGAACTACTGCTAGTGCCATGAGTGTCACTAGACAGACAGCAGGATCTTGGGGAGATAAATTAGTGGCTTAGAAATTGATGCAGGAAGAAAGGGATTGGGTTAAAGGAGAACAAGGCAGACTTCTCTGTTGGCTGCAGCCTCTACGGTAGAGACAGGCTGCACCTCAATGGGGAGTATGCAGCGGTGCTGGGGGAAAAAGTCAGGTGGATGGAGGAGCTTTGAAACTAGGATCTGGGGGGAGGAAGGGTAGTTGAGCTAAAAAGGGGATAGATACAGTAAACAGTGAGACAGCGGGGATAAATGAGGATTTAGGCAGAGCCGGGATATGCAAGGAACATAAGAAAGTGAGGAGGAGGAATAAATGTGCTAATAGTACTAAATTTCTGCTGGCAAATGCAAGAAGTCTTGCAAAAATAATTACCGTATATACTCGTGTATAAGCCGACCCCCCCTAATTTTGCCACAAAAAACTGGGAAAAGTTATTGACTCGCGTATAAGCCTAGAGTTAATGGTGGTCCAAGAAGATGCTCCATAGATAAAACCCCCCATATGCTGCTGCACAAGGGTTAATGCTGGCCCAAGAAGATGCTCCATAAATACCCCCCATATGCTGCTGCACAAGGGTTAATTGTGAGCTCTCTTGATCTGACTTTTGAGGCAAGGCTCCCTCTAGTGGATACTGCTGGCAGTGGTGCTGGTCAACATGATGTTAACCCAGCAGCTGCAGAAGATAATTGGAGGAGTGGTGGTAGTGACTGGGACTACATAAGCGAACAGACTTCTCTCAGTGACTGCCAGTGAAACTCCTTTCTTTGCTTACTGAGGATTTCTGTCTGCTGCATGATCCTGCATTTTTTCAGCTAAGTGTCATTTTCTAAACCCTTTGCATCTGTTTTTGCCTTGGTGTCAGGGGTCAGCTTGCTCCCCCTGGGGCTGCTGGCTCTTGCTCTGTATTTTTGTATCTTGTGTTTGTTTGCTCATTCCCCTGCTGTATTAGCCTGTTGCTATCCGCCAGTTCACACCTGAGTGCTGATATAGTGGGGGGCGAGGTTGTTCAAACCTCAGTATTTTTGTACATCAGTCGTGTTGGAATTATTAGGGTTTTTGTGTGATTGCAGACAGTGCCTTTTCTGTCCTGTCCTATCTAGTCAGTGTGAGCCCCATCATTTGCTCAGTCTATTTTCTGTCTGTGTTTGTGCTTCATCTTGTCTCACCGACAATATATGTTTGGGGGCTGTGTATTCCTTTGGGGATCTGCTCCGGGGCAGTTTAGATTTCACCTTTCTGTCTTTAGGCTTAGTTAGTCCTCCGGCTGTGACGAGGCGTCTAGGGCAATGTAGGAACGCTCCACGGCTACTGCTAGTTGTCATGATCCAGGATGGGGTTTGTCTTTGGCCCGTCCTGGTCAGACAGTGGTTAATTGTTTCTGCCTCTCTCTGGCAGAGGGCGGCTATTTAATGCTCACTTGACCTAGGTACGGTGTCAGTTATACTCCTGCCCTCGGCTGAGATAGTTGACCTCGTGCGAACGTGTGCCTTGTGCCTGATAACTTGCTTGCTTGTTTGGTTTTGATCTGGTTCTGTCCCTGTTACGAGTTCTGCCTGTCCCTCTTGTACTGCGCTACCTCTGTGTGTATGACCCTCTGCCTGTGACTTGACTATTCTCTGCTCGTCCCTCTGGTACCGCACAGCCCTCTCTGGGTGCGAACCCTCGCTTGTCTGACCTGCGTTTTCCTCTCTTCTACAGTTTCCCTGCAGTAGGTACATTTCATCATCTACAGCAGTAGGACGCTAAGCCCCGCCCCCTGCAGTCACATGATCATAGGTCCTGGGACTCCTTACTATTTCCAGTGTCGCAGGTCCTGTCTGCTTGAACCATCACTACAGTATTGGACCCCGCGTTCTACCATAGTGTGGGTAGCTCTGCGTGGCAGTTTGCCAACGCTGACAGGGTCCTGACATTAGAGCCCTGACAGTTGTGTTGTTAAGATCAGGGGTCTGCAATCTGCTGAGCGACCAACCTCTCTGGTGTTCTGGTGGCATAGCCTATTGCGCTCTCCTCATCGGTGACCCATTCATAACAGAATCACCGGCAAAACTGTAGATTCTTGGGTACTCAAAAGAAGGAAAGAATTGCAAAAAAAAAAGTGTCAGAATTTTTTATATATTTTTTCCTCTTTTTTTCTCTGGGGCCATAGGAGGATTTTTTTCCTTAATGGAGACTAGGCAATTGTCCGATCGTGTTGAGCAGCTTGCTGCTGAAGTGCGGAGAATTTCTGCTTATCTTGCCCAATCATCTGTTGTAGAACCAAAGATCCCTACTCCTGATGTGTTTTCTGGGGATTGGTCTAAATTTCTGAACTTTAAGAATAATTGTAAACGATCTCTTGCTTTGATGCCTAACTCCTCGGGGAGCTCGGTGCAGTGGGTTCAAATTGTCATTTCCTTGCTGCGCGGCGATCCCCAGGACTGGGCCTTTTCTCTGACACCTGGAGATCCTATTCTGGCTAATGTAGATGCGTTTTTTCAAGCCCTGGGGTTATTGTATGATGAGCCTAATGCTATTGATCAAGCTGAGAAAACCGTATTGGCATTAAAACAGGGTCAAGATGATGCTGAGTTATATTGTCAAAAATTCCAAAAGTGGGCGGTCCTTACTAAATGGAATGGTGATGCCCTAGCAGCTCTCTTTCGGAAAGGTCTGGCAGAATCCGTAAAGGATGTTATGGTGGGATTCCCTGTCCCTTCTGGTCTTGACGACTCTGTCATTGGCCATTCAAGTTGATCGACGTTTACGAGAACGTAAAACTACGCGAGAGGGGGTGCCGCCTTTCGAACAAGCCTCTGAACCCATGCAATGTGATAGGGTTTTGTGTTGGGCGCAACATCAAGAGTTTAGAAGGCGTAATAAGTTATGCTTCTTTTGTGGAGATGCTTCTCATGCTATTTCAGCCTGCCCTAAATGAGAGAAACGTTTTGCTCACTCATTTGCGATGGGCAGTGTGCAGCCTAAGTTCCTTTTGGCTGTTACCTTGATCTGCTCCTTGTCTACATTTTCCGCTAAGGCATTTGTGGATTCAGGAGCAGCTTTGAATCTGATGGATTTTGACTTCGCTAAGTGTTGTGGTTTTCCTATGGTGCCCCTTCGGACCCCTATTCCTTTGAGGGGTATTGATGATACCCTTTTGGCAGAGAATTAACCCCAGTTTTGGACCCAGGTGATTATGTGGGTCGCCCCGGACCACCAAGAGAATTGTAAATTTTTGGTGTTGCACAATTTACATGATATTGTACTAGGCTTTCCGAGGTTGCAGACCCATAATCCTGTGTTGGATTGGAAATCTGTGTCTGTGGTGAGTTGGGGTTGTCAATTTGCTCTTGGTGACACTCCTGTTTTCTCCACCTCTCCCCAGTCTCAAGATGTTCCTGACTATTTGGCTGATTTTTCTGATGTATTTAGTGAGTGTAAATCCGCGTCTTTGCCTCCTCATAGGAGTTATGATTGCGCAATTGAGTTGATGCCCGGATGTAAATTTCCCAAAGGTTGACTTTTCAACTTATCGGTACCTGAACATGATGCTATGCGATCTTATATCAAGGAGTCATTAGAGAACGGTCATATAAGACCATCCTCTTCACCTTTAGGTGCTGTTTTTTTTGTGGCCAAGAAAGATGGCTCATTAAGGCCATGTATTGACTATCGCTCCCTTAATAAGATCACTGTTAAATATCAGTACCCGTTGCCCCTGATTTTTTATTTATTTTCCAGGGTTGAACGTGCTTGTTGGTTTTCCAAACTTGACCTTAGGGGGGCATATAATCTTATTCGCATCAAGCACGGGGATGAATGGAAGATGGCTTTTAATACTCCAGAGGGAAATTTTGAGTACCTGGTGATGCCTTTTGGGCTCTCACTAATGCCCCTTCTGTCTTTCAGTCTTTTATGAACGATATTTTCCGGACTTTGTGGATAAGTTTTTGATCATTTATCTGGATGATATTTTGATTGTTTCCAGTGATTGGGAATCTCATGTGGAACATGTTCAGACTGTGTTCCGGATCTTGAGAGAAAATACTCTGTATGTTAAGGGATCGAAATGTCTCTTTGGTGTACAGAGGAATTTGTTTTTGGGATTCATTTTGTCTCCATCTGCTGTTGAAATGGACCCGGCCAAGGTACAGGTCATCTATGATTGGGTTCAGCCCACTTCTCTGAAGGCTCTTCAGAAGTTTTTGGGTTTTTCTAATTTCTATCGTAAATTTATAAGTAATTTTTCTGGTATTGTTAAACCACTGACGGATTTGATCAAAAAAGCGCTGATGTGGTGAATTGGCCTCCAGAGGCAGTCTCGGCGTTTCAGGAGCTTAAGCGGAGATTCACTTCTGCTCCGGTTCTGCGGCAACCTGATGTTTCACTCCCATTTCAGGTGGAGGTAGATGCTTCTGAGATTGGTGCAGGAGCCGTTTTGTCTCAAAGGGATCCGGTAACCTCTAAGATGAATCCCTGTGCCTTCTTTTCTCGAAAATTTTCCCCATCTGAACGTAACTATGACGTGGGGAATCGAGAGTTGTTGGCCATGAAGTGGGCATTTGAAGAGTGGAGACATTGGTTGGAGGGAGCTAGACATCAAGTTGTGGTCCTTACTGACCACAAGAATTTGATTTATCTTGAATCAACCAAGCGCTTGAATCCTAGACAAGCTAGGTGGGCCCTGTTTTTCACGCGTTTTAATTTTGTGGTCACCTTTCTTCCTGGCACTAAGAATGTTAAGGCGGACGCCCTTTCTAGGAGTTTCTTTGCGGATTCTCTTGATGTGACCGAGCCTACTACCATTCTGGGTGAGGGTGTGGTTCTTTTCGCCATTTCACCCGATATGAGACTTGCCCTGGAGGAAGTTCAGGAGGACAAGCCCGAATGATGCCCTGTGGAGAAATTGTATGTCCACTGACCAGTGGAGGAAAAGAGTGATGGCAGAAATTCATTGCTCTGCGTTGGCTGGTCATCCGGGTATTTTTGGTACCAGAGATTTGGTGAGTCGGTCTTTTTGGTGGCCTGCCTTTTCTCGTGATGTCAGGAATTTTGTGCAGTCCTGTGGGACTTCTTCCAGGTCCAAGTCCTGTTCTCGTTCTAGTGGTTTGTTGATGCCCCTGCCAGTGCCCAGCAGGCCATGGACCCATATTTCAATGGATTTTATTTCTGATCTCCCTGTTTCTCAGAGAATGACTGTTATCTGGGTGATTTGTGATAGATTTTCCAAGATGGTCCATCTTGTACCACTCCCGCAGTTGCCATCTTCTTCTGAGTTGGTGCCCCTGTTTTTACAACAGGTGGTTCGTTTGCACGCGATTCCTGAGAACATTGTGTCAGACAGAGGAGTCCAGTTTTTTCCAGATTTTGGAGGGCCTTTTGTTCTAAACTGGGAATTCAGTTATCTTTCTCCTCTGCATTTCATCCTCAGACCAACGGACAAACTGAGAGAACAAACCATACTTTGGAATCCTATTTGAGATGTTTTATATCTGCTGATCAGGATGACTGGGTCTCATTTCTGCCATTGGCTGAATTCGCTCTAAACATTAGAGCTAGTTTTGCCACTTTGATGTCTCCGTTTTTCTGTAATTTTGGTTTTCATCCTCGATTTTCTTCGGGGCAGTTGGAGGCTTCTGCTTGCCCAAGTGTGGATTCTGTGGTGGACAGAATGCAGCAGATTTGGGACCAAGTAGTGGACAAGTTCTTCCACGCTCAGGAAAAGGCCCAACGGTTTTCCAACCGGCATAGGACCTTTGGTCCCCAGTTCAAAGTGGGTGATATGGTTTGGTTGTCCTCAAAAAATATTCCGATGAAGGTTGCTGTCATGATCCATGCGGGATCAGGACAGATAAAAGCATAGATAACCTTTTTTTTCTCAAGCTGTGCTTAGAGATGTTTTTGCCCCCGGTGGCCATTTGAATTATTGCACTGTGGTGTCGTTTGTTCTAAGTTTGCCCCTGGTGGTGGTGAGCATCATAGAATCATAGAATTGTAGAGTTGGAAGGGACCTCCTGGGCCATCTGGTCCAACCCCCTGCTCAAAGCAGGATTCGCTAAATCATCCCAGTCAGATGTCTGTCCAGCCTCTGTTTGAAGACTTCCATTGAAGGAAAACTCACCACTTCTCGTGGCAGCTTGTTCCACTCATTGATCACTCTGTCAAAAAGTTTTTTCTAATATCTAATCTGTGTCTCCTCCCATTCAGTTTCATCCCATTGCTTCTAGTCTTTCCTTGTGCATCATTGCACTCTGTTTCTTTAGTTAAGTGCACATTTATAATGCAGGTGTGATTGCTGGCTCTGCTATAAAAGAGTCACAGGTGCGGCAATCAGCGTTGGTGATAGCGTTCATTTCAACCATCCTTGGTGGAGGAAGGAGCTAGAGAACGTTGTCTTAGCCCTGGTGTGGAAGGAGTCATAGGGGATTTCCTTGCAGCTCTGACAGAGCTTGGTGGCAGCATTTCAGGACGAGAGCTGCATTCTGGTAGTGGACTCTGTTGCCAGGATCAAGTGCAACAGAGTAAAGCTAAGTTGTGTTTCCCCGTTTGTGTTTTCTCCTTAGTGTGTATTAGTACAGCGGTGAGGCCAGTGCCTGCGCCACCCAGCTCCCTAGCAAGGGATAGGTGTAGGGTGTGCTAGGGCAACAGGTATCCTAAGTGGCACCCGGTGCGGAACCGGCATAGGGAACATTAGGAGCGTTAGGGACACTGACTCAGGGGAGTGCAGGAGGTCTCCACTTCCCCTTTCCCTATCGCAGGGCCCACCGTTGTAACTGTTTACCCTTTCCCTTGTCTTGTTGTTTTAGTTACCGGCCTGCGGGCCGTGTCACACAGGACTACATCACGTGCCGTGTCTTGTTTACAGTTACCGGCCTGCGGGTCACGTCACACAGGACGGGTCCACGTGACATTTGCGTCTCCAAAATTCAAGCCAAGGTTCATTGGACCTTATAAGATTTTGGAAATCCTTAACCCCGTTTCTTTCCGTTTGGCTCTTCCAGGTACGTTCAAGATTCATAATGTTTTTCATAAATCATTGTTGAAAAGGTTTGTGGAGCCAGTAGTTCCTGTGGCGGTGCCCACTGACCCTGTATTGGTTGAGGGTAATTTGAAGTAAAAGGTAGAGAAAAGATTGGACTCTCGTCTGGCTAGACGGAGACTCCATTACTTGGTCAAGTGGAAAGGTTATGGCCAGGAGGATAATTCTTGGGTCTCTGCTTCCGATATTCATGCTGAGAGATTGGTTCGTGCTTTTCACCGGGCCTATCCTGATCGGCCTGGTGGTGTGGATGAGGGTTCGGTGACCCCTCTTCAGGGGGATACTGTTGTGAGCTCTCTTGATCCGACTTTTGAGGCAAGGCTCCCTCTGGTGGATACTACTGGTAGTGGTGCTGGTCAACATGATGTTAACCCAACAGCTGCAGAAGATAATTGGAGGAGTGGTGATAGTGACCGGGACTACATAAGCGAGCAGACTTCTCTCAGTGACTGCCGGTGATACTGCTTTCTTTGCTTACTGAGGATTTCTGTCTGCTGCATGATCCTGCATTTTTTCAGCTAAGTGTCATTTTCTAAACCCTTTGCATCTGATTTTGCCTTGCTGTCAGGGGTCAGCTTGCTCCCCCTGGGGCTGCTGGCTCCTGCCCTGTATTTTTGTATCTTGTGTTTGTTTGCTCATTCCCCTGCTGTATTAGCCTGTTGCTAGCCGCCAGTTCACACCTGAGTGCTGATATAGTGGGGGCGAGGTTGTTCAAACCTCAGTATTTTTGTACATCAGTCATGTTGGAATTATTAGGGTTTTTGCGTGATTGCAGACAGTGCCTTTTCTGTCCTGTCCTATCTAGTCAGTGTGAGCCCCATCATTTGCTCAGTCTATTTTCTGTCTGTGTTTGTGCTTCATCTTGTCTCACCGACAATATATGTTTGGGGGCTGTCTATTCCTTTGGGGATCTGCTCCGGGCAGTTTAGATTTCACCTTTCTGTCTTTAGGCTTAGTTAGTCCTCCGGCTGTGACGAGGCATCTAGGGCAACGTAGGAACGCTCCACAGCTACTGCTAGTTGTGTTGTTAAGATCAGGGGTGTGCAATCCGCTGAGCGACCAACCTGTCTGGTGTTCTGGTGGCACAGCCAATTGCGCTCTCCTCCTCGGTGACCCATTCATAACAGTTAATGCTGCCCTGTAAGATGCTCCATAAATACCCCCCATATGCTGCTGCACAAGGGTTAATGCTTACCCATAAGATGCTCCATAAATACCCACCATATGCTGCGGCACAAGGGTTAATGCTGCCCCGTAAGATGCTCCATAAATAACCCCCATATGCTGCTGCACAAGGATTAATGCTGCCCCATAAGCTGCTCCATAAATTCCCCCCATAATATGCTGCTGCGCAAGGGTTAATGCTGCCCCATAAGATGTTCCATAAATACCCCCATATGCTGCTGCACAAGGGTTAATGCTGCCCCATAAGATGCTCCATAAATACCCCCCATATGCTGCTGCACAAGGATTAATGCTGCCTCATAAGATGCTCCATAAATTCCCCCCATAATATGCTGCTGCACAAGGGTTAATGCTGCCCCATAAGATGCTCCATAAATTCCCCCATATGCTGCTGCACAAGGGTTAATGCTTACCCATAAGATGCTCCATAAATACCCACCATATGCTGCACAAAGGTTAATGCTGCCCCGTAAGATGCTCCATAAATAACCCCCATATGTTGCTGCACAAGGATTAATGCTGCCCCATAAGCTGCTCCATAAATTCCCCCCATAATATGCTGCTGCACAAGGGTTAATGCTGCCCCATAAGATGCTCCATAAATACCCCCATATGCTGCTGCACAAGGGTTAATGCTGCCCCATAAGATGCTCCATAAATACCCCCCATATGCTGCTGCAGAAGGATTAATGCTGCCCCATAAGATGCTCCATAAATTCCCCCCATAATATGCTTATGCACAAGGGTTAATGCTGCCCCATAAGATGCTCCATAAATTTCCCCCATATGCTGCTGCACAAGGGTTAATGCTGCCCCATAAGATGCTCCATAAATACCCCCATATGCTGCTGCACAAGGATTAATGCTGCCCCATAAGATGCTCCATAAATTCCCCCCATAATATGCTGCTGCACAAGGGTTAATGCTGCCCCATAAGATGCTCCATAAATACCCCCCATATGCTGCTGCACAAGGGTTAGTGCTGCCCCATAAGATGCTCCATAAATAGCCCCCATATGCTGCTGGCACGATGGAGACAGATGGGGCAGGATGGACACATATGGTGCAGGATCATGGGACAGGATGGAGACAGATGCGGCAGGATTGAGACATATGGTGCAAGATCATGGGGGCACGACGGAGGCAGATGGGACAGGATGGAAAGATCGGGCAGGATCATGGGATGGAGACAGATTAGGCAGGATCATGGGGCACAATGGAGACAGATGGGACAGGATGGAGACACATGGGGCAGGATGGAGACACATGGTGTAGGATCATAGTGCAGGATGGAGACATATGAGGCAGGATGGAGACATGTTGCAGGATCATGGTGCAAGATGGAAACGGTTGGGACAGTATGGAAACACATGGTGAAGGATCATGGGGCAGGGTGGAGACACACGGTGCAGGATCATGGGGCAGGATGGAGACATGTTGCAGGATCATGGTGCAAGATGGAGACAAATGGGACAGCAGGATGGAGACACATGGGGCAGGATCATGGGGCACGATGGAGACATACAGTATGTGATAGGATGGAGATAGATAGGGGGGATGGAGACAGATGGGGCAGGATCATGGGGCACGATGGAGACATATGGGATAGGATGGAGACAGATGGGGCAAGAGCATGGTGCAGGATCATAGGGCAGCAGATGGGGCAGGAAGGAGACATGTTGCAGGATCATGGTGCATGATGGAGACAGTTGGAGTTGGGATGGGATGGAAACATGGTGCAGGATCATGGGGCAGGATGGAGACATGTTGCAGGATCATGGTGCAAGATGGAGACAGGACAGGATAGAGATACATTGTGCAGGATCATGGGGCACTATGGAGGCAGATGGGACAGGATGGAGATAGATAAGGCACGATCATGGTGCAGGATTGAGACAGATGGAGGAGACAGATGGGGCAGGATGTTATTGGTGAGTCAGTGTAGTACATGTATAAGCACACTATACACTGTATATTACATGCAGAGCTCCTTGTATAATGTCACTAGTGATCACTGTATTGCCTGTACACTGACAATATATACAGAGCTCGTGTGTATAATGTCAACAGTGATCACTGTATTACCTGTACACTATACACTATATACAGAGTTCCTGTGTATAATGTCACTGGAAGTCCCTGAATTTTCTGTACACTGACACTATATACATAGCTCCCGTGTATAATGTCATTGGTGATCACTATATTACCTGTACACTGACATGGTATACAGAGCTCTTGTGTACAATGTCACCAGTGATTACTGTACTACCTGTACACTGACACTATACATAGAGCTCCTGTGTATAATGTCACTTGTGAACACTGTATTACCTGTACATCGGCACTGTGTACAATGTCACCAATGATTACTGTATTACCTGTACAGTATACACTATATACTATATACAGAGCTCCTGTTTATAATGTCACTGATGATCACTGTATTACCTGTATACTGAAACTATATACTCTATGCTATATACAGAGCTCCTGTGTATATCACTGGTGATCACTATATTACCTGTACGCTATACACTATATACAGAGCTCCTGTGTACAATGTCACCAGTGATCACTGTATTACCTGTACACTGACACTATATGCTATACACATAGCTCCTGTGTATATCACCGGTGATAACTATAGTATCTGTACAGTATACACAGACCTGTGTACAATGTCACCAGTGATCACTGTATTACCTTTACACTGACACTATATGCAGAGCTCCTGTGTATAATGTCACCGGTGATCACTGTATTATCTGTTCACTGACACTATATACAGAGCTCCTGTGTATAATGTCACCAGTGATCACTGATTACCTGTACACTATACACAGAGCTCATGTGTATGTCACTGGTGATCACTGTATTACCTGTACACTGACACTATATACAGATCTCCTGTGTATAATGTCACTGGTGATCGCTGTATTACCTGTACACTGACACTATATAAAGAGCTCCTGTGTATAATGTCACTGTGATAAATGTATTACCTGTACACTGGCACTATATACTTTATGCAGAGCTCCTGTGTATAATGTCATTGGTGATCAATGTATTACCTCTACAATATACACAGCTTGTGTGTACAATGTCACCAGTGATTACTATATTACCTGTACACTGACACTGTATACAGAGCTTCTGTGTACAATGTCACCAGTGATCACTTTAATACCTGTACACTATACATTATGGGCAACAAGAGGAAAAATAAATGGGTCACCTCCTCCTATTGGCACTCTTTCTACTGGTACTTTATTCGTAAGCCTGATCAATCTTATATTATGCATTTTTGTGATTTGTTCACTAGTGGATACCCCTGTGATCAGGCAATGCCCATAGATTGACTATTTGCATTATGTTTCTTCTTAATGCTCTTACTATGGAAAGAGGACCCCTATTTCCATAGCGATACTGTCTGGCACCTGTTATGTTTTGCGATTGTTCTGTCTTTAGTATTTATTAATAAAATTTGGATATATGTTACTATAAAGCACTCGTAACTTATTTCTCCTCTTGTTGCCCAAAATTTATTTGCAAGTGGGTGCAGTTACTGGGAGTTATTCTCTTTACCACATGGCAAGTTATCCCCCAGTGATGTTACAATGAGTCTGGATTGTATATATTACACTATACATTATGTACAGAGCTCATGTGTATAATGTCACTCATGATCACTGTATTACCTGTACACTGACACTATATACTATGTGCTACATACAGAACTCCGGTGTATAATGTTACCGGTGATCACTGTATTACCTGTACACTATATACAGAGCTCATGTGTACAATGTCACCAGTGATCACTGCATAACCTGTACACTGACACTATATACAGAGCTCCTCTGTATAATGTCATTGGTGATCACTGTATTACCTGTACACTTACACTGTATACTAAGTGCTGATCTCCTGTGTGTAATGTCACATTGATATTAGTATTGTGTTTTTCTGTTAATGATCGGTAGTATTCAGTCACTGGAGGTAATATGTGGTCCAGCCATGGTGTGACAGTATTTGTCCCCTGTATGTTTTATTATTCGGTCACTATGTGGTGGTAATATATGGTCCAGCCATGGTTTGGCGGTATTTGTTCCTTGTATGTGTTTTTTCAGTCACTAGGTGGTGGTAATATGTGGTCCGGCCATGATGTGGCAGTATTTGTCCCCTGTATGTGGTATTATTCGATCACTATCTGGAGGTAATATGTGGTCCGGCCATGGTGTGGCAGTATTGATCCTTGTATGTGGGTTTATTTGGTCACTATGTGGTGGTAATATGTTGTTCGGCAATGGTGTGGCGGTATTTGTTCCTTGTATGTGGTTTTATTTGGTCACTATATGGTGGTAATATGTGGTCTGGTCATGGTGCGGTGGTATTTGTTCATTGTATGTGATATCATTGGTCATTTAAAAAACTGAAAAATATAAATATTCCTAAAGAGTACAGGATATTTTAACAAATGTTTAATAAGTTACAGTAAAGTAAGAACCGGCCAGAGGAGTCTACCTTGTCGTGGTGGCAGATTAAAAAAATCTTTTGGCCAAAACAAAAGCTGAAGGTATATGATCTGGTGTTCGAGGAGAACTGTTAATGTGTGATTAGTGAGGAAATGGTGCAGAAGTGGAGTTTCAAGGGGCCCACGAAAATTCTGCCAGTATGGCCCTGAAATTCCTAGTGACAGCCCTGACAGCCGCTTACGTTTTCCAAAAATTTAACATGGACTAACAGGGACAAGACTGGTCTAGACTGGTAAAAATAGAAACAGAAGCTCGAAATCAAATGACTCTTCAGGATTCTACATACCACAAAACAGGTTCAGCGTGCTGGCAAACCAGGATCATGGCAGAGACCGCGACCAAGACAAAGACGATAGCCCATTGTAAGTATTTCATGCTTTTGTTGTAGGGGACCTATGTGACTAAAGTTTTTATTCAGCTGGTGCCAGTCTACAGGGGCAGTGTGGGCATGGTCAGACAAAAACGCAAATAATGTTGGAAAGAAAATCTGTGGCTAACATCTTTATTTCTGCTGCATGTTTGCTTTTAGTACTGCCGCTAATCCACACACTAATGCCCCACTTAAAGGATTATTCCAAAAACATCAAGTAGAGGATAACTTGCTGATCACTGGGAGTCTGACCAATGTTATCACCAGTGATTGGAGATCGGGGCTTTGGAACCCCAGAGTTCACCCGTCCTGAATGGATTTCATTACTTCACCTCCATTCAGTGTCTGTGGGACTGCCGGGAAAAGTCGAGTGCTGTATTTGGCAATGCCACAGACAAAGAATAGAGTGGATGCTGCCCATACATAAATCTGTATCATTCAAGACGGGGCTGCAGAGCTTCAATCTCGAGATTGCTGGGGTGCCAGCGGTCAGATTCCCAGCAATCAGCAAGTTATTCCCTGTATTATAGCATCTTACAGATACTAAGAGTTTGTTTTCCCACAAAACTTTTCAACAAGTATGTAGGTGCATTACGAGTTCACAAATCGAACAGCTCGCACCTGTCTATCAGAATTCAACATATCTACAGAAGCATGACCTTTCCGTAAGGTCAGTAGTTCTTTTGGGGGGACATCCCTCTCCCTTTGTGTATGGCATGGTCCTGTGTGCCACGTGCACGTTGCCCAGCCATAGAACACAGTCTGTTGTTGCAACCGCACCCGGCACGTTAATCCAAGGACCCGTCACTACCACAAAGGCAAAGTTACGCCATCCAGCAGAAAGGGCGCAACAGGCACAACAAAAACTTAATGTCAACGTAAACATTCTCTTCTGGTCAATCCGTCCTCTTTACTTCCAGCACTGGGAGTGTTACCTGGGCTTCTTCTCCCATAGGGACGCAGAACAGTCCTGTAGCATTTTGGTGCAACAAGCACAACGTTCACAGGGACGTGGAACAGTCTCGTATTTTAGTACAAGCACAAGATTATGCCAGTAGCAACTGTAGCAGTTTAATAGCACCCGTCCCGTGGCGGTCTGTCAACTCTCAGGCTTTGTGCCCGGGTTAAGGCTGAAGACTTTGCAGCTGCAGGCGTCAGGGGCTGCCAGGGCATGGCAGATACAGGGATTGGCCAAGCAGTAGCCAGAGTACTGGGAAGAGACTGGGCCTGTTTCGGGCCTGCATATAGTTCCACATCCTCCTCTGTTTGCAGACTGACGGCCACAGAATAGTAACCGCGAGGGCCATCCTCCCTGTAAAAGGTGACCCAATCTTCCTCCTGTAAAGGTCTAAACTTCACCGAGGCGGCGTTGACATAGACCTTTACATTGGTCTCCGTCTCACGTATAAACCCGTAGCCACGGTCCATGTCAGTGTACACCAGCTACCCGCTGGTGCGGCAGCCAGTCATAGTGCCCCCTCCAGGTTGATGCAGCTCCTCCCAAACCTCCTCCTGTTTCTTTTGTTGGATAATCCCTTGAATCCAGGTGGCCTGCCCAGGGGTAGGGAGGGGGCCCTCCGCTGCCTGGTGGAACCGTGATGCGTCAACTGATGCGCTGCCGCTGGGCGTGGGCATGGACTCCCGGGTTTGATGAACTAGGGGCGGACCATGAAGCACGAGACTGCTATACCCGGGTTCACTACCTGGGATGGGAGGCAGAGTGACAGGCCGAACTTCTGTAATGAGGGGTTGGGGCTTGGACCAGCCGTCTGGGGTCAGGCGCTGAGGTGCACTCACCACTTCCTGACACAGCATCTCGGCCGCGCCTGTCTCACGACTGCTGGATCCCTCCGCGGACCCCTCAGCGCACTCCGACTCCGGTGGATGAAGTCCCGTCTTGTCCTACGCTTCCTTCTTGGGCTCCGCCAGGGCAGTCGCTGTTTCCAGACCTCTCAGAGACTGAAGCGTTGGTTCTGGGTAAAGGAGTTTTGGTTCCTGAGGATGGTACTGCTGCTCCCGAGGACGTTTCAGCTCAGGCAGCCGCAGGCAGCTCTCCTCCACAGGTACAGGATGACAGTTCAGACAAAACTCCTCGGGAACTCCTCTCTGTCTCCCAGGTCGAACCTTCTCCTCCTGCTGCCATTTCCACTCTAGGCGGCCCACTCCTCTGCAGTGATGGGTGCAAGAATGTTCCATCACTGCCGGTCCCAAATTTCGGAATGGCACCGCCGCACAGTCACACCCACAGCTTTCTTGCAGGCCCCACCCGTTCTAAGGTGGGTCCATCTTGAACCACTCCACCCATTTTGCAGTATTCAATAGTGGAGTGCGGGGTCCTCATTCATTTAGCCACACCCACCATGGGTGGGCTGGAGATTGTTGACAGGTAGATTTTTGCGCTCTTTCTAGGACAACACACCTACGAAGGGTGGAGTCACAGTTGTCATTCTCTTTGGCGCCATCCAACGCCATCTTCATGGCCGCCATTTTAGTTACCGAAGCAATATCAGTCCCACACAAAGATTTAGTCACGTCCATTAAAGTGGTCGCATTCAGAATTTCAGTCTCTTCTCTATTTGCAGTATGTCCGCATCGCAAGGTAGCGGTATCCTGCCGACTAATGCCAAGTGTGAGGGTTGGCCAAGACGGTAGTCGTGGCTGAGGTAAATGGCTCAGGCTTTTCAGAAGTTATGGTACAAACGGAGTCACAGTCCAATTCCAACTTTAAACAAGGGACTTTACTCTTATAAGTTCTCAGTCCGATCACTTCAGTTACAGCATACACATCAGGTAACACAGTTTGCTTTCTTCACTTTACCTATGTTCTCACTGATACCTTCCAGCACGTTCCCGAGTCGTTCCATCCCGGTCAGCATCACAGCATCCTCACTGTCCGGCTTTGCCACCTTCGGGAGTTCCCGTCTGTTTCGCCCCAGACGAAAGGGCACCTGCCCACATAGCAAGCTGCCACATGTTGAGCGATCTGTGGTACTGTATGACTGCCAACTGCCTTGATATAGCCTGTCCTGCTGCAAACTCTGTTGTTTTAATCTCCGCTGCTGTATACTGCGCTGTTGTTCTCTTTGACCCTCCGGCCCTGAATGGCTGGGCAACTATCTTTAAACATTATGGGGCTAACTGCCCTGTCAGGGGTCCCCTGGCCCAACTGACTAAAATGCCGGATGCTCCCCAGCTTAACGACAGTTAGCCCCTGCTACATTTAACTATATACATGTTGAGCATAACTCTACCCCTATGTGGTGAACTAAATAGGGTACTACACTTTCCCTATTGTAATGTATAATGATTTGACCTGTCTCTTTAAGAAAGGAAATCTAGTGACTGGAAGGATATAGACAGGAAGTGGGTTGGGAGAGTTTCAGTTTTAGCTTAAGGAGAGAAATGTTATGCTGTGTGCTGGAGGAATAAGGAGAAGAATGAAATACAGTTAAAGCGTTCTCTCTTGAATTCCTTATACCTTGTAGACATTACAACTGGCGACGAGAATGGGATCCAATCACCTGCTGTTGTGAGTACCAACCCCTGCTTTACCGCTTCACACGCCAGCGCCACTGAGAGATTCCATCATGGCTGACTACTTGCTCACGTTCCCACAGTTTGATATGACTGATGTAATTAATCTCTCTCATAACTGGAGAAAATGGCTAAACTGGTTTGAGAATTTCCTGGAAGCTATGGACATAAAGGAGGAGAAAAGAATGAGAGCTGTGTTCCTGCACTGCGCGGGGACAGGAGTCTATGACATATACAGCACGTTACCTGCAGCAGAGATGGACACGTACAGCAACTGCACCAAAGATCTCACTGACTACTTCAACCCCAAAAAGAACATCAGATATGAAATATACAAGTTCAGGATTGCTAAGCAGCTTCCAGAAGAATCCATAGACACCTATGTCACAAGGCTAAAAGAGCTAGCACATGGACGTGCATTTACGGATGTAGATGATGAAATTCTAACTCAAGTAATTGTCACCTGCTCGTCTAATAACATAAGGCGTAAAGCTCTGCAACAGGATCTCTCTCTACATGATTTACTCAAGATGGCCCGTGCGATAGAGATAGCAGATCATCAGGCCACCGCAATGGAGAATGGGGATAATTTACATGTGCATAATCTCAAGCATAAAAGTACACAAGACAAGCAAGCCCCGAAACAGAAGAAATGCTATAGATGTGGACAAGATTTCCCTCACCACTTGAACAAATGTCCAGCTATAGGACAAACCTGCAGTAAATGTGGAAAAGGGAACCATTTTGCAGCTGTCTGCAAATCATCGCACAAGTCTCCTCTGTCTATGACAAAGCCCACAAACATAAAAATGGTAAATCAGGATACAGAAGAAATGTCTGTGGCTGAGAACTATGTGTTCACTACCTCTGTCACTGGCTCACTGCAGTCTCCCTGCATCACACTCACTATTTGCAACACGGATACAGGCTCGGTCTGGCTTGGCGGGCTACCGGATAAATGCCCGGTGGGCCCCGAGGGTCGCGGGGGGGCCTTTAAATTTCCTGCCCCTTTAAATGTTTAGGGGCCGGCTGGGCCCTTTAAGAGCGCGCGTGCAAATTACTTTGGATTGTGCATGCGGTCGGGCGGCGGCTCCCTGGCTGACAGTCTCCGGCGGCGGCAGCGGCTCCTGAGTGTCTGGTGATGAGTGAGTCACTCTCCTGGCCGCCGCATGATCTTGCGCTGCAGTGGTTCGCACGGGTGGTGAGTCACCGCCCCGCGTTTCTTTCCTCTTCTATAGCTGGCTGCTGCATGGCTAATAGCAGCGCCAGCACACAGAACATAGGACGTCGCCGCTCATTCTGCTGCTCCCGCTCCTGTGTCTGTTACAGCAGGGTTCCCCAACTCAAGTCCTCAAGGCTCACCAACAGGTCATGTTTTCAGGATTTCCTTAGTATTGCCCAGGTGATAATTGCATCACCTGTACAATACAAGGGAAATCCTGAAAACATGCCGTGTTGGTGGGCCTTGAGGACTGGAGTTGGGGAACCCTGTGTTACAGTGTACCGCAGCCCTGAGCCCTCCGGTCCCCGGGTCCGGTGAGTCACAGGCTAGTGTATAAAATAGCAGGGGAAGGGGTCCAGCAGGGGACACTAGGGGAGACAGACAGTCACACAGACTAGGCCAATGTCCTCAGCTGATGGCTGTGGGTGGTGGACTCTCTCTGCCGGCTGTGTGGTGGCGGTGATGGACTCTCTGCCGGGATCCCTGACTCCTGCAGTCCTGCAGCCTGGCCAGTGCCACATCCAGTGTCCTCCTTGGTCATGCAGCTCTGACGGCTCCCGACTACCGCTGTCCTGCAGTGCTGGACAGTGCCGGCCCGGTTGTGTGGTATTGTGTGCTTTCTGCCGGCCTCCCTGTCTGACTCCTGCAGCCCTGCGGCCTGCACAGTGTGTCCAGTGTCCTCCTCCTCGGTCATGCAGCTTTGCCGGCTCCCGACTACCACTGTCCTGCAGTGCTGGACAGTGCCGGCCCGGTTGTGTGGTATTGTGTGCTTTCTGCCGGCCTCCCTGTCTGACTCCTGCAGCCCTGCGGCCTGCACAGTGTGTCCAGTGTCCTCCTCCTCGGTCATGCAGCTTTGCCGGCTCCCGACTACCACTGTCCTGCAGAGCCGGACAGTGCCGGCCTGGCTGTGTGGTGGTGGTGGTGTTGTGTGCTCTCTGCCGGGCTCCCTGTCTGACTATTGCAGCCCTGCGGCCTGCCCAGTGCGTCCAGTGTCTTCCTCCTCGGTCATGCAGCTCGACCGACTACTGCTTTTCGGACAGTGCCGGCCCGGCTGTGTGGTGGTGTTGTGTGCTCTCTGCCGGACTCCCTGTCTGACTCCTGCAGCCCTGAGGCCTGCCCAGTGCGTCCAGTGTCCTCCTCGGAGTCAGGCAGCTCTGCTCTGCCAGTCCCCGACTTCCGCTGTCCTGCAATGCCAGCCTGGCTGTGTGGTGGTGGTGGTGTGTGCTCTCCGGGCTCCCTGTCTGATTCCTGCAGCCCTGCGGCCTGCCTAGTGCGTCCAGTGTCCTCCTCGGTCATGCAGCTCGACCGGCTCCCGACTACCGCTGTCCTGCAGTGCCGGACAGTGCAGGCCCGGCTGTGTGGTGGTGGTGATGTTGTGAATCATAGAATCGTAGAATCGTAGAGTTGGAAGGGACCTCCTGGGCCATCTGGTCCAACCCCCTGCTCAAAGCAGGATTCGCTATATCATCCCAGTCAGATGCCTGTCCAGCCTCTGTTTGAAGACTTCCATTGAAGGAGAACTCACCACTTCTCGTGGCAGCCTGTTCCACTCATTGATCACTCTAACTGTCAAATAGTTTTTTCTAATATCTAATCTGTGTCTCCTCCCATTCAGTTTTATCCCATTGCTTCTAGTCTTTCCTTGTGCAAATGAGAATAAAGTTGATCCTTCTACAATGTGACAGCTCTTTAGATATTTGTAGACAGCTATTAAGTCTCCTCTCAGTCTTCTCTTTTGCAAACTAAACAATCCCAAATCCTGCAACCTTTCCTCATAAGACAGGGTTTGCAGACCGGTCATCATTCTGGTCTCTCTCTTCTGAACTTGCTCCAGTTTGCTGATGTCTTTTTTAAAATGTGGCGCCCAAAACTGGACACAACATTCCAGATGAGGTCTGACCAAAGAGGAGTAGAGGGAAATAATGACTTCACGTGATCTAGACTGTATGCTTCTGTTAATACATCCTAGAATTGCATTTGCCTTTTTTGCTGCTGCATCACATTGTTGACTCATATTCAGTCTGTGATCTATTAGTATACCCAAGTCTTTTTCACATGTGCTGTCACTAAGCCCTATTCCTCCCATTCTGTATATGCTTTTTTCATTTTTATTGCCCAGATGTAGTACTTTGCATTTCTCCCTGTTAAAAACCATTCTGTTAGTTGCTGCCCACTTCTCCAGTTTATTTAAATCTTTTTGAATCTTCTCTCTCTCTTCTCTAGTATTATCTATCCCTCCTAGCTTTGTGTCATCAGCAAATTTAATCAGTGTGCTCTCTGCTGGGCTCCCTGTCTGACTCCTGCAGCCCTGCGGCCTGCCCAGTGTGTCCAGTGTCCTCCTCCTCGAAGTCAGGCAGCTCTGCTCTGCCAGCCTGAGACTACCGCTGTCCTGCAGTGCCGGCCCGGCTGTGTGGTGGTGTGTGCTCTCCGCCGGGCTCCCTGTCTGACTCCTGCCCTGCGGCCTGCCCTGTGTAGAGAATGATAGCTAGCCTGGCATGGTGAGCTGCTCTGCTGTCTCTGCACCCTCCCTGATGGGGCCCTAATGAGAGGAAAAATAGGTTTCTGGGGCCCCCAGAAACCTATTTTTCCACTCATTGGCGCCCCATCAGGTAGCCGGCACAGCTTCCAGGGAGCATGGTGATGAGAATGATATACTATTAAACTGCGTAGGCAACAACCGTGGGGCCCCCAGAAAACTATTTTTCCTCTCATTATGGCTCCATCAGGTAGCCGGCACAGCTTCCAGGGAGGGTGGTGAAATATACTATTACACTGCGCAATAATCTCAGCACCCTCCCTGGAAGCTGTGCCGGCTACCTGATGGGTCCACAATGAGAGGAAAAATAGGTTTCTGGGGGCCCCACGGTTGTCGCCTACACAGTTTAGTTGTATATCATTCTTGTCACCATGCTCCCTGGAAGCTGTGCCGGAGCAGAGGAGGCAATAGTATGCTGCATGGAGTAGCAGGGGTGCCATAATGTGCTGCATGGAGGAGCAGGGGGGCCATAATGTGCTGCATGGGTGAGCAGCGGGGCCATAATGTGCTGCATAGAGGAGCAGGGGAGGCCATAATGTGCTGCATGGAGGAGCAGGGGGGTCATAATGTGCTGCAATGAGGAGCAGGGGGCCATAATGTGTTGCATGGAGGGGCAGGGGGCCCATAATACTGTATGAAGGAGCAGGTGCCCCATAATACTGTATGGAGGAGCATTATATGGGGCCCATAATACTGTATGGCGGACTATGAAGTGCTCATAATACTGTATGGTGGACTATGTGGTTGCACATAATATTGTATGGCGGACAATGTGGTTGCCCATAATACTGTATGGCAGACTATGTGGTTGCCCATAATACTGTATGGCAGACAATTTGGGTGCTCATAATACTGTATGGAGGACCATATGGTTTCCCATAATACTGTATGGCGGACTATGTGGTGCCCATAATACTGTATGCCGGACTATGAGGTGCCCATATTACTGTATGGCGGACTATGTGGTTGCCCATAATATTGTATGGTGGACTATGTGGTTGCCTATAATATTGTATGGCGGACTATGTGGACCCAATTGCAAGAATGTGGAGGTTTTATCCCCATTAGACTGGAGTGGCATGTCTGACTTGATCACTGATCCATTCATTCCCTCCATGGGTCCACTTGTTTTTTTATAGAAGCCCCAAAGAGAATGAATGGAGCTTCGGTCAGATATCCCACCTGCCGATCCATTTTAAAGTGGGGATAAGTGTCCTATCAGGGATAAAACTTCCTCATTCTTCCAATCGGTGCAGTTTCTAATGGTCGGACCTAAGTGATCACCTATCCTGTGGAGCCTGTGGATCAGTGATAACTTGTTTTACCCAAAGAACCCCATTAATGTAAGCTACTGTAATTATACATCCAGTTATGGGGGCGCACAGTAGCCGCCTGTGTTTTACAGCCGATGCTCCACTATAATGGGGATAACAACTGACAGATATTTGCATATAACCGTAGGGTGGGCCCCTAGAGTCCATTCCCCTGGTAGGCCCCAGACACCCCAGTCCGACCCTGCACGGATATCACCTTTACAATAGATACAGGAGCTTCAGTGGACATCATAGACAGCAATGCATATGAACAATTGAAAACAAAGCCAGTCTTACAGCATGTGCATGCTAAAATCTTTCCATATGGATCTAAAACACCTCTAATTACACTAGGACAATTTGACGCTGAACTTGGCTATAAAGAAAATAGACAGAAAACCACTTTTCACACATTACAAGGATCGGGAGTCTGTCTTCTCAGCTATCACACTGCCTTGAAGCTAGGACTCATCCAGATTATTCATACTATAACTGACCCAGCGGATCTGGATGTACAGGCCATGGTGAACAGCTTTCCCTCCCTATTTAGTGGTTTTGGAAAACTAAAGAACTCTCAAGTGCATCTTCATGTAGATGAGAGTGTTCGTCCAGTAGCCCAGGCTCACAGGCGTATTCCATTTCACCTGAGAAAGAAGGTAGAAAAGGAACTCCAATTGCTCATGGATGAGGACGTTATTGAAGCTGTTACTGGTCCCACACCGTGGGTCTCTCCACATGTAGTAGTTCCAAAACCAAAGACTCCAGAGCAGGTGAGACTGTGTGTTGACATATGCCTGCCCAACACCGCTATTCAGAGAGAAAGACATATCTCACCTACAATTGATGACATCATTCATTTATTAAATGGAGCAACCATTTTTTCAAAGTGGGTGGTATGGTTTGGTTGTCCTCAAAAAATATTCCCATGAATGTTGCATCTCCAAAATTCAAGCCAAGGTTTATTGGACCTTATAACATTTTGGGAAATCCTTAACCCCGTTTCTTTTCGTTTGGCTCTTCCAGTTACGTTTAAGATTCATAACGTTTTTTTATAAATCTTTGTTGAAAAGGTTTGTGGAGCCAGTCGTTCCCATGGCAGCGCCCCCTGACCCTGTACTGGTTAAGGGTAATTTGGAGTATGAGGTAGAGAAGATATTGGATTCTCGTCTGAATAGACGGAGACTTCAGTACTTGGGTTTTGGCCAGGAGGATAATTCTTGGGTCTCTGCTTCTGACATCCATGCCAAGAGATTGATTTGTGCCTTTCACCGGGCCCCTCCTGATCGGCCTGGTGGCGTGGATGAGGGTTCGGTGACCCCTCCTCAAGGGGGGGTACTTTTGTGAATTCCCTTGCTCGGAGTTCTGAGCCGAAGATCCCTCTGCTCCCACTGGTGGTTACTGAGAGTAGTGGAGCTGGCCAGGTTGATGGAAGTTCCCCACCTGATGACGATAATTGGGAAACTGGGATTGCTGGCTGGGAGCATATAATTGAGCTAGCTGCTCTTGGAGGTTGCTGGTGATTAACTCCGTGTGCATTTGGAGTTCTTTTGTCCCCTGCCTGATCTGCATGGTTCAGCTAAGTGATTCTTTTGCTAATCCTTTGCATCTAATCTGGTTATGTCTTTTTTTTGCTTTCTGTTTTGCTGCTAGGGTTCAGTGTCCTCCCTGCTGGGGGCAGCGCTGGGCCCTGCTTCATATGTTGCAGCTTGTTCAGTCCCCTGTTATGTTAGTATCTTTTTGCTTTGCTGCCAGTTTATACCAGAGTGCTGATCTAGCGGGGGTGACGACCTCAGGTTTTTTGTATATCAGAAGTGTTGGACTTTGTTAGGGTTCTGTGCATGATTGCAGACAGTATCTTTTCTGTCCTGTCCTGTCTAGACAGCTTTGGCCCCACCGTTGGCTCAGTCTGTTCTCTGCCTGTGTTTGTGTCTCATCTTGTCTCACCGACAATATATGTTTGGGGGCTGTCTATTCCTTTGGGGATCTGCTCCGGGGCAGTTTAGATTTCACTTTTCTGTCTTTAGGCTTAGTTAGTTCTCCGGCTGTGACGAAGCGTCTAGGGCATCGTAGGAACACTCCACGGCTACTGCTAGTTGTGTTGATAGGATCAGGGGTCTGCAATCCGCTTAGTTACCAACCTCTCTGGTCTTCTGGTGGCTTAGCCTCTTCCTGCCATCCTCCTTGGTGACCCAATCATAACAGATAACCTTCAACCTTTGAAATATTACCTAGCAGTGACACTAATTATCCGGTGACTACAGACTCACTACTTTAAAGGGGTATGACATTATTGCAATAACTTCTATTTATGCTAATACTTGCCACCAGTCTATTCCCTTTTTCTTGTGTAAGGTGTCTTTATGCTCTCTAATGATCCTATTGTAGTTATACTTTTTGGCAAATAATGCTCCTTGGATATACCTGCTCTATGTATATGTTGTATATTTTGTATATATTTCTTTGATTCTTATTGTATATATTTTTATGTTGTTTCAGCGACTATGTGATAAAGACCGAAACGTCAGCTGTCGCTTAATCACCGTCAATCAATTAATAAATACTCACCTTAAGCATATTCCACGTGTGCAGTGATTCTATTGAACTTATGACTAAGGGACCGCTGGCTTCTTTTCACTAGCACCGTATATTCAACTCTTCAGTCGACTGCTAACCATTTCGATTATCTACTGTATTTACTTTGGTTATCAGCACCGACTCAATATCCATGACGTCTGAAACCTACATGTATGATGATGCCTTAGGATCCACGATCTTATCGAAGATTAGATCTGGTACAGATTTTCTTCACGTCCCCAGTAGAGACATCAAAACAAGGGATTGGGAAAAAGAAAGGAAAAGACTCACAGCCTATGACCTGCACTGTGTGACATTGGGCGAATATCACAGACAAGGGAAAATACCCAGTGGGCTTCGCAGCAACCTACGACCCACCCTCTTCTCGGACAACGCCAAGTATTGCGCTACTTTCCAGAAAATTCTTAATAAATGCTCATTTGATATTATATTGTTGACAATTGAACACCTTCAAGAAGCTATTAAAGAAACCAAAGAAAAAATCACTACCATAGAGACTCAATTAACTTCTACCCTCAGCAGCACTGAGTTCAATACTCTGAAAAGCAAAGTAGACGCGGTCCTACTAACACACCAAAAAACACTAGAAGAGAGAAAAAGATCCAAATTCCAACGCGACACAGAAGACTACCTGAATAATAGAGTATGCAAATGGAAAGACCCAGCCCCAAGACGCTTCCGAACAAGATCCCGTCGCCAACCAGGGGGATTTACTGCCTCTGGGGGATCCTCTCCTGCTTGGGGTTCCTCACCAGGATCCGGGAGCGACACTGGTGGGACATCCATCACAAGAGTTCCTTTTTTAGGCCAAAGCACATGCCAACCAGGCGGTCGAGGAGAACAGAACCGGCAGATGGTCCTCCGGTCACAACAGGTAGGAGTCCAAACTTAGTCGTTAACATTTCTGACTATTCTATTTCTCCTTTAGAGCTCAAAGTCCTAAACTTGGGCCTCTCATTTTGTCCCACAGCCAAATAGGATGCTTTTCAGTTAGAAAAGGATTTATAACAATTTTATCGCAGTATTAGATTAAAGGTACACTTTGAAGATTCCTCACCACTGTCAACCAATACTTTAGGCAGAGTCCCTAATCAAGACACTAGCCCCTCCATCATCATTGACACCCTAGGGCTGCATAACCTGAGTAGCTTTATACCTCCCAAAACTAATCATGCCGTTGAAACCTTTGTGGGTTTATTGGATAGAGACATCAAACAGACCATTCATGAACAACGTTTGGGCCTACTCCCTGTCCACCAAAATCTATCTCCAAGTGAGAAACAAGCCATATCATCCTTAAAGGATAATCCTAACATAATTATAAAACCTGGAGAAAAGGGAGGCGCAATCGTTGTCATGAATAAAAACCAGTATGTGCCTGAGATAAGAAGACAACTTTCAGACACCAACACATTTAGGAGAATTCAAGGTGACTCAACATTCAACATACGTAGGAAAATTGACAGTATTCTCAATAAACACCTGCAACTCAGGACAACAGACACCAAAACTAAAACATTTTTGACTATCCACAGGTCACTTGGACCTAAATCAACCTCAGATACGCATCCTAGAGACATAATCTGTAGAGTTCACTATTACAGAATCAAGGAGGCCATAATGACAGCTTCCAGGAAAAAGGGTTCCATCAGATACGAAGATCAACAAATCCTAATTTTGTCAGACCTGTCAAGGCACACACTGCAACTGCGGAGAGCCTTGAAGCCGTTGTTAGCAGAACTCAAGGAAAGAGACATTCCATATAGATGGGGCTATCCCTTTCAATTAACGGCCTTCAAAGGAGGCAAAACAGCTTCTTTTCGACGGATTGGTGACCTGACCTATTTTCTGGGTGCCTTTGAACTCCCCATGATAGATCTCCCGGAGTGGACTGTGGGCCCAACACTTCCAGGGGTACCACCCAGATGGCTAAAGGTTCAGCAGTCCAAAAAGAGAAGCAGCAGAGGAGTTTCCTCTAATCCGACTTGAGGACTTCTACCGGTATTGTCATGTCCTGGGTTGCGACAAGCCTGAATACAATTGGAGTGATGTAGAAATTTTGATTGATATAGATATATATCTCTTTGCATGCTGTGGCCTGTCCTAACTAGACAGTCTTATTGAGCGCTCAAAGGAAAAGAGGAAACTACACTTGGTTAGCAACAACTCATTCCAGTAGAACTCTGGAAACTTTATTGAATATATTTGGTTTTATCAGCTGTACAGAAAGGAGTGGTTACTCATTAACATAAAGGCTGAACTTCTTATCTAATTGGTCAGTTTAAATACATGAACATATATGGGTGTCCGACCTGGGGTTACTTAGACACCACGTGATTTACTGTCCGGAGTCTTGCACTCGTCAGCAAGTCTCCAATATCGGCTGGACCATCTGGCCTTACTTCTTCATTCCCTATGTCTGCTAGATATTTCTCAGGTCAGAAGACAATGCTATCATGAGATGACTGGGTAGCAGGTCAACTTCCACCAACTAGTTATAAGGTTCAAACTGTGAATATGTATCTGTATGCATATGGCTATATAAGAATACATGAGTATATGGAATATATAGCCTATAGCAGGCAAGTGAGATCTATATGAAATACATATACATATATATTTCCATAACAGGAGTGTTCCCCAAATAGAAACACCATCTGGATAAGAATATGTATACACTCTCGTGGATATATATACAAGTGTTCTGTTTTGCTTTGATTTGACATATCTGTTTGAATGTTTTTGATATATGCAGATGTTCAGCAATAACTATGTTTTTTCTAGATTTGTTAGGCTGGGGAGGGAGTCTCGGGTGTTTTCTGGGCTTCCTCTCTCCTGGTGGGGTATCTGGGTAGTGTTCTACCTGAACCAGCATCAGTGATGCATAAAAATTGGAGTGTTTACTCCCATGTGACTCTTCAGGTATTCCTTACTTTTCCCTCTTTTCTTATCCCGTACTCTCTTCACTCTAAATCCTTCACTTATTACCTCTTGTTCCCTTTCCAACCCCTTACTTTACCCAATCTCTATATAGGTGTCATGGCCCCTCCCTCGAGCGGATATCTAATAATTGGAGACGTACGATTCCCATCACATTATGGATAAAATTAAGTTTTGCTCCTTTAATGTTAAGGGGCTGAACATACCCGAGAAAAGGAGACAGGTCCTGACCACAAATAATAGGTAAAAGGTCTCGGTTTTAATGCTTCAGGAGACCCACTTTAAAACTGGTGCAATACCACAATGCGTTTCAAAACATTACCCCAAATGGTACCATAGTTCTAACCCATATTCTAAGTCCAAAGGAGTCTCAATAGCCTTTCATAAAACTTTCATGCCTGAGGTTCTAGACTCTGTAATAGACCCGGAAGGCAGATATACAGTGGGGCAAAAAAGTATTTAGTCAGTCAGCAATAGTGCAAGTTCCACCACTTAAAAAGATGAGAGGCGTCTGTAATTTACATCATAGGTAGACCTCAACTATGGGAGACAAACTGAGAAAAAAAAAATCCAGAAAATCACAGTCTGTTTTTTTTTCATTTTATTTGCATATTATGGTGGAAAATAAGTATTTGGTCAGAAACAAAATTTCATCTCAATACTTTGTGATATATCCTTTGGCAATGACAGAGGTCAAACGTTTTCTGTAAGTCTTCACAAGGTTGCCACACACTGTTGTTGGTATGTTGGCCCATTCCTCCATGCAGATCTCCTCTAGAGCAGTGATGTTTTTGGCTTTTCGCTTGGCAACACGGACTTTCAACTCCCTCCAAAGGTTTTCTACAGGGTTGAGATTTGGAGACTGGCTAGGCCACTCCAGGACCTTGAAATGCTTCTTACGAAGCCACTCCTTCGTTGCCCTGGCGGTGTGCTTTGGATCATTGTCATGTTGAAAGACCCAGCCACTTTTCATATTCAATGCCCTTGCTGATGGAAGGAGGTTTGCACTCAAAATCTCACGATACATGGCCCCATTCATTCTTTCATGTACCCGGATCAGTCGTCCTGGCCCCTTTGCAGAGAAACAGCCCCAAAGCATGATGTTTCCACCACCATGCTTTACAGTAGGTATGGTGTTTGATGGATGCAACTCAGTATTCTTTTTCCTCCAAACACGACAAGTTGTGTTGCTACCAAACAGTTCCAGTTTGGTTTCATCAGACCATAGGACATTCTCCCAAAACTCCTCTGGATCATCCAAATGCTCTCTAGCAAACTTCAGACGGGCCCAGACATGTACAGGCTTAAGCAGTGGGACACGTCTGGCACTGCAGGATCTGAGTCCATGGTGGCGTAGTGTGTTACTTATGGTAGGCCTTGTTACATTGGTCCCAGCTCTCTGCAGTTCATTCACTAGGTCCCCCCGCGTGGTTCTGGGATTTTTGCTCACCGTTCTTGTGATCATTCTGACCCCACGGGGTGGGATTTTGCGTGGAGCACCAGATCGAGGGAGATTATCAGTGGTCTTGTATGTCTTCCATTTTCTAATTATTGCTCCCACAGTTGATTTCTTCACTCCAAGCTGGTTGGCTATTGCAGATTCAGTCTTCCCAGCCTGGTGCAGGGCTACAATTTTGTTTCTGGTGTCCTTTGACAGCTCTTTGGTCTTCACCATAGTTGAGTTTGGAGTCAGACTGTTTGAGGGTGTGCACAGGTGTCTTTTTATACTGATAAGTTTAAACAGGTGCCATTACTACAGGTAATGAGTGGAGGAAAGAGGAGATTCTTAAAGAAGAAGTTACAGGTCTGTGAGAGCCAGAAATCTTGATTGCTTGTTTCTGACCAAATACTTTTATTTTCCACCATAATATGCAAATAAAATGAAAAAAAAACAGACAATGTGATTTTCTGGATTTTTTTTTCTCAGTTTGTCTCCCATAGTTGAGGTCTACCTATGATGTAAATTACAGACGCCTCTCATCTTTTTAAGTGGTGGAACTTGCACTATTGCTGACTGACTAAATACTTTTTTGCCCCACTGTATCTTCTTGTTAATATCATGCGCAACTCGCAAACTGGTTATAGCTAACGTATATTTCCCTAACCAAGAACAGTGGAAATTTGGAGCAGAATGCAAGAGACGCCTTGAGGACTTCGCTGGCTCCTCTCCTGTGATATTAGGGGGGACTTTAACATCCCCATGAACCCCACGGTGGACGTTTTCTCAGGTAGGACATCATACCCCTTTTATCCTCTGTTAATCAAATTAAGAAACAGATGTGCAGCATGAGATTGGTGGACATTTGGAGGGTCCTCCACCCTGACACTAGAGACTTTAGTTTCTTCTCACAAACTCACAACATTTATAGTAGAATAGATTATTTTTTTATATCACACAACTTGCTAGATCTGCCAGTGGAGGCGGATGTGGGGTCGATACTATGGTCAGATCATGCCCCAATATTTTTTTCCATCATATTACACTCAAATACAAAATCGGGGTTCTCATGGTGCCTGAATGAGAATTTACTTCAAGACGCCTTGTGCAAATCAGAGGTGGAACGATCAATATCCAATTTTATAATTGATCATGGTGAAGATCCCACATCCCCTCCTATCAAGTGGGAAGCTTTAAAAAGTGTTGTGAGGGGGCTATTTATCTCACATGGTGCTCGACTGAAAAAAGATAGAATCGCGGAGTTATCCAGTCTATCAAATCAAATTTACAAACTAGAAAATAAACATAAACGTGATCTAGACCCCGCTACATTTGCACATCTCTCTATCGCCAGACAAAAAAATGTTGGCTTTACTGGACCAGAAATCACGATGCTTTAGGGAACGGCTCAGGAACCGTTTTTATCAACTTGGAAATAAAAGCAGCAAGTTACTTGCCAGAACTATACACCTGCGTGACTTAAACACTTATATACCCTTTATCAAAACAAGGGGGGAAGGAAGGTACACAGTACTGGGGATATTCTTATGGGCTTCAGTGACTATTATAAAACTTTATATAATATAGCTGGTCACTATAGGGATCTACCAGTACAGTCACTTCACAATAAAATTAACATGTACTTACAACAAAATAGTATTCCTCCCATATCGGAGGACAAACTGACAGACTTAGAAAAAGATTTCACATTGGAGGAGGTGTCTGAAACAATTAAAGAACTAAAACAGGGAAAGAGTCCTGGCCCGGATGGGTATACAGCTGGTTTTTATAAGTAATTCTCCGACTCGTTGAGCCCAATGCTCCTCGCAATGTGTAATTCTATTTCCTCGAGAGGATCCTTTCCTTCGCAGGCTTTGACCGCTCACATCACGGTCTTACCTAAGCCAGGCAAAGACCCTTCTTACTGTAACAATTACCGGTCAATATCCTTAATAAATGTAGATATTAAAATTTACGCAAAAATTATCGCAAAAAGATTGGGACCCCTTCTTCCGAAAATGATAAATCAAGATCAGGTGGGCTTTGTTCCAGGGCAGGAGGCGAGAGACAATACCATCCGGACTATATCATTGATAGGACGGAGAGGGAGGGGGACCCCATGTGTATCCTGTCGATTGATGCTGAGAAAGCCTTCGACAGGGTACACTGGGATTTCATGTTTCAAGCTCTACAAGGAATTGGCTTGAAAGGAGTAATGCTCCAGAGGATCTCAGCTTTGTATTCATGTCCTAGCGCACGAGTTAAGGTGAATGGTGCTCTCTCAGACGCATTCCCCATTAGGAACGGTAGGAAGCAGGGATGTCCACTCTCCCCCTTCTATATATATATTAACAATGGAGTACCTTGCCACCGCAATTCGAAATGCACAAGGAAAGACTAGAAGCAATGGGATGAAACTGAATGGGAGGAGACACAGATTAGATATTAGAAAAAACTTTTTGACAGTTAGAGTGATCAATGAGTGGAACAGGCTGCCACGAGAAGTGGTGAGTTCTCCTTCAATGGAAGTCTTCAAACAGAGGCTGGACAGACATCTGACTGGGATGATTTAGCGAATCCAGATGGCCCAGGAGGTCCCTTCCAACTCTACGATTCTATGATTCTATGAAATAACCCCTCAATCAAAGGAGTTAAATTGAGGTCAGAAAAACACAAATTGGCACTTTTCGCGAATGATGTTCTCTTGTATGTCACCTCCCCCACAATAAGCTTACCAAACATTATTTCAGAGCTACATGAATTTGGCCTATTAAGGAATTTTAAAATTAACTCACATATCAGAGATTCTGAATATATCATTACAACCCTCCGTGGTGGAAAAGTTGTGCACCTCCTTCCCCTTTAAATGGCGTTCTGACTCCATCACCTATTTGGGAATCAAAATAACACCTAGGGTGTCCAGGCTATATGACACCAATTTCAAGCCTGCCTTACATAAAGCAGAATCGGACCTAGAAAAATGGCACAAACTTCCGTTATCATGGTTTGGTAGAGCCAATGTAATTAAAATGGACTTATTGCCACGCCTTCTTTATTATTTCCAAACGATCCCCATATATTTACCTGCCTTCTTTTTTTCCCGCCTTAAAAAAAGCGATTTCCCGGTTTGTGTGGTCCCATACACGGGCTCGAATATCATAACATCTATTAAGTTGTCCTGAAAGAATGGGTGGAGTTGGCCTACCGGACTTTCTAACTTATAGCCGTGCATCATTGGGAACTTGTATTCTAGATTTATATCATAGCAGGGATAGTAAGAAATGGGTCAATTTGGTAAGTGATCTTAATGGTAGTGCTCCTCAAATTATATTGTGGTCCACGGGGGGTGGGGGGAAGGGGGGAGCCACCTTGTCGTTCCTGACCAGGAACATGATCTTATTTACTAAACAGAGGCACAGGGCTTTTCAGACCTCAACATCTCCTGGGCCACTGACTCCTATTTATGATAACCCTAATTTCCCTGCTGGTTTTAATAGGAAATTTTATCTAGATAAGTGTAGGAGTTCACATCCTATTGTTTATGATTTCGTGGATCGATCTGATATGAGGTCATTAGATGAGATATTTCAGGGCGGAGTACCACCCACAGGTGCCTGGTTCTTTTATGAACAACTAAGAAGTTTTATAACTGCTATATCCAAACAAAATGATATCAGGAGACCTTCAACTCCCTTCGAGGAGCTCTGTGTCACGGGGGACCCTCCGACCCACACGGTTTCCTTGCTGTACAATCTTTTTCAAAAAAATCAGACTCCGACACATGACTTCCCATTATTTTTCTCAAAGTGGGAGCATGACTTGGAGAGATCCCTATCTCAAGAGGAGAGGGGCAGGGTGCTTCTATTTACATTTAGAACGTCGTTACACTCGCTATCACAGGAGAGGAGCTATAAGATTTTAACAAGGTGGTACCGGTGTCCCTCTATGGTGCATTCTATGTTTCCGGTGATTCCGGACACATGTTGGAGATGCTTACAGGATAAAGGAACATATGTTAACATATGGTGGGACTGTCCGCCTATAAAGAAGTTGTGGTTGTCGATTTTTGATCTCTACAACAGGCTATCAATATGTCAGATTCATCATACAGTGGAACTTGCACTTTTATCTTTATGTGATGTCGATTTCCAGGTTTAAGAAGAATCTCCTCAGGCACTTTCTCACGGCTACTCGGAATCTGATTCCCCGGTTTTGAAAGCAAGAGAAATACCCTTCTCGCTCTGAATTTGTTGCAGAACTCAATGATATTTATAGAATGGAGTATGGAGTGCTGATTCAAACCACAGGGAACCCTGACAGACTATATAACACTTGGGCCTACTGTCTAGCATTCAGGGAAACCCCAGAATTAGATATCTGGCTATCGGGACCTTGATTCATATATAGGATAGCATCATAAATATTCTGTACACTTTAGATCTTGTTCACTTGGTTTGACCTGTTTGTCTTTGGCTTAAAATGGTCTCCACCAACTTATTATCCCCTCCGTATGGTACGGAGGACACAAAAGTGCTCGAGGGGGGGTCTGGATTACTTGACCCTCTACTTATAACTTTCTCCTTACCTCTACTTCCCCCTATTTTTTTTCTCTCCCCCTCCCTTACTCTCTTTCCTTTTTCTTTTCTTCCCTCTGACTCCTTTTTAATTTTTTTTTCCTGTGATTTTAATGTTGTTCATCAAACCTCTATTTTAATTTTTATTTTAATGTTGTTCATCAAACCTCTATTTTAATTTTCATGAGAATACACAACACAGAGGTTGTTTTGTGTATGACAATTTTCTGGACTGAATGGTATTAATAGTTGTAATTCCAATTAGAAGATAATATTGGTGTATGCAACAATGGAATTAATATGCAATTTGTTTTTCATTGAAGAACCAGACATGATATTGTTGAAAGCAATGTTTTATTTTAATATTGTTAATTCAATAAACATGATTTACACAAAAAAACATTTTTGACTAATCAACATCCAGTTACCCCAGTTCTGTATATCCTTCCTAAAATTCACAAGGACCTACATAACCCACCTGGACGTCCAATTGTGGCTTCAACCGATTCCATTCTCAACCCGTTATCCATTTTTCTTGAAAAATTACTAACACCATATACCCACATCACCAAATCTTTCATTTTGGACACAGGAGATTTCCTAAACAAGATCCGCTCTTTTAATTCTGTTCCACCTAAAAGTATTCTTTGCACTTTGGATGTGAACAGTCTATACACATCAATTGCACATGATAAGGGCATTGAGGCAGTCTCATTGACTCTGAATGAAGCCAACATTGACAGAAACTCACAGGAACTGTTCTTGGACCTCTTAAATGTGGTATTACAGGAAAACTTCTTCCAGTTTGAAGACAATTTTTTGTCCAGATAAGCGGCACCGCTATGGGCTCTAATGTAGCCCCTGCATATGCAAATCTGTATATGGACAGATTTGAATGAGATTACATTTACCCTAATCCACTTTTTCAGCAATATGCCATAACCTGGTACCGTTACATCGACAATATTTTTTGTATCTGACAAGGAGACTCGATTAGTCTCTCCACATTCTATGACACAATCAACAATGTTAGACAGGAACTCGAGTTCACACTCTCTCACAATACCGAATCAGTCATCTTCCTTGACACAAGAATCCACAAGAACTCCCACGGTAGACTCACTACTGACATCTATGCGAAACCCACTGACTGTAATAACCTTCTTCTCTACGACAGCTGTCACCCAAAATCTACAAGGAATAGTCTCCCTCGGTCCCAATTTAAAAGGGTCACTAGGATTGTGTCAGACTCCACCGCTAGAGATCTGAGACTACAAGAAATGTCCAATAGGTTTGAAGCCAGGCACTATCCACCTACGCTGTTAGCCTCAGAAATGACTAAAGCATTAACCAACCCTGACAACACTACAACCAGTGTACCTAAACCACCTAGACTTCCTTTTGTTCACGGTCACCATCCTTCCATGCAGAGAGTACATAATCTCATCTACAAACATTGGTCTTTACGTACCAAAGCCTATCCCAAAATTGACATTTTCAAGAATCCACCATTGATATGTTTAAGAAGGCCCCAGAACATCAGAGACAAGTTGGTCAGGGCCGACCTAGGACATGGCAACCAGACCTCCACACGAACACTGTCAGGTCAAAAGAGGTCAGGCACTTTCCCTTGCCTCAACTGTATGAGTTGTTCCAACGTTATCAAAGGCAGTGAGGTCATTCACCCACGTACAGGCAAATCTTACCCAATTATTGACTACTTCACATGCGAAACCAACTTCGTAGTATACATCATCAAATGTCCCTGCGGGTTACTGTATGTGGGAGAAACCACCCAGTCTATCAGGGATCGAATTTCCAGCCATAAGTCCACCATTAGATGTGAAAAAACATGGCTCCCACTGCCCGCCCATTTCAAAGAGGCCCAACACAACGTGTCTCAACTAAGATTTCAGATCATTGAAAAGGTTCCCAGGCCCAAGAGGGGTGGTAATCATATCCGTATACTCAAACAATGTGAAATTTTTTGGATTTACTCCCTGGACACTCTACATCCCAAAGGTCTCAACCGTGAGAGAGATTGGCTAACCTGATAATAATTTCTTCCCTTCAGGACCATTGACCAGTAGCCCCTATGATTCTACACTGACACCTTCCCTGGCAGTAAGATATAAATAATTTTTGGCAATAATTTTTGACAAAATTGAATCCAACTTTTCTTTTTTCCTTTTTTTCATTTCTTCATTTTTTTCATTTTCTTTTAATATATGTTTACATTTTTAATTTTTATTTTATTTTTTCATTTTCTTTTGTTTTTATTTTCATTTGATTTTTTCACAATTTTTCCATGTTTTTCTTTGTTTTCAATTTTTTACCTATCCATTATTTCACCCTTTTTTCTTTTTTTCTTCCCATTTCATTTTTTCATTCATTTTTTTCATTCATTCCTCATTTTTTCATTATTTCATTTATATTTATCTCATCCTTTAAAATCCCCTCAGTTTTATTTACGTTTATTTCCTAGTTCATACACATTATTTTCCATTTACCTTCTCCTTTTATGCATTTATTTTTTCTTCCAGTTCTTCTCTTTTCCTTTATTGCTTTTATTTAGTTTGGACTCCTACAATGTATCTGATTTATTATGCCATTTTACTCTTATTGTTTGTTTTCTGTATCACATTTACTGTTGTATACACAGTGTTCCAGCTTGCTTCTATTGTGCCTCCTTTAGTTATCCCCCATACAGTGCCCTGTATTCCTGGTAAGCATTGGTGCCCTCCGACACCACTCTCCATACAGCGGTGTGGCCGCACTCTTCTACTAACAAATCACTCATCAGACCACACTTGGAGTAATGTGTGCAATTTTGGACGCCAGTGCTCAAGAAAGACATTACTAAACTTGAAAGGGTTCAAAGGTGGGCTACTAAAATGATAAATGGAGTTGGTTCACTACAATACCCAGAAAGGTTATCAAAATTAGGTCTATTTACTCTAGAAAAGAGAAGACTTAGGGGAGACTTAATATATATGTACAAGTATATCAGAGGGCAATACAGAGATCTCTCCAATGAACTGTTTGTACCAAGGACTGTGACAAGAACAAGGGGCATTCTCTTCGTTTGGAGGAAAGACAATTTCTGCACCAGCATAGAAGAGGGTTCTTCACGGTAAGAGCAGTGAGGCTCTGGAATTCTCTTCCTGAGGAAGTGGTGATGGCCAACTCACTGAATGAATTTAAGAAAGGAATGGATGCTTTTCTTGTGAGTAACAGTATAGAAGGTTATGAATAACAGAATATTATAGGTAGATGGTTGACCCAGCTTAGGGGAAGGAATTTTTTTCCCTATGGAGAAAATTGGCTTCTACTCTGTGGGTTTTTTTGCTTTCCCCAGGATCAACAATGCAGAACAGCTGCACCAAAAGTAGGCTGAACTAGATGGACATAAGGTCTTCCTTCAGCCTTCAAAACTATGTTACTATGGTGTTGCCTGCATCCTCCACTGCGCAACCAATGATCATGAGTACTGTTTTCCTTGGGCAGCAACTCCACACCACCCCGGGAATACATTTATTTATCCTGATTTTTTTTTTTTCCATTTCACACAGCTTTGGCATACCCCCATAATTTCAGCTCCACTGGAACCTGGATCACCAGCCATATTGGTATGCAATATCCACCTACATATTAGAGATACCTTCAAAAGCTACACTAGCTTTCGCATTCCAATATGTTTGCTTTAATTAATTACGCTAGCTTCTCGTACCGCTCTATATAGGATACAATTTTTTTCCTGACTTATCTACATGTATACACGTTTTGAGTCCATATGCACATTAATCATGCCTCCCTTTATCCTCATTCACAGGCAGGGGCGGGCTGGGCCGGATGGCAGGGAGACAAATGCCCCCCAGGCCGCTTCCCCAGCAGCTGGGCAGGGTCGGCCGCCTGATGGCCCTGCACAGTGATCTGCGTGTGGCCGTGTCTGCTGTGATGTGATGTGATGCGGCCGGCAGCAGACACTGCCACCCACATCACAGTCTATCTCAGCCTCAGTCTGCGGCAGTCCGGCTTATGAAACAGACTGTGTTGTGCACGCAGGCATCACGATGACATCATTGTCTCGCACCGCTCTACAGGCCGGAAGAGAAGACGGAGGCTGCGGTGCCGGGAAACAGGATGAGGTGAGTATAAACTTTATTATTTCTTATATGAACAGGCTGTGGGGCCATCCTACTATATATATGGGGGGGAAACTGCGGCCATCATACTGAATATATGGGGGCTGGGGCCATCCTACTATAAATATGGGGAGAAACTGCAGACATCATACTGTATACAGTGGGGAAAAAAAGTATTTAGTCAGTCAGCAATAGTGCAAGTTCCACCACTTAAAAAGATGAGAGGCGTCTGTAATTTACATCATAGGTAGACCTCAACTATGGGAGACAAACTGAGAAAAAAAAATCCAGAAAATCACATTGTCTGTTTTTTTTCATTTTATTTGCATATTATGGTGGAAAATAAGTATTTGGTCAGAAACAAAATTTCATCTCAATACTTTGTGATATATCCTTTGTTGGCAATGACAGAGGTCAAACGTTTTCTGTAAGTCTTCACAAGGTTGCCACACACTGTTGTTGGTATGTTGGCCCATTCCTCCATGCAGATCTCCCCTAGAACAGTGATGTTTTTGGCTTTTCGCTTGGCAACACGGACTTTCAACTCCCTCCAAAGGTTTTCTATAGGGTTGAGATCTGGAGACTGGCTAGGCCACTCCAGGACCTTGAAATGCTTCTTACGAAGCCACTCCTTCGTTGCCCTGGCGGTGTGCTTTGGATCATTGTCATGTTGAAAGACCCAGCCACGTTTCATCTTCAATGCCCTTGCTGATGGAAGGAGGTTTGCACTCAAAATCTCACGATACATGGCCCCATTCATTCTTTCATGTACCCGGATCAGTCGTCCTGGCCCCTTTGCAGAGAAACAGCCCCAAAGCATGATGTTTCCACCACCATGCTTTACAGTAGGTATGGTGTTTGATGGATGCAACTCAGTATTCTTTTTCCTCCAAACACGACAAGTTGTGTTTCTACCAAACAGTTCCAGTTTGGTTTTATCAGACCATAGGACATTCTCCCAAAACTCCTCTGGATCATCCAAATGCTCTCTAGCAAACTTCAGACGGGCCCGGACATGTACAGGCTTAAGCAGTGGGACACGTCTGGCACTGCAGGATCTGAGTCCATGGTGGCGTAGTGTGTTACTTATGGTAGGCCTTGTTACATTGGTCCCAGCTCTCTGCAGTTCATTCACTAGGTCCCCCCGCGTGGTTCTGGGATTTTTGCTCACCGTTCTTGTGATCATTCTGACCCCACGGGGTGGGATTTTGCGTGGAGCACCAGATCGAGGGAGATTATCAGTGGTCTTGTATGTCTTCCATTTTCTAATTATTGCTCCCACAGTTGATTTCTTCACTCCAAGATGGTTGGCTATTGCAGATTCAGTCTTCCCAGCCTGGTGCAGGGCTACAATTTTGTTTCTGGTGTCCTTTGACAGCTCTTTGGTCTTCACCATAGTGGAGTTTGGAGTCAGACTGTTTGAGGGTGTGCACAGGTGTCTTTTTATACTGATAACAAGTTTAAACAGGTGCCATTACTACAGGTAATGAGTGGAGGAAAGAGGAGACTCTTAAAGAAGAAGTTACAGGTCTGTGAGAGCCAGAAATCTTGATTGCTTGTTTCTGACCAAATACTTATTTTCCACCATAATATGCAAATAAAATGAAAAAAGAACAGACAATGTGATTTTCTGGATTTTTTTTTCTCAGTTTGTCTCCCATAGTTGAGGTCTACCTATGATGTAAATTACAGACGCCTCTCATCTTTTTAAGTGGTGGAACTTGCACTATTGCTGACTGACTAAATACTTTTTTTCCCCACTGTATATGGGGGGCTGGGGCCATCATACTCAGTATATGAACGGGCTGTGGGGCCATCATACTGTATGGGAAACTGCAGCCATCATACTGAATATATGAACGGGCTGTGGGGCCATCATACTGTATTTATGGGGAGAAACTGTGGCTATCATACTGAATATATGAACGGGCTGTGGGGCCAACTTACTGTATATATGGGGAGAAACTGTGGCTATCATACTGAATATATGAACGGGCAGTGGGGCCATCATACTGTATATATGGGGGGCTGGGGCCATCATACTGAATATATGAATGGGCTGTGGGCCATCATACTGTATTTATGGGGAGAAACTGTGGCCATCATACTGACTATATGAACGGGCTGTGGGGCCATCTTACTGTATATATGGGAGAAACTGCGGCTATCATACTGAATATATGAACGGGCTGTGGGGCCATCATACTGTATATATGGGGGGGAAACTGCGGACATCATACTGAATATATGAACGGGCTGTGGGGCCATCATACTGTATATATGGGGGGGAAACTGCGGACATCATACTGAATATATGAACGGGCTGAGGGGCCATCATACTGTATATATGAACGGGCTGAGGGGCCATCATACTGTATATATGAACGGGCTGAGGGGCCATCATACTGTATATATGGGGGGGAAACTGCGGACGTCATACTGAATATATGAACGGGCTGTGGGGCCATCTTACTGTATATATGGGGAGAAACTGCGGACATCATACTGAATATATGAACGGGCTGTGGGGCCATCTTACTGTATATATGGGGAGAAACTGCGGACATCATACTGAATATATGAACAGGCAGTGGGCCATCATACTGTATATATGGGGGGCTGGGGCCATCATACTGTATATATGGGGGGAAACTGCGGACATCATACTGAGTATATGAACGGGCTGTGGGGCCATCTTACTGTATATATGGGGGGCTGGGGCCATCATTCTGAATATATGAACGGGCTGTGGGGCCATCTTACTGTATATATGGGGGGCTGGGGCCATCATACTGAATATATGAACGGGCTGTGGGGCCATCATACTGTATATATGGGGGGAAACTGCGAACATCATACTGAGTATATGAACGGGCTGTGGGGCCATCATACTGTATATATGGGGGAAACCGCGGACATCATACTGAATATATGAACGGGCTGTGGGGCCATCATATTGTATATATGGGGAGGAAACTGCGGACATCATACTGAATATATGAATGGGCTGAGGGGGCCATCATACTGTATATATGAACGGGCTGAGGGGCCATCATACTTTATATATGGGGGGGAAACTGCAGACATTATACTGAATATATGAACGGGCTGTGGGGCCATCTTACTGTATATATGGGGGGGAAACTGCGGACATCATACTGAATATATGAACGGGCTGTGGGGCCATCATACTGTATATATGAGGGAGAAACTGTGGACATCATACTGAATATATGAACGGGCTGTGGGGCCATCTTACTGTATATATGGGGGAAACTGCGGCCATCATACTGAATATACAGCATGAACGGGCTGAGGGGCCATCTTACTGTATATATGGGGAGAAACTGTGGACATCATACTGAATATATGAACGGGCAGTGGGGACATCATACTGTATATATGGGGGGGCTGGGGCCATCATACTGAATATATGAATGGGCTGTGGTGCCATCATACTGTATAAATGGGGGAAAACTGCAGCCATCATACTGTATATATGGTGGCTGGGGCCATCCTACTATGTATATGGGGTGGAACTGGGACCACCATACTGTATATATGGGTGCTGGGACCATCATACTATATATGGGGCTGTGGGACCTTCATACTTTATATATGAGGGACCTGGGGCTATCATCCTTTATATATAAGGGAACTTGGGTCATCCTACTATATACAGTATATGAGGGAAAAGGGGCCATCCTACTATATATATGGGGAACTGGGGCCATCATACTATATACAGGGGGGGTCTGGGGCTAGCATACTATATACATGGGGAACTGGGGCCATCCTACTATATATGTGGAGTAACTGGGGCCATCATACTATATACAGGGGAGTCTGGGGCCATCTCAATATATACAAGGGGGGAACTGGAGCCATCATACTATATATATGAGGGAACTGGGGTCATCATACTATATATATGGGAGAACTAGGGCCACCTTACTATATATATGGGGCCATTCTACTATATATATATATATATATATATATATATATATATATAAATACAGTGGGGCAAAAAAGTATTTAGTCAGTCAGCAATAGTGCAAGTTCCACCACTTAAAAAGATGAGAGGCGTCTGTAATTTACATCATAGGTAGACCTCAACTATTGGAGACAAACTGAGAAAAAAAAATCCAGAAAATCACATTGTCTGTTCTTTTTTCATTTTATTTGCATATTATGGTGGAAAATAAGTATTTGGTCAGAAACAAGCAATCAAGATTTCTGGCTCTCACAGACCTGTAACTTCTTCTTTAAGAGTCTCCTCTTTCCTCCACTCATTACCTGTAGTAATGGCACCTGTTTAAACTTGTTATCAGTATAAAAAGACACCTGTGCACACCCTCAAACAGTCTGACTCCAAACTCCACTATGGTGAAGACCAAAGAGCTGTCAAAGGACACCAGAAACAAAATTGTAGCCCTGCACCAGGCTGGGAAGACTGAATCTGCAATAGCCAACCAGCTTGGAGTGAAGAAATCAACTGTGGGAGCAATAATTAGAAAATGGAAGACATACAAGACCACTGATAATCTCCCTCGATCTGGTGCTCCACGCAAAATCCCACCCCGTGGGGTCAGAATGATCACAAGAACGGTGAGCAAAAATCCCAGAACCACGCGGGGGGACCTAGTGAATGAACTGCAGAGAGCTGGGACCAATGTAACAAGGCCTACCATAAGTAACACACTACGCCACCATGGACTCAGATCCTGCAGTGCCAGACGTGTCCCACTGCTTAAGCCTGTACATGTCCGGGCCCGTCTGAAGTTTGCTAGAGAGCATTTGGATGATCCAGAGGAGTTTTGGGAGAATGTCCTATGGTCTGATGAAACCAAACTGGAACTGTTTGGTAGAAACACAACTTGTCGTGTTTGGAGGAAAAAGAATACTTAGTTGCATCCATCAAACACCATACCTACTGTAAAGCATGGTGGTGGAAACATCATGCTTTGGTGCTGTTTCTCTGCAAAGGGGCCAGTACGACTGATCCGGGTACATGAAAGAATGAATGGGGCCATGTATCGTGAGATTTTGAGTGCAAACCTCCTTCCATCAGCAAGGGCATTGATGATGAAACGTGGCTGGGTCTTTCAACATGACAATGATCCAAAGCACACCACCAGGGCAACGAAGGAGTGGCTTCGTAAGAAGCATTTCAAGGTCCTGGAGTGGCCTAGCCAGTCTCCAGATCTCAACCCTATAGAAAACCTTTGGAGGGAGTTGAAAGTCCGTGTTGCCAAGCGAAAAGCCAAAAACATCACTGCTCTAGAGGAGATCTGCATGGAGGAATGGGCCAACATACCAACAACAGTGTGTGGCAACCTTGTGAAGACTTACAGAAAACGTTTGACCTCTGTCATTGCCAACAAAGGATATATCACAAAGTATTGAGATGAAATTTTGTTTCTGACCAAATACTTATTTTCCACCATAATATGCAAATAAAATGAAAAAAAAACAGACTGTGATTTTCTGGATTTTTTTTCTCAGTTTGTCTCCCATTGTTGAGGTCTACATATGATGTAAATTACAGACGCCTCTCATCTTTTTAAGTGGTGGAACTTGCACTATTGCTGACTAAATACTTTTTTGCCCCACTGTGTATATATATATATATATATATATATATATATATATATATATATATATATATATATATATATATATAGAAACTGGGGTCATATATATGAGGTGAGCCGGGGATATCTTACTATATATATGGGGAGAACTGGTGCCTTCACACTATGTATATGGGGCTGTGGGACCATCATACTTTATATATGAGGGAACAGGGGTCATCATACTATATATACAGGGGAACTGGGACCATCCTACTATATACATGGGGGCAATTGGGGCCACCAAACTATTTATTTTGGGCAGTGGGGACCTTTATACTATATATACAGGGCAGTGGGGCCATCATACTATACAGTTGAAACCAGAAGTTTCCATACAGTATATAAAAAGACACATATGACCTAAAACAGGAAAGGTTTATTCTGATTTCATATCAGATAGAGAAAAACATGCAGATTTGTATATAGTGGATGTAAACTTCTGGTTTCAACTGTATATACAGTCATATGTAAAAGTTTGGGCACCCCTATTAATGTTAACCTTTTTTCTTTATAACAATTTTGGTTTTTGCAACAGGTATTTCAGTTTCATATATCTAATAACTGATGGACTCAGTTATATTTCTGGATTCAAATGAGGTTTATTGTACTAACAGAAAATGTGCAATCTGCATTTAAACAAAATTTCACCGGTGCAAAAGTATGGGCACCCTTATCATTTTCTTGATTTGAACACTCCTAACTACTTTTTACTGACTTCCTGAAGCACTAAATTGGTTTTGTGACCTCATTGAGCTTTGAACTTCATAGCCAGGTATATCAAATCATGAGAAAAGGTATTTAAAGTGGCCACTTGCAAGTAGTTCTCCTATTTGATTCTCCTATGAAGAGTGGCATCATGGGCTCCTCAAAACAACTCTCAAATGATCTGAAAACAAAGATTATTCAACATAGCTTTTCAGGGGAAGGATACAAAAAGTTGTCTCAGAGATTTAACCAGTCAGTTTCCACTGTGAGGAACATAGTAAGGAAATGGAAGAACACAGGTACAGTTCTTGTTAAGCCCAGAAGTGGCAGGCCAAGAAAAATATCAGAAAGGCAGAGAAGAAGAATGGTGAGAACAGTCAAGGACAATCCACAGACCACCTCCAAAGACCTGCAGCATCATCTTGCTGCAGATGGTGTCACTGTGCATCGGTCAACAATACAGCGCACTTTGCACAAGGAGAAGCTGTATCGGAGAGTGACGCGAAAGAAGCCGTTTCTGCAAGCACGCCACAAACAGAGTCGCCTGAGGTATGCAAAAGCACATTTGGACAAGCCAGTTATATTTTGGAAGAAGGTCCTGTGGACTGATGAAACAAAGATTGAGTTGTTTGGTCATACAAAAAGGCGTTATGCATGCGCTGTATTGTTGACCGATGCACAGTGACACCATCTGCAGCAAGATGATGCTGCAGGTCTTTGGAGGTGGTCTGTGGATTGTCCTTGACTGTTCTCACCATTCTTCTTCTCTGCCTTTCTGATATTTTTCTTGGCCTGCCACTTCTGGGCTTAACAAGAACTGTACCTGTGTTCTTCCATTTCGTTACTATGTTCCTCACAGTGGAAACTGACAGGTTAAATCTCTGAGACAACTTTTTGTATCCTTCCCCTGAAAAGCTATGTTGAATAATCTTTGTTTTCAGATCATTTGAGAGTTGTTTTGAGGAGCCCATGATGCCACTCTTCATAGGAGAATCAAATAGGAGAACTACTTGCAAGTGGCCACTTTAAATACCTTTTCTCATGATTTGATACACCTGGCTATGAAGTTCAAAGCTCAATGAGGTTACAAAACCAATTTAGTGCTTCAGGAAGTCAGTAAAAAGTAGTTAGGAGTGTTCAAATCAAGAAAATGATAAGGGTGCCCATACTTTTGCACCGCTGAAATTTTGTTTAAATGCAGATTGCACATTTTCTGTTAGTACAATAAACCTCATTTGAATCCAGAAATATAACTGAGTCCATCAGTTATTAGATATATAAAACTGAAATAGCTGTTGCAAAAACCAAAATTGTTATAAAGAAAAAAGGTTAACATTAATAGGGGTGCCCAAACTTTTACATATGACTGTACATAGGGGGCAGTGGGGACCTTCATACTATATATAGGGGGCAAGGGGACCTTCATACTGTATATAGGGTCATTGGAGACCATCATACTATATTTAGGGGCAATGGGAACATCTTATTTTATATAGGGGCTATGTAGCCATTTTACTATTTATAAGGAGATCTGGGGTCCTCAATGTGTAATAAAGGGCTTTGGGGACCATCATATTGTGTTTTGTGGTATGTAGGACCATCATTCTGTATATTCAGAGCTTTGTGAGCACTCAGAGGACATAATTTGTTATAAATGGAGACATTATTAGTTTTGATAGGGGCACTCAGGTTCCATTATTTTTTTCTTAGGGCTCGGTTCTGCTCCCATATCTATGTAGTAAGCTCTGTTCTGCTCCTATACTTCTGTAGTAAGCTCGGTTCTGCTCCCATATCTCTATAGTAAGCTCCTGTCACGATCCATTTTTGCATCCATCAGATTCTGGATTCTCTGATATAACCTTTTTTCCTTTCAGACCAACGGTGGTTATTGTTAGTTTTTGCCCCCGGTGGCCACTGGTGTTACTACATGTTTAATTAGCCAGCAGGTGATGACCAACCCCCTCCTTCCTATTATAGGGCCCACCGTTGTAATTGTTTCCCCGGTGTCCCCTTGTCTGTCTTGATGTTTTGTGACTGACTGAGCATCGGGTCGCGTCACGCAGAGCCAGACATACCATGACAGCTCCGTTCTGTTCCCATATCTCTGTAGTAAGCTCCGATCTGCTCCTATACTTCTGTAGTAAGTTTGGTTCTGCTCCCATATTTCTGTAGTAAGCTCTGTTCTGCTTCCATATCTCTGTAGTAGGCTCGGTTCTGTTCCCATATCTCTGTAGTAAGCTTGGTTCTGCTCCAAATCTCTGTAGGAAGCTTGGTTCTGCGCCCTTATCTTTGTAGTAAGCTCGGTTCTGCTCCCATACCGCTGTAGTGAGCTCGGTTCTGCTCTCATATCTCAGTAGTAAGCTTGGTTTTGCGCCCATATATCTGTAGTAAGCTCCATTCTGCTCCCATATCTCTGGAGTATTCTCCAATCTGATCTATATCCCTGTAGTAAGCTCGGTTCTGCTCCCATATCTTTGTAGTAAGCTCAGTTCTGCTCCCATAGCTCTATAGTAAGCTCCGTTCTGTTCCCATATCTCTGTAGCAAGCTCCGTTCTGTTAGGAGTCAGGTTTCTGTGGTCGCTATACCCTCACATTCTGCAGTCTCCTGCTCTTTATCCACTGCAGAAGAGATTGCAGAGGAGATTGCCTTGCAGCAAATCTCTCCTGAGGCTAAGTCCTTCCATCCACCTTCTGAGCATGCTCATGAGATGATCTCCCATTGGAGATCGGGAGTCAGGTGCTCAGGTTCCGCTCCAGATCTCATTGGTCCATCTCAGAGATCTGGAAGCTTCCGGAAGGTCCCGGCTGCTATAAAAGGTGCGCATGGCTGTTCCGCCATGCGCTAGTATAGACTGTACTTGCTGCTGTATGAATGACGATGAATGCATGATTCTGGTGAATGACTCATTTGAAACCCCTATCCTTTGATATTACGCTTGTGTGAGGGATTGAATTTAGTGCCAGCACCAGCGCGCCTCTGCTTCATAGTCCACAGCTGCTAGCGTCCGACATTGCGCTTGCGCTTAGCATTGTCGTATAGCGGCAGTGTCCTACGCCGCGCTGCAGTAGCAGCCCACTTAAGCGCTCGCGACTGCGACGCTACACACACGCTAGGTCTAGAAGGACTTTGTGCCGACATCTTGGGCTACTCCTGTGACCTTATACCATGTGTGTAACTACTCTGAGTACCTGTGACCTTAACAGGCTCAGCTCGTTTGTTTATGTACATAGGCGTCACTGTGATTTAACAGAGATTGCTCTGTACACTTGGGTGACGCTTAACCCTGTGCACATTACCGCCATATTGCTCTGCCACCATCTAGCAGCGGTTATACTACCTACTGCACGGTGGACCCTGAGCGGCGAACGCACTTTATTTATATTTTTATTTAGTGCGTTCCGCCGTTCCTAACACGTTCTTCTCCTATACTTCTGTAGTAAGCTTGGTTCTGCTCCCACATCTCTATAGTAAGCTTGTTTCTGCTCCCATATCTCTGTAGTAGGCTTGGTTCTGCTCCCACATCTCTGTAGTAAGCTCCGTTCTGCTCCCATATCTCTGTAGTAAGATCAGTTCTGCTCCTATATCGCTGTAGTAAGCTTAGTTCTGCTCCCATATCTCTGTAGTAAGCTCAGTTCTGCTCCAATATCTCTGTAGTAAGCTCTGTTCCGCTGCCATATCTTTGTAGTAAGCTCTGTTCTGCTCCCATATCTCTGTAGTAAGCTCCGTTCTGCTCCCACATCTCTGTAGTAAGCTTGTTTCTGCTCCCATATCTCTGTAGTAGGCTTGGTTCTGCTCCCACATCTCTGTAGTAAGCTCGGTTCTGCTCCCATATTTCTATAGTAAGCTCGGTTCTGCTCCTATATTTCTATAGTAAACTCGGTTCTGCTCCCATATCTCTATAGTAGACTTGTTTCTGCTCCCATATCTCTGTAGTAAGCTCGGTTCTGCTCCCATATCTCTGTAGTAAGCTCGGTTCTGCTCCCATATCTCTATAGTAGGCTTGGTTTTGCTCCCATATCTCTGTAGTAAGCTCGGTTCTGCTCCCATATCTCTGTAGTAAGCTCTGTTCTGCTCCCATATCTCTGTAGTTAGCTCGGTTCTGCTCCCATATCTCTGTAGTTAGCTCGGTTCTGCTCCCATATCTCTGTAGTAAGCTCTGTTCTCCCATATCTCTGTAGTTAGCTCGGTTCTGCTCCCATATCTCTGTAGTAAGCTCGGATCTGCTCCCATAGCTCTATAGTAAGCTCTGTTCTGCTCCCATATCTCTGTAGTAAGATCAGTTCTGCTCCTATATCTCTGTAGTAAGCTCAGGTCTGCTCCTATATCTCTGTAGTATGCTCAGTTCTGCTGCCATATCTTTGTAGTAAGCTCTGTTCTGCTCCCATATCTCTGTAGTAAGCTCGGTTCTGCTCCCATATCTCTGTAGTAAGCTCTGTTTTGCTCCCATATCTCTGTAGTAAGCTCGGTTCTGCTCCCATATCTCTGTAGTAAGCTCGGTTCTGCTCCCATATCTCTATAGTAGGCTTGGTTTTGCTCCCATATCTCTGTAGTAAGCTCGGTTCTGCTCCCATATCTCTGTAGTAAGCTCTGTTCTGCTCCCATATCTCTGTAGTTAGCTCGGTTCTGCTCCCATATCTCTGTAGTTAGCTCGGTTCTGCTCCCATATCTCTGTAGTAAGCTCTGTTCTCCCATATCTCTGTAGTTAGCTCGGTTCTGCTCCCATATCTCTGTAGTAAGCTCGGATCTGCTCCCATAGCTCTATAGTAAGCTCTGTTCTGCTCCCATATCTCTGTAGTAAGATCAGTTCTGCTCCTATATCTCTGTAGTAAGCTCAGGTCTGCTCCTATATCTCTGTAGTATGCTCAGTTCTGCTGCCATATCTTTGTAGTAAGCTCTGTTCTGCTCCCATATCTCTGTAGTAAGCTCGGTTCTGCTCCCATATCTCTGTAGTAAGCTCTGTTTTGCTCCCATATCTCTGTAGTTAGCTTGGTACTGCTCCCATATCTCTGTAGTAGGCTCCAGTCAGTTTCCTTATCTACGTAGCAATCATGGTTCCAGTCTCGTGTCTATGTAGTCAGCTTGCTTCTGTTACAGTATCTATGTAGGCAGCAAACTTTGTTCTGCTTCCATATATATGCAGCTAGTTCCGTTCTGTTCCCATATCTATGTACCACCCTGTTTTTAAAGCCTGTTATCTCTGTCTCTTTAATGCAGCGGCCCGAGATAGCAGGGCAAAAGCACCGCAACTGGAGGGCGACTGCCTTGTGATTGCCCCCCAGGCTGAAAAGTGCCAGCCAGCCCCTGCTCAAAGGATAACCTTCAACTTTTGAAATATTGCCTAGCAGTGACACTAATTATCCGGTGACTACAGACCCTCTACTTTAAAGGGGTATGACATTATTGCAATAACTTCTATTTCTGCTAATACCTGCCACCAGTCTATTCCCTTGTTCTTGTGTAAGATGTCTTTATGTCTTTATGCTCTCTAATGATCCTATTGTAGTTTTACTTTTTGGCAAATAATGCTCCTTGGATATACCTGCTCTATGTATATGTTGTATATTTTGTATATATTTCTTTGATTCTTATTGTATATATTTTTATTGTTGTTTCAGCGACTATGTGATAAAGGCCGCTATCAGGCCGAAACGTCAGCTGTCGCTTCATCACCGTCAATCAATTAATAAATACTCACCTTAAGCATATTCCACGTGTGCAGTGATTCTATTGACCTTAACACTTTCACTTATTTCTCTATGGAGCTCCCTTCACCATTGTCACGGATCATCAAGCCCTCCTTACAATTTTTGGAAATCCCCGAGCTAAAATGCCTGCACGGATCAAACGATGGGGTCTACGTCTACAGGACTACAATTTCAAAATTGTTCACAAACCTGGAAAATATAGCAATCCGGCTGATTATCTCTCAAGACATCTTGTGAATGATGATATACCTGGGCATTCCTCCATGGAAGAATACATACGATTTGTTGCAGCTCACGCCGTGCCAAAAGCACTTTCTGTTGATCAGTTTGTGAATATAACAACAAGTGACAAGACACTCTGTGCCTTAATACAAATCATCCAAAATCGAAGGTGGCATGAAATTCAAAAGGAAAAACTTTCTGATTCTGGGATTCATCTGAAGGAATTAAAGCTATTTTCAAATGTACGTGAGGAATTGTCAGTCACTGAAGAGCACCTCATCCTTCGAGGTACCAAACTGGTTGTACCTAAGGCCTTGCGCAACTTAGTCATACAGAGAGCACACGAAGGTCATCTAGGAATTGTTGGTATGAAAAAGTTACTCAGAGAAAAAGTGTAGTTACCAAATATGGATCAATTGGTGGAAGAGAAGACTAGACACTGGTCCACTTATCAATTAATTACGCCATCATCAAGGTTAGAGCCACTACAAATGTCTCCTTTACCCACTGCTGTCTGGGAGGAAGTGGCCGTCGACATATATGGACCATTACCAAATGGCCAATACATTCTAGTAACAATTGATGAATATTCTAGATACCCTGTTATTTTGTTCATCTCTTCAACGTCGGCTAATAGTGTCATACCAGAACTGGAAGACATATTCTCTGCATATGGCTTTCCAAGAGTGGTTAAAACAGATAATGGTTCTCCATTCAATGGACATACAGTATATTTACACAGTTTTCTGAATACTTAGGATTCAGCCACAGGAAAATCACACCTTGCTGGCCGCAAGCCAATGGAATTGTAGAACGTTTCATGCACACTAGGGGAAAAGAATCAAGGCAGCTAGTCTGGAGCACATCCCACTGAAACAGTCACTATACAAATTCTTGCGCAATTACCGCACTATGCCACATTTCACCACTAATGCTGCTCCATCTCATCTAATGTTCAGCAGAACTCTTCGTATGCGGATCCCTGATGTGAACAGCCATCCCCTACCAAGTGACTCTTCAGTGCGATCAACAGACTTTTCTAACAAGCAAGCCATGAAACATTATGCAGACAGAAGGTGAAGGGCACGGCCAAATGCCATCAAAAGAGGTGATATCGTTGTTGTGCGTCAAAGATCAACCAGCAAAACCTCAGCTGTATATAGTCCAGCAAAATATAATGTTACTGAGAGAAGAGGCAACATGGTCACGGCTGAGCGAAATGGACACTCTATAACCCGAAATGCCTCACATTTTAAAATCATACCGCCGAACAATGGTAATGAACTCCCACCAGTGGAAGATTTGGTACCTGACAGGGTAGAGGACCAACAGGGGGTAGTTGATCCGTCAGCAATGGACACCCCCAATTAACCCAGACATTACCCTACACAGGAAAGAAAGGCTCCATCGAGACTTATTGAAGAGATGTAATTAAAATGCCTGATTTGGAAATGAACAAATAAGACAGTACAGACATATGTCTTTTCTTGGATGATTTCTTCTTAAGGCGTTGTTGCCTTGTCAATATTTTTTTTGAGGCTATATTAGCATGTAAAAAAAAAGGACGATGTAATGTATAATGTTTTGACCTGTCTCTTTAATTACAGAAATCTTGTGAGTGGAAGGATATAGACAGGAAGTGAGTTGGGAGAGTTTCAGTTTTAGCCTGAGGAGAGAAATGTTATGCCTGTGTGCTGGAGGAAGAAGGAGAAGAATAAAATACAGTTAAAGCATTCTCTCTTGAATTCCTTATACCTTGTGGACATTACACCTATCATAAGGCAATATAACAATATATATATTTGTAGAACCATACATAAATATATGCACATCTACTACGCACGTAAAGTAACATCTTATTCTTTTAAGGTAGTGTTGTAAAGGCTAAAGGCGCTTTCCAGGCTTATCATATATGTGAGCTATCCTTATAATAAAGGCGTACTCTCTTCTTTGATGAGGAGCACGCCGCTCCCCTGCCTCCAAGCTTCCTGCTTGCCGGGGATGGTGCTCCTGACCACTGATAGCTTAGCTGGTGTCCCTGTGCACTCTCCGATGCTGGTAGTATTGGATAAGCACAGGGAGATTGAAACTGTCCATATCCAATGATCCAGGGAGCTTTAGACCAGTGCGCGCAAGCTGTATCGCAAACAGGTCAGCACTTGGTTTTTGTCTAGGAAACAGGCCACTGTCAGACAGTAGAGATGCAATCCCTGTGTTCTTGAGAATGGAGAGGATTATTATAAGGGAATTTCAATGTTTTTTGTCTTTACAAGAATATTTAGAATTGAAAGTCCTCAGTGGTTGATACCTTTTAATGGCTAACTGAAAAGATGGTAAATCATTGCAAGCTTTCGAGACTACTCAGGTCTCTTCATCAGGCATATAGACTAATACAACATCTGAAGAATCACATATTTATACACAACACAGCTCAGAAATAACGCAATAGATAAGACAAGTGATGTGAAGCAGAATTGTCATTATGGGAGAGGGGTAAACATAAATATTGGAACAGTTCATAGACAAGGAGTGTGAAAGTTTTATTGCTCTCTGATTGGGGTCGGGTTCTGTGTTGTATGATGACCCCAGAAGATCATATGTGCTATTATTTACTGTGATGCCACTGCATCGCTGCATATAGCAGAAATCACTGTTTCCTTTGAAGTCTAGCCACAGGAAGCTGACCCCCGGCTGTCATGACAACCCATCGGTGACCCGCAATCACGTCAAGGGCATGCCGATGAGTGAGTGAGGGAATGATGCGCACGCATGTTGGCACGTGTTATATGCTGCTGTCAGAGATTGACAGTGGCATTTAACACGCGCCATACATATAAGGCGGATGTCGTAAAGGTGTTAAATACATGAGGATCCCGGGGGGGCGGAGCCGGACGTCGATGGAGTAGGACGTGTGGCAGAGAACTCCCCGCAGCCACAGCTACAAAAACGGCCGTAACAGCTCACAAACTTACCAAAGGCGCCCAAGATATGGTGAAAAGGCATCAGCAGAAGCCGCCAGACCGATCGGTGCCTTCCCCGCAGCAAACCTCCCAGCTGGGACCTCTGGACGCGTTCCTCCATTCTTCTACAGGGAGGGCGCGCTCAGGTAACATTGTGGCGGCAAAGCGGGAGGCACAGGGAGGAGATGCTGCGGCACTGCAGTTAGAAGATCTCCGGACCCGGCCAAGCCTCATGCCTCCACATAAGGAGCAGAGACCGCAGAGTGGAGAGGAAAGAGAGGGAGGAATGGGGAAGTGCAGCTACCAGCGCCATGCAGGGGAACAGGGAGGAGAGGCCGAACACATGGAGGGAGGGAACATGGAAACTACAGCAGGCACGCAGACATCACAGCAACCAGTACAGCAGGGGGCTATGCAATCCCCAGTGCCCCAAAACGCTGCAGTCAAGGGAGGAAGTTGTGACCCCTTGCAAACACCGAGCCCTGCAGAAGATTTCTGTCTGTCTGCCACCCCCTCCATGTCTAGATATACACACCCGACCGCCTTTTTATCCAACACCCCAGATACCCCTCTTCTTCCAGATGAAGACTCACAGAATATATCCTTGAGGGACTGGAGGTTATATATGGCGCACCTGTCCACGAAAGAAGACTTACAATCCATGGTACAGGAAATTAAAGAAGTCTGCAGAGCAGAAATTTCAGCTGTCAGAGCAGACATCCGACATATGACTCACAGAGTGGAAACTCTGGAGAATGATCACGATGAGACAAGGAATTATGTGGCTAACCTGCAAGCTACCATGACAGCACAACACAACACCCTTCGTGAGTACCAGCGCCATCTTGAAGATCTGGACAATAGGGGACGGCGTCATAATATAAGAATCAGAGGCCTACCTGAACATAACGGAGAGGAAAATCTATTTGTAATTTTACAAAACATATTCAACAAAATTCTGAAAGCCCCGCCATCTCACAAAATAAACTTAGATAGAGCTCATAGAGCCCTCCAGCCAAAAAACTCCTCCCAAACACCTAGAGACGTTATCTGTTGTGTCACGGATTATAAGCTTAAGGAGGAAATCATGCAGCAAGCACGGAAACTACGTAATATAGAATATGAAGGTCACTCTCTCCAATTGCTAGCTGACCTCTCCTGGATGACCTTACAAAAGAGAAAGATGCTCAAACCACTCTTGGACACTCTAAGGGAACACCAGATTCTCTATAGATGGGGATTCCCCTTCAGCCTCTCGGCCAGGAAAAATGGTCGTACAGCCATGTTCAGAGAAGCATCGTACCTTCCCCAATTCTGTGAAATTCTGGAGATTCCTGTGCCGAAGTTGTCCAACTGGGGACTGGTTCCCCCACCGCCACCCCCTCCAGAGGTCTGGCATAGGGTGTCTTCTAAAAGACAACGCTCCCCCGTGTCCCCAGGTCCCGACGGAGCGGGGGGAGGCCGAACATCCCATAAGAAGTGAGACACGAGGTGCAGCCACACCGTAAATACAGAGCAATCCTTGTTGGCCATACTGTTCATTACTTGCTAAAAATGACTGCGGGGAGCAGACATGCATAGAGCTAGTTGTGTACTCCTTTTCTTTTCTACATACACCTTTGTTTAAAGATCCCGATCTAGAAGCGGAGGCTCTGTCATACAGCCGAATCCGCAGACCCCTGAGAGTGAATCTGACTCCTAGAGCGCTCACGGCTCTGGAGGAACTTACTCTATTGTTATTAAAGCGTTAATTATAGACACTCGAGCACAGTTCTTCTTAACTTTTCGAAGACCGGAAAGACTGATTCCGATATTTCATTGCCATTGTTGGCATAATCATCTGTGATGGTTCTGAATGTTGTTTGTTGTCTCCCCCCTTTCCTAATGTGTTTTCCTAATGTGATTTATCTTTGCTTGATTTACATGATACATGCTGATGTGTCGGCATCGACGAGGAGCAGTCTGGCGGAAGTCCATCATGCGGGGTTAAGAAAAATACACCTGCGGAAGTGGGGTAGGATCAAAGCACATTCTCTACTAAACACTTACAAATACAACCATGATTCGTATAGTATCTATAAATGTTAAAGGGCTTAACACACAAATGTTAAGCGGCGATTGGCCCTACAGGAGTTGAAGACCTCAAAGGCAGATGTGGCGTTTATACAGGAAACTCACCACGACGACACAGGCTCATTTCACTTTGCACGGGGTAAATTTCCCACAGCTTACATGGCCTCGTGTGATAAAAAAAGAGCAGGAGTGGCTATCCTCATAGCCAATGGTTGCCCAATTCAAATCACTAAGGCTATCAAAGATCCCAAAGGTCGATACATTATCCTGACCGGACAACTGCGAGGTGCCCCAATTGTTCTGTGCAACATATACGCCCCAAACGTAGGCCAAATATCCTTCCTTGAGCGGGTCCTAAATAAGATTACTCGAGAGCTCCCTTCCACACTGTTTATTGGTGGCGATTTTAATGTCCCGTTCTCAGAGGTCAGGGATAGACACTCACTGAGTGGTCGACAGACGGGAGCGCACATGGCCAGGCAAGCAAAAGCCTTTCGTGTTCTGATTCACAAGCATGCCCTTTTTGACTTATGGCGAGTGACAAACCCCACCTCCCGACAATATACATTCTACTCACACCCACATTCCACACATACACGCATTGACACTTTCCTGGGGAACCTTCCGGCGTTGCGCATCACTGGGAACTCCGAGATTGGCCAGATTACCTGGTCCGACCATGCCCCTGTGCTGTTGGACATCTGTGACTCCACTCCAACCAGGAGGGTATGCCATTGGAGACTCAATGATCATCTCCTAAAGGTCCCCATGTACAAAACCAAATTGCAAGGTCAATTAGAGGACTACTTTCAACTAAACAAGGGATCTGTCTCCTCCCAATCTGTTCTATGGGAGGCACACAAGTCTGTCATGAGGGGCAATTGCATTTCATTGGCATCCCATCTGAAAAGAGACACAGAGGGACGACACCGGGAACTCACTAGTCAGCTGGCAGCACTAGAGCGAGACATACTCACTAAACCCTCCATTGCTAAACTAAAATCTATCGTAACTGTTAGGGGTAAACTGAAGGATCTGGCGATTGGGAAGGTGGAGAAAATGATGGCATTTACTAAACAACGATACTACGAGAGGGGTAACAAAGCCCACTCTCTTCTCGCAGCACAACTTAGAGACCGAAAGGCGCAATCCACACCCCTGGCTATCAGGGATGCTCGGGGACATCTGACATACGACCCCCAGGGACATGCAGATGCCTTCAGGGATTACTACGCTGGGTTATACTCGCTTCCCTCAACTCTTTCAACACATCCAGAAACAAGAACCCATTTAATTAATGAATATCTTGCCGCTAGATCACTCCCTACACTAGACGCGGAAGCCCTTAACACACTAAATACCCCTATTACCACGGAGGAATTGAGTTTTGCAATTAAAGAACTCCCAAGCGGAAAGGCCCCGGGACCGGACGGTTTTTCATATTTATATTATAGGGTATTTCAAGATACCCTTATCCCCCACATGCAGATTCTGTTTAATTCATTCCTCAGTGGTAACCCGATCCCTTCCTTAATGCTGAAATCCCATATAACAGTGATTCCAAAACCTGGAAAGGACCCCTCGAACTGTGCAAGTTACCGCCCAATATCATTGCTAAACACAGACTTAAAAATATTTGCAAAAATTTTGCCCACCAGACTTTCAGTATTTCTTCCACGGCTGGTTCATGGGGATCAAGTGGGATTTGTCCTGAACAGACAAGCGGGGGATAACACCAGGCGAACGATAGCCCTCATAGATGCATTAAATCGCCGGGGGGATGAGGGCTTACTCCTTAGTCTCGATGCGGAAAAAGCCTTCGATAGGCTGGGTTGGCCCTTCCTATTTGCTACGCTTAAAAGATTCGGCATCGAAGGTCCGTTTCTGCAGGCTATTAGGGGCTTATACACGAATCCTGGGGCCTCGGTGAAGCTTCCTCACGCGTCATCATCTGTTTTTCCCATATATAATGGCTCCAGACAGGGATGCCCCCTTTCCCCCCTATTATTTGTACTTTGTATAGAACCCTTGGCCGCACAGATTAGGGAGAATCCGAACATTCAAGGAATTCAAGTGGGGAGACATGAGTATAAGCTGTCACTCTTTGCTGATGATGTCCTTTTAACAATACGGAACCCCCTGATCTCTCTACCTAACTTACACTTAATTCTAAATGAATATGGTAGCCTATCAGGCTACAAGATCAACGATACAAAAACGGAGGCTCTGCCACTTAACCTAAAACCATCGTCCATCGCAACACTACAATCGGCATTTACATACACTTGGAAAAAGGATCGTTTAAAATATCTAGGGATTCACTTAACAGATACATATAAAACGCTTTACTCCCATAATTTCCCTTCTTTTTTGGAAGACCTAAAAAAAACATTGACCAAGTGGGATAAGCTCCATCTATCATTTTTTGGGAGAATGGCCTCCGTTAAAATGACGATACTTCCAAAATTACTATATCTGTTCGAGACATTACCTATACCGATCCCGAGACTGGTGATCCGGCGAATTCAAAAACTGTTAAATAACTATGTCTGGGCTCACAAACGCCATAGAATTGCCCAAAAGGTGTTGATATCTCCCAGAAAACTAGGTGGTTTAGCTTTCCCTGATGTATGGAAGTACTACATAGCCACACACCTGAGTCGTGTCCCTGCTTGGACCAATTTGGCCTCAGTGGAAAGATGGAGAGAGGTGGAGCGGGGATGGCTGACCCCCAGTCACCCGGCTACCTTATTGTATGGGGATTCTTCAAATGTTACGGATGCGAGTCTCTTGGGTCCTATGGCACTCACGAGACGAGTGTGGCGAATGGCCAGGAAGGCCTTCTCATTAGCGCCAACCGAATCTCCACTGACGCCATTCTTATACACAACAGCCTTACAGAATAGTTCAGACAGCCATGTGACGTTCCCATGGATCCAGGTGGGGCTCTTTCGTTTTGTAGATATTATGGATCCTTGCACCAACGCGATACTCCCCTTTGCGACCCTACGAGAAAAATTTAGACTCCCTGAAGAAGCTTTCTACACCTATGCCCAGATACGTCACTTAGCTATATCAATGATCAAATCTACTACATTTCCCAAACTCGCCCCATTTGAGGGCCTTTGCAGGCAAGGCCCATCAACTAAGGGATTAATCTCACGACTATATGACATGCTCTCTTCACATCTAGAAGTACAGCACTCATACATGACGAAATGGGAAACATATCTGGGAAGAGTGATACCGAGACAAATGTGGCAGGCTATCTGGGAGAGGACAGCAAAGACGTCCATATGCACTACACATAAAGAGAACCAATACAAAATATTGATGCATTGGTATCATACCCCAGAAGTCTTGAATAGACTCTTCCCTAACACATCGGACCAATGCTGGAGATGTAAGCGGGATAAAGGGTCTCTTGCTCATATTTTTTGGGACTGTGAAGTCCTGGCTCCGTTTTGGAGAGAAGTAAGGGGGTTGATTCATAGAGTTTTGGGGGTTGAGGTCGCTTTAGATCCGTTCAACTATCTTCTTAATGTTCCACCTATGGATATCTCAAGGGATTCGGCCAGGCTGCTCCTACATATTTGATTTGGACTTCGGCAAAATGTCTTATATCCTCATTCTGGAAGAAGACTTCCTCCCCTACCATTCAGGATCTGGAGCAGAGAATCCAGGAAACAAAGCGATTGGAATACCTCACCGCATGTATTAATAACCAGCTGGAAAAATACCAACGGATATGGTCACCTTGGGACCTTTTTGTGAACAATCACACTTGACCGCCAGTAAGAACAGTTTAGATGCCTTGATATGCCGATCAGATGTGTTGTATGCAAAATATGTCAAATACCCCTTTATGTCCTTCCCCTCCCTTCCTGTCCCTACGTCCCCCCTGTCTAAAAGTCTTGTTGAATTTGATGGAGGGAATGGAGGGGAAGGGAACTTTTTCTTCTTCTCTATTTCCTGAAATGTAACCTTTCATGTTTATGTTTTAAAAAATATTTTGTTTTCTTTTAACCAATAAAAAAACAGTTTACAAAAAAAAATACATGAGGATCCCTTCCCCCACTGTGTCACGCAATATCCTGTGGGCCTCCTCCCCCACTGTGTCACACAATATCCTGTTTCCACTCCCCCACTGTAACGGGGTCTTCCAAGCTGGGGTACCTCTTTCAGTACCACCCCGTGTTTTCGGAGGTGTGCTCTGCTTTGGCTGGAGTCTGAATGAATGACGCTGGCTGGAATTCCTCTGAGTGCACGGGCGCATTTAAAAGATCACTGCTTCTCCATGTATTTCCAGTCTGACTACTCTTTACTCACAGGACACAGAATATATCACACAGATACAGAGGGCCGGCCAATAGGCAAGCGTCAGGCCAGACATGCATTACAAAAGCCGCAGGTGGCCGGAGCCTGCGGATGTTTACTGTGGGAATTACAAAGGTGGGGGGAGGGCGGACACTGCTGATACATTAGGGACATGCATCTCACATGGAACCTATTATATATACATATAACTGCACAACATATTCTGGGTGCTGAGTGGTTCTGTAACACGGCTCCCCTTTTCAGCGACGCGATCAGCATACACAGTCTGATCCTCAACGGATCGGTTTGAGGATGAAATGTGGATGGGTCTTTCAGCATAATAATGATCCCAAGCATACCGCCAGGGCAACAAAGGAGTGGCTTCGTAAGAAGCATATGAAGGTCCTGGCGTGGCCTAGCCAGTCTCCAAATCTTAACCCCATAGAAAAACTTTGGAGGGATTTGAAGGTTTGTGTTGCCCAGCGACAGGCCCAAAACATCACTGCTCTAGAGATCTGCATGGAGGAATGGGTCAGCATACCACCAACAGTGTGTGCCAACCTTGTGAAGACTTACAGAAAACGTTTGACATCTGTCATAGCCAACAAAGGATATATAAAAAATTATTGAGATGATCTTGACGAAATACTTATTTTCCACCATGATTTGCAAAAAAAATCTTGCCAAATCAGACAAGGTGTTTTTCTGGATTTGTTATCTCATTCTGACTCTCATAGTTGTAGTCTACCTATGATGTCAATTACAGGCCTCTCTCATCTTTTTAAGTGGGAGAACTTGCACAATTGGTGGCTGACTACTTTTTTTCCCCACTGTAAACAGGATCAGATACTGCAGCAGTACATAGTGTATAAGGTAAATGCACTCACATCCCTCATAATGAGGCCTGTTATCCCCAATATTATACTCCCTGAGGCTGCAGGCATGTTTCCTTTGCTGTCCAGTGGTCTGAGGTCAAAGAGGACCACTCAACCTCAGTCAGTCCTATTTATGTTTTTTCCCGAGTCCCCCCCTCTAACCTGTGTCATTTCCTCCCTACCTTTAGACCACTACCCCTCCCTTGGATAACCTTTCTTCCCCCTTCCCACCCCCCATATATGGTCACTCCCTCCATTCCAGCGTCATGTCAGCCACCCCCTATCCCTGCGTGAAGGGTCCAGGTGATACTTTATATTTGGAGGCTGTCTGTAGTAAGGGAGGGTCTTTGAATATTATTTTTAGCTGGTCATCTTTGTGTCGGATATGGGGACGTTGTCTAGCAGTTTTTCTGAGCGTAAATGTCATACACATGCGGCTCCGCTCTGTACACCTCGTCCGCACGTGGCTCCGCTCCGTACACCTCGTACGCACGCGGCTCCGCTCCGTACACCTCGTACGCACACGGCTCCGCTCTGTACACCTCGTACGCATGCGGCTCCGCTCCGTACACCTCGTACGCACGCGGCTCCGCTCCGTACACCTCATACGCATGCGGTTCTGCTCCGTACACCTTGTACACATGCGGCTCCGCTCTGTACACACGCGGCTCCGCTCTGTACACACGCGGCTCCACTCCATACACCTCGTACACACACTTTTCCGCTCCATACACCTCGCACATGCGCCGCTCCGCTCCGTACACCTCGTACAGGTGTAAGGGAGTGGGGTATGATGTCTCTTATGCCTCCCTTCCCTCTGATTGATTTCCTGTCCTTAATGTTTACAAACATATTTCTATGATTATTGCCTGCGGTACTGCTACATGGATAATTATGTATTACCGCCCATTATTTATGGTACTGCCACCTGACTTTGTTACCATTATATGGATAAGTGTATATATTGCCTCATGTTCTTGTATGATAATATTGCTTGTATATTATATGTCATTTATGTATGTATAGTTAGGGAAAGTTCGTGCATCCTTTATTGCGACAGTAGAGGTGGGCACTCTTAGTATATAGTTTCCCCATAGACTGGGTAGTTTATGTTGCGGGCCACTAGTTGGGGGTATACTAGTGGGGCCTGGTAGGAGGTTCATAGAAGGTTAATTATAGGAGGGGCTGCCGGGTAGTAAGAGGGAATCTGGTAGAAAATTAAGTGAGACGGGGCCAGGGTGCCCAAGAGTCCACATGGGCTATAAGCCCGGACAGCTTGGCAGTCACGTAACGTTAAGTCGTTATTGCCCACGTTACCCACAGCCACTACAGGTCTTAGCAGTGGGTCAGAACAGGAAAGGAAAGATGTGGCGTCTTACCTCCTGGGCCAATGCTTTTAGGGCAGAAGTTGGCTGGACTAAGGCGATGAAATGAGTTGGAACTTCGACGAGATCGGTACAGACGGGACGGATGCTTCTCCTGGGGTCACCAAGCGCAGTGATTGATGAATTCAGTTATGGGGCAAAACAGGCTGAAGGAAATGTCATGGTAGTGAGGTAAGATCTGGAAGGAACTGGGAAGCAGTCTAGTACGGTCCGGGCGTGTACTGCACAGAAGTGACCGTGAGCAAGGGAAAGATGAGCAAGCAAGTAAATGTGATGAGTCAACTGTGGATGTAAGGCCGGGGTCACACTAGCGAGGAATACGGACGAGTGAGAGGCGCTAAAAGCACGCATTACACACGGACAAATGATTCTCTATGGGTTTGCTCCCAACAGCCGTATATTTCTCGGGCGTATTCTACGGTCCGTGCCAATTGCAGCATGCTGCGATTGTCAGCGTACTACACCCGTAATACGCCAATGCAAGTCTATGGGTGCGCTAAAAATGCGGATTCCACACGGACCACACGTCTGACTTGCGAGAAATACGCAGGTCTTTTGGCTGGTGACAGGAAATGTCCCAATCCATCATCAGGAAGCCTAGACATGCAAATGAGCTCAAAAAGAGCTCCAGACATCCAGGAAGTCAGCCTCCGCGGAGTACAGCAGCGTCATGGCGTCATATTTCCTTAATGTGGAGATGCTTATAGTATTAGTGCAGGAGCGGCCAGAGCTTAGGGACCAAAGGGATGCCAATTATGCCAATCGGGCGAGAAAGGAGGCGTCATGGAGGCGCATATGTCGCCAGATATTCCATGATTTTGGTGATCGGCCATGTGAGGAGCAGCAGAAACTGAGTAAGTACAAGGCCCAAAAATGATTTAAATTACCTCACAAACAAAAATGATTACAGATTCTGCCCCCCCCCTTCCTGTCCTTCTCCTTTTTGCCTCATGAGGCAGGTAGATTTTGATGTGACACATAGTTTCACACTGCCATAATTTTGCCTAGGCCACAAGCTCCTCTTCCTCTTAGCCAACCAAGTTATTAAGTGTAGTTACTTGACACATAAACTATTCTGAGCCTGTGTATCTGGCCTGGATGGACCAATTAGATATGCCAGCCTGGTTAGAAAGCACACCCCAGAAGGCCACATGCCTAGACTACTGGTAGCAAATGTGACCCATCAAATATGTGAAATTGAGAATATTTCCTGTCACATTGCAGTGGAAGATGTGATGAAACGCTGGCGAAGCATTCGGGACCAATACCGCCGGGAACGTCAGCAGCGGTCCAGGATTGGGGATGCGGGTTACGTGAAACGCAAATATGTGTATTATGACCGCCTCTCCTTCCTCGCCCCAATTCTGGATCTGAGACCGTAAGTACATACCTCACACCACATTACACCGATACTTTACAGGGCCAAAAATATTGATGTATTTTTGCCTCTGTTGTATTTCATAACAGAACTCAATCCAACCTTACGGATTGAGGAACGGGCTCAGAGATAGAAGAGCCCATAATTGATCCTGTAGGGGATGAGGTGGCTGGCCCATCTTCTCCCCCCTACAAGAAGCATGGGTGAAGATGAGTCATCACGGGAGAACCCATTGGCTGCCCAACAAACCACACCACCAGGACCGTCTGCTGCTGCCCCATCACCCATCCTGGAGGAGCAGGGCAACTTGAGCAGCAGCCCAACTGGCCAGATCCGGGGCTCCCCACAGGCTGCTGGTTACATCCCGGCGAGGCCGAAGAAGGCGCCAGGTCGCTGTTCAAGAGAGCAGGACCAATGTGGACACAGGGGTCCTAAATTATTTATCTCGAGTCACTACAGATGATGGGGAGGAGGCCTACTCATGTAGCCTGGCCCTTTATCTCCGTGCCCTTTCCTGTGAGGTCAGGCTCCGTATTCGGGGATGTTTTCAGATCCTGCTTGATGCAAGCACCCCCCCAATACCCCATATGAGCTTTTCGAATATCTGGAGAGGTGGCAGCTTTCCCCCAGAAATCTAATGCGCATGAGACCACCCACACAGATGCTTGGTCAAGCAGGGTCTGAACATCCTCAAATACGTGGGCCTACACCTCACCCCCTTCCTCCCCCTACCCAACCTTAGCAACAGATTTCTGGCTCTAGCCAACACCACCAATATGGCCACTTTTCCCACCCAGTGTTGGAGGCTGGTCCCAACCTGGTTGGGGACGACATGGCTATATTGGTGGGTATGAGACACGGGCCTACCCGCCCCAACAAGATGCCCCTCAGCAGTATTACTATGGCCACTATCCCCAACAAGCACAGGAGGAAGGTCAGTACCAACACCATGGGCAACAGTATGCACCCACACAGGGCGATGTTGCTCAAAGTAGTCAGCAGCAACCACAGGCTGCTCCTCCGCTTTCTCCTTCCCCAACATTCCACAATTTATAAGTGGCTAAAACCATGGAAATTGTAAACCCATACTGTACATGAGTGTTGTTAAGCGGTCTGATGGGAGGAGATGTCCAGTGTGTTTGAACTGGTGCTCAAAATCCCAATCCAAAGTAAAAAAGAGGTTTTCTCCATCATAAAAATGAGCTAAAACAGATAATACTAACATTTCTTATGATGGTTTTCAAATCATATGATTAAGACACCATGACAGGCAAGGCTACATTATGCGTTTCTGAGACATATTACATGTCTGTAAAAAAGACAATATTTCACGGCGCTATACTGGCAAAGTCAAAGGATCAAAATAGAGTACTCACTTGATAATGCCTAGAAAAGGCGTGCTGTCCATATTCACTTAGTAAAATTTAGGCCAGCTAACTATATTCCAAAATCAAGGCAAACAGCATCAAGAACATCACGCTCTCTCTATGTATTATCAAGTCAGTCTAATTTGATCCTTTGACTTTCCCAGTATAGTGCGGTGAAATATTGTGTTTATTACAGAGATGTAATATGTGTCAGAAACGCGTAAGGTAGCCTTGCCTGTCATGGTGGCTTATTAATATGATTTGAAAACCTTCATAATAAATGTTAGCATTATCTTTTGTAGCTCATTTTGATGATGGATAACTCCTGTTTTTTACTTTGGATTACAAATGTGTAATGTTGCAATGTTGTTATTGCACTATGTATGTTGTTGGGTATGTTTGTAATTTTGTTTTAACAACAATGTTGAAATATGCCAAAAGGCCAATTTGGGCCATTGCCCAAGATTTTCATAAGGCAAGAATATGTTTGCCTTACAAACTAAAAAAAACACAAAAGTAAAAATTTGGCAACTACACTTTACGTCTCTGTCTTAATTGTCCAAACCCCTATCAAAATACGCTTACCAAATCAATTCAACAGTCATAGATTCAGAAGGGGTAGAAATATATTTATTTTGACACACATCAAACCAACATGGCCAACATAGACACAGCATGTTCTTGCCAAGAAGGTTCCCCCTGAGGTGCCATAAAGTAATTAGTGAAAATATCACGCACTTTGAGGCCAGAGAGCGGTCTACGTTGATGGTTGATAGGTGGTCTCACCCTACGCACATTGTCTGGCCTACGCACAACACCAGCAGAGGAGGAACAATCATGTATCCTGGTGAAGTTCTGAAGAACCACACAGGCTTTCACTACTTCATTAACATTTTGTTCACTCAGCTGAATGGCAGACTAGAGCCCCCGCCATTTGGCACAAAGAATGCCAAAGGAACACTCCACCAGTCGCCGAGCACGTGATAGGCGCAAGTTAAATATCCTGCGCCTGTGGTGAAGGTTGCACCAGGGATATGGCCTCATGACATTGCATGTTAACTGAAAGGTCTCATCTGCCACAAGGACATAAGGGACACATTCTTGAGTGGAGCCTGGTAGCTGGCATGGTGGGGGTAGATCCAACTGGTTGGTGCGTAGCCGCCGAGCCACAGTGGAAGTATTGAAGACTCTAGAGTCTCCCGTCCTTCCATAGGCCCCAATGTCAACAATTATAAACTTGTATTGAGGGTTGGCCACAGCCAACAATACAACAGAAAAATATTGTTTAGAATTGAAGAATTGGGAGCCAGAGTTCGGCGGCTTACGCACCCGGATATGTTTGCCATCAAGGGCCCCAATACAATTTGTAAACTGGCATTCTTCCTCAAAGTCCCTTGATATCCTCAACCAGTCTTCCATCCTGGGCTCGGGCATGACGACTTGATATAGTCTTGTCCGTATTTCACTACATGTTGACCTGACTACGTCAGATATGGTTGATCTTCCAATCAGAAACTCATTGTGGAGGGCAGCATAAGACAGGCCAGTGGCCAGGAAGCTCAAGAACAACAGAAAAGGATGATTGTCGAATGCACACATTTACAAAACAAACAGGTCCATACATACCAAACTTGTTAAGATTTCAGAGCAAATAACACACACATCTTGCTTTGCACAAAGAGTAAGTGATATTCAGTACATATTCCACATAACATTCGGGTCTGTAAGTTGAAACATATGTGGACTAAGATGAGGGCCTAAAACTTACTACAAGAAGGCAAAAATTCAAACTTTGCCCAACACATTATGAACATAGAGAATATGGTTGTTTAGTACATACCGTATTGTGAGTAGAAGTCGCTCCTCTGCAGATATGGCTATGCGCATCTTTGTGTCCTGAAAGGTTATCCCAGGGCGCACTGTCTCCAAGAGTCGATCAAATGTGGAAATGCTCATGCGACAGTACTGGTAGAATTTGACAGGATGCTCCTGCAGAGAAGAATAGAGGCGGTGAAAATGAACTCTTGTGAGTCGTTGCCTCAAAAGTGGATGTACCCACATGCGTCTCCTCCTTCGCGGATCCACTATCATTGGGTATGGTTGGCCAAAGCGGCGTGACAAAAGCCAGGTAAAGAGAACCTGCTCAGTTGTGTTGAAAGTCAGACTGTTTGCCATGTTGCACATACAACACCAACACACCTAGTGAAGGCAAGGTGACAAATGGACAGAATGGAGGCAGCCACCTCTTCCTGAGCCAATAAATAGAGTGCAGGCTAATGATTTAAATAGTTAGCAGGCCTCAAAACCGTTAAATGTCCATTTTGCAAGGCTGCGAGAAAATCTCAGCATACGGATTCCATACGGATGCTTACATGCGCAAAATACGCGACCACACCTTGATTACAGATGACATACGGAGCACTATTTAGGGGTCATTCATCTGTATTACGCCTGTAAACTACGGACCGTATTTTGCGTCGGTTAGTGTGACCCCAGCCTTACATGCGAAATCCTAAGTAAAGAAAGTGTTAAAGTTGTCTCGGACTGCGTCTCCATTGATGGGGATCGCCTAGAAGAGAGACCATTATGGCCTGGGAAGTGCCTGGGTGAAGATGAATCTAGAGATGCAAGTATGCCGAGGAGAAGAGTATTGTTTCATGTAGGGGAAGGGCTGGGCGCAGCTGCCACCCAAGTACAGGTCACAACTATGGTCCTGTCCCTCCCATAAACAGGCGCCGATCCGTACATCAAGTACACACCTGGATTCGCGCTGTACACCTTGTACACGCCCAGCTCTGCTCTGTACACCTTGTGTACTCCCGACTCTGTACATCTTGTACACGCCCGGCTTCGCTCCCTACACCTTGTACACGCACGGCTCCGCTCCGTACACCTCGTACACACAGCTCTGCTCCGTACACCTCGTACACAACACACACGGATCTGCTCCGTACACCCACGGCTCCTCTGTACACCTCGTACACACACGGCTCCTCTGTACACCTCGTACACATGCGGCTCCGCTCAGTACACTCTGTACACACACGGCTCCTCTCCCGTACACCTCGTACACACGCGACTCTGCTCCGAACACCCCGCACACACGCGGCTCCGCTCCGTACACCTCGTACACACACGGCTCCGCTCCGTACACCTCGTACACACAGCTCCGCTCCGTACACCTCGTACACACACGGCTCCGCTCCGTACACCTCGTACACACGCGGCTCTGCTCCGTACACCTCGTACACACGCGGCTCCGCTCCGTACACCTCGTACACACGCGGCTCCGCTCCGTACACCTCGTACACACCCGGCTCTGCTCCGTACACCTCGTACACACGCGGCTCCTCTCTGTACACCTCGTACACACACGGCTCTGCTCCGTACACCTCGTACACACGTGGCTCCGCTCTGTACACCTCGTACACACGGCTCCGCTCACCTCGTACACACACGGCTCCGCTCCGTACACCTCGTACACACGTGGCTCCGCTCTGTACACCTCGTACACACGGCTCCGCTCCGTACACCTCGTACACACACGGCTCCGCTCCGTACACCTCGTACACACACGGCTCTGCTCCGTACACCTCGTACACACGTGGCTCCGCTCCGTACACCTCGTACACACGTGGCTCCGCTCTGTACACCTCGTACACACGGCTCCGCTCCGTACACCTCGTACACACACGGCTCCGCTCCGTACACCTCGTACACACACGGCTCCGCTCCGTACACCTCGTACACACACGGCTCTGCTCCGTACACCTCGTACACACGGCTCTGCTCCGTACTCCTCGCACACACGGCTCTGCTCCGTACTCCTCGCACACACGGCTCTGCTCCGTACTCCTCGCACACACGCAGCTCTGCTACATCCACCCTGTAAACCCCTCCTGACCCCACACAGAAACTTCCCCTCATCCAGCACCATGACAACCAGCACAGCAGAGTCCTGCATACACTGAGGCCCCTGATCATGTGACCCCTGACTCCTCCCCTCCTGTGACCTCATCCCAGGTCCTGTGCGCACAGAGCAGCCATATATGTGGAGTGCGGCTCTGCAGGTGGAGGTAGGTGCTGGAGCCCCGTTATTCTCTCTCAGGATTAGCCGCTGGTCACACTCGGCCATTTTTCCTCCCCATATAATAAATGCTCTTTACCATCTCTGTGCTGTTCCGTTCTCCATGTTTCCCCCCTGAATACACACGTTCTCCCCCGGTTGCTGATTGCTGGGGTCTGACCTGTGACCCGGAGACCCTGAGCTCGGGCTCTGGGGGTCCGGGAGGTTTGTGCTCGGCCTCCGCAGCATTAGGGGAATCTGTCCCCACATCGGCCCTGTGTGAGCCCCTAATCTGCGGGTGACAGACGCTGAGGGCAGGGACCCCCGGGCTCCTCATATCAGATGCTTTGTTGTTGATAAATCATCTTTTATCCATTTGTATAACTGACGTCTTCCAGGCTCTGGGCGGGACATTGCCCGGAAGATAACTCCGCCCCCGCCATTCATCTCCAGGTATCTCGCCTCCATCAGCGTCGCTCCGTCCCTGTGACGGCTTCTTCAGAGGGAATCTCGTGCATTAGACCGGTTTCACGCTTCAGTTTTCTGGCGTTAGTTACAATCCGTCATTAGCAGAAAAAAACGGGTTTGACAGATTTGCCTGGCGGATCAGTTTTTTTCTTCATAGACTTGTATTAGTGATGGATTGTGACGGATGGCCTCACGTTTTGTCCGTCGTACAAAGGATCCGTAGGAAAATAGCTGTCCGTCGGCTGAAAAAAACCTCCCTAGGAACGTTTTTTGTCTCAGTCAAAAAGGCGGACAGTGACGGATCCGTCGTCAGCTAGAATGGACGCCTATGGGCAGCGGATCCGTTGCTGTCCGTCAAAAAACAGATCCGTCATCGGATTCCAGTTTTCCATTTCTGTTCCTTTAATTTAACCCCAAAAGCCTTTCTGGCACAAAAACATCTCTCTCTCCTCTCTTTTCTCTCTTCTCTCTCTCCTTTCTGTTCTCTCTCTCCTTTCTGTTCTCTCTCTCCTTTCTCTTCTCTTCTCTCTCTCTCCTTTCTCTTCTCTTCTCTCTCTCTCCTTTCTCTTCTCTTCTCTCTCTCTCCTTTCTCTTCTCTCTCTCTCTCCTTTCTCTTCTCTCTCTCCTTTCTCTTCTCTCTCTCCTTTCTCTTCTCTCTCTCTCTCTCCTTTCTCTTCTCTCTCTCTCTCCTTTCTCTTCTCTCTCTCTCTCTCCTTTCTCTTCTCTCTCTCTCTCTCCTTTCTCTTCTCTCTCTCTCCTTTCTCTTCTCTCTCTCTCTCTCTCCTTTCTCTTCTCTCTCTCTCTCTCCTTTCTCTTCTCTCTCTCTCTCTCTCCTTTCTCTTCTCTCTCTCTCTCTCTCTCTCCTTTCTCTTCTCTCTCTCTCTCTCCTTTCTCTTCTCTCTCTCTCTCTCTCTCTCTCCTTTCTCTTCTCTCTCTCTCTCTCCTTTCTCTTCTCTCTCTCTCTCTCTCCTTTCTCTTCTCTCTCTCTCTCTCCTTTCTCTTCTCTCTCTCTCTCTCCTTTCTCTTCTCTCTCTCTCTCTCCTTTCTCTTCTCTCTCTCTCCTTTCTCTTCTCTCTCTCTCTCCTTTCTCTCTCTCCTTTCTCTCTCTCTCTCCTTTCTCTCTCTCTCTCCTTTCTCTCTCTCTCTCCTTTCTCTCTCTCTCTCTCTCTCTCCTTTCTCTCTCTCTCTCTCTCCTTTCTCTCTCTCTCTCCTTTCTCTCTCTCTCTCCTTTCTCTCTCCTTTCTCTCTCTCTCCTTTCTCTCTCTCTCCTTTCTCTCTCTCTCCTTTCTCTCTCTCTCCTTTCTCTCTCTCCTTTCTCTCTCTCTCTCTCCTTTCTCTCTCTCTCTCCTTTCTCTCTCTCTCCTTTCTCTCTCTCTCTCCTTTTTCTCTCTCTCTCTCCTTTCTCTCTCTCTCCTTTCTCTCTCTCTCTCTCCTTTCTCTCTCTCTCTCTCTCTCTCTCCTTTCTCTCTCTCTCTCCTTTCTCTCTCTCTCTCCTTTCTCTCTCTCTCTCTCTCTCTCCTTTCTCTCTCTCTCTCTCTCCTTTCTCTCTCTCTCTCTCTCTCCTTTCTCTCTCTCTCTCTCTCCTTTCTCTCTCTCTCTCTCCTTTCTCTCTCTCTCTCTCTCCTTTCTCTCTCCTTTCTCTCTCTCTCTCCTTTCTCTCTCTCTCTCCTTTCTCTCTCTCTCTCTCTCTCTCTCTCTCTCTCCTTTCTCTCTCTCTCTCTCTCCTTTCTCTCTCTCTCTCTCTCCTTTCTCTCTCTCTCTCTCTCCTTTCTCTCTCTCTCTCTCTCTCCTTTCTCTCCTTTCTCTCTCTCTCTCTCTCTCCTTTCTCTCCTTTCTCTCTCTCTCTCTCCTTTCTCTCTCTCTCTCTCTCTCTCCTTTCTCTCTCTCTCTCTCTCTCTCTCTCTCTCCTTTCTCTCTCTCTCTCTCTCTCTCCTTTCTCTCTCTCTCTCTCTCTCTCTCCTTTCTCTCTCTCTCTCTCTCTCTCTCTCCTTTCTCTCTCTCTCTCTCTCCTTTCTCTCTCTCTCTCTCTCCTTTCTCTCTCTCTCTCTCTCCTTTCTCTCTCTCTCTCTCTCTCTCCTTTCTCTCTCTCTCTCTCCTTTCTCTCTCTCTCTCTCTCCTTTCTCTCTCTCTCTCTCTCCTTTCTCTCTCTCTCTCTCTCCTTTCTCTCTCTCTCTCTCCTTTCTCTCTCTCTCTCTCTCTCTCTCTCCTTTCTCTCTCTCTCTCCTTTCTCTCTCTCTCTCTCTCTCTCCTTTCTCTCTCTCTCTCCTTTCTCTCTCTCTCTCCTTTCTCTCTCTCTCTCCTTTCTCTCTCTCTCTCTCTCTCCTTTCTCTCTCTCTCTCTCTCCTTTCTCTCTCTCTCTCTCTCCTTTCTCTCTCTCTCTCTCTCCTTTCTCTCTCTCTCCTCTCTCTCTCTCTCTCCTTTCTCTCTCTCTCCTTTCTCTCTCCAGAATCATGTTCCTTTACATTACAAAATCTGCAGTTTTGACGGATCCGTCATTCTGTCAAAACGGCGGGTTTTGACTGACGCCAGAAACTGAAGTGTGAAACAGTCCTTACTGTTCTCTTCTTTCCTCCGCAGTCTTCCACCCTTCTGTGGGTATAGGCAGCGCAAGATTTTTTGTATTTAAATTCTTCTATCTGTTTGCGGCTTTATTTCTAGTCTTTATTTCCGTCTTTGATCACTTTTTTTTGCATTTTGGGGTTATGGTGACTGGGGTGTTGTTAAGGTCAAAAAAATTCAGCGGCCGCGAGACGTAGATTATGCTGCTCTACCAGAGAATAAAAAGCCTCCTCACAGATAACAGCGGTGACACCCTGAGGACAGGTAATGTAGCAATGTCACCTGCAGTCCTATGTAACACCACCGTTTATGTAGTAGATGTCACCTGCAGTCCTATGTAACACCACCGTTTATGTAGTAGATGTCACCTGCAGTCCTATGTAACGCCACAGATAACAGTGATACCTTTTTGAGTACTGGACACCAGGAGCAAAGGCAGAGTCTCACTGTTTGAACGGAGATGGTGAACACATTTAATATATTAAAAAAAAAAAAAAAAAAACAGCTACAGATGAATATTTCAAAGGGAATCTGTCCCCCTGGGACGTATATGACCTATCATCCCCTTTACCCCCAAGGGTGGTTTGCACGTTAATGACCGGGCCAATTTTTACAATTCTGACCACTGTCCCTTTATGAGGTAATAACTCTGGAACGCTTCCATGGATCCCGGTGATTCTGACATTGCTTTCTCGTGACATATTGTGCTTCATGTTAGTGGTAAAATTTCATTGATATAACTTGCATTTATTAGTGAAAAAAACGGAAATTTGGCGAAAATTTAGAAAATTTCGCAATTTTCCAAATTTGAATTTTTATGCCCTTAAATCACAGAGATACGGCACACAAAAAACTTAATAACTAACATTTCCCACATGTTTACATCAGCACAATTTGGGAACCAAAATTTTTTTTGTTAGGAAGTTATAAGGGTTAAAAGTTAGGCTATGTACCCACGTATGCAGAAAATTCCTGACTAAAAACGGGACTCCTTCCCAGGTAATATGCGTTTTTTGCGCGTTTTTATGCGTTTTTTTTCCAGAGCATCCCCAGTCTCATAAAATTTAGTTAGAAATGCGGATTTTTCTGCGAAATTAATGAGCATGCTGCGTTTTTTTACCACGATGCTTGTTTTTCGCGGAAAAAAAATGCATCAATATGCACAAAAAGTGCGGAATTCATTAAAATGAATGGGATGCTTCTTGTAAGCGTTTTTGCTGGTAAAAACGCTTAAAAAAACGCTTACGTGGGTACATAGCCTTAAACAGCGATTTCTCATTTTTACAACACCATTTTATTTTTTTATTTTTACGGACCACATCACATTTGAAGCCACTTTGAGGGGTCTATATGATAGAAAATACCCAAAAGTGACACCATTCTAAAAACTGCACGACGCAGGGTGCTCAAAACCACATTCAAGAAGTTTATTAACCCTTCAGGTGCTTTGCAGGAGTTTTTGGAATGATAAAACAAATTGAATCTGTTGATTTTATTAAAAATGTTCCCAAGGGTAACAGGAGAAATTGGACCCCAAAAGTTGTTGTACAGTTTGTCCTGAGTAAGCTGATACCCAATATGGCAGAGCTCAGAAGGGAAGGAGCGCTGTTTGACTTTTTAATGCAAAATTGGCTGGAATTGAGATCAGACGCCATGTTGCGTTTGGAGAGCACCTGATGTGCCTAAACAGTGGAAACCCCCAATTCTAACTCAAACCCTAAAGGCCCCGTCACACTAAGCGAGATTGCTAGCGATATCGCTTAAGCGTCACCAATTTTGTGACGCAGCAGCGATATTGCTAGCGATATCGCTATGTGTGATACCTCCAACCGGCTCCCCCGCTGTCTATTGCTGATCGCGCGAGAACGTCCTGGACCATTTCTCGTCGGCCGCTTCTTGCTGGGCTTCCTGCTGGCGCCGACGATCGCCGCGTGGACGCGGACAGAGGACTTCATCATCGCCGCGTCTGACAGGTAAGTAACGACCGCTGCTGCATCGCTGTGAGATCTGCCTGTTTGGCAGCTCACTAGCGACCATTTGGCGATGCACCAGCGATCCTGACTGGGTCGTATCGTGGTCGGGATCGCTGGTGCATCGCTAAGTGTGACGGGACCCTAACCCCAGCACATCCCTAATCCCAACCCTAACTTTAGCCCTAACCCTAATGGGAAAATTAAAATAAATAAATTTTTTAATTTTATTATTTTTCCCTAACTAAGGGGGTGATAACGGGGGGGTTTGATTTACTATTTATGGCGGTTGTTATATTTGGCAGCTGTCACACGCTAAAAGACGCTTTTTATTGCAAAAAATAGTTTTTGCATCACCACATATTGAGAGCTATAATTTTTCCGTATTTTGACCCACCGAGTCATGTGAGGTCTTATTTTTTTGCGGGACAAGTTGCCGTTTTTATTGGTACCGTTTTCGGGCACATGACATTTTTTTATCACTTTTTATTCCGATTTTTGGGAGACAGAATGCGCAAAAACCAGCGTTTCATGAATTTCTTTTGGGGGGGTGCGTTTACACCGTTCCGCGTGCGGTAAAATTGATAAAGCGGTTTTATTCTTCGGGTCAGTACGATGACAGCGATACCTCATTTATATCATTTTTTTATGTTTTGGTGCTTTTATATAATAAAAACTATTTTATAGAAAAAATAACTGTTTTTGCATCGCTTTATTCTGACAGCTATACTTTTTTAATTTTTCGCTGATGATGCTGTACGGTGGCTCGTGTTTTGTGGGACAAGATGACGTTTTCAGCGGTACCACGTTTATTTATATCGGTCTTTTTGATCTCGTGTTATTCCACTTTTTGTTCGGAGGTATGATAATAAAGCATTGTTTTTTGCCTTGTTTTTTTTTTAATGGGGTTCACTAAAGGGGTTAACTAGTGGGACAGTTTTAATAGTCGGGTCGTTATGGACGTGGCAATACTAAATATGTACTTTTATTGTTTACATTTTTTTTTCATTAAAATTTTTATTTAGTGAGAGAATTAATATTGATTTTTTTATTTTTATATTTTTACAATTATTTCAATTTTTTTTTTATTTCATTCTAAGTTTTACACTTTGTCCCACTATGGGACACTCATTTTGTGAGGGCTGATTGCTTCTATAGCTTGCAGATCTGCATGTTATAGAAGCTGTCAACGCTACAGCTTCTTTTTCACTGGCCTGAGAGACTTCCTGGTCATCACTGCGCATGACAGGAAGTGTCTCAGGTCAGGTCTCCATGGCAGTGATCGGGACCCCGGGTCATGCCGCGGGGTCTCCGATCCAAAGACAGAGGGGCTGTCAGCCCCTCTGCCGGCTCCGGAACGCTGCGATCATGTTTGATCGCAGTGTTCCGGGGGTTATAGTGCCGGGTGTGGTCCGTGACCACTCCTGGCACTTAGTGTCGAGTGTCAGCTGGGAGAATCAGCTGACTCCCGGCCGCGGTCAGCCACGCTCCCCCCATGAGTGCAGCTGATTGCCCATGACGTACTATCCCGTCCATGGGCATGTGGGCCCAGTGTACATGGACGGGATGGTACGTCTAATGTCAGAAAGGGGTTAATATAGGCATACAGGTCATAGAAATGTTACACTAGACCTACCTGTATGTCTCATATTAATGGTCTTGTTGCAAAGAAATGTTATTAATATGAGGCATACAGGTAGGACTAGTGTAACATTTCTATTACCTGTATGCCTATATTGATAGGTCATATATGTCCCAGGGGGTGACAGGTTCCATTTAAGAAAAGGGCGACTCATTTAAAATGGAATATATATAATTCTCTGTTAGTTATTTCTGTGACCTAAAAAAATTCTGCAGTTTATTTAACAAAAAACAAATTGGTTTGTGTCGTCATTTTCTGAGACTGATCACCTTTTTTTCTCAGTCAATGGAGCTGTATGAGGGCTTTTCTTGCTGAGTTGTAGATTTTATTAGTACCATTTGGGGGTATATATAACATTTTGTTCACTTCGTAGTGCTTTTTTTTAAGAGTGGTACCAGGGCCGGCGTCAGCACCCGGGCAAGTGTCGGGGCCTTGAGCAGACGGGCGCCCGTGTTGGGGCCCCCCGCTTGATCAGGGTCCCGGCACTTGCAATACTTACCTGTTCCTGTGTCCAGAGCAGAGCAGCGGCCAGCGACGAGAGGTATTTTTATTTTGTTATGTTTGGAGCAATATATGGGGCCCATTATATGTGGGGCCTATTATACACTGGAGCATCATATATGGAGCACATTATATATTGAGCATTATATGGGCCCCTCATATACTGGAGCATCAAATATGGGGCCTATTCTGTATGGTCATTATATGGGGCCTATTCTGTATGGATCATTATATGGGGCCATTCTGTATGGAGCAATATATGGGGTCCATCATATACTATATGGAGCATTGTATGGGACTCATTATACTGTATGGAGCAATATATGGGGCTTCTTATACTCTATGGGGCCCATCCTATACTGTGTGGAGCATTATATGGGGCCCATTATATGTGGGGCCCATTATACACTTATACACTGGAGCATCATATATGGAGCACATTATATATTGAGCATTATATGGGCCCATCATATACGGGAGCATCAAATATGGGGCCTATTCTGTATGGATCATTGTATGGGGCCATTCTGTATGGAGCAATATATGGGGTCCATCATATACTATATGGAGCATTATATGGGACTCATTATACTGTATGGAGCAATATATGGGGCTTCTTATACTCTATGGGGCCCATCTTATACTGTGTGGAGCATTATATGGAGCCCATCATATACACTGTGTTCCAAATTATTATGCAAATGATATTTTTCTCTGATTTTCCTAAATAGTCGGTACAAATGACAGTCAGTCTAATAAAAGTCATCACCGGTTAGAGTATACATCAAATTTTATTGAAGAAACCTCCCAATAATAACAGTATAATCTCCAAAATGAATAAAAACTCAAATTGCACTGTTCCAAATTATTATGCACAGTAGAATTTTTAAATATTTGATATGTTTTAAAGAACTGAAAATGCTCATTTGTGGAATTTGCAGCATTAGGAGGTCACATTCACTAAACAAAAAGGATATTTTGGAGTTAAATAGCTTAACAGGCCAAGTTACATGGTAACATAGGAACCCTTCTTTGATATCACCTTCACAATTCTTGCATCCATTGAAATTGTGAGTTTTTGGAGAGTTTCTGCTTGTATTTCTTTGCATGAAGTCAGAATAGCCTCCCAGAGCTGCTGTTTTGATGTGAACTGCCTCCCACCCTCATAGATCTTTTGCTTGATAATACTCCAAAGGTTCTCTATAGGGTTGAGGTCAGGGGAAGATGGTGGCCCCACCATGAGTTTATCTCCTTTTATGCCCATAGCAGTCAATGACTCAGAGGTATTCTTTGCAGCATGAGATGGTGTATTGTCATGCATGAAGATGATTTTGCTCCTGAAGGCACGTTTCTGCTTTTTATACCAAGGAAGACAGCTGTCAGTCAGAAACTCTATATTCTTTGCAGAGGTCATTTTCACACCTTCAGGAACCTTAAAGAGCCCTGCCAGCTGTTTCCCCATGATTCCGGCCCAAAACATGACTCCTCCACCTCCTTGCTGACGTCGCAGCCTTGTTGGGACATAGTGGCCATCCACCAACCATCCACTACTCCATCCATCTGGACCATCCAGGGTTGCTCAACACTCATCAGTAAACAAGACTGTTTGAAAATTAGTCTTCATGTATGTCTGGGCCCACTGCAACCATTTCTGCTTGTGAACACTGTTTACGGGTGGCCGAATAGTAGATTTATGCACCACAGCAAGCCTTTGAAGGATTCTACACCTTGAGGTTCAAGGGACTCCAGAGGCACCAGCAGCTTTAAATATCTGCTGGTTTGTAATGGCTTTTTAGCAGCCGCTCTCTTAATCCAATGAACTTGCCTGGCAGAAACCTTCCTCATTCTGCCTTTATCAGCACAAACATGTCTGTGCTCAGAATCAACCACAAATCTCTTAACAGTACAATGATCACGTTTAAATTTTTGGGAAATATCTAATGTTTTCATCTCTTGACCAAGGCATTGCACTATTTGATGCTTTTCAGCAGCAGAGAGATCCTTTTTATTTCCTAAATTCCTTGAAACCTGTGCCCTGCTTAATAATGTGGAACATCATTCTTAAGTAGTTTTCCTTTAATTGAGCTCACCTGGTAAACTAATTATCACAGGCATTTGAGATTGATTTCAGTGATCCAAAGAGCCCTGATACACAATAGCATCTATGAGTTTATTTGAAAAACAAAAAATAACATCTTTATGACACTTAAATCCAATTTGCATAATAATTTGGAACACCGTGTACTGTATGGAACATTATATGGGACCCATTATGTAAGACGCAATATATGGGGAACATTTTTCTTTATGGAACATTATATGGGGAACATTTTACAGTATGGAGCAATATATGGAGCTCATTATACTGTATGGAGCAATATATGGGGCCTATTACATGGTATGGAAAGTAATAGGAATTAAAAAATAACTTTTAACCATGCCAAAGGAGTTGTAAAAAAAAAGTCTTTCTTGAGTGAGGAAAAGAAGGGCTCAATTCTGGCTTTACTAGCAGAGGGATACAGTGAGGGTCATGTTGCCTCCATCCTTAAAATTTCTAAGACGGCCGTCCATTACAACAAGCAGCAGAAATATAGGGACAACAAAGCTACAGACAGGCAGAGGGCGAAAACAACTCTCAGCTGACCGGGATGACCGTCATCTTATTCCAATGTCACTCAGCAACCGCAGAATGACATCAAGTGACCTACAAAAGGAATGGCAAATGGCAGCTGGGGTGAAGTGCCTGGCAAAAACAGTTCGTAACAGGCTCCTAGAGGCAGGGCTCAAGTCATGTAAAGGTAGAAAAAAGCCTTTCATCAATGAGAAGCAAAGGAGAGCCATGCTGAAGTAATTGCAATAACGAAAATAAACAACATAAGGGACTTGGTAAACACCTGTGGGGGCCTTCTTTTGGCGGGCCCCCACAGCGAGGAGGGAACGACAAGCTTAAGAAGCTAACTGAGAGCAGCGAGGTATGTGGCCAGGTGACCCAATTGTCCCAAACTGGATTCTTTAAGATGTCTCTGGGGTTTCAGTGATGGTCAATGAAGCAGTCCTGTGTTCTTGCAGCTGGGGCCATAGTCCTCTAAGCTGAGAGCCTCAAGAGTCACACGGACCAGAAGAAAAAGTCTCTTTATATAGTTCACAACTGGCCTTCAACCAGCATCCAGAGGTCAGAGAGAGATGTGAATGAGGCCAATCTACATTGTTTGATTATGTAATCTATTTGCATAGATTTTTTCCTCCTCTGTTTGGGAATGCCAACAAACTGTGTAGCATGGACAATGTATGTAATCAACATATCAGCAAACATTGTTCAGTGGCCATGCATTACTGTTTTGCATTGCAACGATAACAGAAAATAAACTGTAGGAGATGATATTAGAGGTAAATATTCGTCCTACAAAAAGAGTCAATACTTCAGACAACAGTTTAAGATTCTGGGCCTACACAATTTACGTCTGGCGTAGTTAAAAGAAATGCGGTGTCGTCACTGAGATGGTCCTAACCTCTAGTATGTTTTTCAATGTGTCTTTGCAGATGAGTGATTTTTTTTTTTTCTTACTAGCCAAATCTGCATGTGAAGCAAATTATTACTGCATGCCCTAGTTTCTTCAGTAAATTGGATGAGGTGCGCAAATCTATGGGTGCGCAAAAAAAATGGGATTCCAAATAGAGCTGCCATATTGCATCCATTTTTTTTATAGATACATTGCGATTCTTTAACATAGGAAATTGTAAATGGTCTTAAAAAGAATTGATAGCTAGTGATGTAAAAAAACAAAACAAATTGCACATATGACAAATAAGAAAAAAATTGTTCAAGTTTTCTGGATGAAACTGGTTATTTCCTATGCGCCCTGTGAACATTGTCGTAAGGCATTAGAGGCAGTTACTTCAAAGGAAGAGATTGGATTTACGTAGAAAGCTAAAAAGCTTTCTCTTCTCTGAATATTTATGAAAGGACTTTAGTCTCCTCTGGTCTACTGGTATAACGGGCATATAAAAACCACTGGTTGGGACCGGTCCTTTTGTCTGCCCTTATTCACACTCTGAGGTCAACTTTGACACATGGTAAGGTTTTTAATATTAGACAGTGTAGGACCGTTCCGAAAACAATTTTTTTTGTTTTCTTGGTATAACAGGCTCCGTACCAGAAAACTTGGGTCTCAATTCATCAGTTGTGATTTTTTTTTTTTTTTAAATTCACTTCTTTTGCTATACGGTATTTAATGAAGTTTTTTGCTCCAAATTCTTTGAAATGGCGCACATAGTTCATGAATTTAGCATAAAATAAAAATCTCTTACGCAAAAAGTCTCATGTTTTGCTTAATGGCACAAAATCTGCACCCAAATATCTAGGATACATAAAATAGCTTGGGGATGAACTGGAGTACATTTCTGACAAAATTTGTGACTTTTTAAAAAGTTGCAGTTGATGAATTGGCCAAAAACATCTGGAAATCCCAAACCACGGTCTCAATGGTGAACAATAAAAACAAAACAGGTGAACACATAAAATAGTGATGTGCCATACATGTTAGCATAATTTCTCTGGCTAGCAATTGGATATAAAGTCTTCAGCAATTTGTAATATTACATTCTTTATGATTTTACAGAGACAAACTGTCTTATTCAAGTCCCTACAACATCAGAGAACATCTATAAGAGAATATTCCTGATTTACCCATCAAGGATGGAAAAGAGCAGTGACAAGATGGCGGAGAGGATATTACACCTCACCCTAGAGATCCTCTTCCGGCTTACTGGAGAGGTGAGAGATTCTGATGACGTCACATTACATCATTCTTATCTATGGGAATAACAGATGGACAGAACTGGAGAGGTGAGGACTCTGGAAATGTCTGTAGTGAGATTTATTAATGTGTCTCTCCATAACCAGGATTACACAGTAGTGAAGAAGACTAGTGAGCGCTGTCAGGACCCTGGGTCTGAGGGATGGGGAAGACCTCTGAGCCCAATCACGGGGTCTCCACCTCACCCCCAGATACATAAGGACATTAATGACCAGAAGATCCTAGAACTCACCTACAAGATGATTGCGCTGCTGACTGGAGAGGTGACACTGCTGGGAATGCTGGGATATTATACAGTAATGCTATGAAGGGATCGGGGGATGACGGTATCATTGTATGTGTCAGGTTCCTATAAAATGTCAGGATGTCGCCGTCTATTTCTCCATGGAGGAGTGGGAGTATTTAGAAGGACACAAAGATCTGTACAAGGACGTCATGATGGAGGTTCCCCAGCCCCGCACATCACCAGGTAATAGACAGGACTAAATACACACGGTCTGTAATTATCTGTAAAGAATGAATTCAGTCCCTGTATGTGTTTTTTCAGTTCTGTCCAGTAAGAGGACAACACCAGAGAGATGTCCCCGTCCTCTTCTTCCACAGGACTGTAAACAAGAAGATCCCAATGTTCCTCAGGATCATCAGGTAGATGGAGAGAAGGTGTCATGAGATCTCCCCTATGATGTGTAGACGGCTGTGAAGGTCTTGTGTTCAGTCTTGTTTTATCCACCAGTATTATATGTTTTATACTTGTGTAATGAGAACGGTGGAGATGGCAGGATTAGAGCTGATCATAGATGTGACTTCTCCATCTGTCTGTGACTTTTACAATATTTGTTTCAGGGTGAAGAGCTGAATAGTATTGATAATACAGAAATATATGAGAGAGCTGATGATTGGTTTAAAGTGGAGGTTATTACAGATGACAGTGCAGGTGAGTAGTGACCTTTATATTTACTTATTCACTGGTTGGTACAATTCTTTTCTTTGATTTTGTAGGCCTTCTTTTGAATTATTGTATATGTTTTGCTGTCCTGCCTGACAAGCTATGCACTACTTAGCAGTCTTTTTTGCAATTGGTTCGGTTCTCAGGAACTGGATATCCCCCAATCTGCAGGACCTTTAATAATTTTTTTACTTTAAATGGTATATATCACTAAAAATTGCAGTGATGCTGATTACTCAGTTTTTTTTCCGCTATATTGCAGTGATATGGGTTGTTGAAGTTTTGGGTGCCCATTATACAAATTTTCCTTTCCTTCCAAATTCCTCTTCAACCAAAGGAGTTTTAGCAGAGATTCCTTTGCGAAAGGGTTTACTTTTCACCTCTATGACATTGCCCAATTGTAGGAAGGTAGTGTCAAAAAGGGTGAAAAAACAAAAGATCACAGAGAATGTCAAAACAGGCATTTTTAGCTTGACCACACTGAGAACTCTTCACCCATGTTGCTTTCTGTCATTACAGCGCCGGAAGAGGAGGAGGGTTTCAGTGTCTGGAGCATTGAAGATTATTGTATGAGCAGCATTTGTGATATACAGCACTCTGGTTCTACTACTGGTATCAGTGCATACCATCAATCTCCTTATCCCCAATACATGTAGTAGGTCTAGAGCGTTATATTTAACAAAACGCTGTTCCCACAGTGATCTTCACTGCTTTGGCAGCAGATTCGTGTGTGTTTTTACATATTATTTTTTACCAGTGTAAGGTAATTTTTTTCCTTGCAAATAGAACAATGAATGAAGAAGCAATGCATAGTCACGCTCCACGACAGCATAGGAGGTTGTCTCCAACCCCTAATGGGGGACAGGACGCACAAAAGGTTAAAAGCCCCTCCCACCTTCTACTCACCAGTGTCTTTCCTGTCCCCCAAGGGGCATGAAGAGGTTTTTTTGTTGTATGCTGCGTAGACGGCAACCACAGTATACCTGTTTTTTGTAGCCGGGGAGTGGTGGTCATGGGCTCTGCTCTCCTCCTCCGTGCTGCTCCCGTCTCCCTCCTTGCAGAGGATTCGGGACCTCCTGACCCACCTGCGCTCACGTCGGGGGTAAAGCGGGCCAGTGATCCCCATAGCCGGGGGCCTCCCTGAGCTCCCCGGCTTCCTTCCCCCCATGCATGCCATTCAGCGCGACCCGGAAGTGATGTCAAACCCTGCGTGTGTCACATCCGGATTTTGCGTTCCAGGGTTAAACACAGGTGCTGTGGGGCCTCTCGGCTCCCGAACAGTGTGCAGAGCTGAACTTGTTGAAACCTGTTCGGGACTCGGAGGGGGAGGAGGGAAATTTGATGACGCTGGGGGTAGAGTTTACCTCTACATCAACATGCCGGAAGACACCTCCAGTTATGACTGATCCCTGCAGTATGGATGGTTGGTGTGTTTGCTCCCTACCCTGCACCTGCAGAGCTCCACACTGCCCCAGCCTCAGTAAGTCTGTGTGTTGGGTAGGTTCTAGCCAGGGTCCTGGGTGTAGTATGTTAGTGGATCCCTTTAGTTACACTACTCTCCCTTTTTTTCCTAGGGAGACAATCTGCCAATAGAAACCCTGCTAAGAAGGCTCCTAAATGTGCCATCTGTAGTAGGAAGCTTCCCTCTCTATGGGAGAAAAGGCTCTGTTAGGAGTGTATGGATAAAGTGGTCAGAGCTGAACATCCCTCTCCTGGATGAAATTCGTACCCTTGTCAGACAGGAGGTTCAGTCCTCCTTGGCCGCTTTTACACCTCCACCTCCTTCCCCAGGACCTTCACCCTTCAAAAAGAGAAGGATCCAAATCGAGGATTTTGACTCCGAATCTGAGGACTCTTATGACTCAGCTTCAGGAAAATGGGAGCCCATAGGATGTTGGAGGCTAGAAAGTATCTCTTCTCCTCAGAGTATATTGAGGAGTTGGTTAGTGCGGTCTGTTCCACTATGGGGTTAGAGGAGGAATCAGTCCCCTGACTGTTCAGGATGAAATGTTTGGAGGATTAAAAGCAAGGAAACAGGTAGGGTTCCCGGTACATGAAAACATCCTGGATATGATCTCTCTGGAATGGGAGTTTCCAGAGAAACGGCTGAGCACCCCCTCGGAATGTAAGCATAGGTTTCCTCTGGAGGGCGAATCAGCATGGTGGGATGTTCCTAAGGAGGATGAAAGTGGCGAGAGTAGCTAAAATAACTGCACTCCCCTTTGAGGATTCTTAACAGCTTAAGCATCCAATGGATAGCAAGATAGAAAGTCTGCTGAAAAAATCCTGGGAAACCTCCACCTCTGCACCCAGGTCCAACATAGCTTCCACCTGTGTTCCCAGATCCCTCTTCCGATGGCTGGAGAAGATAGAGAATTACATCTCTCAGGGAACCTCAGGACGGGAGTTGTTGGACTCTCTTCTTATACTCCAAAAGGCGACTGCATTCTTGGCTGATGCGTCTATGGAATCTATTCGTATTGCTGCCAGGTCCCTGGTTCAGTCTAACTCCACCAGAAGAGCCCTCTGGCTTAAAATGTGGAGTTGGGATGTCACTTCTAAAATTAAGTTATGCTCTATCCCCTTTAAGGGTGATTACGTCTTTGGACCAGCTCATGACGAGAGAAGGCCACAGATAAAAAGAAGGCTCTTCCCGAACTAAAGCCTTCCAGGATCCGCTTTTTTCGTGCCTCTTTGCCTCAGGCCCCCCAAACTAAGGGTAAGGGGAAAACCGGGAGGTGGAGCAATGCTAAAGAGAAGGGCAAGAACATCCTTGTTGCCCATCAGTGACACCAACAGGATAAGCAATGACTCCCGACTCTGTGGGGAATTTTTTCCACCGTTGGCAGTCTATTTCCTATTGCCGGTGGGGGCTCAATGTCATCAAGGAGGGCCTTTTTATAGAGTTTGAGTCCTCCCCTCCTCGGGTTCTAAGAGTCACCTCCCTACCATATCAAGGAGCCCAAAACTTGCTGATATCTGGTCTACAGAATCTGCTAAAATCAAATGCAAACTCCCCAGTACCAGTGGATGAGTGGGGACAGGGTCACTACTCCCGACTCTTCTTGGTAAAAAAAACCTTCAGGGGAGGTACGCATCATCATAAATTTGAAGGCTCTCAACCTTAACATTTTATATCGCAGATTCTAGATGGAGTCAGTAAAATCAGCTATTCCCCTGATAGGGCCTCAGTTTTTCATTGCAACCATCGACCTGAAGGTTGCTTACTTTCATGTGCCAATTCATCCACGACACAGGAAGTATTTGAGGTTTGCAGTCCTACAGAACCAGCAAATGAGGCACTATCAATACAACGTGCTCCCATTTGGCATCTCCTCAGTGCCAAGGGTGTTCTCCATGATAATTTTTAGAGGTAGTGTCCTACATCCGGGGGCAGAGCATTTGCATTGTACCTTACCTGGACGATCTCCTAATCATAGGCCCTTCTGTTCAAACTCTCAGGAGTCACGTAGCAAAGTCTCTGGTAATTCCACAATCTCTGGTGTGGCTCCTAAATCTGAAAAAATCTCAACTCCAAGATGAGGAGGTTCCTGGGAGTCCTACTAGATTCGGGAAGACATATGTCCTTCTACCGGAGGATCATCGCCTGGCTGTGATATCCAAAATCTCAGATTTCAGGAAACAGAGGTCCCCTACCCTTCAGGCAGCTATGTCCGTCCTGGGCTCTATGACCTCTTGTATTCAGTCAGTGTCTTGGGCTCAGGCCCACTCCAGGGTTCTGCAGGCTCATATTTTTGAGAGGTGGAACAGGAATCCCAACTCGCTGAACTGGAGGGTTCAGACCCCAATCCGAGTAAAGGCTTCCCTAGCTTGGTGGTTGAGCCCCAAAAATCTTCGCAGAGGTGTAACCTGGTCTCAATCACCTCTGGTCACCGTAACAACCGATGCCAGCAAGAGAGCCTGGGGTGCTGTGGCATCCCATACCCCCTTCAAGAGACGCTGGAGTCCAGAGACAAGTGCCAGGTGCTCCAGCTTTAGAGAGCTAAAGGCGGTGGAGGAAGCCCTTCTGGCAGCAGGCAGCCTGGTCTCCGGCTGTCATGTCCGGGTATATTCGGACAACATCACTACAGTAGCCAACCTCAAGCATCAGGGGAGCATGAGGTTCAATAGCTTGAGGGACATATCAAGCCGAATATTCTGTTGGGCCGAAAAACGCCTTCTCTCCCTGACAGCCGTCCAACTAAAGGGGTCCTCCAACCTCCAGGTAGATTTCCTGAGTCACTGGGACATACAGCCAGGAAAATGGAGCCTGAACAAGGGAATCTTCCAGATGCTAGTAGCAAGATCCAGAGGGATCAGGTAACAACCGTCCTAGTGGCTCCTATGTGGCCAAGAAGGAGCTGGTTCAACCTCCTCATCGATCTCCAGATAGACAGTCCAGTTCTTTTGCCATTAGACGCCGACCTTCTTTCTCAGGGACCTCTTCGTCATCTGAATCTTCAAAGGATGAACTTACTGAAGCCAAGGTATTGCGTGCCGCGCACGAGGGGTTTTGGACAAAGTAATTTCTACCTTACAAAAGTCCAGGAAGTCAGTCACCAACGCTATTTACAGTATAACAAGGTGTGGAAGAGGTTCCCATCCCAACATTTCACAAATATTGGACTTTCTACAGAAAGGGCTAGTGTTAGGCCTCAAGCCTAGTACCTTGAAGGTTCAGGTCTCTGCACTGAGCTCTATATATGATCAGGACTTAGCCAACCATCGTTGGATTAAAAGGTTCATGGTGTCAGCCCTTAGACTACGTCCCAGGAGGCAAACTGTTGTCCCTTCTTGGGATCTAAACTTAGTCCTCAAAGGCCTCACTCAGCTACCATTTGAGCCTCTATCTTCCTGTACTCCTCAGCTTCTTTCATTCAAGACAGCCTTCCTAGTCGCTATAACTACAACAAGACATCGTCCTCTCCTCCTTTTGCCAGAATCCAACAAATCCAAAGGAGGAGGAATTCCATACGCTTGATGTTCGGCGTACGATTTTGCATTACTTAAAGCAAACCAAACCATGGAGAGTTGACAAAATTTATTTGTTCATCCATCGGGTCAAAATAAAGGGAAGAAGGTGGTGAAGAGTACCATCGCAAATTGGATCAAGAAGGCCATATCTGAAGCATATCTGGCCCAGAACATGACACCCTTTCTCCGGGGTCAAGGCTCATTCTACAAGGTCTACCTCAGTCTCCTGGGCTGAGAGAACAGGCGCATCAACCGAGCAGATTTACAGGGCCACTACATGGTCTTCACTTCATACCTTTGCCAGACACTATAGATTGGACTTATTATCCAATAGGGATTTATCCTTTGGCCGAAAAGTACTTCAGGCCGTTGTCCCCCTAGTGCAGAATTGGTTGGTATTCCTGCTATGCTGTCGTGGAAGGTGACTAGAGAAAATAGAATTAGACCTACCGGTAATTCAGTTTCTAGGAACCTTACACGACAGCACTAATTCGTTCCTTGGATATTTTCTGGGAATCTAAAGGTAACCAGTGCCAAGGTGTTGTAAGTCACTGGTGAGTAGGAGGTGGGAGGGGCTTTTAACCTCTTGTGCTTCCTGTCCCCCATTAAGGTGTGGAGACGACCTCCTATGCTGTTGTGGAAGGTTCCTAGAAACCGAATTACCGGTAGGTCTAATTCTATTTTAGGCATTGAAAAAAAGTATATTTTTGGGGTGCAGCTGTTTAATGGTTGAGTATATGTTTTTTTCCAGTGCAGGGTAGGCATCACTTCCAGGAGAAGATCAGTATAGGCCATAAAGAAGCAATAAGAAAAACAAAACAGGGTGCATCCACTGTGTAAAACCTTTAAACCACAATTTTAATGGTGAGGCAAGGAGAGACTCACCTGATAGGGTTGTGAAACTTCGGTCACAACGCCTACAAACGCATGAAACAGCTGCTGCACTCTGCACAGGGTCCAAGGACTTGTAATTGAGGATGGCTATAAGGTGCAATGATACACTGCGCTGCTGTAGGTATAATTCAAGGAAATTTATTGGTGTCTACGCGTTTCCTGAGCTGTCCCAACTCACTTCATCAGGTGCCCTGATGAAGTGAGCTGGGACAGCTCAGGAAACGCGTAGGCGCCAATAAAGCTCCTTGAATTATACCTACAGCAGTGCAGTGTATCATTGCACCTTATAGCCATCCTCAATATAAAGAAGCAATGGCATCTTTTAGCCGTCTAAAAATTATCCCTTTTGTGGAGCTGATTAGATTTACCCTGAGCAGGGCAACGTTCCATCTCAAGAGCAGCACAGCATGGAACATAATAGAAAGGAAAAGATTTCTGGTTTTTTAGGGGTGTTAGTAGCAGCAGTACAATTTGAAACATAATAGTCAGAAGATTTATTTAGCGCTGGCTACTTATTGAGTATAGTTTGGATCATTATGAACAAGCAGACTGCGGCAGTGGAATTATGGGGCTGTTGATAAATTGCCAGTCTCCACTGGTAGATCTAATTATTGGAGCTTGCTGTCTTACTCACCTGTCCTGGCCATGCTCGGCTACGTTCCTCTGTGGCCGCTGCCCTTTGCTGTCCTCCATATTGGGTTTTACAACATCATTTCACTGAGAATTTGTAACCCAGTGATCAAAAAGAGCAATAGTTTCGCACTCTACACTGTCATGCTGTTTTGGTCTTAAAACGTATGCACAGGTATTAAAGGGAAGGTGCCGCAATTTTTTTTTTTTTGTATTAAAAATGATTATTTATATAAACAATTATTTTTAATATAAAATTAAATTTTTTTCAAATATGTTTTTTTATTAATTATTTTTGCAGCCAGTGGGTGCTGCTATTTTGCTTCGCAGGAGTGTAAGGCTATGTGCACACGGTGCGGATTCTGCTGCGGATCCGCAGCAGATTTAGGTGCGTTGTACAGTACCATTGTTTTCAATGGTAAACTGAAAAATTCTGTGCACATGCTGCGGATTTTTCCTCGGGTTACAATCCGCAGCATGTCAATTCTTTGTGCGGATTTCGCTGCAGTTTCACACCTATCCATTATGAGGTGTGAAACCGCAGGGCAAAACCGCAGATAGTCCTGCGGATTTACCTGCGGATTTTTCAACAAAATCCGCACAACCTACAAACTACGTGTGCACTTACCCTAAGAGACACTTACACTTTGCAAATATGGCTAGCTTTGAGATGCTCCCTGCTGTGATCTGGGCACGCCCCCTGGGCTGTCCAGATCATTGAGAAGGGAGGACATCGGCGCCATTTTTCTGGAGCCCACAGTGTATCTGTGAGCTCCGCTTTCCCCCTATAATTGCAGGAGCCGCGTTGTTATAAGAGAAGACTGGGGGGGGGGGAGGAGCAGTGAAGAGACAGCAGCAGCTGACCGGTGAATGCTCCTCTCACTCGCACACATACAGCAGTGAGTTGTCTCAGCTCCTGCAGCTGTGGGGGGTGAGGAGTCTGCACAGCTCAGTCCTATTGTCTGGGATTGTCTGTGTATGTAATCCTATCCTCTGTGATGCTGTCTGCTGAGCTGTGTATCTAATCCTATCCTGTGTGTATCTAATCCTATCCTGTGTGATACTGTCTGCTGAGCTGTGTATCTAATCCTATCCTGTGTGATACTGTGCTGAGCCATGTATCTAATCCTATACTGTGATACTGTCTGCTGAGCCGTGTATCTAATCCTATCCTGTGTGATACTGACTGCTGAGCTGTGTATCTAATCCTATCCTCTGTGATACTGTCTGCTGAGCTGTGTATCTAATCCTATCGTGTGATACTGTGCTGAGCCATGTATCTAATCCTATCCTGTGATACTGTGTGCTGAGCTGTGTATCTAATCCTATCCTGTGTGATACTGTGCTGAGCCGTGTATCTAATCCCATCCTGTGCGATACTGTCTGCTAAGTTGTGTATCTAATCCCATCCTGTATGATACTGTCTGCTGAGCTGTGTACCTAATCCTCTCCTGTGTGATACTGACTGCTGAGCTGTGTATCTAATACTCTCCTGCGTGATACTATCTGCTGAGCTGTGTATCCTCTCCTGTGTGATACTGACTGCTGAGCTGTGTATCTAATCCTATCCTGTGTGATACTGTGCTGAGCCGTGTATCTAATCCCATCCTGTGTGATACTGTCTGCTAAGCTGTGTATCTAATCCCATCCTGTGTAATACTGCCTGCTGAGCCGTGTATCTAATCCTCTCCTGTGATACTGTCTGCTGAGCTGTGTATCTAATAGTCTCCTGCGTGATACTGTCTGCTGAGCTGTGTATCTAATCCTCTCCTGTGTGATAATGTCTGCTAAGCTGTGTATCTAATCCTCCCATGTGTGATACTGTCTGCTGAGCCGTGTATCTAAATCCATCCTGTGTAATACTATCTGCTGTGCTGTGTATCTAATCCTCTCCTGTGTGATTGTGTGTGCTGAGCCGTGTATCTAATTCTCTCCTGTATGATACTGTGTGCTGAGCTGTGTATCTAATCCCATCCTGTGTGATACTGTCTGCTGAGCTGTGTACCTAATCCTCTCCTGTGTGATACTGACTGCTGAGCTGTGTATCTAATCCTCTCCTGCGTGATACTATCTGCTGAGCTGTGTATCTAATCCTCTCCTGTGTGATACTGTATGCTGAGCTGTGTATCTAATCCTATCCTGTGATACTGTGCTGAGCCGTGTATCTAATCCCATCCTGTGTGATACTGTCTGCTAAGCTGTGTATCTAATCCCGTCCTGTGTAATACTGCCTGCTGAGTCGTGTATCTAATCCTCTCCTGTGATACTGACTGCTGAACTGTGTATCTAATCCTCCCATGTGTGATACTGTCTGCTGAGCCGTGTATCTAAATAAATCCTGTGTAATACTATCTGCTGTGCTGTGTATCTAATTCTCTCCTGTATGATACTGTATGCTGAGCTGTGTATCTAATCCTCTCGTGTGATACTGATAAATCACAAAAAGGTGCATAGTGCATATAAAGTGCAAAAGGAGGGCTTTCAAGTGAAATGCCAAGGAGCCATTAAATCATTGTCACTCTCATACAGATCATAGTGATAAAGACCCTAGTAAGGAAAGTATGTCTTACCCATAGTTATCTGCCAGTGTATATGTCCTAGTGCAGCTTAACTATGGGTAAGACATACTTTTGCACTTTATATGCACTATGCACCTTTTTGTGATTTACTTGTTATGAGGCCATTTCTCTCTTTTTTATGTAAAACCTAGGTGAGGTTTGTTTGCCAATGCTGCTACAACAGTGTTCTTTGTGACCTTCACACATGAGCTTTTGGTGTACGCTTTGTGTCTCTGAGTCTGTATACTACATTATTTTGTCATTTGTGGATATTTTTATTAATAAAATCTTCTTGGTATTTTTACAACCTTGGACGTATGTACTTCGTTTTTCTAGTGCAGGATCTACCGCATATACTTGTGTATAAGCCGAGATTTTCAGCCCGTTTTTTTGGGCTGAAAGTGTCCCCCCCTCGGCTTATACACGAGTCATATGCCGGGGGGATTGGCGGATCATACTCACCCCCTCCTGGCTCCTCTCTGCAGCCCCCTGCTTGTTCCATGTTCTCGGTGCCGCTGCTCTTCCTGCTTCAGCAGTCACATGGTACTGCTCATTAAACTCATGAATATGAGCATATTTATGACTTTAATGAGTGGTACCATGTGACCGCTGAAGCAGGAAGAGCAGCGGCACCGAGAACATGGAACAAGCAGGGGGCTGCAGAGACGAGCGCCAGGAGGAGGTATGAACGGGGGGGAGCCATATTCACCTGTCCCCGTTCCAGAGCCGGCAACGCTGATAGGCAGCAGGAGGTGAGTATACAGTGTTTTTTTGTTTTTTTTTGTAATGGAGGCAGCAGCAGCAACATGATGGAACCACTCGCTGTGCAGCATTAGCTGGGGCCACTCGCTCTGCAGCATTAGCTGGGGCCACTCGCTGTGCAGCATTATCTGGGGCCACTCACTGTGCAGCATTATCTGGGGCCACTCGCTGTACAGCATTTTCTGGGGCCACACACTGTGCAGCATTATCTGGGGCCACTCACTGTGCAGCATTATCTGGGGCCACTCACTGTGCAGCATTATCTGGGGCCACTCGCTGTGCAGCATTATCTGGGGCCACTCGCTCTGCAGCATTATCTGGGGCCACTCACTGTGCAGCATTATCTGGGGCCACTCACTGTGAAGCATTATCTGGGGCCACTCGCTGTGCAGCATTATCTGGGGCCACTCACTGTGCAGCATTATCTGGGGCCACTCGCTGTGCAGCATTATCTGGGGCCACTCGCTCTGCAGCATTATCTGGGGCCACACACTGTGCAGCATTATCTGGGGCCACTCGCTGTGCAGCATTATCTGGGGCCACTCGCTGTGCAGCATTATCTGGGGCCACTCACTGTGCAGCATTATCGGGGTCCACTCACTGTGCAGCATTATCGGGGTCCACTCACTGTGCAGCATTATCTGGGGCCACTCACTGTGCAGCATTATCTGGGGCCACTCACTGTGCAGCATTATCTGGGGCCACTCACTGTGCAGCATTATCTGGGGCCACTCGCTGTGCAGCATTATCTGGGGCCACTCGCTCTGCAGCATTATCTGGGGCCACTCACTGTGCAGCATTATCTGGGGCCACTCGCTGTGCAGCATTATCTGGGGCCACTCGCTGTGCAGCATTATCTGGGGCCACTCGCTGTGCAGCATTATCTGGGGCCACTCGCTGTGCAGCATTATCTGGGGCCACTCGCTGTGCAGCATTATCTGGGGCCACTCGCTGTGCAGCATTATCTGGGGCCACTCGCTGTGCAGCATTATCTGGGGCCACACACTGTGCAGCATTATCTGGGGCCACACACTGTGCAGCATTATCTGGGGCCACTCGCTCTGCAGCATTATCTGGGGCCACTCGCTCTGCAGCATTATCTGGGGCCACTCACTGTGCAGCATTATCGGGGTCCACTCACTGTGCAGCATTATCGGGGTCCACTCACTGTGCAGCATTATCTGGGGCCACTCACTGTGCAGCATTATCGGGGTCCACTCACTGTGCAGCATTATCTGGGGCCACTCACTGTGCAGCATTATCTGGGGCCACTCACTGTGCAGCATTATCTGGGGCCACTCACTGTGCAGCATTATCTGGGGCCACTCACTGTGCAGCATTATCTGGGGCCACTCGCTCTGCAGCATTATCTGGGGCCACTCGCTCTGCAGCATTATCTGGGGCCACTCGCTGTGCAGCATTATCTGGGGCCACTCACTGTGCAGCATTATCTGGGGCCACTCACTGTGCAGCATTATCTGGGGCCACTCACTGTGCAGCATTATCTGGGGCCACTCACTGTGCACCCTAGGCTTATACGTGAGTCAATAAGTTTTCCCAGTTTTTTGTGACAAAATTAGGGGGGTCGGCTTATATACGGTATATTGATTGGAGTGTCCTTAGTGATTTTTGTGTCCGTGAAATATGTATTTTTCTTTTTCTATGCAGTGACATGTATCAGTGGAAATTGTTCATGTTTACTGCAGTGCAGTAATGTGAGCTGGTTGTACACTAGGTTTTTGTCAAATTTTAGCAGCTGCTCCCCCTAGTGTTTAAAAGTGGAAATACCAAACCTTTTAAAATTATTTTTCATATTTTACTAAATTATAAACAAATGATTATATTTTTTAAGAAAATTTAAACATTAATTCTTTACATTTTTTCAATTGCTGGAAAAAAAATTTTTGGGATGGCACCTTCCCTTTAACTCTAGAGACCCAAGAGACAGCAAGAATACGCCCATGTAAGGATTCTCCTGTAATACAGAAATAGCAAGTCTATCAGGTTGTTCAAAGCCAAAGGTTTGAGGGCAAAGCATTTATAACTTTACCAGGAAAAGCATGAATATCATGCACTCTCCAGAAAATCAATAGGGTGAGTTTAGCTTGAGTTCAGGAATAGCCTCACCCAATTTGAATTTTGTTTGGCCCATTCACTCTCCAGCATTCCATTGACTTGATCCACCATAGATTGCAGATGGTCCATTCTTAACAGTTTCTGACAGTTATCTTGTTAGGCTGCGTGCTCACGTTGCGTTTTTTAAGCGTTTCCGCCTCGTTTTTGTTGCTGCTAAAACGCTTAAAAAAAACGCTAACAAAATACATTGCATGCAATCCTATAAGATTCTGCAGTTGCTGTGCCAATGCTGCGGATTTTTCCACTGCGGAATCACCGCCATAGGATTGCATTGAAACGCTCGCTATGCCCACCATGCGTAAAGTGAACGCTTCATGTGCGGATGGTACCCACAGTCTGGAGGAGAGGAGACTCTCCTCCATGCCCTGGGTACCATATTCCTGTAAAAAATAGAATTAAAATAAAAAATAGGGATATACTCACCCTCTGTCGGCCTCTGGAGTCCTCAGCGACGCTGCCGGCAAGTTCCGTTCTCAGGCGTGCTTTGCGAGAATGACCTCTAAAGACGTAGCGGTCACGCGACCGCGACGTCACAAAGGTCATTCTTGCAAAGCACACCTGGGAACGGAACTTGCCGGCAGCGCCGATGAGGACCGGGATCGCCGCTGCGGAGATCTGTGGCCGCCAGGAGGTGAGTATATCCATTTTTTTTTTTATTTTTATTTTTTAATTATTTTTAACATTCTATCTTTTACTATTGATGCTGCATAGGCATCAATAGTAAAAAGTTGGTCACTTGTCAAGCACTATGCTTGACAAGTGTGGACAACCTGTCAATCACTTTTCTAAGCGATGCTTCAAATCAAGCAAGCATTCTGCAAGCTAAAAACACTTGCAAAACGCTTGTGTTTTGCTGGAAAACCCATGCGAATTCCGGATGCGTTTTACCTGTGACGGGGAGTTGCGGAAATGCTGCGGACAATTCCGCAGCATTTCTGCAACGTGGGCACATAGTTTGAGGATTATGCTTACCAGCATAGTGAGGCAAACCACCGTGAGCTTGGTCAAATTTTCACCAGTTGATGATTCCAAGAGATTCCTGGTATTTACCCACGAAACAATCACTGACCTCAGGGAGACCAGTCAAAGAAAACACTGCGGCAGCCGGCAAAGGCGCTCAATCAGTGAAATCCTAGGTGCATTGCTCCCTGGGAAATACGAATATGCAAATAAAGTCTGTGGAGCCTCATTTTCTTTGACTGGTCTCCCTGAGGTCAGTGATTGTTTTGTGATGTTGGTCTACTAGGCAGTGCTCCCACCTAGCCAGATTCCTACTCCACACTGATGAGGGGCAACACCCCGAAACAGCTGTCTATGGATGGATACCTTGGTATTTCCCTTGTCATATCTGTAAACTCGTAAAGAGCTGGATATTGACTTAAAGGGCCACTTAATATGGTGGTAATGGTGGTTTCCGAAAGGAGCCACTCCTTGGCTGGGTCCTTCCCTGGAGGAAAATCTGGCTAGTCCCGTGTTTGAGACTCTTAAATGAGGTTCCACAGACTTTATTTGCATATTCGAAATAGAGATTTAGACTTTTGCTGAAATATCGGTCACAAATTCAAGGTCAAGAATGTCAAACAAAATAGAAGTCAGTCTGGAGATCAAAGACAGAGTTGGTGTACTATGGTTAAATAGATTAGGAGACCACGTAAATTGTGCACGCGTCGTGAAGCATCCACACCAGTGCTGTTCAAGGGTCAGAACATCACGGCACCTGGCTACACGTGCCCTACTCTGTATGGATATGGCTAGTTTCACATTTGCGTCAAGTAGAAACGCATGCAAAAACACATCATGTGTTTTTGCATGCGTTTGCATTTTTTTTGCACATTCATTCTCTAAGTGTTAAACCAGTGTCTACACATGTTTACTCGTAAAATGCATGTGTACGCATGTCCATGCTCACGCCTGCTTTCCCATAGACTGTAATGCGTTGTTTTGACGCATTCCGTGCGCAAGCGTACGCATGTTTTTTTTTTACGCCTTTGGGCGAACCAAAAAATGCAACAGGTTGCGTCTGGCGCGTCTAGACGCACACCTTGAAAAAACACATGCGCACGAAAATGCAGACGAACGCATGCAAACGCAAGACCATGCGTACGCCATGTTAAACATAGGTACACATGACGCATGCGCACTAGGGTGACCGGATCTCATATGGGGGGGAAAAAATGTCAGAATCTTGTTCGTCTGGACCCCACAAAACGATTCCCCTTTCCAGATATTGAGAGAGCCAAAATTTGAGCTCGATCAAACGACGTTAACCCGTGCCGCTCGTCGCTCAAAGTTTGAAAAAATCCAAATTGAGGTATTTTAAGATTTAGGTATTTTGCATAGTCTGTTAGACTATAAAGAATGTGACAACAACATTGCAGAAATAGCCCTGACCAAATTTTCGAACCATTTGTGGTATTTGAATGCAGAGTTGGTGGGATTATCGTTTTTTGATCCCACCATTACAGACAATGAAAAGTTGTTAATGGCTAATAAATTGCTCAGTAGCACAGATGAACCATCAGAGCACGCTAACCTACATGAGTTGATAATTTTACATAGTTATCTAATCTATTCTAGAGCTTTTGTTAAAGTAGTTTTTGAAACGTCAGAATATAATGCTCGGCATTTGCTTACAACTTGCAGGACATATTGCTTTTGTTCTTCATCTTTTGTCAGAAGGTCGTTAAAGTCGGTTACTTCCTACCTCTTTTAATTTTTCTTTCCTAACTTTTGGATTTACAACCCTAGCGTGCTCTGATGGTTCATCTGTGCTACTGAGCAATTTATTAGCCATTAACAACTTTTCATTGTCTGTAATGGTGGGATCAAAAAACGATAATCCCACCAACTCTGCATTCAAATACCACAAATGGTTCGAAAATTTGGTCAGGGCTATTTCTGCAATGTTGTTGTCACATTCTTTATAGTCTAACAGACTATGCAAAATACCTAAATCTTAAAATACCTCAATTTGGATTTTTTCAAACTTTGAGCGACGAGCGGCACGGGTTAACGTCGTTTGATCGAGCTCAAATTTTGGCTATCTCAATATCTGGAAAGGGGAATCGTTTTGTGGGGTCCAGACGGACAAAATTCCGACATCAATTTTTTTGCAGTCACCCTAATGCGCACTGATGCGCACGATGTGCTGTGCACAAAAACGCTAATGTGAAACCAGCCTATGCTTTGCCTTCCAGGTAGCTGTGCAGGCTTCCTTTCCACCAACTGTCAAAGATTGCGGCCAGGGGGGGTTGTAACTGAACCATTCATGCTGCTATCTTTGAGTCACAAACAGCCCTTTGATGCCCCCTATTGTCCGCACAATTACGCAATTGACCGATGATTAATGGAAGAGGCTGTGGCTGTTTCCACTAAGGCTAATTATTGGGAAACTAACAGTAAGCGTATGGTATATACACCTCTAATTCCCACGCATGGGATATGTGTATATACCTCTTGTACGGTCATGGCTATCCCCACGATAACCCAAGAACTACTTACTGCCACGACCAGTCATTTTTATACAGGCTGACTGGACGCCTGGTTCTGGTAGCGTATGGCTTCGGGGTGCGGTTTACAGAACAAAAAGAACATAAATACTACTTTTTATATTTAATCCAGAACGATGGGCAGTGTTTATAAAAAAAAAAATAAAAAAATATGCACTAGGTTTTACAAAGAGAACAAATCAATACAGCATATACAATTACATAAAATAAACAGGATTAATAAAGAAACTTACTACGCTGGACACAAAGATAGCTCAGCTAGCACATGGAAAAAATCTGATTAGAAACGTCTTGTTAATGGGATCAAACCTACACTGATATTTATCTTCCTTAGCATTGAGCACAGATCATAATTCACCTTAGCCTTTTATCAGCACTTAAGTTATACCCACACCACCCCCCCCCCCTGATGACCTCACGTCTAGGACAGGATGTGGGATGTTCTCAGGCCTTAAGAATTTTAAGAAATTCCCAACATTAACAATGTTTTCCCTCCTGACAATCACAAAAGTTTGAGATCAATGCAATATTTTTTATCGTGATTTTACCTTGAGACCAAACATGACATGGCTGTTGTCAGTGATCTGGCCACTATTGATTTGGGGCTTATAGGCAGATGTCACAGTGATAACCCAATATGCATATTTTTCCCCAATTAGTCCCGAAATTGAAAATGTAAGTCCCATTACTATCCTATCTATACAAACCCCGATATTCATAACTCTTTGTCTGGTTGCATGTGTAACATTTCCTTTGAAGGGAACAAAAGTTTCCATTCACCTCAGGATGTCTTTCTTGGGGACAAGGGGGACATCTACACTTTTCTATTTATGCGTAAACACATGTCCCTTTTGTTATCTGAATTTCAGGAAAGATATTTCCTGTCTAATTACCTGTACTCTAGGAGACTTGGCTTTAAAATGGATTTTAATTGAATTTGTCACTTCCCAACTATAGATAATTTACCCATTTGCCTATATCCACTGTGCAATTCTATTTCGATTGTAAGCTCTTCTTCATTCCTGGAAAAGAGAGAGGAGGTGGGAGGGGGGTGAATGTTCCTTCATTAGTAGCTTCAGGTATCTTAATATTTTCTATGACAGATTTAGGCACTTATTTATCTTTAGCAGAGTTCACAGTGAATCATTGTCATTATCAATCTACAGACAAGTCCCCGTTCTGCGGGACATATAGCTTTCATCCTCAATTCTGCACCTTTAATGGCAATTGTTCCTGGGGAGGAGAAGTTTTTATTCATCTATTACCTCTGTGTGGCAGGGTGTTCTTAATTTAAGGATGATGGGCTCCAAATATAAGAGTATGGCTGATCGGAAAGGCTTGGCTGGTCCGGACCTGTGTGCTGATGATTTGGTAACATAGTTAGCAAGGCCGAAAAAAAACATTTGTCCAGCCAGTTCAGCCTATATTCCGTCAGGATAAATCCCCAGATCTATGTCCTTAATCACTGTAAGATACAATATTGTTACACTCCAGGAAGACATCCAGGCCTCTCTTGAACCTTTCGATGGTTACACTGATTATGGCATCATTGCCACTCACCATTTCTTTGATTCCTCATAGTTTGGTAGAACCTCACAGATGTCAGACATTTGTGCCAACTTGTCGGTTTTTATATGCAGGGGCTGATTGGAATACCGACAGGCATGTTGCAACTGGTGTTCAACTACTGCCCTCTGCCGCTCACAAAGCCTTGCCAACATGTGTAATGTGGAGTTCCAGCACGTGGTCATGTCGCAAATCAGTCAATGAGCTGGTACTTTCAAGCGCTGCTGCAGTAGCTGACTTGCGGGAATGGGTGCACACGCGGTGTATCTTCAGAAGTAGTTTAGGCAAATATGGGTAGGTTTTCAGAAACCGCTAAACCACTAAGTTGAGTATGTGGGCCAGGCATGGTACGTGTGTGAGCTTGCCAAGCTTCAGAGCCACCACCAGACGACGGCCATTAGTAACATAGTTAGCAAAACCGGAAAAAGACATTTTTTCATCCAGTTCAGCCTATATTCTGTCAGAATAAACCCCCAGATCTACGTCCTTCTAAAGAAACTAATAACTGTAAGATACAATATTGTTACACTCCAGGAAGACATCCAGGCCTCTCTTGAACCCCTCGACTGAGTTCGCAATCACCACCTCCTCAGGCAGGGAATTCCAGATTCTCACTGCCCTAACAGTAAAGAATCCTTTTCTATGTTGGTGGAAAAACCTTCTTTCCTCCAGACGCAGAGAATGCCCCCTTGGGACTGTCACATTCCCTGGTATTGATAGATCCTCAGAGAGATATTTGTATTGTCCCCTTATATACTTATACATGGTTATTAGATCGCCCCTCAGTCGTCTTTTTTCTAGACTAAATAATCCTATCTTTGCTAATCTCTCTTGGTATTGTAGTTCCCTCATCTCCTTTATTAATTTTGTTGCCCTCCTTTGTACTTGCTCTTGTTCCAGTATATCCTTCCTGAGCACCGGTGCGCAAAACTGTACACAGTACTCCATGTGCGGTCTAACCAGGGATTTGTTTGAAAGCAAGCAACCATAAGACCTATCAACCAGAAAGTACCAAACAGGATATAGATAATTAATAATCTTTATTATATTGGTGGTTTCATATAAGACCAATTAAAAACAATGTACACGTTCGGGGACAGTTTTTACAAACATTTGTAAAACTATAAAATTGGACCCAATTATATTAATATGCATTCATCATATATTTAAGGGTGAAAAATAACTTTGCATAAAAAATATTTAATAAGCAAAAAAGTGCATGTGCATGAATAAGATATATCAATTGAAGCAAATGGTAAGTTGATAAATTGTTACCATATAAAGTGTAGCATGCTTTGTGCAAAAAAACAACCATGTGTTACCATCTCCTATGAAAAAAGAGCCACAGTGACTTTTGGATAAAGTGCAATGCAATAGTGGAGGAATGCATAAAAAAGATCATATACCTTTAAAGGTCACCATGTCCCTTTAACGCGTACCCCGACGCGCGTTTCGGTATATTTCCTTCATCAGGGGGTAAATAAATTATTCATTTGGTCAGCACTATATACAAAGTAATATATAGAATTTTATATATATATATATATATATATATATATATATATATTACCACATCTGGTATTAGTGTTTTTTTCTTAACCAGGGTTTGTACAGAGGCAGTATAATGTTCTCATCATGTGTATTCAGACCTCTTTTAATGCACCCCATGATCCTGTTTGTCTTGACAGCCGCTGCCTGGCACTGGCTGCTCCAAGTGAATTTTCATTAACTAGGATCCCCAAGTCCTTCTCCATGTCAGATTTGGTGTGGTTGTCTAACAAAAAACATTAAGTTGAATGTTCCCTCTTGGAAACTGGGACCCAGGTTCATTGGTCCCTATAAGATAGTCGCCGTAGTCAACCCAGTAGCATTTTGCCTCGTTTTACCACCTATTTTCAAAATCCATAATGTGTTTCTTCGGTCACTTTTTAAGAAATACATTTCATCCTCAGAATTGGTCTACCACCCCCAACCATGGTCGTCGGTAATGGGAAACATAAATCTATAGAAAAGCTAGCATTAGAAGAAAAACTATAAATTGAAAGAGCATCACCTTTTGGCTTAATGTATTAGTCTTTGCATTGAAGTCTACAGTTTGTACATCTGTCTCCATCAGCTAGTTATTGAATTTAAATACAATTTGTTTCAAAAGGCAGCATTATATATATATTTTTTCTTGGCAGATGAATGTGCATCAGAGGGACATGTGACATTTACTGATTTTGAAGCAGCTAATTATGGTACCACACCATATATATATGAAGAGCAAGACATTATTCCGGATATACAGCCAGCCCTTCACAACAGAAATCTGTCCTCTATTTCTTATGAACAGGTCCAATCTTCTAATTCATTACAGACTTTTAAGCAAAATGAAAATAACAAAAGGTATGCTGAACATCAAAAAGCTTATACAGAGGAGAAACCATTTTCATGTTTAGAATGCGGGAAATATTTTAACCAGAAAGCAAATCTTTCTGCACATCAAAGAATTCACACAGGGGAGAAACCATTTTCATGTTCAGAATGTGGGAAATGTTTTACCTACAAAACAAATCTTATTAGCCATATGACAACTCACACAGATGAAAAGCCATTTTCATGTTCAGAATGTGGGAAATGTTTTACCAAGAAGGCAAGTCTTAGTGTACATCAGAAAATTCACTCAGCGGAGAAGCCATTTTCATGCGCAGAATGTGGGAAGTCTTTTACTTACAAAGGGGATCTCATTAAACATAAGAGCACTCACACAGGGGAGAAGCCATTTTCATGTTCAGAATGTGGAAAATGTTTTACCAAGAAAGCAAGTCTTACAGTACATCAGAGACTTCACACAGGAGAGAAGCCATATTCATGTCAAGAATGTGGTAAATGTTTTACATACAAAGGAGATCTTATTAAACATGAGATAAGTCACACAGGGGAGCAGCCATTTTCATGTTCAAAATGTGGAAAATCTTATAGCAATAAATCACAACTTGTTAGACATGAGATAAGCCACACAGAAGAAAAGCCATTTTCGTGTTCCGTATGTGGGAAATGTTTTAACAAGAAAGCAAATCTTACTGCACATCAAAGAATTCACACAGGGGAGAAACCATTTTCATGTCCAGAATGTGGGAAATATTTTACCTACAAAACAAATCTTATTGCTCATAAGAAAATTCACACAGGGGAGAAGCCATTTGCTTGTTCAGAATGTGGGAAATGTTTTAACAAGAAAGCAAATTTTTCTGCACATCTGAGAAGTCACACAGGGGAGAAACCATTTTCCTGTCCAGAATGTGGGAAATGCTTTACAGACAAAACAAATCTTGTTAGACATAAGAGAACTCACACAGGGGAGAAGCCATTTTCATGTCAGGAATGTGGGAAAGGCTTTACCAACAAATCAAATCTTGTTGCACATCTAAGAATTCACACAGCGGATAATCCATTTTCATGTCCAGATTGTGGGAATTGTTGTTCCTGTAAATCAACTCTTATGAATCAAAGAATACATAGAGAGGAAAAGCCATTTTCACATTGAGAATAGGAAAATGTTTTACAAGGAAATAACATTTTGTTAAATATCAGAGAAATTGCATAGAGTAGTAGCCAGTTCATATTTTATAAAATGATTTGGTGAAATGTACAAGAAACGTTATAGTAAAAGTTAAAGTGAACCTGTCAGCACCATTTTGCTAAATAACGTACAGACACTGTCAGGTTGGCATTGTTAAACTGATTAAAATTATACCTGGAGTAAAGAAATCTTCTCTTGTGGTTCTTGTGTAATCAGAGTTGTTTGCAGCTAATGATGAACCCGGGACTGTAGGCAGAGTCCTATCTTTTTGCTCTATCCTGCTCTAAGCCAGAGAAACCAAGGAAAGACCTGTCCACAGGCCTCGCCAAAGTGCAAACATGTTCCTCTTCATAGAGACAGACTGTTTGTGCTTTGGGGCGGCCTGTGGGCAGGTCTTTCCTTGGTTTCTCTGGCTTAGAGCAGGAAGATAAAGGGCCTGTCACACTAAGCGATATCGCTAGCAATATCGCTACAACTTGTGACGTTATAGCGATATTGCTAGCAATATCGCGGTGTCTGATACTTACCTACGACCCGCTCCCCCGCTGATTGCGCGAGAACAGGCTGGACTGTTTCTCGTCGTCAGCTTCCTGCGGCGCTTCCTGTGGAGAGACGAGCGACGAGCGTGGATGCGGGCAGGAGGACGCAGGATCGCCTAGTGTGACAGGTAAGTAGCGACCCCCATCCCCAGCAATGTCGATGGTGAGATCTGCCTGTGTGGCAGCTCACTAGCGACCACTTAGTGATGTACCAGCGATCCTGACCGCGTCATATCGCTGGTCGGGATCGCTGGTACATCGCTAAGTGTGACAGTACCCTAAGAGTCTGCCTACAATGCCGCCCCAGAGCACGAGCATATCATTAGCTGCAAACTTCTTTGATTACAGAACCACAAGATGGATTTCTTCACCCCAGATATTATTTTAATCAGTGTAACAGTGCCAACCTGACAGTGTCTGTGGGTTACTTGGCAAAATCCTACTCATAGGTTTGCTTTAAGTCACACGTCTAAAAGGGAAAGCAGTTTAGAACACTAAATGATAGTGATTAGGAAAAGTATTGTATGCAATGACCAATAAAGATCAGGAAGTGTAATGCATATAACAATCCGAAATATTTCACTATATATATAGAATACTTTTACTGTTATCTGAACACTATAACTGCATCTTAAAGGGGTTGACCCTTCTCTGTTTTACATGATCAGGACAGTTGCTGAAGCAAATGTCAGACATCAAACGTCACATCTAATAAGGATGATGTCTCATTAATCAGGTGAGACCAAGTTGGGACTGGATGGTTCCCTCTTCAACTGTCCTAATCAAGTTCAACAGCATCTACCCACATGTTATACCAGACCACATAGAAGAGAGAGGTGTCGGACCACCCCTTTAAAACTTCTAACCACTTATTACTGAACAACTGTATATTTTTATGTTTATATGTTAAGATATTGCCTTAAGACCTGTGTAGTTGAGGGACAGCTGGTATGGCTTGTATAGAAGTATTGAGGGCAGAATTACATTAAGGAGCTCAGGTTTGTTAAGACATTTTTCCGTTTTTGAAATTATCCTTGTATAGGAGACTAGTATAATTACCCAGCTTTGTATTGCGCTGTAAGGTTTCTAGAGGACCTTTCACAAGTTTGTGCATTGTTACTGGCCACGTCATGGAATAGTGGCTGCAGAGCTGAGTAAAAATGTAGCTTTTAATTTTTTTTTTTTATTTTTCTTTGTTGCTGGAATATTAGCTTGTAAAATTTAGGCCATTATTTATGTTATAGCTCAACTGGGTGTTATGAGAGATTTGTCTCTGGGGACTTGTACTTCTTTCCCTGAATGGGGTTGACAATCATAAGTAGGCATCATCACACAGGGGAGAAAAGAACATGCCCTCCTCTTCTGACTGATATCTGCAGATTCTATGAAGATATGCCGCAGAGCTCTGTATCAGTACAAACCCTTCCAGATCTCATCGAACGACAGTCGGTGGAGGCAGGATTAGTGCTGGGATTCAGAAGGAGCGCTGGGAAGAGAGTCTCACTGAGTAAGTGCTGTCTTGTCGTGGTTTGGATATCTGCAGTCCATTCTTGCCATGTCGGTTGGCTCTCCTGTTTTGTTTGTTTGACCGCACGGGTTGCAGAGTGAAGACAACCAGCTTATGGTGGCAGGGTTGACACTCAAGAGTGTAAGCTTTTTTTCTTGTTATTCACATCCCACTTTTTTGTTTGTTTTGTTTTTAGCTATTATATTTGCAATATAGAAGAGAAATGAAATAATAGCTAGTGTGATGGTGTGATAGGCTATGTGGATATCATTTTGTGTATATTTCTATTTCACTTATTTTCATAGTGTTTTTCTTGTATGTCTATAGCCTGACTGTATCTGTCTCTTGATGACCCCCTGTAGTTCTTTAATCCCCAAGGCTCCTTTGTTCTCCTCTGGGAGGCCTGGAAACCGCCCCAACCTGTTTTACTACCCCTGGACACAAGGAAGGGGGTGGGGAGGACAGGAGTTGGTCAAGTTGATATAACTTCAAGAGAAATGTGCTGTCTTCCAGGTGCAAAAATTAAAGATGTGTCTGACAGGATATCAGGACTCTTCAGACCTACAGATGACTACCCATTCCTGCTACTACATGTGGGGACAAATGACACCGCAAGAAACGACCTGGAAACCATCTGCAGAGACTTTGAAGACTTAGGCAAGAAAGTGAAAGAACTGGGAGCGCAGGTGGTCTTCTCTTCCATCCTCCCAGTGGATGGCCATGGAACAAGGAGGTGGAATAAGATTCTGCAGGTGAACAACTGGCTACGTCGATGGTGCCGTCAGCAACGATTTGGATTTCTGGATCGTTACCTTTACGATGGACTACTTGCTAGAGATGGGGTGCACCTTACGAAGACTGGAAAACATGTATTTGGAAGTCGCCTTGCTACACTTGTAAGGAGAGCTTTAAACTAGAACAATATGGGAAGGGAAGCAAAAGACCAGAAAAAGCCATACACCTGACAAATGCTATTGAGAACTCTGCTATTAGAAGTGGAAAGGAAGAACAAAGACAAAAGAATCTAATTAATAAAAATGTTGGAGAAAGAGAAGCCAATCACAAACTAAAATGTTTCTATACTAATGCACAAAGCATGGGCAACAAACAAGGAGAACTGGAACTACTAACACAGGAAAAGAAATATGATGTCATTGGAATCACTGAAACTTGGTGGGACAATACACATGATTGGAATACAAGGCTAGAAGGATACAACTTATTTGCAAGAAACAGACTTGATAAACGAGGAGGAGGTGTCGCATTGTATGTTAGAAACGCGTATATCTGCACAGAGATTGAAGCTTCAGAGACTGGGAGTTCTGTGGAAACTGTTTGGGTAAGAATACAAGGACAGAACAATGGAAAGGACACCATTGTAGGCATTTACTACAGGCCGCCTGTGCAAGCTGAAGATATGGATGAACTCTTTATGCATCAAATGGCCAAGTTCTCCAAAAAATATGACTTAGTTGTCATGGGAGATTTCAACTATCCAGACATTTGTTGGGAATCTCTCTCAGGCAAAACTAACAGGTCAAGGAAATTCTTATCCTCTCTTGCTGACAACTTTTTCTTCCAAAAGGTAGGGGAGAAAACAAAGGGAACTGCTACCTTGGATCTAATCCTTATAAACAGGGAGGAAATGGTTGAGGAGGTAAAAGTGGCTGGGACCCTAGGAGGTAGCGACCATGCTATTTTAGAATTTTGGATAACTAGAGGAGGAAGACCTGTGAAGACTCAGACGTCAAGGTTAGATTTCAGAAAGGCAGATTTTAAGGGATTCAGAAAGAGAATTGGAGGGATCCAATGGCTGGATATCCTTAAAGACAAAAATGTCCAGGAAGGATGGGAAATCTTGAAAAATGAAATTCTCAAAGCACAGTTGTTAACAATTCCGAAAAGAGGGAAGAATAGGAAGCATTTAAGGAAGCCAGGATGGATGAACACAGAACTTAAGCACATGCTAAAAAGGAAGAAAAAAATGTTTATAAAATGGAAAGAGGGAGGCATATCTAAGGCCTGTTTCACACTTGCTTTTTTTTGCAGCGCGTTTTTCCCGCAAAAAAACGCATTGAAAAACGCATACAAAAGCATACAACTGCTGCGTTTTTTTCAAGCATTTTTATGAGCATGCATGAAAAAAACGCAGCGTTTTTAAGCGTTTGTATGCGTTTTTAGTGCGTTTTTACCGCGTTTGCGTTTTTTTCCAACATTAGGTGGCCACTCACACTAACCCAAACCATGACTTTACTAACCCTAACCCTGACCCTAACCCTAACCCTGACCCTAACCCTAACCCTTAACCAAACCATACTTAACCCTAACCCTGACCCTAACCCTAACCCTGACCCTAACCCTGACCCTAACCCTTAACCAAACCATACTTAACCCTAACCCTGACCCTAACCCTTAACCAAACCATACTTAACCCTGACCCTAACCCTAACCCTGACCCTAACACTTAACCAAACCATACTTAACCCTAACCCTGACCCTAACCCTTAACCAAACCATACTTAACCCTGACCCTAACCCTGACCCTAACCCTAACCCTTAACCAAACCATACTTAACCCTAACCCTGACCCTAACCCTTAACCAAACCATACTTAACCCTGACCCTAACCCTGACCCTAACCCTGACCCTAACCCTTAACCAAACCATACTTAACCCTGACCCTAACCCTAACCCTAAACCCCCTTAACTAACCCTAACTTTACCCAAACCCCTAAATTCCATTGTCTAAACTAATGGTAAAAAATAAAACGCATGTGCAAAAAAACGCATACATAAGCATGCCAATGCGCACATATGCTCACCATAGACTTATAATGGGTGTCTTGCTGTAAAAAAACGCATTGCGCGCGCATGCGTTTTTTTGAGGCAAATCGGACGCACAAAAAATGCAACAAGTTGCATTTTGTGCGCCCGAGCGCATACCGCAAAAAAACGCATGCGCGGTAAAACGCGTACAAACGCATGTGTATGCGCACATAAGCGCATCCCATGCAAAGTATAGGAAAAAAAACCGCATGCGCTATTTAGCGCTAAATTACCGCGAAAAAAAACGCAAATGTGAAACCAGCCTAAAGAAGAATATGCTGTCTGCAGAACCAGCAGGGCACAAATCAGATTATCTAAAGCTGACAATGAATTGAGGCTTGCAAGAGATGTCAAAAGCAATAATAAAGGATTTTGGGGATATGTCAAAAGTAAAAGAAAAGTCAAAGATGCTATAGGATTTTTACAGAATGAAAATGATGAAATGGTAAGACAGGATGTTGAGAAGGCCGAACTTTTAAATTCCTATTTTGCATATTTTTTCTCTCAGAAAGGAAATGTAACACCAACTGTTCTTCACTGTCCTATTAAGGGAATAGAAGAATCCAGGATATCTATAAACAGACAGATAGTTAGGAAACACTTAGCTAACCTAAATGAATTCAAGTCTCCAGGTCCAGATGAATTACACCCCAGAGTACTGAAGGAGATAGCAGAAGAAATTTTTGAACCCCTCTCCATAATCTTTGAAAATTCTTGGAGAACAGGAGAAGTCCCAGAAGATTGGAGAAGAGCAAATGTTGTTCGTATCTTCAAAAAGGGGAAGAAGGTGGACCCAGGCAACTATAGACCGGTGAGTCTGACTTCTTTACCAGGAAAGATCTTTGAACAAATTATTAAACAACATGTATGTCAGTACCTGGATAAGAATGAAGTGATTAAACAGAGTCAGCATGGGTTTGTAACTAATAAGTCATGTCAGACTAACTTAATTTCCTTCTATGATGGAATCACTGATTGGGTGGATCAAGGAAATGCTGTAGATATAGTATATCTTGACTTCAGCAAAGCATTTGACAAAGTATCTCATACAATCCTTGTTGAAAAAATGACTAAGTATGGAATGGACAAGGCAACTGTTCGGTGGATTCATAACTGGCTTAGTGATCGGACCCAGAGAGTGGTCGTAAATGGCTGCACATCCAGTTGGAAGAATGTCTCAAGTGGGGTACCACAGGGCTCTGTCCTGGGCCCTGTATTGTTCAACATCTTTATCAACGATTTAGATGAAGGAATTGAGGGTAAACTGATGACACAAAGCTAGGAGGGATAGCTAATACTAGAGAAGAGAGAGAGAGGATTCAAAAAGTTATAAATAAACTGGAGAAGTGGGCAGCAACTAACAGAATGGTTTTTAACAGGGAAAAATGCAAAGTACTACATCTGGGCAATAAAAATGAAAAAAGCATATACAGAATGGGAGGAATAGGCCTAAGCAACATCACATGTGAAAAAGACTTGGGTATACTAATAGATCACAGACTGAATATGAGTCAACAGTGTGATGCAGCAGCAAAAAAGGCAAATGCAATTCTAGGATGTATTAACAGAAGCATACAGTCTAGATCACATGAAGTCATTATTTCCCTCTACTCCTCTTTGGTCAGACCTCATCTGGAATATTGTGTCCAGTTTTGGGCACCACATTTTAAAAAAGACATCAACAAACTGGAGCAAGTTCAGAAAAGAGCAACCAGAATGGTGACCGGTCTGCAAACCCTGTCTTATGAGGAAAGGTTGCAGGATTTGGGATTGTTTAGTTTGCAAAAGAGAAGACTGAGAGGAGACTTAATAGCTGTCTACAAATATCTAAAGGGCTGTCACATTGCAGAAGGATCAACTTTATTCTCATTTGCACAAGGAAAGACTAGAAGCAATGGGATGAAACTGAATGGGAGGAGACACAGATTAGATATTAGAAAAAACTTTTTGACAGTTAGAGTGATCAATGAGTGGAACAAGCTGCCACGAGAAGTGGTGAGTTCTCCTTCAATGGAAGTCTTCAAACAGAGGCTGGACAGACATCTGACTGGGATGATTTAGCGAATCCTGCTTTGAGCAGGGGGTTGGACCAGATGGCCCAGGAGGTCCCATCCAACTCTACGATTCTATGATTCTCTGATTCTAAGTCCTGTGTGGCGAGGATCGCGTAAAGACTGCACTTCAGAGAGAAGGACCCATTTTATCCTCTGGTGCTAGAGTTTTGGAATCTCATCTCCCTGGACATTTTATCCTCTGGTGCTAGAGTTTTGGACTCTCATCTCCCTGGACATTTTATCCTGTTACTGGACTACATTCTTGTTCTGGACTATTGTATCCTCAGTGTAGTGGATTGTTTATGGACCTTCTTATTTTGCCTGTAATAAAGGTCTTGGGATTGTTCACCCTTTCCTCGCTCTGTTGATTGTGTGGTATCGGAGAAGGACCCCGTGACAACTGGTGGCAGTGGTGGGATCAACGGAGCATAACCCAATGGAGAACCACCCACAGAGTGAGTACAGAAATTGGACTGAATCCAGTTTACAGGAGAGAGCCATAGACCTGGGCCTCTCCTGTCGTCCTGGTCCCCAAGAAGGATGGTACAACATGATTCTGCGTTGATTACAGACGATTAAATTATGCCACTAAGAGTGATGCTTATCCCATGCCCAGGATTGATGATCTATTGGATCATCTGGCCAGTGCCCAATTTGTGACCACGTTAGACTTGAGCAAGGGGTACTGTCAGATACTTTTAACGGAGGACACTCGGGAGCGCTCGGCCTCCATTACTCCATTTGGGCTTTTTGAGTTCCTTGGAATGCCCTTTGGGATGAAAACTGCCCCCGCTACTTTCCAGAGACTGGTAGATCGACTGTTACAGCAATGTCAGGACTTTTCCTGTGCTTACTTAGACGACATTGCCATTTTTGGGCAGCACGGTGGCTCAGTGGTTAGCGCTGCAGCCTTGCAGCTATGGAGTCCTGGGTTGGAATCCCACCAAGGACAACATCTGCAAGGAGTTTGTATGTTCTCCCCGTGTTTGCGTGGGTTTCCTCCCACACTCCAAAGACATACTGATAGGGAATTTAGATTGTGAGCCCCATCAGGGACAGTGATGAAAATAAGTGTAAAGCGCTGCGGAATATGTTAGCGCTATATAAAAATAAAGATTATTATTATTTTAGCACAACCTGGGAGGAACATCTTAAACAATTGGGCATAGTGCTGGGCTGTATCCTTACTGCAGGACTGACCATTCGCCCTGATAAGTGCCAAATAGGGATGGCTAAGGTGCAGTACCTCAGGCATAGAGTAGGGAGTGGGACCCTAAGGCCTGAGCCTGCCAAGGTGGAAGCCATTAGCAACTGGTGTAGACCCCAGACTAAAAAGCAGGTACTTGCATTTTTAGGAACTGCTGGTTACTATCGCAAATTCGTTTCTAACTTCAGCACCTTGGCCAAGCCCCTAACCGACCTGACCCGCAAGAACATGCCTAGGAATGTGACGTGGACGACTGCATGCGAGGATGCCTTTTCAGCGTTAAAGACTGCCCTCGTCACTGCTCCTGTCTTGGCTGCCCCGGATTATAAGCGCAGGTTCCTCGTGCAGACAGATGCATCCACCTCTGGGATTGGGGCAGTACTTAGCCAAGTGAACGCCGCCGGAGAAGAACATCCTGTTCCTTTTGCCAGTCGGAAACTACTGGATCGGAAAGTTGCCTATGCCACTATTGAAAAGGAGTGCCTTGCCATCGTATGGGTGCTAAAAAAATTGCAGCCATACTTGTATGGCAGAGACTTTACAATTGTTACAGACCACAACCCCCTCACATGGCTGCAATGGAAGATTGCTGCGGTGGAGCTTGTCCTTACAACCCTACAGCTTCTCCATCCAATACAAGCGGGGAAGCCAACACCAGAACGCCAATGGTCTGTCTCGACAAAAAGAACCATAGGCTCCCCAGGCCGACCTACCCCTGCCACTGTACAAGGAACTATAAATGGTTGAGCAATGTGGACTAAAGTGAGCAGGCCAGAGGTTTGTGTAGACCTCATAGCGTGCTCACTTATTATGGGGGGGAGAGGTTGTGATGGTGTGATAGGCTATGTGGATATCATTTTGTGTATATTTCTATTTCACTTATTTTCATAGTGTTTTTCTTGTATGTCTATAGCCTGACTGTATCTGTCTCTTGATGACCCCCTGTAGTTCTTTAATCCCCAAGGCTCCTTTGTTCTCCTCTGGGAGGCCTGGAAACCGCCCCAACCTGTTTTACTACCCCTGGACACAAGGAAGGGGGTGGGGAGGACAGGAGCTGGTCAAGTCAGTTCCTGTGTGGCGAGGATCGTGTAAAGACTGCACTTCAGAGAAAAGGACCCATTTTATCCTATGGTGCTAGAGTTTTGGAATCTCGTCTCCCTGGACATTTTATCCTCTGGTGCTAAAGTTTTGGACTCTCATCTCCCTGGACATTTTATCCTGTTACTGGAATACATTCTTGTTCTGGACTATTGTATCCTCAGTGTGGTGGATTGTTTATGGACCTTCTAATTTTGCCTGTAATAAAGGTCTTGGGATTGTTCACCCTTCCTTCGCTCTGTTGATTGTGTGGTATCCGAGAAGGACCCCGTGACAGCTAGGTTTTACGAAGTGCCGCAGCCACTATAACATGATGTGGCCAGTTTGACATGCTCAAACTTGTGAAAAGTCCTTCTTAATAGTTGATGTATGTGTGTGGTTAAAAAGTTTGCTACTGATTTGAAGCCAACATATCATCTGAGTTATGCATGGAAATTGTAGGCATCCACCAGGTATTTTACCTTGATTTTTCTATTCATGACTGCTCTTTCCCGGTATTAATCATTGATCTGCTAGCACTTGCTGTATCATATTTGCAGTCCATGATATGCAATTACACTAGTTATGTATTAATATCTTGATGCAGGGGTGGTTGGTCCTTTAAGCCCATTAGCCTTTGTGTGGCCTTTGGAGTATGCATATTTATCCCCTCCTCTACCTTCGTACCTATTATTGTATATTTTGTATTTAATAAAGTTTACATTTTCTATGGGACCTTATGACTGTCTGTTTGTTGACTGGTATGCTTAGATGCAGGTGGCCCTGATATGGTCCTATATATGCATGTATATGAGCGGTACTTGACATTCGTCTATTGATAACTCTATTTCTACCCTCTTACATGTAATATGCTTGTTCATTCGTGCTATGCTAAAGAGGGACATGTATAGTAATCCAAATAGATAATACATATAGGTTACACAATTACCAACTACTAGATGGCTGATAATCCTCTAGATAGTATAAAAGTTATAAATTGCTGCAAAGCACAATTGCACATGTAAGATAAAGCAGGAACGTGGGATGCAGAGTCAAGCATTAGGCATATTAAGAGTTAAACGGTGTTTAATACAGGGAATACTCCACCCAGGGAGATGATATGTGAAGTATGGAGGTTAAGGTCCAAAATGAGAATAAGTGTTCAATAAATGGGTAAACTTATCAGTCTGATGTTTCCAGAGGAGGGAGGCTTGGAGATCCTGCGGTGGCGCCGTAAGTGACGCGTGAAGTCTCTGGCCTGATCCTGGAGAAATGAGAGGCACTGTCTCCTGACAGCTGCGACGTATCCTGGCTCTCCTAGGCGCAGCCTTGTAGGAGCGGAGTGTCCGTGGAGAAGGCATCTGTGGCGCCAGTGCAGAAGGATGGAAGTCAGCGGTGAGGACCGAGGAAATGCTGGTAGACTGCGTTTTTGCCCCAGTCAGGCCTGCAGCGCGCACCCTCTACAGTCAGCGGGACGGCACGGGATGTCTCCCCAGAATCGGAGGTGAGCGGGCCCACAGTCAAGTATTGCTCACCATCTGTCTGAGCGTGTGTCGATAGTCGGCAATGCGGCCAGGTCTCCGGGCGTCGTGCTGCAGCGAGTGAGTCAACCTTCTCCTGCTGCGGGCTCTGCCTTCCCACCAAAGACCCCGCTTTCAGGTGCTCCGTCTCTTTTATCTCTGACCCGCCCCCTGCAGTCAAGGGCAATGGTCTGTCGAGGTCAGAAAGCGCTCCCCCCAGCAGCAATGGTGACAGCCCCAATAGTTCCGGCCCTGATACAAGAGAGGTACCACTAGTCCAGTACATCTCGCTACACTCCCCCTCTCCTATTGCTCGCCATTCCACGGGCGAGTGTTATGGTAAACATGAACAGCTTTTTCTTCTTGAACAGTCTGCCGCCAAACAAATTGATCCTGATTGTAACGATGGGGCGGTATCCCAGCTGTAGCTCGCTCCCAGCACCGTAGGTCAGAAGGAGTAGTTGCCACCTAGAGTGGTCGAGTCAGGTTACATAAGAGCGGGTGATGGTGTGTCGGCTTCTACCAGTGCAGTTTCTTTGGGGCCTTCAGGTGCTTGTCTCCTGTAAATCTTCAGGTGACCGAGTCGTCATCATCATCTTCACATTCTACTACAACTGGTGGGGATATTTCAGGAACATCTGTAATTTCTTCCTATTGAACAGGATCTTTTGACAGACAGAGCCGAAGCATATTCCATTGGACCACTCGAGTAGCAAGACCTTCTCCCCCTCGGGCTGAATTTCATATACAGGACCTTCAGAGTTGATCCGCCGTCTTACCTGATATGGGCTTTTCTCCCACCAGTTCTCCAGTTTGTCTCTAGGGCTTTTTTCTCGCACTAATGCACGGTTGGCAATCTGGAGATCTGTCCCCCATAGTGGAGTTTGTTCTGCATGCTTTAACTTCTGAAATATGGTCTGCACCAGACGATGCAAAGTCTGTAAACGATGGCAATGTTCTCGGACCCAGGTGGACACCCCCATCCGTGGGTAGTCCTCCTCTGAGTCCAGCTCGGTGATATCTTTCCCTGCGCGACCAAACAGCATAGTGTATGGGGTATATCCGGTGGTCTAGTGTACCCGATTATTGTATACACAAACTAATTTGGCTATGTACTCAGGCCACAGGGCCTTCCGGTCTTCCTCCAGATTTCTCAACATTTGAATTAACCTCCGATTGAACCGTTCGCAGGCTCCATTACCCTGGATGTGATAAGGCATGGTACGAGACTCTCAATTTGGTACATTCTGTGTAGTTCTTCCATCACTTTCCCTAGGAAACAGGCCCCCTGGTCCGAATGGATACGCTTTGGACAACCGTAGACCTGAATAAAGTTTCTGCAGATGGCATGTGCGGCTGATTCCGCGGTTTGATCTCGAGTCTGGTCACGATGGCGAACTTCGTGAAGTGGTCCACCATCACCAGGCAATGTTCATACCCCTGGTGAGCTGGCCCGATGGTCAGATAGTCTATCCTTAACATTTCCAGAGGGGCAGATGACACAATAGTTTGAATGGGAGCTCTCTGTTCTGGTGGTTTGACTAAATCACAAGTTTTGCAGAGCTGACAAGTTTCTTCCACTACAGCTTTCAGCCGAGGATGGTAAACAAACCGTTGCAACCACTGGAAGGTCTTCTCCTGACCAAAATGTGCTCCCCTTTCATGTGCCTCAGTGGCCACCTTTAATAGTAGTAGCGTCTCTGGAATTACCACCTGCCAAATGACTCCTAACTCTTTTTGTAATTGGACTTTTCGGTACAACATTCCATTCTTCATCTGGAGACATTCCCACTGCCGAAGAATCCTTAGGGTCTCTGGAGAGAGGGCATTTCTTCTAGACTGGGAAGTGTCTTTGACGTCACCCACTGTCTCATTAGGGCAAGTTCTTAATTTTTCTGTTGTAACCAGACCCACTCATCACGCGTTCGCCCGAAGATTCCTTCCTGAGCCTGCACTTGCTCCTGCTCCTGCGTAGCCACCACCGTCCTGGCAGAGTCCTGGAACTTTGGGGTCTCCTGGTCTTATAACTCCAAATCCCTACTCCAACCAGGTTTTGCATGTTTCATCTGGGATAAGGCGTCAGCATGAGTATTCTCAGCCCCTCTTTTGTAAGCGATCTTATACCGAAACTTTGTCATTCTGGCTTCCCATCGTTGTTCCAGAGCTCCCAGCTTCACATTTTCCAGATGTGCAAGTGGGTTGTTGTCAGTACGCACCAGTACTTCAGACCTGGACAAGTACTCTGCGAACCTCTCCGTCATAGCCCACACCAATGCCAGCAGCTCTAGCTTAAAGGGGTTGTCGGGCTTTTCACATAATCTCAGTGCATGTCTGGGCTGCAGAATGCTGACAATAAGTAATTTACCTTCTGTGGCCAGTTTGCATGGTTTCCAAGATATCACTCTCTTGCTTCTAAGAAAAACGTCCAGGGGGGGTGTGTTCTGGCATTGAAATGAGAACTGGTCGTTTCCTCCTACTCTACTAAAAACCTGCCCTCTATAGCAACAACCCCACCCTCCATAGCAACAGGCCCTCCCCGACCACATGAGCAAGCCCTCCTCACACAGTATCAAATCCTCCCCCTCTAGCAGCCTTAGTGCAGAGAGCAGAACCACCCAGCTGCTCCTCCCCCAGACACACGCTGAACAGTGATCTATGGAAAGGGAAACTAGTGAGGAGGAAACGACCAGTTCTCATTTCAATGCCAGAACACACCCTCCCTGGACGTTTTTCTTAGAAGCAAGAGAGTGATATCTTGGAAACCCTGCAAACTGGCCACAGAAGGTAAATTACTTATTGTCAACATTCTGCAGCCCAGATATGCACTGAGATTATGTGAAAAGCTCGGACAACCCCTTTAAAGGAACTGTAGTTGTTCAGATTTCGTTGGGAATCATAAAGGGACCGTCTCGCATAAGCGATCACCTTCTCTCTCCTGTCCTGGATCTGTGACAACACAGCCCCAAGCCCATGCAGGCTCCCGTCCATGTGGAGAATGAACGGTTGAAAAAAATCAGCTTAAGCCAATACCGGCGCTTCTGTCAGTGCCCTCTTCAGATCCTGAAAGGCCTTTTCCTGTCATTCTCCTCAACGGATAGTCCGGTTCTTTGCACCTGAGGACACTCCCTTCAAAAGTTCCAGCAGTGGGTTCACTATGTGGGCAAAATTTTTCACGAAACGCCGGTAATACCCTGTCACAAGAAGGCTCAGACGTCTTTCACCGTCTCTGGTGTGGGCCAGTCATGTACCACAGCAGTTTTCTCTCTGGATGGCCTTACTCCTTCAGCAGAGACACCATGGCCTAAATATTCAATTTGGGTGCGGAACAAATTACATTTCTTTGGTTTCACCTTTAGTCCGTGTCTCTGAAGGCGTCTTAGCACCTGTGCCTGTCTTAGTTTATGCCGCTTCCTTCAAGGACCATCTACAATGTCATCCATATAGATTAGTGTGGCCTCGTAATTTAGATCACCTAAGCACCTCTACATTAATCGTTGAAATGTTCCAGGAGCAGTGGCTAACCCACCCGATCAGCATCCAATTGAACTCAAACAGACCCATTGGGAGTATAAAGGCTGTCTTGGGCCGGTCCTGCTCCGACATCAGCACCTGCCAGTATCCACTGGCAAGGTCCAACGTTGAAATGAATTTGGCTTTGAGTTTATGATAATCCACACAAAAACGTAGTGTGCCATCCTTTTTCCTCACTAGCACTATAGGGGCAACCCACGGACTTTGACTCTCCCTGATGACGCCCTTCTGCAGCATCTGGCTAAGCATACTTTTCACTTCTTGGTGCAGTTGTGGAGAGATTTGTCGGTATCGCTCTCTTATGGGTGCGGCGTTTCCCGTTGGTATCTCGTGAGTGATGGCCATAGTGCAGCCAAAATCATCCTCGTGATGTGCAAATACGTCCCTAAATTGCCCCAGTAGAGCCTCCACCTGCTGGACCTGTGACAAAGTAAGGTTGGAGAGTTCAGCCCGCATCTGTTCCAATATCTGTCATCCTTCCAGAATATGCTGAGGTTCTGGTGCCACAGAGGATTCCACGGCCACTGTCCAGGGGTCTCCCTCCTTTACCATCAGTTGCACAGCCTGAGATGGTATCACTTCAATGGCACACCCCTAATCCAAGCTACTTCATTCCTAGAGGAAATTGTGATGTCTTGTTCTCCTAAGTTGACACAGCGTACAGGGACCATTCCGTCTAAACTTTACATGATGTTCATACGGTCATTATCAGCATCCTGTTGCTCAGATATTTGTTATATACTTATTTGTTCACTAACCATACTGTCTTGTCTTCTTGTAAACTCATTCTAGTTAAAACCAACTGTGAAAAAATTCTGTTTCTGATGAAGGTCAATTGTGTGACCGAAAACGTTTAAAGAAGTAAAAGAAGTATATTTAACTGGATGCCTTTTACAATAAAGGAACTGTCAAATCAATTTTTCTTTTGAGTGCCAAGTTTTTGTACTCTTTCGTCCCAGGTCCTTGCCAGAAATAGTTATATGCATCTGCAGCACTCCTGCAACTGGAATAGGCAAGTGATTGGCAGCGGTCAACTATATCATCGGGCCCCACTCAGGCCGCATTGCTGCTGGAAAATGTTGCCGGAAATAGGCTTCAGGTATCGTAGTCACCTGCGAGCCAGTATCCACCAGACAACGTACTGCTCGTCCCTCCATTTTGGCCCATACCAGAGGGCATGTTGAGACTAGATTTGTGGGACTACTCCTTCATGACTATTCAGACTCCGGGTGCCATCCCCCAGGCTCAGAGCCTTTTAGTTTAACGGTCGAGGTTGTTGGGGTCTCCCCCTACGTGGACACTCTCTAGCCAAACTCTCCACAATTAAAGCAGGTGAGGGGCCTCTGTCTGTGGAACATTCTTGATTCCCGTCGGAGATCTGGGTCATCTCTGCCCCCTGATAGATTCGGGATACCCCAAGACTTCTTTACCTCAGCCAACTCCCTTCTTATATCTTGAAGTTCTCTCCGCAATTCTTCCACCCATTGGGGTTAGGTGATCTTGTTTACAAATACCTACTGGGACTGTCACTCCCTGCTCTTGTTCCAGTGTACGTGCTTTGATTCCTACCTCAGAAAAAGTCAGGCAAGGGTCTACCTGCAGCGCTCCCGTAGGGCCTGTTTTGTCAGCACGTCCCGCAAGCCCGTCACCAACTGATCCTTCAGCATTACGTCAGTAGGGCCTATGCCTATGCTGTCCTTTCTAACGATAGCAGTGTGTATCTCCTGAAGAGCATTCATGTACTGGGTCACCGTCTCCCCCTCCCTCTGCTTATGACTAAACAGACACATCCTCAGCTCCCCTACGTCCGTGGGGTCTCCATGGGTCTCTTCCAAAATTTTCAGCACCTTATTAAAGCTGTTCCGTTCTCTGAGGGGGTCGTAGCATCACTGAGTCTCTAGCTTCTCCATCTAACGCCATTATGGCCTCCTTAACTTCTAATGCAGGTGTCATGGGGTGCATTCTCATCATCCCCCTAATGCGTTCAGTCCAGCTCCATAACTCTCTAGCTTCTCCATCTAACGCCATTATGGCCTCCTTGGCTTCTAATGCAGGTGTCATGGGGTGCATTCTCATCATCCCCCTAATGCGTTCAGTCCAGCTCCCTAACAGGGAAAAACTGGTCCTTGGGCTGACCCCAACTGCTTGATCTGCTGCCTCCATGCTGTTAGACTGCATCATGCCGACTACGCCAAGTGTAAGATAAAGCAAGAGCGTGGGATGCAGTGATAAGCAGGAGGCAGATCAAGAGTAAAACGGTGTTTAATACAGGAAATACTTTACGCAGGGAAGGGATAAGGGAAATATGGAGGTTAAGGTTCAAAACGAGAATAAGTGTTCAATAAATGGGTAAACTTATCAGTCTGATGTTTCCAGAGGAGGGAGGCTTGGAGATCCTGCGGTGGCGCCGTAAGTGATGCGTGAAGTCTCTGGCCTGATCCTGGAGAATTGAGAGGCACTGTTTCCTGACAGCCGTGACGTATCCTGGCTCTCCTAGGTGCAGCCTTGTACTAGCGGAGTGGAGTGTCTGTAGAGGAGGCGTCTGTGGCGCCAGTGCAGAAGAATGGAAGTCCGTGGCAAGGATCGGAGAAATGCTGGTCGACTCTGCGTGTTTGCCCTGGTCAGGTCTGCAGCGCACACCATCTACAGTCAGCGGGACGGTACAGGACATCTCCCCAGAATCGGAGGTGAGCGGGTCCACAGTCAAGTGTTGCTCACCATCTGTCTGTGTGAGGATAGTCGGTAATGCGGCCTGGTCTCCGGGCATCGTGCTGCGGAGAATGAGGCAACCTTCTCCTGCTGCGCACTCTGCCTTCCTGCCAAAGACCCCACTTTCACGTGCTCCGTCCCTTTTATCACTGACCCGCCCCCTGCAGCCAAGGGCAAAGTTGTGTCCAGGTCAGAAAGCGCCCCCCCCCCCGGCAACAATGGTGACAGCCCCAATAGTTATGGCCTTGGTATGAGAGAAGTATTACTAGCCCGGTCCATCTCCCTACACACACATACAAAATTGGTACTGAATTATGATTAATATAAGAAAAAAGGATAAGCAGTGGTGAACTAAACGAATATATAGCCCTATATTAATGCTCATAATAGTATATAACATATAAGGGACAGAAAATCATTCTGACAAAAAGTTTGAGAATATGTTATATATTATAAAAATGAAGTGCATGATAAGAAGAAAAGGTAATCAATATAGATCCCTTTTAGTGTCCAGCGTTTGGTATAATGCTCTTACAAAGATGAACATAAGCAACAAAATGCTAGCACAGACGTATTAACATATAATAAAGAAACGCCATACTTAACTGTTGTGTGGATATAATGTCCCAGCATACAGTAGACAGAGGACAAAGCAGGGATCAACCCCTTAAACGAGCGTCACAGATGATGCTTCGTTTTACTGATGGGGCAGAGGTTGTGACAGTGACCACAGCCTCTGCCACCTGCTCTGATGACACTTGAGTATCCCAGGATGAACTACGGGCTCTCAAATGAATTGTTATCAAACAGGAAGTGAAAAAAAAATACAGACAGTTCAGTTAGGAAACTATAGGAAATCTTTAAAGCAAGTATATTTAGAAAATAGCTTAGATTATGGCATCAATCTATACACTTGGCCTGGGGCAACTCATAAAGTCCCATGGATTCCAGTACCACCTTTATGCTGATGACACTCAGATCTACCTCTCTGGCCCAGACGTCACCTCTCTGCTCTCCAGAATCCCAGAGTGTCTATCAGTCATATCCTCCTCCCGCTTCCTCAAACTGATTGTGGACAAATCTGAACTGATCATCTTTCCCCCATCTCACAGACCTTCCTTAGGGAGTTAGGAGGAAAAGGATTTTGCCTTCGACCCCACCCCTTTAAGGAGTCTCCTCTCATTACCATGCGAGAAGAGCACGCGTTTCGGATCACAGTCCTTCAACAGGGGACCCTGTCAAAACGTGCGTCGGGGAGTGTACCGCACAGCCAGCCATCATTCACCAGGTATTTATACATCACCATTCTCCGTTCCTAATTTTGCACCAGATGATAGTGGCACTGCCTTGGCGAATGTACAGGTCCATTATATTCTCTGCCACACATTTCTTTTCAATCTGCAGTTAACCTATGGATGGAGTCATTCTTGCTGAATATACAGATTATCTGAATACTCATCCAGTGATTGCACAGCCTCACTATTTTATGAGATCACAGTGAATGTTTACATTTTAATCATCTCCTGCAGATGTTATGTACTTGTTGGTATGCCCTCTATCTCTAGTAGGTGTATATATTTTTCCACTCTAGGATTCACATAGTTTACCTGGTGGCTCTGTGCTTTGGCTAGGTTTATCCTTTTTTATTGTGTAACAAATATTTTATTTATCTCTGTGCGGACACCCTTGTGTGATGGTGTCAATTATTACCATGTATTTTTGTATTAATAAAGGTATTTTATTTTAATCTTATTGTTCCCACATATTTTTTTAGTCCATATGTTCGGTTTTTCTCTTTATTGGTGCACTTAAGTTTTCCGAATGGTCTGCTATTCATTCTCTTGCTAATACCATGGACACTTTGGGTTGGTGTGTGTGTATTTATATATTAGCAATGTCCAGTATGTGGTTCAATCAATTGGGGAAACTAAGCAAAAACTACACATAAAAGTGAATCTACACAGACACACTATAAGGAATGAGCAGGAAAATATTTCTCTGGAACTGGACACATTATGACAGATTTAAAGGTCTAAATACTGAAAGGTCAATTTAAGGAAGGCATAGATTGAAAAACCTGGGAATTACAGCTGATAAGGATGTTCAAGTCTTTGACAATAGGACTCAATCTAACCCCTGGATTTATGACTCGCTACATGGAGACACTTCACGCCTCCACTAGACTGACCCCAGCTCACTAAAGGCCCCGTCACACTAAATGATGTCCCAGTGATCCCACCAACGATCCGACATGATGGGATTGCTGGGACATCGTTAGGCTGATCGCTGGTGAGCTGTCACATAGACAGCCCCAGCGATCAGGACCAGCGACGCTGGACGCTGGTTTCTAATGTAAACGTCGGGTATCCAGGAGCCACGCGACTCCTGGATACCCGCTGTTTACCTTGTAAACCAGCGTGTACGCCGGTTTCCAAGGTAAACAGCGGGTATCCATGAGCCGCGGCTCCTGGATACCCGACGTTTACATTAGAAACCAGCGTCGCTGATCGCTGGTCTCTTGCTGTCACGCAGCGATGCGTGCTGGGCAGCGGGAGACCAGCGATCGAAAAACGGCCCAGGCCGCTCGAGCATGATCAGCGATAACCGGCAGGGGGACCGGTCGCTGATCCCCGTCACAGCAATCTCACTGGCGAGATCACTGATGTGTCACAAAATCAGCGTTAGTGTGACGGGGCCTTAAGTCATCACTTCCACCACTTCTCTATTTGTATTAACTGACAGCGGCATTTGTGGGTTTAAATGCCCACGATCGATGCTAGCACTGATCGTGGCATTGCTGCGGGGTGTCAGCTGTCACAGCTGACACTGCACCCGATCTCCGCCACGCTCAGCGTGAGGCCATGCGATCGGTGCAAGGTGCTAGTACTGTTGTTTGCGGTAATGCATATCCCGCAGAGCAGTACTAGTACGGCGCATGTCGGGAAAGGGTTAAATACCCTGCAGTAAATAAATAGCCTAGTGCATGAAAATAATATACGGTACTTAGCTAACATGTTTTTTTATTCAAAAAAAGATGTGAAAGCCATCCCACTTCTTCACGGCGACAGTAGTTGGGACAGTCCTAACTCTAATATTAAAAACCTTACCATTTGTCAAGCCAAGGAAGACCACATCAATAATGCCCAGCTCAAAAGAAAGGCATGACTGTGGTGGGGAGAGAGGTATCAAGCAACTCCTCCAGAGAGACAAAGCGGTGGTTTTTCAGGTGGATGGAGGGTTGTTTCTGCCTGCATTACCAGGATACGGTGCAATTGTAAATTCTAAAGCGTGTCCTGCTCCCATGAACAGGGCTGGTGTTGGCGGCAGACAGACCAGGCAGCTGCCTAGGGCCCCCGCTCCCCCAGGGGCCCCCAGCTAACTGCACGTCACGCAGCTGCTATTTGGCCCGTGACGGAGGCAGGGGACCCACCTGTCGCCACCGCCGACTCCCTCCGCCGCCGCATTGAACTATACCAGCGTCATAAATGCCGGTACAGTTCAAAGCAATGATGAAGGAGAGAGCGCCAGCTGATGCTCCCTCTCCCATCATTTCCCGATATGCCTCTGACACTGCGGGTGCGCGATGACGTTATCGTGCACTCACTGTGCCAGGCAGTGCAGCCGCTGAGACAGGAGCCCGGGAGCAGCGCGGGCACGAGGAGAGGTGAGGATTGTGTTTTGTTTTTTTTTTAAATTTAACTGTGAGTACCGGACTGTGGCACCATTCTCCGGAGGGGGGGTATATGCTATGTGGTGCTGTGCTATATACTGTACCATGTGGTGCCGTGCTATATACCATTGCTATATACCATGTGGTGCTGTGCTATATACCATGTGGGGCTGTGCTATATACCATGTGGGGCTGTGCTATATACCATGTGGTGCTGTGCTATATACCATGTGGTGCTGTGCTATATACCATGTGGGGCTGTGCCATATACCATGTGGGGCTGTGCTATATACCATGTGGGGCTGTGCTATATACCATGTGGGGCTGTGCTATATACCATGTGGGGCTGTGCTATATAACATGTGGTGCTGTGCTATATACCATGTGGTGCTGTGCTATATACCATGTGGTGCAGTGCTATATACCATGTGGTGCTATGCTATATACCATGTGGGCTGTGCTATATACTATGTGGCTGTGGTATATACCATGGGGGGTACATTATACATTATATTCTATGGGGGAGGCTGTGTTATATAATATGGAGGGGGTTACATTATATTATATGGGGATGTGGGCTGTATTCTATTCTATTTGGGGCTACATTAAATTCTATGGGGGGGCTGTATTATATTATATTCTATGTGGGGTGATTGCATCATACTCTATGAGGGGGCTGCATTATACTGTATAAGGAGGCTACATTGTATTCTATGGGGGGCTGCATTATATTCTATGGGGGCTAGCTTATATTGTATGGGGGCTTCATTATACTTTATGAGGGGGCTACATTATATTCTATTGGGGCTGCATTATACTATATGAGGACGGCTACATTGTATTCTATGGAGGGGCTACATTATACTATATAATGGGCTGCATTATATTCTATGGGAGGCTGCATTATACTCTGAGGGGGCTGCCATATATTCTATGGAGGGGCTGCATTATACTATATGAGGGGGGCAGCATTATATTCTATGGGGGGTTACATTATATTCTGTGGGGTGGCTGCATTACACTATAAGAGGGGGGCTGCATTATATTCTAAGGGGCGTTGCATTATATTGTATGGCAGGGATTCATTATACTCTGGGGTGGTTGCATTATGCTCTATGGGGTGGCTGCATTATACTATATGTGGGCTGCATTATCCTGTATCGAGGACTATGGGGAATACATTATACTATATGAAGACCTATGGGGTGTATTATACTATGGGAAGTGAATTGTACTACATGGATGACTGGCGGTGTATTATACTATATGGAGCACTATGAGGAGTGTATTATTCTATATGAAGGACTGAGCAGTGTATTTTAATATATGGAGGACTATGAGGAGTGTATTATATTATATGGAGGACTGAGTAGTGTATTATACTATATTGAGGACTGAGTGTATTTTAATATATGGAGGGCTATGAGGAGTGTATTATACTATATGGAGGACTATGGGGAGTGTATTATACTATATGGAGGACTATGGGGAGTGTATTATACTATATGGAGGACTGAGGAGTGTATTATACTATATGGAGGACTATGGGGCACATTATATTATATGGAGGACTATAGGGAATGTATTATGCTATATGGAGGACTATGGGGCACCTTATATCAGAGGACTATGGGGTGTAAACTGTAGATGTGCTGCTGATAACATGATACTGTATGGTGATCTGTTAGTGATCTATTAGTGATTGTTCTGTCCCCATCATTCTTTCTCAGACGGTGGAAAGAGGCCGGGAAAGTGTTGAACGAACTTCAGTATTGTCGATCACGCTCATTTAGCGGCCTGAACTCAGCGCATGTAAATACAATCGAAATGCTTCTGTGTGATGCAATATGTCAGCATTTGGGGCCCCATTTTAAACTTTGCCTAGGGCCCCACTTTTCCTAAAACCGGCCCTGCCCTCCCCTCCCTACTCTCGAATGTTAATATTTTTTTTAGTCATGACAAGGCTTCCATGACCACTTACCATGAGGAGGATTGCAAACTGCTGAGCAGGGGCACTGGATGGCAGAGTGGGGAAAATAAGGCTATAGGTGCAGAGAAAGTAGATGAACTTTGAAGATAATGTGAGAACGAGTCTGCAGGCTTTTTTTTTAAAGTTTTCTCTTTACACCCAAAGCTAAATGAATATAGTTAAAATATAATAAATCATTATACTCTATAATAGATGCATAAAATCCTGCAAGAAAAAAATAAAACCTTTGCCTACCTGTGCTTAGTTGTGAATTGGGTCATTCCTAGATCTGTTAGAATGCAGAGATGGTTCAATGAATGAGGATTAGTGGAGTGGGAATAACCCTGTCAGGCCTCTGTCTGTGCTACATTAGGTGTCTCCAGTGCTCTGTCCGGCTGCACTGATTTGGGACACTCCCTGAGGAAGGCGGATGTTACCTCCGAAATGCGTAGGCTAGAATAACGGACTGCTGTTTATTTCCCAAGGGGAGACCCATAGCAAGTGACGTTACTTATTTTTGGAGAGTCTCAAATCAGTGCATCCAGCCGGATTACTGAAGACACCGAAAGCACCATGGATTGAGGTCCGACAGGTTATTCCCCACTCAGCTTATCCTCCTTCAGTGAATAATCAATGCTCACCTAAATATACCGAAAATCATTAACTGTATTAAATATTGGATACAAACACAGATGTGATTGCAGTTCTTGTGAGAAGTCTCATGGAGAAGAAACGAGAGGGACAGCAATGATAGGAAACCAATGAGAGGGACAGATACACACGGCTCTGTTACATACGCTTCGTACACGCACAGCTCTGTTACATACACACACGGCTCTGCTACATACGCTCCGTACACACACGACTCTGTACATACCCTCCATACACACGCAGCTCTGCTACATATGCTCCGTACACACACGGCTCCGCTCCGTACACGTCGCACATACGCGGCTTCGCTCCGTACACCTCGTACACACACGGCTCTGCTCCGTACACCTTGTACACACACGGCTCTGCTCCGTACACCTCGTACACACACGGCTCTGCTCCGTACACCTCGTACATGTGCGGCTCCGCTCCGCACACCTCGTACACGCACGGCTCCGTACACCTCGTACACGCACGGCTCCGTACACCTCGTACACGCACGGCTCCGTACACCTCGTACACGCACGGCTCCGTACACCTCGTACACGCACGGCTCCGTACACCTCGTACACCTCGTACACCCACGGCTCCGTACACCTCGTACACACACGGCTCCGTACACCTCGTACACACACGGCTGTGCTCCGTACACCTCGTACACACGCGGCTCTGCTCCGTACACCTCGTACACACACGGCTCCGCTCCGTACACCTCGTACACACACGGCTCCGCTCCGTACACCTCGTACACACACGGCTCCGCTCCGTACACCTCGTACACACACGGCTCCGTACACCTCGTACACACACGGCTCCGTACACCTCGTACACACACGGCTGTGCTCCGTATATCTCGTACACACGCGGCTCCGCTCCGTACACCTCGTACACACACGGCTCTGCTCCGTACACCTCGTACACACACGGCTCCGTACACCTCGTACACGCACGGCTCCGTACACCTCGTACACGCACGGCTCCGTACACCTCGTACACCCACGGCTCCGTACACCTCGTACACCCACGGCTCCGTACACCTCGTACACACACGGCTCCGTACACCTCGTACACACACGGCTGTGCTCCGTACACCTCGTACACACGCGGCTCTGCTCCGTACACCTCGTACACACGCGGCTCCGCTCCGTACACCTCGTACACACACGGCTCCGCTCCGTACACCTCGTACACACACGGCTCCGTACACCTCGTACACACACGGCTCCGTACACCTCGTACACACACGGCTCCGTACACCTCGTACACACACGGCTCCGTACACCTCGTACACACACGGCTCCGTACACCTCGTACACACACGGCTCCGTACACCTCGTACACACACGGCTCCGTACACCTCGTACACACACGGCTCCGTACACCTCGTACACACACGGCTCCGTACACCTCGTACACACACGGCTGTGCTCCGTACATCTCGTACACACGCGGCTCCGCTCCGTACACCTCGTACACACACGGCTCTGCTCCGTACACCTCGTACACACACGGCTCCGCTCCGTACACCTCGTACACTCACGGCTCCGTACAGCTCGTACACACACGGCTCTGCTCCGTACACCTCGTACACACACGGCTCCGTACACCTCGTACACACACGGCTCTACTCCGTACACCTCGTACACACACGGCTCCGTACACCTCGTACACACACGGCTCCGTACACCTCGTACACACACGGCTCCGTACACCTCGTACACACACGGCTCCGTACACCTCGTACACACACGGCTCCGTACACCTCGTACACACGTGGCTCTGCTCCGTACACCTCGTACACACGCGGCTCTGCTCCGTACACCTTGTACACACGCGGCTCTGCTCCGTACACCTCGTACACACGCGGCTCTGCTCCGTACACCTCGTACACACGCGGCTCTGCTCCGTACACCTCGTACACACGCGGCTCCGCTCCGTACACCTCGTACACACACGGCTCCGCTCCGTACACCTCGTACACACACGGCTCCGTACACCTCGTACACACACGGCTCCGTACACCTCGTACACACACGGCTGTGCTCCGTACACCTCGTACACACGCGGCTCCGCTCCGTACACCTCGTACACACACGGCTCTGCTCCGTACACCTCGTACACACACGGCTCTGCTCCGTACACCTCGTACACACACGGCTCCGCTCCGTACACCTCGTACACACACGACTCCGTACACCTCGTACACACACGGCTCTGCTCCGTACACCTCATACGCACACGGCTCCGTACACACGCGGCTCTGCTCCGTACACCTCGTACACACGCGGCTCCGCTCCGTACACCTCGTACACACATGGCTCCGCTCCGTACACCTCGTACACACGGCTCCGTACACCTCGTACACACACGGCTCCGTACACCTCGTACACACACGGCTCCGTACACCTCGTACACACACGGCTCCGTACACCTCGTACACACACGGCTCCGTACACCTCGTACACACACGGCTGTGCTCCGTACACCTCGTACACACGCGGCTCCGCTCCGTACACCTCGTACACACGCGGCTCTGCTCCGTACACCTCGTACACACACGGCTCCGCTCCGTACACCTCGTACACACACGGCTCCGCTCCGTACACCTCGTACACACACGGCTCGGCTCCGTACACCTCGTGCACACACGGCTCCGCTCCGTACACCTCGTACACACACGGCTCCGCCCCGTACACCTCGTACACACACGGCTCCGCCCCGTACACCTCGTACACACACGGCTCCGCCCCGTACACCTCGTACACACACGGCTCCGCCCCGTACACCTCGTACACACACGGCTCCGCTCCGTACACCTCGTACACACGCTGCTCCGCTCCGTACACCTCGTACACACGCGGCTCCGCTCCGTACACACACGGCTCCGCTCCGTACACGTTGTACACACGTGGCTCCGCTCCGTACACACACGGCTCTGCTCCGTACACCTCGTACACACACGGCTCCGCTCCGTACACCTCGTACACACTCTGCTCCGCTCCGTACACCTCGTACACACGCGGCTCCACTCCGTACACACACGGCTCTGCTCCGTACACCTTGTACACACACGGCTCCGCTCCGTACACGTTGTACACACGCGGCTCCGCTCCGTACACACACGGCTCCGCACACACACGGCTCTGCTCCGTACACCTTGTACACACACGGCTCTGCTCCGTACACCTTGTACACACACGGCTCCGCTCCGTACACCTTGTACACACACGGCTCCGCTCCATACACCTCGTACACACACGGCTCTGCTCCGTACCCCTCGTACACACACGCGGCTCTGCTACATCCACCCTGTAAACCCCTCCTGATCCCACACAGAAACTTCCCCTCATCCAGCACCATGACAACCAGCACAGCAGAGTCCTGCATACACTGAGGCCCCTGATCATGTGACCCCTGACTCCTCCCCTCCTGTGACCTCATCCCAGGTCCTGTGCGCACAGAGCAGCCATATATTAGTCCGGCTCTTTTTGGTGATCCGGGTCTCATGGCTTCGCTCACCAAGAAGAGTCGGCTCTTTTTGGGTTCTAAATGGATACCTTTTTAGATGTGTTCACCATAGTGTAATGAGAAAAAAATTTTTTTTATGAAACCATGTGCAATGGAGGAACTTTTATGGGTTATTTAAGAATAAGTATTGCTTTTTTTTTGTTTTTTAAAAAAAAGTTCCCCCTTTCATTCAAATGAAATAAGGCAAAAAATTTTCCGCCAAAAAAGGACATGCAATTTTGCATTATTATCTTTTATGTTGACAATAGGAGGGCAGATTCCTCGTCCAGATAGACCTGTTTGCTTTTACACTGTTGCTGGAATTTCTAGAAGACATTTTCTGAATGCACTTCTTGATCGTAAAACTTGAAGCTTTGCTCTGAAAATGAAAAGATAATACTGAGTTCCAAAATATTTTAAAATATTCCAGAATGTTCTAGATGTGAATAAAATACCACTTTTTGTTACAACTTAGAAAGATATTTTCTTTAAAGATTAAAATTAAAAGACGAAAAATCTTTTGAAAAAGAGGGGGAACTTTTTTGAATATTTTACTAATTTGATGATACTAACGTCATTTGAATGCAATTGTTCCTCCAATGTAAGGGGTTTCATTTTTGTTTTGCAAAATTTTTAAAATTGTCATCACCCTGAACACATATCTAAGGTGCAGCCAGCCAATTAAATTGATGAATAGGCTGGGTTTCTTTCAGGTGGGCGGGGTTACGTCTGCCGAACTTGGTAAATTTATGCGCAGTGAGAGTGAGTCAGTATGAGAATTCAGTGGCTGTCACTGGGCTGCTGGCTCCCATCGTTCACAGCAGGGAGTTGGCTCTTTGTCTCAGATCGTTCATGAAGGACCCATCACGAATATATGTGGAGTGCGGCTCTGCAGGTGGAGGCAGGTGCTGGAGCCCCGTTATTCTCTCTCAGGATTAGCCGCTGGTCACACTCGGCCATTTTTCCTCCCCATATAATAAATGCTCTTTACCATCTCTGTGCTGTTCCATTTTCCATGTTTCCCCCCTGAATACACACGTTCTCCCCCGTTGCCGGTCGCTGGGGTCTGACCTGTGACTTATATGACTACATGGAGGCCAATATTGCTGTAATCGTTAAGAATGTTCGGACCTTAGTATCTTTCCCACACAAGGTCTACTCATCTCCCCCCTCCGTTCAGATGTTCGGCACATGGAGAGGTCATTAGTGATGGGCACCGTCCATAGTAAAGGTCACCGTGACGTGGTGGTTGGAGGATTTTGCGCTAGCATAGCAGTACCTTACATTTCTCAATGATTTCATGTATTTATTAATCGCAGTGTGCTGAGCATTTCGTGCCCTGTCCCTCTCCTCCTTTACCCACCCCTCCAGTCCAGATCTCTGTCTTTTGGCCACGGAGGCTGACCAGCCGTTAATATGCTTCCCCTATGGGTACAGGTAGGGTCACATTGTCGTATGGGTTGGAATCTTTTTGTTCTCTTTTGCTGCCTGTGCTCTATAGGGCGTGATCACTATTTGGCTCTCTCCCCTTTGCTTACATTTAGGCTATGTGCACACATGTGGAATTCCCGAGGAAATTTCTGCAGGTATTCCGGAATTCCATTCCGCAGGAAATGTACGAGAAATCCGCATTTTAAATTCCCGCGATATTCCCGCGGAAAAATTAGCGATTTGCAAGCGATCTGTAGCATCACTTAGAAAACTGATTGACAGGTTGGTCACACTTGTCAAACATTGTGCTTGACTAGTGTGACCAACTTTTTATTATTGAGGCCCCCTATGCAGCATAAGTAGTAAAAAGATCTAATGTTAAAAATAATAAAAAAAAATAAAAAATTGTGTTTTTCTCACCTACCGGCGTCCCGAGCAGCATTCCCGATCATCGCGATGCTCCCGGCAAGTCCCATTCCCAGCATTGCCTTGCGACAATGACCTTTGATGACGTCGCGGTCTTGCGAGACCGCTAGGGTATCGCGAGATCGCGACGTCATCAAAGGTTATTGTCGCAAGGCATCGCTGGGAACGGGACTTGGCGGGAGCATCGCTGAGGCCTGGGGACGCTGCAGGGGCCGTCGGAAGGTGAGAATAAGATGATTTTTTATTTTAATTCTATTTTTTATAGGATTATGGTACCCAGAGCCTGGAGGAGAATCTCCTCTCCTCCGGACCGTGGGTGCCATCAGCAAATTTTCCACTTACTTTTCACATGGTGGGCACAGCCACATGCAAAGTATGCGGAACAATGCATTCCTATGTGTGCGGATTTTCCCGCGATTCCACACAAAGAATGAACATGCTGCGTATTTTTTCGCGATTTCCGCCGTGGAAAAATCTGCAGCATTAGCACAGCATGTGCAGAATGCCATAGGATTGCATGGGATACTATTTTTGCGTTTTCGTGGCATAATCGCACGTTTAAAAACGCTGTGAAACTGCAAAAAAAAGCTACGTGTGAACTCGGCCTTAATCTTGCTAGTTCAACCTTGGGCTTAAATGTTGCTGTGTGGAGCCCGCAGGTTTTGGACCATTCATGATCCCTGAGGTGGCATAGCCGACATTAACATTTGCAATTGATTCTTTGCATTAGCCTCTCAAGGGCTCAAAGTGTTCCCTGCCAGTGCATCGTGGGAGGCCCTGTAGAACAGTGACATCTCCCGATGTCAGTGTTCTACAAGGGAGATTGTCCTGGGATACTCGTTATTAAATGGACTACATAGGAACAGGGAGTATGTGTTTTTTTTTTTTTCCAGGAGATCGAGGGCGTCGCATGGATTAGGCTTACAATAAAATGGGAAAACTGTGTAGTGTTTTATTTCATTAAAATATTTTATTCTGGCTGTGTCTTTATTTAACCCCTTAACAACTATAGGATTAGTAATGGATAGGTGTCTTATTGACACCTCTCCATTACTAAGCCGGGTTTGATGTCGCCTTACAATACAAAGGTGACATTAACCCCTTATTACCCCATATGCCACCTCTACACAGCAGTTGGAGGAGAGAGGCTAAGTGCCGGAATTGGTGCTTCTTAGAGATGCGCCATTTCTGGGGCAGCTGTGTGCTGGTGTTTGTAGCCGGGGGGGCAATAACCATGGTCCCTTAATACGCTATGGATATCAGCCCGCAGCTGTCTGCATAGCCTTTTCTGTCTATTAATTATAGGGGGACCCCACGTTGTTTTTTTGGGGGGCTCCCCTATTTTAATAGCCAGTAAAGGCTAAGTTTACAGCTGCGGACTGATATTCATAGGCTGGGAAGTTCCATGGGTATTACCCCCTTCCTAGGCTATAAACATCGGCTTCCATTCGCTGGCTTTCCCTCTCTGGCGCAGAAAATTGTGCGGGAGTAGACACCATTTTTTTCTATTTTTTTTTTTAATTAAACAGATATTGTGTTTAAGGCCTGGATCACACTTGCGAGAAACTTTCACAAGTCTCGCACCTCAATATCCGGCACTGCCCCTCGCACTCGGGACTGGAGTGTGCGGCTGCTAGTATTTCTATGCAGCTGATCGCTCCGGACTGAGTGCCAGTGGCAGTGCCGGATATTGAGGTTCGAGACTCATGCAAGTTTCTCACAAGTGTGACCCCGGCCTGACGCAGATTTTTGTATTTTGTGTGGTTTTTTTAACTCTTTATGTACCATTTTATTATGTTTATTGCTATACTAGCTGAAGAGCCCGGCGCTGCCAGGGCATAGTAACTAACTGTGGTTAGATATAGCAAATTATAATTATCCTCCATCCCATAGTCCTGTGCTCATATACCCATCATACATATCCACGATCCCATAGGCCTGTGCCCATATACCCATCATACATATCCTCCATCCCATAGTCGAGTGCCCATATACCCATCACACATCCTTCATCTCATAGTCCCATGCCCATATACCCATCATACATATCCTCCATCCCATAATCCCGTGCCCATATACCCATCATACATATCCTCCATCCCATAATCCCATGCCCATATACCCATCATACATATCCTCCATCCCATAGTCCCGTGCCCATATACCCATCATACATATTCTCCATCCCATAGTCCCATGCCCATATACCCATCATACATATCCTCCATCCCATAGTCCCGTGCCCATATACACGTTATACATATCCCTCAATCCCATGGTCCAGTGCCCATATACCCAGGGCCATCACACATCCACCATCCCATAGTCAACCATTATGACATCTGTTGTGAGTTCATTTTCCCCTTCACTACTGAGGCACGATGAACTCCCTCTTCTGGTAAAGAAAGGTAGTGAGCCTGATTATCAAGCACCTGAGCCTAATGATGATGACTGGCTGAGTGGAGTGACTGACTGGATATAAGGCCGCCGACGCCCTTGTGCCCTGCGGGTGATTTCTCTGTGGGATCCTTGGAGACCAGTCTGAATTCCTGCTCTTCTAAAGCTAAGTTTTCTGCTCTGCTTTTTGCATTTGTGCTTTGACTTTGTTTTGCTTTGTTTTTCTGGATTTCTGCCATTCCCTGCTGGGGTGAGCTGAATTCCTTTAGCTCTGTCTTCAGAAAGTACCTGAGTGCTGATATAGCTTTTGAAGCCTAGCTGCTTCAGGGTCTTTTTCCATATCAGCCTGTTGGCTTTTGTCTTTGATAGGGTTTTGGCAGATTGCAGACAGCAACCTTCCTTTCCTGTCCTGTTTAGTTAGTTTGGGCCCCATAGTTTGCTCAGCCTATCTTTCTGTCTGTGTGAGTGTTTTTTCATCTTGCTTCACTGTCATTATATGTTGGGGGCTGCCTTTTACTTTGGGGTCTGCTCTGGGGCAGTTTAGATTTCCTTTTCTGTCTTTAGGCTATTTAGCTCTCCGGCTGTGATCGAGGGGTCTAGGGCACCGTAGGAACCCCCCACGGCTACTGCTAGTTGTGTTGATAGGTTCAGGGGTCTGCAATCTGATAGTTGCCAACTTCTCTGGTTTTCTGGACGTAGCTTCTATTTTTGTGTCTGCCTCCTACGGTGACTCTTTCATAACAGACATCATAATGAGCGGAGGGGCTTGCAACCTATGAGGACATCAGCGTCGCCATGGCAACCATTAAGACATCATAATGAGGGGCGGGGCTTGATACACACACTTTTTCCCCATTATGTAGATAGGGGCAAAATTGTTTGGTGAATTGGAACGCGCGGGGTTAAAATTTTGCCTCACAACATAGCCTATGACGCTCTCGGGGTCCAGACGTGTGACTCTGCCAAATTTTGTGGCTGTAGCTGTGACGGTGCGGATGCCAATCTCGGACATACACACATACACACACTTGAGCTTTATATATTTGATATCGGGCTTGGTATTACCTATCGATAGATCCATCAATCTATAGATCTATCTGTGTAAACATTCTTCAATAGAGTATGTACAAGAAGAGGTTGGACAAGGAAATTACATCACAACTTTTCTCTTTTTTTTTTTTTTTTTTTGTTTAATAACATCTTTATTTAATTTACAATAACACAGACAAATCCGCAGGAAAAAACGCATAAAAAATAAGCAGACTTTTAACTGCGTTTTCTGCCAAGAGAGGAAGAATCCGCGCAGAAAATTCCACAGGCAAATCTGCAACGTGTGCACATAGCCTAGGTCTCCGGCTTGGGCATTATTCATTTTCTATGGGACTGCAGGAATTATATGAGCATTATACTCTCCTTTCTCTGGCAGTCCCATATACAGTGAATGATGAGGAGAATGAGCCTGTGCACCTTCACTTTATTTAGTATAGAGTGCTGAAGGTCTTGTTTCCAGGGGCTTTACGCTCAAGATTCCTGGGAGTCCATCAACATAAGTCACTGTACAATGGATAGGGGATACTTTACTATAATTAGTATTCTTGGGGTTTTCTACTCATATGGTATTCATTAAATGGCTCTATTTACATAAGATTGGTTGGAGATGTCTGTCCACAGCAATTTTCAAGTCTTGAAACAGATTCTCAATGTGATTTAGGTCTGGACTGTGACTGGGCCATTCACACCCATGGATATGCAAGTGCTTCTCACAAAATTAGAATATAATCAAAAAGTTAATTTATTTCAGTTCTTCAATACAAAAAGTGAAACTCATATATTATATAGTCATTACAAACAGAGTGATCTATTTGAAAGGGAAGGTGCCATCAAAAACATTTTTTTTTCAGCAGTTGAAAAAAATGTAAAAAATTAATGTTTAAATTTTCTTTAAGAATATTATCATTTGTTCATAATTTAGGAAAATATGAAAAACAATTTTAAAAGGTTTGGTATTTCCACTTTTAAACACTAGGGGGAGCAGCTACTGAAATTTTACACAAAAACTTAGTGTACAACTAGCTCACATTACAGCACTGCAGTAAATATGGGCTGGAGCTGATGACATGAGTGTGATGTCACTCCTCTCCTCCCCTCCTGGGTGTTTGCTGAGGGATAAGAGAGGATGACATTTAGGAACACAGTGCGGAGCCATTTTGTTGGTGACTGCAAAGTTATACTGACAAGTAGACAGTCACCGAGGATGGCAGGCAGCAAGGATTCTATTAGTTGGTGCTGCTCGCTGTATCACGCTCACGCACACGCTCACGCACACGCTCACACTCAGCCTGACACCCTCATTTATAAGCTGATAAGTAAACACAAACCTACGCACACATTGTCACCAGCCTATGTAGGAGTGTTAACAGCACAAAAGTACATAGGCTGTAACCAGACAGCAACTGTTAAATTTAAGTAAATTAAAGAAATAAAATTGCGTGTGCTCCCGCGTAATTTTAATAACCAGCAGAGTGTAAGCCGATGGCTGGGGGCAGATGTTTATAGCCTGGGAAGGGGGTAGTACCCATTGAGCTTGCCAGGCTATTAATATCAGCTCACAGATGTATACTTAGCCTTTACTGGCTATTAAAATGGGGGATACCCACAAAAAATGACGTGGTGTACCCCTATAAGTAATAATTCCGATGAACTCATGGTGGTTTTCATTGGCTGTAAGCCATAATCATCAACATTAACAGAAATAAACACTTGAAATAGATCACTCTGTTTGTATTGACTCTATATAGTATGAGTTTCATTTTTTGTTTTAAAGAACTGAAATATATTAACTTTTTGATGATATTCTAATTTTGTGAGATGCACTCGTACCTTGATCAATTCTATACCATCCATTGTAGCTCTGACAGGATGTTTAGAGCTATTGTCCTGCTGGATAGTGAACCGACCTCAGAGTTTCCAGTCTTTTGCAGCCTCTACCATTTTTTCCTCCATTATTGCCCTGTATTTAACTCCATCCATCTTCCCATGAACTCTGATAAGCTTCCCTGCCTTTGTTAAAGAAAAGCCTCCCCACAACTTGATGCTACTACCACCATGTGTGACAGTGGGGATGGTGTTTTCAGGATGAGATGCATTGTTAGTTTTCCACCACACATAGTATGTAGCATCAGCCCAAAATGTTCTGCTTTGGTAATTTGCCCAGAGCACCTTCTACCTCATGCTAGCTGTGTCCCCTACATGGCTTTTTGCAAACTGCAAATAGGACTCCTTATGGCTTATTTTCAAAACTGGCTTTCTTCTTGCCTATTTTTCATAATGGCCAGATTTTTGGAGTATATGACTAAAGGCTCGCTCCCATTTGCGATTAAATTGGAAGAATGCAATCGGAGTTTCTGTTCTCAATTGTGATCTTTTTTTCTTGCTCCAATAGGACATGAAAAAAATCGCGGCATGCTGCAATTACATGCTGAATTCGGATCGCACACACCCACCCATATGTCTATGGGTGAGTGTGAAACATCACGCTTCACTCGGATATCACGCCTCTAAGATCCGACTTAGTGAAGATCCTATATAATCAAAAGTTCACTGCACACTCTTGAGATAAATGATGAAGATATTTATTACAGTCCATATAACAGGATCAAAAGGTTCATGCGAGCAAAACAAGTAAACATTCTAAAAGCGACAAAAATAACTCAGACATTTCGACCCGTCACTGTATCTACTATGTAGGCAGCATAGTCAGAATTAGGGACCGTCTTATGAAATCCACACAGGAGATTTGCGGTTTCAGACCCGGGACCGGGAGGGTATGTATGAGTTATAATACTCCCAGACAGCGGGTGCGGCCACGCTCTCCATACACTTGTATAGATCAAGCCGCTCCCTCTGGTTGGACATGCCCACTGGCCGGCCGCATCACTAGATGGGGCTCGGCCTTAGCTCTATACAAGTGTATGGAGTGAGGCCACACCTGCTGGCTGTATGTATAACTCATACATACCATCTGGTCATGGGACTGAAACCTGCGAATCCTCACAGCGCACAATGCAGAGTGACTGCAGACTTTTCAATTTTGACTGGACGACCCCTTTAATAAAAAAGAAGTCGTCTGCAACCGGAGGAGAAGAAGAATGAATCCTCTAGCCAGATTCTCCTTTACATATTCATACATGGCTAGGGTCTCCGCTTGTGACAAAGGATAGATGCGGCCTCAAGGAGGTGAATATCCTGGGAACAGGTCAATGGGAAAATCGAAGACAGGCGTCGAATGGGAATTTGCTACCGATCTACCACTTCTTGCGGAATGAAATTTCCAGCTGCCCTTGAATCTAGGTAAGCCTTTTCAACGAACCGTAAACCCCCACGAGATATTGATACGGTCAGAGTCAATGACGGAGAAGACTTCTGATCATGTGCAGAGCACCTCTCTGAACCCGGGGCGTGTACATCCGGTTTCAGATGATCAATGTTATGAGGAGAAGAATATGCGCTCATGCGCGAGGCAAGCATAACGTTTGCAGATGCCATCTATATGCTGACCACATTTTTGTTTCTCAAATCCAATAATTTAAAAGGCCATGTTTGGTCTCCAAACTGGCCCAGAGTAGAACATTTTTACTTTTTTTCTCTTTTTTTTTTTTTTTTTTTTTAATGAGAACAGGCATAACTAAATTGGTATGGGCCTGCGTGCCATACATGTCAGCATCATTTCTGCTGCCAGCGATTGGATATAAAGTTTCTAGTAATTGTGTTATTACACAGGATTCTTTATGATGTTACATTAGCTCATCTTCCTATTCAGGTCCCTACAATATTGGATCCTCTCAGTGAAGATCTTCTATGTAAGAGAATTTTCCTGATTTACCCATCAAGGATGGATATGGACAGAGACAAGATGGTGGAGAGGATATTACACCTCACCCTAGAGATCCTCTTCCGGCTTACTGGAGAGGTGAGAGATTCTGATGACGTCACATTACATCATTCTTATCTATGGGAATAACAGATGGACAGAACTGGAGAGGTGAGGACTCTGGAAATGTCTGTAGTGAGATTTATTATTGTGTCTCTCCATAACCAGGATTGAACAGTAGTGAAGAAGACCTCTAGTGAGCGCTGTCAGGACCCTGTGTCTGAGGGATGGGGAAGACCCCTGAGCCCAATCACGGGGCCTCCACCTCACCCCCTGATACATGAGGACATCAATGACCAGAAGATCCTAGAACTCATCTTCAAGATGATTGAGCTGCTGACTGGAGAGGTGACACTGCTGGGAATGCTGGGACATTATACAGTAACGCTATGAAGGGATCAGGGGATGATGGTATCATTGTATGTGTCAGGTTCCTATAAGGTGTCAGGATGTCACTGTCTATTTCTCCATGGAGGAGTGGGAGTATTTAGAAGGACACAAAGATCTATACAAGGATATCAAGATGGAGGTTCCCCAGCCCCTCACATCACCAGGTAATAGATGGGAGTAAATACACATGGCCTATAATTATCTTATATAAAGTATGAATTCAGTCCCTGTATGTGTTTCCTCCAGATCTATCCAGTAAGAGGACAACACCAGAGAGATGTCCCTGTCCTCTTCTTCCACAGGATTGTAAACAAGAAGATCCCAATGTTCTTCAGGATCATCAGGTAGATGGAGAGAAGGTGTCAGGAGATCTCCCCTATGATGTGTAGACGGCTGTGAAGGTCTTGTGCTCAGTCTTGTTTTATCCACCAGTATTATATGTTTTATACTTGTGTAATGAGAACGGTGGAGATGGCAGGATTAGAGCTGATCATAGATGTGACTTCTCCATCTGTCTGTGACTTTTACAATATTTGTTTCAGGGTGAAGATCTGACCCATATTAATACTACAGAGACATATGTGAGGGATGATGAGCGGTGTAAAGAGGAGATTCTTTCAGAAAGCAGAGCAAGGGAGTAGCGGCCTCTATATTGTACTATATTCTGATACTGTACTGCTGTGTATGACAAAGGAAAAGCAATGCCTTCATTTAGCTATGAGAAATTAATTTTTGGGGTCATCTGTTTAACCCCTTCCTGACATGAGACGTACTATCCCGTCCACGGTACCCGGGCCCGTATGACCGGGGACGGGATAGTACGTCTACCGCGATCAGCGGCGCCCACGTGGTGAGCGCCGCTGATCGCGGCCGGGTGTCAGCTGATTATCACAGCTGACACCCGGCACAATGTGTCAGGGGCGGTCACGGACCGCCCCCGACACGTTAACCCCTTGCACACCGCGATCAAACGCGATCGCGGTGTACCGGGAGTTAAAGGGAAGCATCGGCAGGGAGGGGGCTCCCTCCGTGCTTCCCTGAGCCCCCCACGGCAGCGCAATGTGCAGCGCTGCTGCGGGGGGCTCCTATCCTCCAGGCCCCCGAATCCAAGATGGCGACGGGGGCCTTCGGGGGCCTGGGGAAGCTGGCTTCCTCAGTGCCTGCAAAGCGCAGGCATGAGGAAGCCTTGTGCACTGCCTGTGACAGATTGCTGATCTGTCACAGGACAGTGATGTCCCACCTGGGACTATGTAATAAAGTAAAAAAAAATTAAAAAAAAAGTGTAAAAATAAATGAAAAAAAATCGCCAAATAAATTAGTAAAAAAAAAAAAAAATATTCCCCAATAAATTCATTTTTTTAAAATAATAAAAAAAAAAAACCAATAAATGTACACATATTAGGTATTGCCGCGTCCGTAACGACCTGCCCTATAAAACTGTCCCATTAGTTAACCCCTTTAGCGAACCCCTTAAAAAATAAAAATAAAAAACGAAGCAAAAAATAATGATTTATTATCATACCGCCAAACAAAAAGTGCAATAACGCGCGATCAAAAAGACGCATATAAATATCCATGGTACCGCTGAAAACGTCATCTTGTCCCGCAAAAAACAAGCCGCCACACAGCATCATCAGCGAAAAAATAAAAAAGTTATAACTCGCAGAATAAAGCGATGCAAAAATAATTATTTTTTATATAAAATAGTTTTCATTGCATAAAACCGACAAAAACATAAAAAAACGACCTAAATGAGGTATCGCTGTAACCGTACTGACCCGAAGAATAAAACCGCTTTATCAATTTTACCGCACGCGGAACGGTGTAAACGCACCCCCCCCAAAAGAAATTCATGAAACGCTGGTTTTTGTTCATTCTGCGTCCCAAAAATCGGAATAAAAAGCGATCAAAAAATTTCACATGCCCGAAAATGGTACCAATAAAAACGTCAACTCGTCCCGCAAAAAATAAGACCTCACATGACTCGGTGAGTCAAAATACGGAAAAATTATAGCTCTCAATATGTGGTGATGCAAAAACTATTTTTACAATAAAAAGCGTCTTTTAGCGTGCGACAGCCGCCAAACATAAAAACCGCCATAAATAGTAAATCAAACCCCCCGTTATCACCCCTTTAGTTAGGGAAAAATAATAAAATAAAAAAAATGTATTTATTTCCATTTTTCCATTAGGGTTAGGGCTAGGGTTAGGGCTAGGGGTGTGTTGGGGTAGGGCTAGGGTTAGGGCTAGGGTTAGGGTTAGGGCTAGGGTTAGGGTTAGGGCTAGGGCTAGGGTTAGGGCTAGGGTTAGGGCTAGGGTTAGGGGCGTGTTGGGGTTCGGGTTGGAGTTAGAATTGGGGGTTTCCACTGTTTGGGCACATCAGGGGCTCTCCAAATGCAACATGGCGTCTGATCTCAATTCCAGCCAATTCTGAGTTGAAAAAGTCAAATGGTGCTCCTTCCCTTCCAAGCTCTGCTATGCGCCCAAACAGTGTTTTACCCCCTCATGTAGGGTATCAGCCTACTCAGGACAAATTGCAAAACAATTTTTGGGGTCCAATTTCTCCTGTTACCCTTAGGAAAATAAAAAATTGGGGGCAAAAATATCATTTTTGTGGAAAAAAATGATTTTTTTATTTTCACGTCCGAGTGTTATAAACTTCTGTGAAGCACTTGGGGGTTCAAAGTGCTCACCACACATCTAGATAAGTTCCGTGGGGGGTCTAGTGTCCAAAATGGGGTCACTTGTGGGGAGTTTCAATAGTTTAGGTACATCAGGGGCTCTCCAAACGCACATGACACCTGCAGACCATTCCATCAAAGTCTGCATTCCAAAACGTCACTGCTTCCCTTCCGAGCCCCGACGTGTGTCCATACAGTAGTTTTCTCCCACATATGGGGTGTCAGCGTACTCAGGACAAATTGGACAACAACTTTTGGGGTCCAATTTCTCCTGGTACCCTTGGGAAAATAAAAAAAATGGTGACTAAAAGATCATGTTTGTGGAAAAAATACGAATTTTTTATTTTCACGCCCGGGCGTTGTAAACTTCTGTGAAGCACTGGGGGGGGTCAAAGTGCTCACCACACATCTAGATAAGTTCCTTGGGGGGTCTAGTTTAAAAATGGTGTCATTTGTGGGGGGTTTCCACTGTTTAGGTACATTAGGGGCTCTCCAAAGGCAACATGACACCCGCAGACCATTCCATCAAAGTCTGCATTCCAAAACGTCACTACTTCCCTTCCGAGCCCTGACGTGTGCCCATACAGTAGTTTTCTCCCACATATGGGGTAGCAGCGTACTCAGGACAAATTGGAAAACAACTTTTGGGGTCCAATTTATCCTGGTACCCTTGGGAAAATAAAAAAATGGTGACTAAAAGATCATGTTTGTGGAAAAAAATACGAATTTTTTATTTTCACGCCCGGGCGTTGTAAACTTCTGTGAAGCACTGGGGGGGTCAAAGTGCTCACCACACATCTAGATAAGTTCCTTTGGGGGTCTAGTTTACAAAATGGTGTCATTTGTGGGGGGTTTCCACTGTTTAGGTACATTAGGGGCTCTCCAAAGGCAACATGACACCCGCAGACCATTCCATCAAAGTCTGCATTCCAAAACGTCACTACTTCCCTTCCGAGCCCCGACGTGTGCCCATACAGTAGTTTTCTCCCACATATGGGGTATCAGCATACTCAGGACAAATTGGACAACAACTTTTGGGGTCCAATTTCTCCTGGTACCCTTGGGAAAATAAAAAAATGGTGACTAAAAGATCATGTTTGTGGAAAAAATACGAATTTTTTATTTTCACGCCCGGGCGTTGTAAACTTCTGTGAAGCACTGGGGGGTCAAAGTGCTCACCACACATCTAGATAAGTTCCTTAGGGGGTCTAGTTTCCAAAATGGTGTCATTTGTGGGGGGTTCCACTGTTTTGGTACATCAGGAGTTTTCCAAACGCGACATGGTGTCCGATCTCAATTCCAGCCAAAAACGTCAAATGGCGCTGCTTCCCTTCCGAGCTCTGCCATGCCCCCAAATAGTGGTTTACCCCCACATGTGGGGTATCAGCGTACTCAGGACAAATTGCACAATAAATTTTAGGGTCCTGTTACCCTTGGAAAAATAAGAATTGAGGGTGAAAAGATCATTTTTGTTGAAAAAATATGATTTTTTAATTGTATGGCTTTATGTTATAAACTTCTGTGAAGCCCATGGGGGTTCAAAGTTCTCACCACACATCTAGATAAGTTCCTTAGGGGGTCTAGTTTCCAAAATGGTGTCATTTGTGGGGGGTTTCCACTGTTTTGGTACATCAGGGGTTTTCCAAACGCGACATGGTGTCCGATCTCAATTCCAGCCAAAAACGTCAAATGGCGCTGCTTCCCTTCCGAGCTCTGCCATGCGCCCAAATAGTGGTTTACCCCCACATGTGGGGTATCAGCGTACTCAGGACAAATTGCACAATAACTTTTAGGGTCCTGTTACCCTTGGGAAAATAAAAATTGGGGTGAAAAGATCATTTTTGTGGAAAAAATATGATTTTTTAATTGTACCGCTGTACGTTATAAACTTCTGTAAAGCCCTTGTGGGTTCAAAGTTCTCACCACATATCTAGATAAGTTCCTTGGGGGGTCTAGTTTCCAAAATGGGGTCACTTGTAGGGGGTTTCCACTCTTTAGGTACATCAGGGACTCTCCAAACGTGACATGGCGTCCAATCTGAATTCCAGCCAATTTTGCATTGAAAAAGTCAAACGGCGCTCCTTCCATTCTGAGCTCTGCCATGCGCCGAAACAGTCGTTCCCCCCCCACATATCAGGTATCTGCGTACTCAGGACAAATTGCACAATAACTTTTGCAGTTCAATTTCTCCTGTTACCCTTGGTAAAATAAAAAAAATTGAACCTGAAGTATTTTTTTTATGAAAAAAAGTTAGATGTTCATTTTTTTTTAAATATTCAAAAAAATTCCTGTGACGCACCTAAAGGGTTAATAAACTTCTTGAATGTGGTTTTGAGCACCTTAAGGGGTGCAGTTTTTAGAATGGTGTCACTTTTGGGTATTTTCTATCATATAGACCCCTCAAAGTGGCTTCAAATGTGATGTGGTCCTAAAAATAAAATGGTGTTGTAAAAATGAGAAATCGCTGGTCAACTTTTAACCCTTATAACTTCCTAACAAAAAAAAATGTTGGTTCCAAAATTGTGCTGATGTAAAGTAAACATGTGGGAAATGTTAGTTATCAAGTTTTTTGTGTGCCGTATCTCTGTGATTTAAGGGCATAAAAATTCAAAGTTGGAAAATTGCGAAATTTTCAAAATTTTCGCCAAATTTCCGTTTTTCTCACAAATAAACGCAAGTTATTTGAATGAAATTTTACCACTAACATGAAGTACAATATGTCACGAGAAAACAATGTCAGAATCACCGGGATCCATGGAAGCGTTCGAGAGTTATGACCTCATAAAGGTACAGTGGTCAGAATTGTAAAAATTGGCCCGGTCATGAACGTGCAAACCACCCTTGGGGGTGAAGGGGTTAATATCTTGCTAAATTTTTATTCTGTGCTGGGTAGGTATCCCTCCCAAGAGGAGATTGGGAGCTGTGAAAAAGCAATGATTCCCTTTATTCTTCCAAAAATTAACCCCAAGTTTTTTTTTCATTAGATGTTCCCAGTATTTGACATTTATTCATCCTAGTCAGTGTCTTCAGTGTCATCATTATCAAGTTTACAATGAGTATAAGCCAGATCGTCTGTATGAGCCTGGGACAACTCAGTGTCAGCATCAAAATCCACCTGTTACTCCTCCTCCTGAAGTCCTCCTAGTTCCTGATGCCAATTATACTGCACGGTGAACTCTGTAAAAAATAAAATAAAATGAAATGTTAAAACAATTCAATAATTTGGTTTCCAGCAAGTAGATGGGATTGAAAAAAATCTCATGCCAAATGTGCTTTTTTTTTCTATTATTTTTCTGCATCAAAATTTGACATGTGATGTTTGCTTCACATCCTCAAGATGTCAGTTTGTCTTGTGGGTACGCGGAGTGTCATGTGCACATTTTCTCTATTGAATTGCATTAAATGTGGAAAGTCCGCAGGTAAAAACCACATATGTTTTTAGTGAGTTTCCACTTGTTTGTAATCCGCACATGACTATATCAATACATTTTTGTCAAAACGAAATACCAGGAAGAATCAAAAACAAAGCATCTTTATTTTAAGCATGACGCCCCAAAAAGAGACGAAAACTACAGTGGCAAATACGCCTTGGATACGTATGTAAGAAAAGCAGTTGAAAACGCAATGAAAAAATGCAAGTAGCCTAATTTACGTAATAGGTGCAGAAATAATGATGCAGAAAAAAAACAAAAACTGGCAGAAGTGTTTATTTTACATTACTTTCCATTAAGAATGAATAAAAAGTGCGTTAATAAGTTACATGTACACAAAAATGATGCCAATGATACAAACTAATCATCCTGAAAAATGGATCTCATTTAACCAGGATCGGACTGGACTGGCGGGGTATCGGGGAAATCCCCGGTGGGCCCTTTCAGTGGACACGATAGAGAAGGGAAGAAGATGTGAGAAAGAAAAAGGCTGCTCTATTTTAGGGGCGCGGGCCCTTTAAAAGCACAGGCAGAGTATGTGAAGGGGAGCGCGCATGCAGCGTTCATTACCTGAACCGCCGCGGCGCACATCCCAATGAGCACTAAATAGTGTGCGCCTGTCGTCGCCGATGTATGACAGTATCATGCGCCGCATGTGACGGGCGCACACACAAGTCAGTCGTCGGCCTCTGGTAGGTCGGCGGCCATCTTAATATGAGCACGCCTGCAGGCGAGAAGTTAGTATTGGTTTGTGTTCATGATCAGTATTGTAGTATTTGATCACTATGTGGTGGTATTTTGTGGTCTCACCACAGTGTGGCGGTATTTATCCCTTGTATGTGGTATTCGATCACTGTGGTGGTAATTTGTGCACTGGTCACTTTGTGGCAGTATTTATTCCCTGTATGTGGTATTATTTGGTCACTATGTGGTGGAATATGTAGTCTAGTTATGGTGTGGCAGTATTTCTCCTTGTACGAGGTATTATTTAGTTGCTATATGCTGTAATGTGTGGTATTAGTCAGTCACTATGTGGTGTGGTATTATGGGTCTTGGTATAGTGGATTGTGTTGGGTATGGCGGTCATTTGTTCTCTCTGATATTAATTGAGAATATTCTTTATTTCTAATAGATTAAATACTTGGTAGACAGCGGCAGAGATTCCCTTACAGGGGTTCTCCTGTGTAAAAAGTAATCACCTCTCAACAGGATAAATGATAAAGTATTGATTGGTGGAGGTCTGACTAATTGGACCCAATCGGCAGAATGTGGAACTTTTATCCCCAGTAGACTGGAGCAGTATGTTCGATTTGACCACTGATCCATTCATTCCCTCAGTAGCTGGGAGCACTGCTCTTGTTTTTTTCTGGAAGCCCCAAAGAGAATGAAAGGAGCTGTGATCAGACATCCCACCCGCTGTTGCATTTTAAAGTGTCTTATCAGGGATAAAACTTCCTCCTTCTTCCAATCAGTTCTATTTCTAATGGTCAGACCTAAGCGATCACCTATCCTGTAAAGCCCAGGGATCGGTGAAGACTTGTTTTAACAAAATAACCCCTTTAATGTAAACTACCGTAATTGTACATCACAGTTATGGTGGTATATATGCAGGAGCCGCCTGTGTTTTACATTTCATTCTCCACTATAATGGAGATAACAGCTTACAGATATTTGCATATAGCTGTACGGTGGGCCCCTAGGTTCAATTCCCCCTGTGGGGTCCCAGACACCCCAGTCTGACCCTGCATATGACCATCACTTAAAATAGTTAGAGCTCCTAGAACGTGCTAAAATGAAAGGGAAAAAAAAATAAATAATCAGTCATAAAGGTTAAATCTGGCTGTGACGCCAAGGAGTTAAAAAAAAAAAAAAAAGTTGTATCGCGAAATCCCTGATATGGGACACGCAGAGATATTGTGATAAATTGCATGTGGAGAAGGTGATGCTGCCCAATCATGCAGAACCAGACCTGCGCCTCTGGCGGGTTTTACCCTTGGGGGTGTAAATAAGTGACTACCTGGTTTAACATTATCAAATGCCCTCTTTAAGGTAAGATCTCTAAGTTGAACAGTCCCAACGTTCTCTTCGGGCTCTTCTATCTCAGGGAAGATGAGCTCCTCTGTCATTGTCTCATCCCCCTCTCTAGCGAGGATACACAGGGGAAACTCATCCATCTTTGCCTTTTGATGGAGACTAGTACAGAGGGACCTGACTTTTGTCCGAGACACTCCATGTAACCCTCTTTTGTTACATGTTTCAAAGTAAAGAAAAATCCTGCTCCAGTATGACAAGATGTATCAAGTCTTTTACTACCCCAACCTCATGGGACTTAGTACGACAGTCGGTTCCCATGGTCAGTCTGGCCACAGGGTAGTCCTTGACGTCTCCATGTATGCAGGGAACACCAACAAACTTATTCGGGATCAACTGGTGGGGCAGAGTAGCACTTATTAGTCTCACTAGATTTCCAGAGTCCAAAAGTCCAAAAACCAGTACCCCATTGATGGACACGGTACACGCCTGTGGCCCCTCGCCAGATTGACAGTCCACACTGCAGACCCGATAGGAGCAACGCCTGCCTAGGCTACAGTCCATTGGTTCAGGGAACCTATAACACCCGGCAGCTACGTGTCCAGGATTGTGACATCGCGAACAGACCATGTCCTTAATAACAGCCTTAGGGGGGCTCCTCAGCGGGATTGGGACGCCTCCCATTTGTGGGTCCAGCCACCCTCTGTGGCGAGCCCGCCCCCCTTTGGGTATCCCAGTATGGAGAAGGGGCGATGTCTGGTTTCCCGAGGGATTTCTCAACCATCTGGTATCTCTCAACCATCTGGTATCTCTCAACCAGGCTAACCAGGTCGTCCACATTCCGAGGGCTGCCCTGGGCAATCCAGGTCTGTATTGGCCTGGGATGGGAGTGGATGAACCTGTCTAATAATAATAATAATAATAAATTTTATTTTTATAGCGCCGACATATTCCGCAGCACTTTACATTTCAGAGGGGATTTGTACAGACAATAGACATTACAGCCTAACAATAATCACATACAGTAGATTATAACAAATACCAAGAGGAGTGAGGGCCCTGCTCGCAAGCTTACAGTCTATGAGGAAAGAGGGAGACACGAAAGGTGGGTGGTAACAGTTGCCCTGATTGTATGGACCAGCCATAATGTTAAGTGTGTAACAGTACAGACACAGAGGGCTAATGGATGCATAAAGCATGTGGGAACATGATGCGGGGAACCTGGTTATGGTAAAACTTTTGGCTCTGCCACACAGGGATAGGTTAGGTTAATGTGTTGAGGCGATAGGCCAGTCTGAATAAATGCGTTTTCAGGACACGCTTAAAATTGTGGGGATTGGGGACTAATCGTATTGACCTGGGAAGTGCATTCCAAAGAATTGGCGCGGCACGTGTAAAGTCTTGGAGACGGGAGTGGGAGGTTCTGACTATTGAGGATACTAACCTCAGGTCATCAGCAGAACGGAGGGTCTAACACCACACGCTCGATCATCTGGGCAGGAGTGGAAGTCTCTGGTTGCAACCACTTTTGGACTAGGTGCAACAAATCAAACAAGGTGGTTTGTCGCCCAGCAGTGGACTCGTTCAGCTCTAATGGACATTGTTACTCCCAGGCATGCCAAGATTTCGGTCTTTAATTTGGCGTATTCTTTGGCATCCTGTAATGCTAAGTTAAAGGGCATCTGACACCCATATTTTTTTGATATGATGTAAAGACATTCAATTTAGTGTCACATAAGCATTAAAGCAGTACTTTTGATATCCCGACTCCCCACCTTTGATGCATAAATACCGTTTTTAGCTCTCCTGCGGTGTATGGTAATCTACACGGTCTGGTCCAGTGGGTGGGGCTTATTCTCCTTCTCTCCCCCCTCCTCGGCTTGCTGTATGTATTGTGATCTGTGGGTGTGACTCAGGTGCCGATAAAAGGCAAGGCCAGTTATGGTCTGTGTTCCTATAGAGCGATACACATCAGGTATACTGTATGTATGAATCCCGTTCACTTTATGTCTCCAACCGAAGTGCTCTCTTTCGCTAAGCTAATGCCACAGAGTGCTGTTCAGGGCACAAAGATAATAGCATGGATGGTTCAGTTACGATCCCCCTGGCTGCTACCTTTGACAATTGGTGGCAGGAGTATGACTTAACTTGACCCCTGCGGTGTCGTACCTTGACAATTATTATGCTTAACAGCAAAGTGAGGTAAATTGCAGTGAGCTTGGTCAGAGTTAAGCCAGGCAATGAGTCCAATAGATCTCTAGTTTTTTACCCTTTACAATTCAAATTCCAAGATGGCAAGCAAAATAGAAGTCAATCTGGAGATCAGCAGCAAGTATATAGACAGATTGGGGGAGAATCCAGAAGCACGGTCAGATAACAAGGTGGGTCAGATCCTAGTAGCAACATTCACAATCACAAAATGTAGCCAATTGTCTAAACAAATAGCTGTCACAGAGTGTCTGATCTGCCATGTACGTAGTTAGATTGGGAGACATCGTGCGTTGTACATGTAGGGGAAGTGGACTGACCTATGGACCTGTCTGCAGCAGGAGGGTAATGTACAGTGTGCTTAACGTGGACTGCTGTATATGAAGGTGGGAGACAGCTGGAGATAGTAAAGGATGGTGAGGTACTGGGTTTGGCCACTAGGGGGAGACCAAGGACAGCAGAAACAGAAGACTGTGTAATACTGTAGTTTGGCAACAAGATGGAAGCAGAGAGCAGTGAGGAAAGGGCTTAACATCAGCTTAAGGCTACGAAACCGCAGCGTCATTGGGGGCGGAGTTACAGGAGCTCTAGAGGGGAATTCCCAGAGAGAGGGTTATAAGAAGGGGTAGAGAGTTCCAGGAGGAGCCAGTCCAGGGAGAGGAGCTCAGGAGAGGAGAAGACTGAAGGGAGAGATGGACAGAGAAGAAGCTCCAGAAGGGACTGAGCAGAGAGACGGTCAGGGAGGTGGCCCTGACAGGAGAGCCGCAGGACAGAGAAGGCCCAGGGGTACCCGACAGATGGACTCGGACGGGTGAAGCACTGTGGTGGTAGGCCTAGGGCAGCCACAGTGAAAGAGCCGCGAGGGACGTCAATTAGGAAAAGGAAGAAAGTGAAGGTACCCGGGCCTGTGTGCGGAGTCGAGCAGCTGCTGTGTGGTGCTGCAGTCGTCGAGAGGACGGCCAATAAAGAAGACTTGTTGGACGCACATCTGTCTCTGTCTCAAGTCTGTTCGCGGCGGAAAGTGGACCACCCCCCAGTCGGCACACGTACCTACATACACACATCATGCAGCATCTCACTAGCATGGCCATGGACTCTATTAATGCAGCTGGTATGACGTGAAGCACAGGAGCATGCCAAGTGCATTATAGCACAATCCTGATTACAAATATCATTTTTCTACATTAAAAGTTTTATATTTGCCTATTTTTTTTTTTTTTTTTTTTATCCTGGTTAATGTACCGTAATTTTTTCATAAGCTTCAGTATTTTGGACAAAGAAACAGAACTTACCTTGATGCAAAAATGTCTAATGTTTTCTGTAAGGAATATACAATACGAGTAATTTAGAGATTGTGCTACCCCAAAATCCAATTTTTTTCTAAAGCTAATCTGTGCACTATTGTGACATACACCACTCCTATACATCTTGTTTTTGTTTCAGTCTTTCGTTCCTCCTGAGTTTCACTTAATTCCTTGTACCCACTTGTTTACCTGCGGCTCTACCTAGCTTAACAGCTCCCTGTGCCTTATTATTTAACCTCAGAGCCAGAGCTGGCACCGCTGGCCTCAGTGTCCAGCACCGCCCTCTGCACACTTATTGGCTGTCAGTATCTGAACCCTTCGCTGACCGCGGTTATCATTTCAGCATTGGAAATAACAGAGATGTTTCCTGTGTCTGTGGAAAGCAGCACAATCACAACCACGCCACATCCACAGTGATGATAGAGCTTCACATGTCCCCACATCACATCCACAGTGGTGATATACCTTCACATGTCCCCACATCACATCCACAGTGGTGATATACCTTCACATGTCGTCACATCACATCCACAGTGGTGATAGAGCTTCACATGTCCCCACATCACATCCACAGTGGTGATAGAGCGTCACATGTCCCACATCACATCCACAGTGGTGATATACCTTCACATGTCGTCACATCACATCCACAGTGGTGATAGAGCTTCACATGTCCCCACATCACATCCACAGTGGTGATAGAGCGTCACATGTCCCACATCACATCCACAGTGGTGATATACCTTCACATGTCGTCACATCACATCCACAGTGGTGATAGAGCTTCACATGTCCCCACATCACATCCACAGTGGTGATAGAGCGTCACATGTCTCCACATCACATCCACAGTGGTGATAGACCTTTACATGTCTCCACATCACATCCACAGTGATGATAGAGCTTCTTATGTCCTCACATCCACAGTGATGATAGAGTGTCACATGTCTCCACATCACATCCACAGTGGTGATAGACCTTCACATGCCTCCACATCACATCCACAGTGGTGATAGACCTCATATGTCTCTACATCACATCTACAGTGATGATAGAGCTTCACATTCTGTATTGGGCCCCCTACTATTTAATATATTTATTAATGATCTAGTGCATGGGTCCTCAAACTACGGCCCGCGGGCCATATGCGACCCGCCGAGGACATTTATCTGGCCCGTCGGTCCCACCGACATTGAACATCACTACCTGATTTCAATGCCGGCGGGCCCTTTATTCCTGGGCGGAGCTACAAGGCGGCGAGGAAGGACTTGCGGCCTTCCATATGTAGCACAGACGACGTGATTCACGCCGCCTGCACAGCCTGATGACGTCCTGCCGCCTGTGCAAGAAGACGGAGAAGAGCGCGCGCTTCTTAAGAGCAGCGGAGGACATAGGTGAGTACTGGCTTTTTTTTTTTAAACTCCGGGCCCGGCCTATGGGGGACTACTATGCCGCCTATGCGGGACTACTATGCCGCTTATAGGGGATTTTGCTGTTTATGGGGGATTATGCTGTTTTTGGGGGACTACTATGCCGCCTATGGAGGACTACTATGCCATTTATGGGGGATTATGCTGTTTATGGGGGATTATACTGCTTATGGGGACTACTATGCTGCCTATGGAGGACTATGCCGCCTATGGGGGACTACTATGCCGCTTATGGGGGATTATGCTGTTTATGGGGGACTACTATGCCACCTATGGAGGACTACTATGCCGCCTATGGGGGACTACTATGCCATTTATGGGGGATTATGCTGTTTATGGGGGATTATGCTGCTTATGGGGACTACTATGCTGCCTATGGAGGACTACTATGCCGCCTATGGGGGACTACTATGCCGCTTTTGGGGGATTATGCTGTTTATGGGGGATTATGCTGCTTATGGGGGAACTACTATGCCACTTATGGGGGACTACTATGCTGCCTATGGGGGGTTATGCTGCTTATTGGGGACATTTACCTGCCTATTGGGGACTGGCAAAGCTGCATTGAAAGGCACTGATCACATTGCACTGATGGTCAGTGCAGTCTGTACGAGTATGTCTCTGTGTGGGCAATTTTATTGCTGGTATACTGTTTTTGTAGCGCTGTATATATATTGGTATTTTACTAATAGCAATTTTGAATCCCTAGGAAACAATGACATCGAGAAAGAGAAAAATTGACTCGGAGTGTAGGATATTCAAGGAACAGTGGACTTATGATTACTTTTTCATGCAGTACAAGGAAAGAGCTGTGTGTTTGATATGCCAGAATATAGTGTCTGTGTTCAAAGAATACAATTTGCGTCGACACTATCAAACTCAACATAAAGATAAATATGATTGCTTGGTCGGAGAAGTGAGAAAAGATAAAATATTAAAACAAAAAATACATTGACAACTCAGCAAAATACTTTTGTGAAGCAGAAGCAGCTAAATATTTCATCACTGCGAGCAAGTTTTCAAGTTGCCAAGCTAATAGCGTGCACTGACAGACCATTCATGGAGGGAGAATTTGTTAAAGAATGCCTTCTTTCTGTAGCCAAAGAGATGTGTCCAGAAAAGGTCGATTTATTTAGTACAGTGAGTCTTTCAGGACCTACAATTACACGAAGGATTGAAGAAATGGGAGACAATTTGCATCAGCATTTGCAAAACTCTGCAAAAAAACTCCTATTTTTCCTTGGCACTCGACGAAAGTAATGATATTCGTGATTCTGCACAACTTCTAATTTTTATTTGTGGGACGAATGATTATTTCGAAGTCACAGAAGAGCTTGCTGCACTGCAAAGCATCAAAGGAACAGCTACAGGAGAGGACATCTATGAAAAGGTTTGCCAAACTGTGAATGGATTGGAGCTGGACTGGGCTAAACTAGCCAGTGTGACAACTGATGGTGCTCCTAGCATGGTGGGGTCTAAGAAAGGAGTAATTTCTCGCATTAACCAAGAGATGGACAAGCATAACCATTCTCATCCAATAGCCATACACTGCCTCATCCACCAACAGGCGCTGTGTAGTAAATCACTGAAGTGGGACTCTTATGAAAATTGTGGCATCTTGTGTTAACTTCATTAGAGCTAATGCATTAAACCACAGACAATTTCAGGAATTTCTGTCTGAGCTAAATGTTGCATATGAAGATGTTCTGTACCACACAGAAGTCCGTTGGCTGAGTCGAGGGAGAGTTTTGAAACGTTTCTATGACTTGCTTCCACAGATTACAGAATTTCTGCTTTCAAAAAACAAAGAAGTACCAGAGCTCAATGATGCAGAATGGAAATGGCACCTTGCCTTTCTGACAGATGTAACAGAGTTACTTAACAGTTTAAATGTGCAACTTCAAGGAAAGGGGAAGCTCATCTGTGATATGCAATCACATGTGAAAGCATTTGAAGTAAAATTAGGCCTCCTCATCAAACAAGTGAAGGAGGAAAATTTCTGCCATCTCCCCACAACTCAAAATTTGTTAGCGGAAAAACCATTGGTTGCATTCCCAAACAAAACATGCGTGGATTCACTGGAAATCTTACTAAAGCAGTTCCAATTTAGATTTAAAGAGCTTCATCTCCATGGACAGGACATACAGCATTTCCGTAACCCATTTTCTATTGACATTGAAAATGTGGATACAGTTTACCAAATGGAACTGGCTGAACTACAGAATTGTGACTCTCTGAAAGACGCATTCAAGTCAAGCAGCCTTCCTAATTTCTATGCATCTCTCCCCTCTGAGACATACCCTCATCTAAGGAACCATGCACTCAAAATGGCAACGATCTTTGGCAGCACTTATGTCTGTGAACAGACTTTTTCCAGAATGAAACATCTGAAATCTCCAACCAGATCTAGACTAACTGATGAACACTTGCATCACTTGTTACGATTTGCCATGACAAATATGGAACCGGACATTGACCATCTCATTAGCCAGAAGCAGGCCCACAGGTCCCATTGAAATATTGGTAAGTTTGTTGATTTAACTTTTAACACTTTACTTGTTCTTCATTTTAAATATTGTATTTGTTCCGGTTTTGTTTCTTTTTACTTCTAAATAAGATAGGTGCAGTGTGCATAGGAATTTGTTCATAGTTTTTTTTAAAACTATATTCCGGACCTCCAATGGTCTGAGGGACCGTGAACTGGCCCCCTGTTTAAAAAGTTTGAGGACCCCTGATCTAGTGGATGGCTTACACAGTAAAATATCAGTATTTGCAGATGATACAAAACTATGTAAGGTAGTTAACACAAAGGAGGACAGTTTGCAACTACAGACAGATTTGAGTAAATTGGAGAATTGGGCTGAAAAATGGCAAATGAGGTTTAACACAGATAAGTGTAAGGTTATGCACATGGGAAGGAGAAACAGATGCTACAATTACTTACTAAATGGGAAACTGCTGGGGAAATCAGACATGGAAAAAGACAGGCATCTTAGTCAATAAGAAGCTAAATTGGAATGCCCAGTGTCAGGCAGCTGCCACCAAAGCAAATAGGGTCATGGGATGCATTAGAAGAGGTCTGGGGACACGAGATGAAAACATAATTCTCCCTCTGTACAAATCACTCGTCAGACCACACTTGGAGTATTGTGTGCAATTTTGGACGCCGGTGCTCAAGAAAGACATTACTGAACTTGAAAGGGTTCAAAGGCGGGCTACTAAAATGATAAATGGAGTTGGTTCACTACAAAACTGTCTTTGCCGCTTTTGTTCTGACCAAGCGTCAGCTGTCCAGATCACCAGTGAGTCCGAATTGTGAGGTTTTTCGCCCTTTCTGTTGCAAGCGCTTGGAGACAAAGAGACTTCAACACACAAGCCGTGGTCAAATCACTTTATCTGACGTAATGAAATACAAGATATGTTTTTCTACCATTTACAACAATATGTGACTCTATGGAGCTCATTTGGCCCCCACCATCACCTCAGGGTCGTACCTTGTTTACAATATACCCAGAACACGTTGTTGAGAACACATATGATAACAAGTATAGTTTCCTTGAAGACAGAGACTACTAGTCTACATAAGAATAATTCTAGCAATAATAAGGCAAAAGGCAATTTAAGTCTTAAAGTCATTTAAAGGGATATAAAAGCAAACCAATAACTCTTCTATATCAATTTCCCCCTTTTGTAAATGGTATAACCTTTGCCACAGGGTCAGCTGATGTCCACAAAGGAGCTACCCCCATAAGGGGGCTTCCTACCTGCTTCGCCCATCCACCCTCAGTGTGGACACTCACTTTCCCCATCAGCAATGGCCACCTGGGGTCTATGATACACTACAGAAGGTTCAGCCTTAGATTCTTTTTTTCACACATACATTATTCAGTAGCTTAAGTAATACATATATTAGCGCTTTTACGGCTACATAAAATAATAAGCAAAACAACAAAATTTGCATACAAGTCTGTACAATGCCAAAAAAAATCCATCCTGCTAAGCCATTAAACCAATTTGCTGGATTTAGGAAAGAGAATGTGTTACCCCACCAGGAGTCTCTGTTTGCACTGTGCTGCTTTAACCATTGGTCTCTAAGTTCACCTATTTGGTCTATACTGGCCCTGATCTGGAGATTGCCAGCAGGGTCGATATAATTACAACAGGTGGGACCAATTATCTGACGCATTCCTCCTTCTTTTGCTGTCAGGTAATCTAGTACTATAGTATGTTGGTTAGTAACTACGATTAATTGTCTCTGTATTGTATTAGTTTCATTAAGAACTTCAAGAATCTGAAAAGTCTGATCGTCCAGGTAGTCGGTAGCTTCCACTAATTTATCCCACAGTTGTGTTATGAAGGGGTATATTAGCATACTACGGAATATTTTATTTGTTATCCCCTCTTATGTCCGGGCTCACCCACCTGTAGGCACGATGTTCGCAAACCAAGAATACTCCGTCAGGGAGAACACAAACGTGACCCGGGGTCTGTATACATTGGTATAAACTCAAAAGTCCAAACATAGGCTTATGGGCACACCAAGTATTATTCATTTGTTTTCCACTTACACCAGATGTACATTTACCCCTTTCTTCCTTATTATTTTACCCGTAGATGATTTACAGCCTTCAACACCATCTTGGTACACCGTCTCATTAACCTGTGTTTGATCGCGAGTGTATATGCGGAAGCAATTGTCCTCACCACAGGTGTCTGCTCCAGTGTGTTGAAGACTGAACTACAGTCCATCATTGGGAATAGGGTCTGAGTGTGGGATTTCGGTCCTCCTCCTGGCGACCATATATCCGACATCTGAGTCATATTCCCGCCACCACATTTGTACCTTTAGGCCGCGTTATATTAAACTGAAACTAGGGATTAGCGGCCCATTCGACTATAGCCAATGAGGCAGATATATCATGGGGCACACCTAGATTGAGTCCAAGTCTCATTGTGTATGCAGTGTGGGGTTAATACCTCCCATGGCTCCAGAGGTAAGGCTAAGTACGGCATAGTCCTCGCAGATACAGGGCTGTGTGTACAGATCCAACAGTCCTTCGGTTTCTGTCCTTTATAAGAAGAGCATAATGCCGAATAAGTTTGTTGTCCCAATCAGCATTTAAGAGGTTGTCCTGTGTCTCTGTAGAGTGCAGTAACCCTGTCACTGCCAGCAAGGTGATGAGGAGAACAGTCATTCTGCTGTTGACAGGACCTTCTTGCAGTGACTGGTGTGGATCCAGGTGAGCTTTCCCTCAAGTTTTACTGAAGTGGATGTGGTCAGCTGGACTTGGAAGGGGCCGTCAAATCGTGGGTCCAGGCTCCTCACGTGTCTGCGTATAACCACCCAATCACCTGGATTCAGCTGATGCACATCTGCACTGGCATTAGGATTTGGAATGGATGAGAACACATGTTTATGCACCACATTAAGTCTTTTCTGTAAGGCCTGGACATAAGCTGTCATAGCACCGTGTTGCATTTGTAGCACCTGTGGGAAGTACAGACCAGTCTTTGGTGCACTACCAACAGGATTTCAGGAGACAAGCCTATGTTTCTATTTGGAGTGTGTCTGACTGAAAAAAGTGCAACAGGCAAGCACTCTACCCAGCTCTTTCCTGTGTCTGCCATGGCCTTTTGAATTTTCAGTTTAAGTGTCCCATTTAGTCTTTCTACCTTCCCACTACTTTGTGGCCTATATGGTGTATAAAAAAATTTCCTCGCAGTACACCCGGGGCCCGCATGACTTCCCTCATTCTTTCTCCCGTGAAGTGTGTACCCCTATCTGTTTTTGTGGCTTCTGGAACACCATACCTGCAGATAAGTGCTTTCATCAGTTTGTCTGCAGTCGTTTTAGTACTTGCACATTTTACCGGATAGGCTTCCGGCCAACCAGAGAAGAGATCTACACATACTAGGATATTTGCATACACTCCTACCTTGGTAGCTGTATGTCGTCAATCTGCAGTCTCTGAAACGGGTAGAGAGGCCTAGATGTCGCTTTCTTAGGGACTTTTACTGTTTTACCTGGGTTGTGCTGTGCACAGATGAGGCATGATTGTACAAGTTTCGCGGCTGCGTAACTGAAACCAGGAGCGATCCAGAAGGCATCTACCATGGCACACATGTGACTTTTTGAGGTGTGAGTGGGGCCATGTGCTGCTTGCGCCATGATTGGGAACAGGGACTTTGGTGGGCACAATTTATCCTTATTCTCCCATACTCCATTTGAGTTCAGCTCAGCTCCCAGTCTCCCCCGGTGTACCTTCTCTGTTTGGTCAGCCTTTTGCCGTTGGGATTTCAGGACATCTAGGCTCAATGTGGCTGGAATACGCTGACTCCCCGCCACCATCCACTGCTCTCTAGGCCGCCTTGTGCTACTTTAGCAGCCTCATTCACCCTTCTATTGCCCTCTACCTCCACGGAGTCACCTTTGTGTGTGCTTTTACCTTGACAATGCCAACCTGGACTGGTAACATCAATGCCTCCATCAATTGTTTCACCAGCTCTGCATTTTTAATGGGCTTCGAATCTGTGAAAATATTAGCGACTTTACCTGCAGCGGCTCTACACGCCTCAGTGAGTGCCTTCAACTCTGCCTCCTGCGCCGACATGTGAGGAGAGAGCGGTTCCGCTCGGATTACCTCATGTGAGGATACTACTGCATATCCAGTGTAGAATCGTCCATCCTGGTGGTATCTGGAGCCAAAAAAAAGAAACTCAAAGTCTGCATTAAGAACAGGTATTTCATGAACGTGTGCAAACCCAACTGTCTCCTGACTCATCAGTTCTATGCAGTCATGTTCATGTGTCATGTCAAAGTATCCTTCCTCACTCACTAATACGGTCACCAATTCCCCCTTTTCTGAATCCACAGGCAGGAGGGTGGCTGGATTCAGAACGTTACACCTTTTGAGGGTGACATACTCAGGAATTAGTAGCGCACACTCAAGTCGGAGCTGACTGGCCATAGACAGATGTTTTGGTTGAACTTGTACGAGTATGGCATGGATGTCATGTGGGGAATAGATTGTCAAAAGAAACGTCAGTGTGATCTCACATGCCTTTCCTAGTAGTAGTGCGGCTGCTCCTACCGCACAGACACAATCAATTTTGTGTGAGGTCCTGGGTCTGATGACAAGCAGTCATAAAGTGGTTGGAATATTTGTGAAGCGGACCTTATCCAAGGCCTACTGTAGGTCACTAAACCTAGGAAAGTGCATAGATGCTGATGTGACCTGGGTAGAGGGAGATCTTGAATTGCCTGTTTCCTGTCAGGTGTCTGGTACCTTCGGCAATACAATGTCCCAACAAATGTCACCTTTTGTTTGTAATACTGTAATTTGTCACATGAGACCTTGCAACCCTTAGGGTCATCCACGTACTGTAATAGTACAATCAGCGGATGAGGTGATTGCCACTACTCAAGGATCCCTGCCATTGCTGCTGAATAGATGGCAGGGGATTTCTTTCCCCCTTTGTGGGAGGACTGTCCAACAATATTGTTCACCTTTATGAGTATAGGAGAAAGATACTGACAGTCAGGGTGCAGGGGTACAGAGAAAAATGTACCTGCTAAATCAATGACTGTGAAACATGTTGACATTACTGGGATCTGTGACAGTATTGTGTGTGTGTTAGGGACGATTGAGGTCACACTCACTGTAACATCATTAATAACCCTTAAGTCATGAACCTTTCTGTAAGTGTCAGCAAACCCTTGAGTCCTTTTTTTCCTAATGGGATACAAAGTGGTGTCGCAGGGGGAAGATCTTTGCAGTCCAGGGGGGGTTTCTTTGCACCAGAACCCCTGCCTTAACATACTCTCTAATATCCCTGCTCAGGGCCATTGATTTGGCTAGGCTCAAGGGGTATTGCTTAAAACAAGGAGGAGTGGTTCCTTTTTTTTTTCAATTTAATCATGACAGGGGGAATGGGCAGCCGACCCACATCATTTTTCCCCCCTTGCCCAAACAGTGTCTGGCACCTGTCCCATTTCTTCATCCTCAGGCATTTTGGTGTCAGGTGTTAGTTTCACCGCTTTTGTCATATACACCATTGCCGCAATCTTACACAAATGTTTATCTGAGAGGGGACTTGTGACAGTAATACCCTCAGGAGAGTACTGTATGGTGGCCGGGATCGCACTCAGCACATCTGCTCCCAGTAAATTCATAGGGGTATTGTCACTAACAATAAGTTTTGTAAGTACCAAAATTCCAGCACCTCACTGTTTCTAGGTCCTTAGGTCCCTTATTACGTCTCCACTTTTTTTCTTGTGCTCCAGCATACATGACAGGTCGTCTTATTGTTCTTGTTTGCTCAACTTCTTTAGCTACCTTAACGAGGTCTTTTCGGATCTACATATCTCCATTCAGGTCAGGCTGTCTGTACTGCGTCTGGTAAGTCTTTGTCCAGAAAGGTTATCAAAATTAGGTCTATTTACTCTAGAAAACAGAAGACTTAGGGGAGACCTAATATACAGTCATATGTTAAAGTTTGGGCACCCCTATTAATGTTAACCTTTTTTCTTCGTAACAGTTTTGGTTTTTGCAACAGCTATTTCAGTTTCATATATCTAATAACTGATGGACTCAGTTATATTTCTGGATTCAAATGAGGTTTATTGTGCTAACAGAAAATGTGCAATCTGCATTTAAACAAAATTTGACCGGTGCAAAAGTATGGGCACCTCAACATAAAAGTGACATTAATATTTCGTAGATCCTCCTTTTGCAAAAATAACAGCCTCTAGTCGCTTCCTGTAGCTATTAATGAGTTCCTGGATGAAGGTATTTGTGACCATTCCTGTTTACAAAACAATTCCAGTTCAGTTAAGTTTGATGGTCGCTGAGCATGGACAGCCCGCTTCAAATCATCCCACAGATGTTCAATGATATTCAGGTCTGGGGACTGGGATGGCCATTCCAGAACATTGTAATTGTTCCTCTGCATGAATGCCTGAGTAGATTTGGAGCGGTGTTTTGGATCATTGTCTTGCTGAAATATCCATCCCCTGCGTAACTGCAACTTCGTCACTGATTCTTGCACATTATTGTCAAGAATCTGCTGATACTGAGTTGAATCCATGCGACCCTCAACTTCAACAAGATTCCCGGTGCCGGCATTGGCCACACAGCCCCAAAGCATGATGGAACCTCCACCAAATTTTACTGTGGGTAGCAAGTGTTTTTCTTGGAATGCTGTGTTTTTTAGCCTCCATGCATAACGCCTTTTTGTATGACCAAACAACTCAATCTTTGTTTCATCAGTCCGCAGGACCGTCTTCCAAAATGTAACTGGCTTGTCCAAATGTGCTTTTGCATACCTCAGGCGACTCTGTTTGTGGTGTGCTTGCAGAAACGGCTTCTTTCGCATCACTCTCCCATACAGCTTCTCCTTGTGCAAAGTGCGCTGTATTGTTGACCGATGCACAGTGACACCATCTGCAGCAAGATGATGCTGCAGGTCTTTGGAGGTGGTCTGGGGATTGTCCTTGACTGTTCTCACCATTCTTCTTCTCTGCCTTTCTGATATTTTTCTTGGCCTGCCACTTCTGGGCTTAACAAGAACTGTACCTGTGTTCTTCCATTTCCTTATTATGTTCCTCACAGTGGAAACTGACTGGTTAAATCTCTGAGACAACTTTTTGTATCCTTCCCCTGAAAAGCTATGTTGAATAATCTTTGCTTTCAGATCATTTGAGAGTTGTTTTGAGGAGCCCATGATGCCACTCTTCATAGGAGAATCAAATAGGAGAACCATCCACCTTAAATACCTTTTCTCATGACTTGATACACCTGGCTATGAAGTTCAAAGCTCAATGAGGTTACAAAACCAATTTAGTGCTTCAGGAAGTCAGTAAAAAGTAGTTAGGAGTGTTCAAATCAAGAAAATGATAAGGGTGCCCATACTTTTGCACCGGTCAAATTTTGTTTAAATGCAGATTGCACATTTTCTGTTAGTACAATAAACCTCATTTGAATCCAGAAATATAACTGAGTCCATCAGTTATTAGATATATGAAACTGAAATAGCTGTTGCAAAAACCAAAATTGTTATAAAGAAAAAAGGTTAACATTAACCCCTTCATGACCCAGGCTATTTTGACCTTAATGACCTGGCCATTTTTTGCAATTCTGACCAATGTCCCTTTATGAGGTAATAACTCAGGAACGCTTCAACGCATCCTAGCGATTCTGAGAATGTTTTTTCGTGACATATTGGGCTTCATGATAGTGGTAAATTTAGGTCGATAATTTTTGCGTTTATTTGTGAAAAAAATGGAAATTTGGCGAAAATTTTGAAAATTTTGCAATTTTCAAATTTTGAATTTTTATTCTGTTAAACCAGAGAGCTATGTGACACAAAATAGTTAATAAATAACATTTCCCACATGTCTACTTTACATCAGCACAATTTTGGAAACAACATTTTTTTTCATTAGGAAGTTATAAGGGTTAAAAGTTGACCAGCAATTTCTCATTTTTACAACAAAATTTACAAAACTATTTTTTTTAGGGACCACCTCACATTTGAAGTCACTTTGAGGGGTCTATATGGCAGAAAATACCCAAAAGTGTCACCATTCTAAAAACTGAACCCCTCAAGCTACTCAAAACTACATTCAAGAAGATTATTAACCCTTCAGGTGCTTCACAGGAACTAAAGCAACATGGAATGAAAAAATGGACATTTTAATTTTTCCAACCAAAATTTTCTTTTAGCCTCAGTTTTTTCATTTTCACATGGGTAACAGGATAAAATGTATCCTAAAATTTGTTGGGCAATTTCTCCTGAGTACACCGATACCTCATATGTGGTCATAAACCACTGTTTGGGCGCACGGCAGGGCTCAGAAGGCAAGGAGCGCCATTTTACTTTTTGAGTGTAAAATATGCTGGAATATTTAGCGGTTGCCATGTCGCGTTTGAAGAGTACCTGTGTGCCTAAACATTGGAGCTCCCCCCCAAGTGACCCCATTTTGGAAACTAGACCCTCCAAGGAACTTATCTAGATGCATAGTATGCACTTTGAACCCCCAGGTGCTTCATAAATTCATCTGTAAAAAAAAAAAGTACTTTTTTTTTTCACAAAAATTTTATTTAGCCTCAGTTTTTTCATTTTCACATTGGCAACAGGATAACGTGGATCCTAAAATTTGTTGGGCAATTTCTCCTGAGTACATCAATATCTCATATGTGGTCATAAACCACTGTTTGGGCGCACCACAGGGCCCGGAAGGGAAGGAGCGCCATGTGACTTTGTGATTGGAAAATTAGCTCCAATCGTTAGCGGACACCATGTCGCATGTGGAGAGCCCCTGTGTGCCTAAACATTGGAGCTCCCCCACAAGTGACCCCATTTTGGAAACTAGACCCCCGAAGGAACTTATCTAGATGTGCGGTGAGCACTTTGAACCCTCAAGTGCTTCACAGAAGTTTATAACGCAGAGCAGTGAAAATAAAAAATAATTTTTTTGCTCAAAAATTATTTTTTAGCCCGCTATTTTTTATTTTCACAAGGCTAACAGGAGAAATTGAACCACAAAAGTTGTTGTGCAATGTGTTCTGAGTACACCGATACCCCATATGTGGGGGGGAACCACTGTTTGGGCGCACGGGAGAGCTCAGAAGGGAAGGAGCGCCATTTTGGAATGCAGACTTTGATGGAATGTTCTGCGGGCGTCATGTTGCGTTTGCAGAGCCCCTGTGTGTCTAAACAGTAGAAACCCCCACAAGTGACCCCATTTTGGAAACTAGAACCCCCAAGGAGCTTATCTAGATGTGTAGTGAGCACTCTGAATCCCCAAGTGCTTCACAGAAGTTTATAAATGCAGAGCCATGAAAATAAAAAAATATTTTTTTTTCCTCAAAAATGATTTTTTAGCCCGCTATTTTTTATTTTCCCAAGGGTAACAGGATAAATTGGACCCCAAAAGTTGTTGTCCAGTTTGTCCTGAGTACACTGGTACCCCATATGTGGGAGGAAACCACTGTTTGAGCGCACGGCATGGCTCAGAAGGGAAGGAGCGTCATTTGACTTTTTGAATGGAAAATTAGCTCCAATCGTTAGCGGACACCATGTCGTGTTTGCAGAGCCCTTGTGTGCGTAAACTTTGGAGCTCCCCCACAAATGACCCCATTTTGGAAACTAGAAGACCCCCTAAGGAACTTATCTAGATGCATACTGAGCACTTTGAACCCCCAGGTGCTACACAGAAGTTTATAACGCAGAGCCGTTAAAATAAAAATATTTTTTTTTCCTCAAAAAATAAATTTTTAGCCTGCTATTTTTTATTTTCACAAAGGTAACAGGATAAATTGGACCCCAAAAGTTGTTGTCCAGCTTGTCCTGAGTATGTTGGTACCCCATATGTGGGGGGGACCACTGTTTGGGCACACGTTGGGGCTCAGAAGGGAAGTAGTGACGCTTTGAAATGCCGACTTGATGGAATGGTCTGTGGGCGTCATGTTACGTTTGCAGAGCCCCTGATGTACCTAAACAGTGCAAACCCCCCACAAATGACCCCATTTTGGAAACTAGATCACCCAAGGAACTTATGTAGATGTGTGGTGAGCACTTTGAACCCCCAAGTGCTTCACAGAAGCTTATAACGCAGAGCCGTGAAAATCAAAAATATTTTTTTTCCTCAAAAAATGATTTTTAGTCCACTATTTTTTATTTTCACAAGGGTAACAGGATAAATTGGACCCCAAAAGTTGTTGTCCAGTGTGTCCTGAGTACGCCACTGTTTGGGCACACGTCGGGGCTCGAAATGGAGGGAGCACCGTTTGGCTTTTTGAACGCAAAATTGGCTGGAATAAATGGTGGCTCCATGTCACGTTTGGAGACCCCGTGATGTGCCTAAACAGTGGAAACCCCTCAATTCTATCTCCAACCCTAACCCCAACACAGCCCTAACCCTAATCCCAACCCTAATCATAACCCTAACCACAACCCTAATCCCAACACACCCCTAACGAAATCCCAACTCTAATCCTAACCACAAGCCTAACCGTAATCCCAACCCCAACCCAACCCTAATCCCAATTCCAACCCTAACCCTTAGTCCAACCCTAACCCTTAGTCCAACCCTAACCCTTAGTCCAACCCTAACCTGTTATGAATGAGTCACCGTAGGAGGCAGACACAAAAATAGCAGCTAAGTCCAGAAAACCGGAGAAGTTGGCAACTATCAGATTGCAGACCCCTGAACCTAACAACACAACTAGCAGTAGCCGTGGGGGGTTTCTACGGTGCCCTAGACCCCTCGATCACAGCCGGAGAAACTAAATAGCCTAAAGACAGAAAAGGAAAACTAAACTGCCCCAGAGCAGACCCCAAAGTAAAAGGCAGCCCCCAACATATAATGATGGTGAAGCAAGATGAAAAAACACACACACAGATAGAAAGATAGGCTGAGCAAACAATGGGGCCCAAACTCACTAAACTAGGACAGGATAGGACAGCTGCTGTCTGCAATCTGCAAAAACCCTGAAAAGACATAAGCCAACAGGCTGATATGGAAAAAGGCCCTGAAGCAGCTAGGCTTCAAAAACTATATCAGCACTCAGGTATTTTTTGAAGACAGAGCTAAAGGAATTCAAATCACCCCAGCAGGGAATGACAGAAATCCAGCAAAACAAAAACAACGTACAAATGCAAACGGCAGAGCAGAAAACTTAGCTTTTGGAGAGCAGGAATTCAGACTGGTATCCAAGGATCCACAGAGAAATCACCCGCAGAGCAGAAGGGTGTGGACAGCCTTATATCCAGTCAGAAACTCCACTCAGCCAATCATCATCATTAGACCCAGATGCCTGATAATCAGGCTCACTATCTTTCTTTACTAGAAGAGGGAGTTCATCGGGCCTCAGTAGTGAAGGGGAAAATGAACTCACAACAGTACCTCCCCCTTGAGGAGGGGTCACCGAACCCTCAACCACGCCACCAGGGCGATCAGGGTGAGCCCGATGAAAGGCACGCACCAATCTTTTGGCATGAATATCAGAGGCAGAGACCCAGGAATTATCCTCCTGACCATAACCCTTCCACTTAACCAAATACTGGAGTCTCCGTCTAGCCAGACGGGAATCCAGTACTTTCTCTACCTCATATTCCATGTTACCTTCAACCAATACAGGGTCTGGAGGTGCCACCCCAGGAACGACAGGTTCAACAAACCTCTTCAACAAAGACTTATGGAACACATTATGGATTTTAAATGTGACAGGAAGAGCCAAACGAAAAGAGACCGGATTAATAATCCCCAAACTCTTGTAAGGTCCAATAAATCTAGGCTTAAACTTAGGAGAAGCCACCTTCATAGCAATATTTTTTGATGATAACCACACCATATCACCAACCTTAAACTGGGGACCAATGGTCCTATGTCGGTTGGAAAACCGCTGGGCCTTTTCCTGGGAGAGAGATAACTTATCCACCACTTGGTCCCAGATCTGGTGCATTCTCTCCACCACAGTGTCAACACCTGGGCAGGCAGAGGGCTCCACCTGCCCTGAAGAAAATCGAGGATGAAACCCAAAGTTACAAAAAAAAGGTGACATCAAAGTGGCAGAACTAGCTCTATTATTTAAAGCAAATTCGGCCAAGGGCAAAAATGAAACCCAATCATCCTGATCAGCGGAAATAAAACATCTCAAATATGACTCCAAGGTCTGGTTTGTTCTCTCTGTCTGCCCATTGGTCTGAGGGTGAAAAGCAGAAGAGAAGGACAACTGAATTCCCAGCTTGGAACAGAAAGTTCTCCAAAATCTAGACACAAACTGAACTCCTCTGTCAGATACAATGTTCTCAGGAATCCCGTGCAAGCGAACCACCTGTTGCAAAAACAGGGGTACCAACTCAGAGGAAGACGGCAACTTAGGGAGTGGTACAAGATGGACCATCTTAGAGAATCTATCACAAATCACCCAAATAACAGTCATTCTCTGAGAGACAGGCATATCAGAGATAAAATCCATTGAAATATGGGTCCATGGCTTCTTGGGGACAGGCAAAGGCATCAACAACCCACTAGAGCGAGAACACGATTTAGACCGGGAGCAAGTCCCACAGGACTGCACAAAATTCCTGACATCACGAGACAAGGAGGGCCACCAAAAAGACCGACTCACCAAATCCCTAGTACCAAAAATACCTGGATGACCAGCCAAAGCAGAGCAATGAACTTCAGACATCACTCTCCTCTTCCACTGGTCAGGAACATACAACTTCCCACTGGGACAACGCTCAGGTTTCTCCTCCTGGAACTCCTCCAGAGCACGTCTCAAATCGGGCGAGATGGCGGAAAGAACTACCCCTTCGCCTAAGATGGTAGCAGGTTTGGTCACCACAGGAGAATCAGCAAAGAAGCTCCTAGAGAGGGTGTCTGCCTTGACATTCTTAGTTCCAGGAAGAAAAGAAACCACAAAATCAAAACATGTAAAAAACAAGGCCCACCTAGCCTGTCTAGGGTTCAAGCGCTTAGCCGACTCTAGGTAAATCAAATTCTTGTGGTCAGTGAGGACCACGACTTGATGCTTAGCTCCCTCCAACCAATGTCTCCACTCCTCAAATGCCCATTTCATGGCCAACAGTTCCCGATTCCCCACATCATAGTTACGTTCAGATGGAGAGAACTTTCGGGAAAAGAAAGCACAGGGATTCATTTTAGATGTAACAGGATCCTTTTGGGACAAAACAGCTCCTGCACCAATCTCAGAAGCATCCACTTCTACCTGGAACGGAAGTGAGACATCAGGTTGCCGCAAAACCGGGGCGGAGGTGAATCTTCGCTTCAGCTCCTGAAAGGAAGAAACAGCCTCTGGAGACCAGTTTAACACATCAGCACCCTTCTTAGTCAAATCAGTCAATGGCTTGGCAATACTAGAAAATTTTGCTATAAATTTCCGATAAAAATTAGCAAAACCAAAAAACTTCTGAAGGGCCTTCAAAGAAGTGGGCTGAACCCAATCGTGAATGGCCTGTACCTTGGCCGGGTCCATTTCAATAGTTGACGGAGACAAAATAAATCCCAAAAAAGAAATCCTCTGTACTCCAAAAAGGTATTTAGATCCTTTGACATACAGGGAATTCTCCCTCAAGATCCGGAACACAGTCCGAATATGTTCCACATGAGAATCCCAATCCTTGGAGAAGATCAAAATATCATCCAGATAGATAATCAAAAATTTATCGACAAAATCTCGGAAAATATCGTTCATGAAGCACTGGAAGACAGAAGGGGCATTAGTGAGCCCAAAAGGCATCACCAGGTACTCAAAATGTCCCCCTGGAGTATTAAACGCCGTCTTCCATTCATCCCCATGCTTAATGCGAATAAGATTATACGCCCCCCTGAGATCAAGCTTGGTAAACCAACAAGCACCTTTAACTCTAGAGAATAGATCCGAAATCAGGGGTAACGGATACTGATATTTAACAGTAATCTTGTTGAGGGCACGATAATCAATACAAGGTCTTAATGATCCATCTTTTTTGACTACAAAAAAAAAAACGGCACCTAAGGGTGACGAGGATGGTCTAATATGACCCTTCTCCAACGCCTCCTTAATATAGGATCTCATAGCCTCGTGCTCGGGTACAGATAAATTGAAGAGCCGACCCTTGGGGAATTTACACCCTCATAACTCCTATGAGGAGGCAGAGACGCAGACTCATTCTCACTAAATACATCATAAAAGTCCGCCAAATAATCAGGAACATCATGCGACTGAGGAGAGGTGGAAAACACCGGACCCTCACTAAAGGCACACCGACAACCCCAACTCACCACAGACACAGATTTCCAATCCAAAACTGGATTATGAATTTGCAACCAGGGAAACCCCAGAACATGCAGATTATGCAACAACAAAAATCTGCAATTTTCTTGATGGTCTGGGGCGACCCGCATTACCACCTGGGTCCAAAACTGAGGTTTATTTTTTGCCAAAGGAGTAGCATCAATCCCCCTCAAAGGACTAGGCGTCTGCAGAGGTGTCATCGGAAATCCACAACGTTTAGCAAAATCCAAGTCCATTAGGTTTAGAGCTGCTCCCGAATCCACAAAAGCCTTGGCGGAAAATGTGGACAGGGAGCAGATCAGAGTAATAGCCAGAAGAAACTTAGGTTGAACACCACCAACAGAAAACGTGTGTGCAAAGCGTTTCTCTCGTTTAGGACAGACAGAAATAATATGCGAGGCATCTCCACAGAAAAAACACAACTTATTACGCCTTCTGAACTCCTGACGCTGCTCTCTGGACAAAACTCTATCACATTGCATAGGTTCAGACATTTGTTCAACAAGTGGCAACACTACTCGTGCAGTTTTGCATTCACGCAAACGCCGATCAATCTGAATGGTTAATGACATAGAATCGTCAAGACCAGAGGGAACTGGAAATCCCACCATAGTATCTTTTACGGCTTCTGACAAACCTTTCCGAAAGAGAGCAGCCAAGGCATTATCATTCCAGGTAGTAAGTACCGCCCACTTTCGGAATTTTTGACAGTACGATTCTGCAGAATCTTGACCCTGGTTCAATGCCAGCAGGGTCTTTTCAGCCTGATCAATGGCATTCGGTTCGTCATACAACAACCCCAAGGCTTGGAAAAATGCATTCACATTAGTCAGAATAGGATCATCAGGTTTCAAAGAAAACGCCCAATCCTGAGGATCGCCACGCAGCAAAGAGATGACAATTTTAACCTGCTGCGCGGAGCTCCCTGACGAGTTAGGCTTCAAGGCAAAAAATAATTTACAATTATTTTTGAAATTCAAAAATTTAGACCGATCCCCAAAAAATACATCAGGTATGGGAATCTTTGGTTCAGCAGTATGTGAATGAGCAAGGTAGGCGGAAATTCCCCGCACTTCCGCAGCGAGCTGCTCCACACGATCAGACAATTGCTTTATCTCCATTGAGAGAGAAAAGAAAAAAAAAATCCTCCTACGGCCTCAGAGATATAGAGGAAAAAATATACACACTTTTTTTTTTTTTTTTTTTACAATTCTTTCCTGCTATTGAGTACCCTAGAATCTGCGGTTCGGTGGGTGATTCTGTTATGAATGAGTCACCGTAGGAGGCAGACACAAAAATATCAGCTAAGTCCAGAAAACCAGAGAAGTTGGCAACTATCAGATTGCAGACCCCTGAACCTAACAACACAACTAGCAGTAGCCGTGGGGGGTTCCTACGGTGCCCTAGACCCCTCGATCACAGCCGGAGAAACTAAATAGCCTAAAGACAGAAAAGGAAAACTAAACTGCCCCAGAGCAGACCCCAAAGTAAAAGGCAGCCCCCAACATATAATGACGGTGAAGCAAGATGAAAAAACACACACACGGATAGAAAGATAGGCTGAGCAAACAATGGGGCCCAAACTCACTAAAATAGGACAGGATAGGACAGCTGCTGTCTGCAATCTGCAAAAACCCTGAAAAGACATAAGCCAACAGGCTGATATGGAAAAAGGCCCTGAAGCAGCTAGGCTTCAAAAACTATATCAGCACTCAGGTATTTTCTGAAGACAGAGCTAAAGGAATTCAAATCACCCCAGCAGGGAATGGCAGAAATCCAGCAAAACAAAAACAACGTACAAATGCAAACGGCAGAGCAGAAAACTTAGCTTTTGGAGAGCAGGAATTCAGACTGGTATCCAAGGATCCACAGAGAAATCACCCGCAGAGCAGAAGGGTGTGGACAGCCTTATATCCAGTCAGAAACTCCACTCAGGCAATCATCATCATTAGACCCAGATGCCTGATAATCAGGCTCACTATCTTTCTTTACTAGAAGAGGGAGATCATCGGGCCTCAGTAGTGAAGATTAAAAAGATTGCAGATTCGATTGCAGATTGCGTTGCAGATTCGATTCGGCGCACTGCGCATGCGCCCGCCATCTTGCAAGATGGCGGCGCCCATGATGCTGGACGGCGGGACACCGGGACGGATAGCGGGAGGTCGGAGGCACAAAGGAGGGTGAGAGTGGGTGATCGGAGGGCTGGAGGCATGGAGGGAAGGCGGGGGGGCAGATTATGACGGTAGCGGCTGCCGATCGGTGCCATCAGACGGTGGCGGCAGCCGATCGGTGCCGTCAGTCGGTGTGGGGGGGTCGGGTCTCGGTGTCCAGCCATGTCCGATGCTATTTCAGCATCGGCCATGGCTGGATTGTAATATTTCACCAATTTTCATTGGTGAAATATTACAATCGCTCTGATTGGCAGTTTCACTTTTAACAGCCAATCAGAGCGATCGTAGGCACGTGGGGGCTAAGCCACACCCCCAGGTGTTAACTCTGAAGGGTCTTTTGTGTGCGGGTCGGGTGACCTTTCAGTGACCCCGGTCACCCGACCCGCAGGGGGGCTATTTATAGCATGACGCCTACGTAGGCGTCATAGGTCGTTTGGGCACGACTTTTCATGACGCCTACGTAGGCGTCATAGGTCGTGAAGGGGTTAATAGGGATGCCCAAACTTTAACATATGACTGTATATGTACAAGTATATCAGAGGACAATACAGAGATCTCTCCAATGAACTGTTTGTACCAAGGACTGTGACAAGAACAAGGGGGCATTCTCTTCGTTTGGAGGAAAGACAATTTCTGCACCAGCATAGAAGAGGGTTCTTCACGGTAAGAGCAGTGAGGTTCTGGAATGCTCTTCCTGAGGAAGTGGTGATGGCCAACTCACTGAATGAATGTAAGAAAGGAATGGATGCTTTTCTTGTGAGTAACAGTATAGAAGGTTACGAATAACATAATATTATAGGTAGATGGTTGACCCAGCTTAGGGGAAGGAATTTTTTTCCCTATGGAGAAAATTGGCTTCTACTCTGTGGGTTTTTTGCCTTCCCCAGGATCAACAGTGCAGAACAGCTGCACTAAAAATAGGCTGAACTAGATGGACATAAGGTCTTCCTTCAGCCTTCAAAACTATGTTACATGTCCTCACATCACATCCACAGTGGTGATAGACCTCTTATGTCCCCACATCACATCCACAGTGATGATAGAGCTTCACATGTCCTCACATCACATCCACAGTTGTGATAGAGCTTCACATGTCCCCACATCACATCCACAGTGATGATAGACCTTCACATGTCCCCACATCACATCCACAGTGGTGATATACCTCACATGTCCTCACATCCACAGTGGTGATAGAGCTTCATATGTTCTCACATCACATCCACAGTGGTGACAGAGATTCACATGTCTCCACATCACATCCACAGTGGTGATATACCTCACATGTCTCCACATCATATCCACAGTGGTGATGGAGCTTCATATGTTCTCACATCACATCCACAGTGGTGACAGAGATTCACATGTCTCCACATCACATCCACAGTGGTGATAGTCCTTCACATGTCCTCACATCAAATCCACAGTGGTGATGGCTTCATATGTCCTCACATCACATCCACAGTGGTGAAGAGATTCACATGTCCCCACATCACATCCACAGTGGTGACAGAGATTCACATGTCCTCACATCAAATCCACAGTGGTGATAGAGCTTCACATGTCCTCACATCACATCCACAGTGGTGATAGAGCGTCACATGTCTCCACATCACATGCACAGTGATGATAGAGCTTCACATGTCCCCACATCACATCCACAGTGGTGACAGATTCACATGTCCCCACATCACATCCACAGTGGTGATAGACCTTCACATGTCTCCACATCACATGCACAGTGATGATAGAGCTTCACATGTCTCCACATCACATGCACAGTGATGATAGACCTTCACATGTCCCCACATCACATCCACAGTGGTGACAGAGCTTCACATGTCCCCACATCACATCCACAGTGGTGATAGACCTTCACATGTCTCCACATCACATGCACAGTGATGATAGAGCTTCACATGTCCCACATCACATCCACAGTGGTGATAGACCTTCACATGTCTCCACATCACATGCACAGTGATGATAGAGCTTCACATGTCCCACATCACATCCACAGTTTTGATAGAGCGTCACTTGTCTCATCACATCCACAGTGGTGATAGAGCTTCACATGTCCCCACATCACATCCACAGAGGTGATAGAGCGTCACATGTCCTCACATCACGTTGGTGAGAGAGCTTCACATGTCCCCACATTACCTATGACATATGAGTATTGTGAAGAATCTATAGGGATGGATGTGTGTGGATGGATGCACACAGCACATTATAATCCCCTATGTACAAGCCTTTAACTTCCTGCTTTGTCCAATCAGTCATTTCCCTGCTGCTTCGCACTGTGTGCTGCACGGGGAGGCTGGTTATGACAACACACAAATTGTACAGAAAGCCCGGACAACTCCTATAATCTGGGTGATAACTCAAAAATCCGATACTGTCAACCATGACAGGATTGCACTGCTTCAAATTAATTTTCAGGTGTCCCAGTGCTTCCATATAGGTCTTAAAAGCCAATGTTTCACTAGTCCTCCTTTTATTTCTCTTTGCTCCTTAATTTTGTAATGAAAATACATACAAAAATACATGTACTAGTCAAACCTTACACCTGCTCTAAAGTCATGACTTCTATGTACACGACCATCCTGCTCCTCCCCTTTGCCTTGTTCTGTGCTATATTTCATGTAGATGTCAGAGAGATAATAAAGAAAACTAATAGAACCAAAAATGTATAAATAACAAATGTCAATTCCATATAACAAATTGTGTTTTATTTGATTGAGACACTAATTAGGACAGGACTATTTAAAAATACAAAAAGTGACGAGACAAAAAGAAATACAAAACATTTTATTAAAAAAACGAAAGGGAGCAGTTCAGCACCTACAGCACTGATAAATGTGACCAGTATATAGCATATGCAAAACTGGAAGATTTCTCTCATAATAAGCAATATGTAATTTAAGCAGTATAAAGTGCAGTGCTTAAAAAGATGGTGATGGTCACCTACGTGTTGTCACATAAGTTCATAGAGATATAATCAGTATCCATTATGTGCAACATTGTAATCAATAAAGGTGTACAGTAAGGTACAAATAGGGGTGTATCTCATAAGAGTGAAGAAAAGGTAAGCATTTACGAACCGGAGTTCAGGCTGTGTGTGCTGGCACTGCTATGCCACACTCAAGTGACACCACCTAATAGTACTGAGTTTCAGGTCTCTTTATGATTTTTCACTGAACACTTCATTAGAAAAATTTGATGACAAGTACACTGAAATATAAAGCTATAAAAAAAGTCTGTAAAAAGAAGAGAAATTAAAAATTGTACAACCTCCTGACTTGATATCATAATTTATTAGTCCTGGCATTGAAGTCTACAGTTTGTATCTCATGTGTTCGTCAACTAGTAATTGAATTTTAATACAGTTTGTTTCAGAAAGCAGCATTTATGAAAAAATATTTCTGTTTCTTGGCAGATGACTGTGCATCAGAGGAACATGTGACAGTTACTGATTTTGAAGCAGCTGATGATGGTACCACACCATATATATATATGAAGAGCAAGACATTATTCCAGATCTCCTGCCAGCCCTTCACAGCAAAAATCTATCATCTATTCCTTATCAACAGGTCCAATCCTCTGATTTATTACAGACTGATAAGCAAAATAAAAACAACAAAAGTGATGCTGAACATCAAAAAGCTCATACGGGGAAGAAGCCACTTTCATGTTCAGAATGTGGGAAATGTTTTACTCAGAAAACAAATCTTACTGCACATCAAAGAACTCACACAGGGGAGAAGCCATTTTCATGTCAAGACTGTGGGAAATGTTTTACCACCAAAGGAAATTTATGTAAACTTAAAAGCACTCACAGGGGGGAGAAGCCATATTCATGTTCAGAATGTGGGACATGTTTTACCCAGAAAATAAGTCTTACTTTACATCAGAGAATTCACACTGGGGAGAAGCCATATTCATGTTCAGAATGTGGGACATGTTTTACCCAGAAATTAAGTCTTAATGCACATCAGATAATTCACACGGGGTAAACCATTTTCATGTGCAGAATGTGGGAAATATTTTACCTTCAAAACAAATCTTGTTACACATAAAAAAATTCACATAAGGGAAAAGCAATTTTCAAATCAAGAATGTGGAAAATGTTTTACTAGCAAAGGAGATCTCAGTAAACATAAAAACACTTGCACCGGGGAGAAGCCATTTTCATGTGCAGAATGTGGGAAATGTTTTACCAAGAAATTAAGTCTTGCTGTACATCAAAGAATTCACACAAGGGAGAAGGCATTTTCATGTGCAGAATGTGGGAAATGTTTTACTAGCAAAGGATGTCTTGATAAACATAAAAATACACACAGGGGGAGAAGCCCTTTTCATGTTCAGATTGTGGGAAAAGTTGTACCAACAAATAAATCTTGCTGCAAATCTGAGAATTCACACAGGAGAGAAGCCATTTTCATTTCCAGCATGTGGGAATTGTTGTTCCTGTAAATCCACTCTTTCTGTGAGTCAAAGAATACACACAGAGAAGCCTCTTCTTGCACATCAGAGAAAATACACAGAGAAGTAGTCATTTCATATTTATTTGTTGATGAATTGTACAAGGATAGTTACAGTAAGCGTTAAATCACAAGTCTAAAAGGGAGAGCATTTTAGAACGCTAAATGATACTGATTGCAATAGTAACATAGTAGCATAGTTAGTAAGACCAAAAAAAGACAATAGTCCATCCAGTTCAGCCTATAAAATTCTGTCAAAGTAAATCCCCAGATCTACGTCCTTCTAAAGAACCTAACAATAACTGTAAGATACAATACTGTTACGCTCCAGGAAGACATCCAGGCCTCTCTTGAACCCTTCGACTGAGTTCGCCATCACCACCTCCTCAGGCAGGGAATTCCAGATTCTCACTGCCCTAACAGTAAAGAATCCTCTTCTATGTTGGTGGAAAAACCTTTTCTCCTCCAGACGCAGAGAATGCCCCCTTGTGACCTTCACCTTCCCTGGTATAAACAGATCCTCGGAGAGATATTTGTATTGTCCCCTTATATACTTATACATGGTTATTATATCGCCCCTCAGTTGTCTTTTTTCTGGACTAAATAATCCTAATTTTGCTAATCTCTCTGGGTATTGTAGTTCCCCCATCCCCGTTATTAATTTTGTTGCCCTCCTTTGTACCCACTCTAGTTCCATTATATCCTTCCTGACCACCGGTGCCCAAAACTGTACACAGTACTCCATGTGCGGTCTAACCAGAGATTTGTACAGAGGCAGTATAATGCTCTCATCTTGTGTATCCAGACCTCTTCTAATGCTCCCCATGATCGTGTTTGCCTTGCCAGCCGCTGCCTGGCACTGGCTGCTCCAGGTAAGTTTATCATTAACTAGGATCCCCAAGTCCTTCTCCATGTCAGATTTACCCAGTGGTTTACCGTTCAGTGTGTAATGGTGATATTGATTCCTTCTTCCCATGTGTATAACCTTACATTTATCATTGTTAAACCACATCTGCCACCTTTCAGCCCAAGTTCCCAACTTATCCAGATCCAGCTGTAGCAGAATACTATCTTCTCTTGTATTGACTGCTTTACATAGTTTTGTATCATCTGCAAATATCGATATTTTACTGTGCAAACCTTCTACCAGATCGTTAATAAATATGTTGAAGAGAATAGGTCCCAACACCGACCCCTGCGGTACCCCACTGGTCTCTGCGACCCAGTTAGAGAATATACCATTCATAACCACCCTCTGCTTTCTATCACTAAGCCAGTTACTTATCCATTAACACACATTTTCCCCCAGACCCAGCATTCTCATTTTGTGTACCAAACACTTGTGTGGCACGGTATCAAACGCTTTGGAAAAATCAAGATATACCACATCCAATGACTCACCTTGGTCCAGTCTATAGCTTACCTCTTCATAAAAACTGATTAGATTGGTTTGACAGGAGCGATTCCTCAAACCCATGCTGATATGGCGTTAAACAGTTATTCTCATTGAGATAATCCAGAATAACATCACTCAGAAACCCTTCAAATATTTTACCAACAGTAGAGGTTAGACTTACTGGCCTATAATTTCCAGGTTCACTTTTAGAGCCTTTTTTTAATATTGGTACCACATTTGTTATGCGCCAGTCCTGTGGAATAGACCCCGTCGCTATAGAGTCTCTAAATATAAGAAATAATGGTTTGTCTATTACATTACTTAGTTCTCTTAGTACTCATGGGTGTATGCCATCCTGACCCGGAGATTTATCTATTTTAATCTTATTTAGCCGGTTTTGCACCTCTTCTTGGGTTAGATTGGTGACCTTTAATATAGGGTTTTCTTTGTCTCTCGGCATTTCACTTAGCATTTCATTTTCCACCGTGAATACCGTGGAGAAGAAGGTGTTTAATATATATTACCAATAAACATCAGCAAGTATAATGCATATAACAATCCTAAATATTTCACCATTTATATAGAATACTTCATCATTATGTGAACACTATAATTGCATCTTAAAGTGGTTGACCAGCACTTCTCTGGTATACATGATAGGGACATTTGCTAAGGCAAGCGTCAAGCATGTGACATCTTATAAGGATGATGTCTTATTAATCAGATGAGACCAAGTGGAAACTGGATGGTTCCCTCTTCAACTGTCCTAATCAAGCTCAACAGCATTTACCCAAAAGTGATGCCAGACCACATGAAAGAGAATGGTGTCTGGACACCGTTTTATACTTATGACCAAGGTTTAATAAACAACTGCCTTTAATAATATTATACATCTCTTTGCATCTATCTCTTATATTGTCTATATGTTAAGATATTGCTGTAGGACCTGTGTAGTTGAGGGAGAATTGGTATGGTTTGTATAGAAGTGTTGAAGGATGAATTACATTAAGGATCTCAGGATTGTTAATACACTTTTCCTTTTATGAAATTGTCCTTTTATAGGAGACTAGTAAAATTATACAAGAAATATATACTGTATATACATATAGTATACAAGAAAAAGAAGAAACTATGAGCCGTATACCCTTTTTTTAGGTGGGAAGAGGTGGGGTTTAGAAGTATGGGTCAATCCAGGCCTTGTTCATTTTGATAAGAGCCAGCCTTTTCAGTTAACAGGCGGATGCGGCTATCAGTTATTATGCTCCGACGGCACTAAAACCCGCTCTGACAAAACTCTAGCTGCAGGGCAGGACAGCTACTCCAAGGCAAAGAGGGACAGTTCATATGAAGTGTCCAGTTTGGATACCCAATACTTGTACCCACAGAGGAATCACGGAGGACGCTGGTACAGTTGGCAAGGTACTCCTTCACCATCTTCCAAAACTTTTCCATCTTTGTCAGGGCCTGGGCGCTAAGGCTACTTTCAGACATCCGGTGTCAGGGTTCCGGCGGCGTGTGGCGAAAAGCCGGGCCACCGGATCCGGCCTGTAGCAGTGACACCGGATGTAGATGCGGCGCCTGATGCGGCTTGGATAACATTTAAAGGAGCCGCAGCACCGGGGGACGAGAGCCAGCTGGAAAGAGCGGGGGACGAGCGAGCCAGCCAAAGAAAGGGATGGAGGAGAGAGAGGTATGGAGGAGAGAGAGAGTTATGGAGGGGAGGGAGAGAGAGAAACACGAGCGCTTGCTGGGCACTTGTGGGGTAAAATCTCACAGTGTCCGGTCATGCGCACTTTAAAAAGCCGTTCCGGCGCTGCAAAAAAAGTTGCAGGGAACGTTTTTTGCAAACGCCGGATGGCGCATGTGTGCCGTATCCGGCAAAAACCAGTGGCGCCGCATGTACATCCGGCACGATGCGGCGATCATTACTTTCTATGTGACAAAACCGGATCCAATTCCGGATCCAGTTTTCACACTTTTAGCCGCATCGTGCCGGATTCAAAAAGACGGATGTGTGAAAGCAGCCTAAGAGGGTCTAATGAAACTGTCCAAAACCTTTGATAGGGTCTTCTAGCTCTGTTGGACTTGGTGTGTCTCCCTTGTCTCTCCTACTTTTTTGCAAAGGAACTATGACCTCTGTCACCTGCATTGTCAAATGGGAAATTTTGTACTAATTGTTCGACTAGGGCCTTCTGGTATTGGACCATTTTACTAGCCTTTTACACCGCAGGAAGGATCACCCTGTGTAATTTCTTCCTCCATCTCTAACTGCAGAGCTTCCTCCTTATTTGTGAGCATTTGAGTAGACACAGAAGCAAGATGGTTACACTGATTATGGTGTCATTGCCGCTGGCCATCTTGGTTGATTCCTCAAAGTTTTGTAGAAGCACACAGATATCCGACATCCATGCCCACTTTTCGGTGGTTATGTGCGGAGGATGAGCGGAATACCGACGGGCATGTTGTAACTGGTATTCAACTACTGCACTCTGCTGCTCACAAAGCCTTGCCAACATGTGTAATGTGGAGTTCCAGCCCGTGGTCATGTCGCACACCAGTTGGTTAGCTGACACTTTCAAGTGCTGCTGTAGCAGTGCCAGATTGGCGGCAGCTGTAGCTGACTTGCGGAAATGGGCGCACAAGCTATGTAACTTCAAAAGTAGCTTGGGCAACTCTGGGTAGGTTTTCCGAAAGCACTGAACCACTAAGTTGATCACGTGGGCCAGGCATGGTACGTGTGCGAACTTGAGAAGCTTCAGAGCCGGCACCAGGTTATGGCCATTATGACACACGACCATGCCTGGTCGTAGGTTCAGCGGTGAGAGGCACAGATCTGTCTGGTCTGGTCTGTTATACTGTTCCACAACTCTGTGGCCGTGTGCTGTTTGTCACCTAAACAAATTAGTTTCAGCAGAGCTTGTCGCTTTACTGAAGCAGTGCTGCAGTGATTCCAGCTTGCGACTGATATTGACGATGTGCTCCGAGATGACAGTTCAGAGATGGAGGATGAGGAGGAGGGTGTCCAGGAACTGGTGGAGGTGAAGGAAACCCTGATGGAACTAAAGCCCGCAATCCTTACTGTCAGTAGCACATGTGCTGTCCCTGGGTCTGAATTGGTAGCGGCCTACACAAGGTTCATCCAGTGTGCAGTCAGGGAATGGTAGGTTCTCTGGCCACAACCACTTGTAAATGTGTCAGTCGTTAAGTGGACCTTCCCATTAACTGCATTGGTCATGGCATGGGTAATGTTATGTAACGTGCTGGTGTAAGGTGAGGACAGCACACGGGAAAATATAGTGGCAACTGGGGACCGTGGACCAAGGGACGGCCCCATGAGGTTGTGGAAAGCCTCAGTGTCCACAAGTCTAAACGCCAATATTTCCAGAGCAAGCAATCTGAAAATGTGTCCGTTTAGTGTTTGGGCCTGTGGGAGGCTGCAGGACCGGCTCCAGGTTTTTGTGGGCCCCGGGCAAAAGAGTCTCAGTTGGTCCCACATACCACAATTCATATGTGGCAGATATGGCAGAGAAATATAGGTATAGTACAATGCCAAAGATTTCACTTCTTAACATCTATTGCAAATTCTACAATAGGTTAGAAACTGGACAGTATAGTCCTCCATACAGTATTATGGGCGCCACATAGTTCTCCATACAGAATAATGAGCCCCATATATTGCTCCATACAGTATTATGAGCCCCATATAATGCTCCATACAGAATAATGAGCCCCATATATTGCTCCATACAGAATAATGGACCCCATATAATCCTCCATACAGTATAATGAGCCACATATATTGCGCCAAACAGTATATAATAGGCCCCATATATTGCACCATACAGTATAATGAGCCCCATATATTGCTCCATACTGTATAATGGGCCCCATATAATGCGCAATAAAGAATAATGAGCCTCATATATTGCTCCATACATAATGGGTCCCATATAATGTTCCATACAGTATATGATGAACTCCATGTAATGCTCTATACAGTATAGGATGGGCCCCATAGAGTATAATGAGCACCATATATTGTACATACAGTATAATGAGTGCCATATAATGCTCCATAGGGTATATGATGGGCCCCATAAAATGCTCCATACACAATTGTCCCCATATAATGCTCCATGTATAATGGGCCCCATATACTCTATGATGAGCCTTAGTCAAAAAACACCAAACCCGGACATTTATCCATCAAATTAAAACTAAGGATGGCCAGGTTACCCAGAATTATAATCAAATAATTGATGCATTTCTGACCCTCTATAAAAACATATCAAATACGCCATAATGAATGTGTGGAAGAAAGGAATCAGAGGAATATCGACACTCAATCCTTTTTGTCCTCTGCATTTACCCAAATTATCTGACCTTCATCGGGAGTACTTGATTAGACCATTTGAACATCTCCAGGTCCCGATGGGTTCCCAAAGACCCAAGCCTAAAAATTAACAACTTAATGTCAGACACTTTTCGGATCCAGAACAGCACAAGACAAGTCTGCCCTCTTTCCCCGCTTCTATATGTATTGGCCATGGAGCTTCTCATTCAAAGTATTCAGCAAGATGAGGGGATTAAAGTGGTCCAAGTGGGTGGTTTCCACCATAAATCAGCGGCATTCGCAGATTACCTTTTGGTGTTTCTGTCTAAAGCTAATAAGGGCACTCCTGCTTTTGTACGATTATTGGATCGGTATGGAAAACTAATTTTAAAGTAAATTCTACAAAATCAGAAGCACTGAGTCTCAATATGCCCAAAACCTCTGTCGACATACTCAAAAAACTTCATCCATTTAATTGGCCTTCCAAATACATAACACATTTGGGCATCAAGATTGGGAGGTCAGCTGGGGAGCTACTAGAGCTTAATGTTATGCCTACATTGAATAAAGCTATCACCATAGTACAATCATGGAAAGTGCCTTTCCTATCCTGGATTGGCAGAAAAAAACCTGCTGAAAAGCATAATCCTGCCCAAATTCTTATACTTGTTTCAGATGCTCCCTATCCACATTCCCAATCATTATCTTGCCAAGATCAATACCTTTTTTTTTTTTTTTTACTTTATTTGGAAAAACAGATGCCCCCCGCATTAATGCTAACACGCTTGCGTTACCTAGATCCAAAGGAAGCATGGGTGCCCCAGATATTTTTAAATACTATAAAGCTGCAATGCTCACTAGAGTGGTGGATTGGATTAGAAAACCCCAAGAAAAATGATGGCTATCTATTGAGGAGCACTTGGCTCCCACCCTCCTGAGAGTTCTGCCCTTATTGTACGATTACATTAACTCAAAATAACTAATCGCAAACAAGATCATGTTAGCCATTCTCAAAATATGGATGTGTGAACATCCCAGAGCTACCCCTCCCTGATCACCGATTTTAACACTACAAGACATCACTGGCACTATCCCCTCCAAATTGCCCAAAGATTTTGTCAGTGCTACCCGGCCTTCGTTTAGTCTGCCAATACTGATAGACCAGTGTTCGCTGATGGTTACTTGTTGATCCTCTTGGAGCTTCAAGCATTTGAATCGCAGCTTAACATTTCTTTCCTTCATTACAACAGATTGAAGGACTATTGCCGTAAATATAAAGGCCAATTACACTTGCTCCATCCAATCTAAAATCTATAATTAGCTGGTTCTGGAAAAAGCTTGCCCAAAGAGGGCATATATAGGTCTTTGGGAAAGGGACCTTAATGTCCACTTTACAGAAGAGCAGATAGCCTCGATTTATAATCTCATGGACTGTCACAGTGTGTGAAAATACAAGAAAATTCTTATAAAGTGGTGTCCCGCTGGTATCGCACCCCCTCTCAATTAAACAAATGGCACCCCTCCACTTCGGAGTTGGTACCTATTTACACATTTGGTGGTCTTGCCCAAAAATTATGCTCTTTTGGCAATTGGTGGCTGGAATAATATCGGATGTGCTTGGTAGGGTTCCAGTGCTGCAGTCTCAATCTACTCTACCTACCTCTATGGCCAGAAAACACTCTAGCTTCAAAAATGGCGAGCAATATAATAGCAGCAGGTAGATTCTTAATACCCACTCTATGGAAAACGATCCAAATCACTCTGGGACTTATGCACAGAGTGGTAGATGCTGGTGATGCTCTCCCTTGCCGCCCGACGAGCGCCGTTTTGCAAATGTTGCTTCTTCCAGGGGTGTTAGGTTCTCACCTCACTTCTTATTTCTCATGGCACCTACCATGATAAATTTTGTTCAGTAAAGTCAGTTTTATATAATAATCATTTTTATCTAGTAAATAATACTTATTTTTTCTTATTGCACTTTAATGGATACGCCCATATTTCCAGGATGTGAAACAATTGTAGATGTGGTTCTCACAAATGGAACAGGCATCTGTTTCGCTGTTAGTGGAGAGATGGCCAGAATTTTGTCTACCTCACCATTTACATCACTGTGTGATGTTGCCCCATGCTCAAAATAGATGTAAGTTCCCTTTGTGGGACTTATGCTTTAAGGAAATGTACCTTGAAAGTATTTATTTTTGTGTTAAACAACTTTCCAACAGGCCCTGAGCGAGACATAAGTGTTTCTTTTTTGTCTGGAGTGTTTCTTTAGTTTTTTATTTATACATTAATTTAAATTACGGAAGTTATTCATTGGCTAATTATTATTATTCACTATTATAGCGCCATTTATTCCATGGTGCTTTACATGTGAAAAGGGGCATACAAAGACAAGTACAATAAACATGAGCAATACAAGGCACACACAAGTACAGAAGGAGAGAGGACCCTGCCCGCGAGGGCTCACAGTCTACAGGGGATGGGCAAGGACACACTAGGAGAGCGTAGAGTTGGTCGTACGGCAGTTCAGAAGACTGAGGATCACTGTAGGTTGTAGGCTTGTCAGAAAAGGTGGGTCTTCAGGTTCCTTTTGAAGGTTACCGTGGTAGGCTAATAACCACTTTCTTTGATATTACCTCATTTTGCAAAAGAATTGGTATTATTTCTATATAACTGCAAAGTGGGCCCCAAGGATGATTTTTCTCTGGTGGGCCCAAGGTGCTCCAGTCCAACACTGGTCCAAACAGTAGTTTTCTCCCACATATGGGGTATCAGCATAGTCAGGACAAATTGGACAACTTTTGGGGTCCAATTTCTCCTGTTACCCTTGTGAAAATAAAAAAATTGGGGGCTAGAAGATCATTTTTTGTGAAAAAAAAAAGATTTTTTATTTTCATGGCTCTATATTATAAACTTTAGTGAAACACTTGAGGGTTCAACATGCTCACCACACATCTAGATAAGTTTCTTGGGGGGTCTAGTTTCCAAAATGGGGTCACTTTAGGGGGGTTTCCACTCTTTAGGCACATCAGGGGCTCTCCAAACGCAACGTGGCATCCGATCTCAATTCCAGCCAATTTTGGTTTGAAAATGTCAAATGGTGCTCCTTCCCTTCCGAGCTCTACCATAGGCCCATACAGTGGCTTTCCCCCACATATGGGGTATCAGCGTACTCAGGACAAATTGCACAAAACCTTTTGGGTTCATATTTTCCTTTTAACCTTGGGAAAATAAAAGAAAAATTAGTCTAAAGTTAGATTTTAGTGAAAAAAGTTAAATGTTCACTTTTTCCTTTCACATTCCATTAATTCCTGTGAAGCACCTGAAAGGTTAATAAACTTCTTGAATGTGGTATTGGTCAGCTTGAGGGGTGCAGTTTTTAGAATGATGTCACTTTGGGGTATTTACTGCTATATAGACCCTTCAAAGTGACTTCAAATGTGAGGTGGTCCCTGAAAAAAAAATGGTTTGGTAAATTTTATTGTAAAAATGAGAAATCGCTGGTCAACTTTTAACTCTTATAATTTCGTAACAAAAAAAATTTGTTTCCAAAATTGTGCTGATGTAAAGCAGACGTGGGAAATGTTATTTATTAACTATTTTGTGTGACATATTTCTCTGATTTAAGGGCATAAAAATTCAAAGTTTAAAAATTGCCCAAATTTTCCGTTTTTTACACAAATAAACGCAAGTCATATCGAAGAATTTTTTACCACTAATGTGAAGTACAATATGTTATGAAAAACATTCTCAAAATCTCCAAGATCCGTTGAAGCATTCCAGAGTTATTACCTCATAAAGGGACAGTGGTCAGAATTGTAAAAATTGTCCCGGTCATTAACATGCAAACCACCCTCGGGGGTAAAGGGGTTAAAGAGTTGACAGCTCCCCCCAGAGCTCACAGAACGGTGTCAAGAATTAACTCCATAGCTGCTTTGCTAAGCAGCACCAACATCCAAGAATCAAACAATACCGTCGCTCAGGGGCGTACATACAAATCATGGGGCCCCATAGCAAAAGTCTGAATGGGCCCCCCCCCCACACACAAAAAAAAAGTCAACAGGTGCTCTTAACTCCAGGCATGCATGTTATAGGTCAAACAATTAATTTTATAGCTAGTCTTTGATTTTTTTTCTCATTTGAGTAAAAGAAAAAGTAAAACACTTACATCCAATTTGATATATTCCTTGTAAAAGTCAAAGTGGAAGATTAAGCAGGACAACCTCGTTAAGCTGTCTACAATAAGACCAGCGATTATGGAATCTGTCGGCACAAAATGACTGCTCATACCAAATATGTCCTCAGTGCACCCTTGGCAGAGCTAGATACAAAGCAGACAGAAGGTGCCCTAGACTGGCCTCACCAAGGGTGCACTGAGCACCTGTACATTCAGTCATTTTGTGTTCAGACTCCCTCTAAGTCCCCCCCCCCCCAGAATCAGATTGAATGACAGTAGGTCACTATGATGAGTGATACATAAAGGAATTTTAAATGGCAAGAACTACACATTGTGTCTTCCCTTCACCTCCCAGGGGTGTTCTAAACAGACAAAAGGCATGATCATCATATCTAGGATGCAAGTATACGTTTTGTCAGCGAGAAGGGGTTAAAGCATTCTTGCCCACACATTAATCCTCTATATGCCTTAGTTTCTTGCAAACATCTGTAATCCTGCCCCAGAGTCATAGCGCAGCACAGTGCTATCTCCTCTCCGGCAGCATCGCTCGTCCTCCATCCAGTTAGTGTTTAATTGCTGTTGCGTTCTGCTGAATACAGCTCTTCGCTCATTACTCAGGAAAATCAGCTCATTTTCACATTTTTTTTTTCCCTTCCTGATGTTTATTTTTTCACATTTGGTCCCATTTCTTGTACAGCTGGACGTACTTTAGCATTTAATGCTTAATTACCTTCTTTATCTATGTTAGCATGTAATCTGGATCAGGATGCATCAGGATTGCTACGCATCACAACGCACCATACCATAGCGCTAGTGTGAACGCAGCCCCACTCGTACAGCCCCTAACCAGGAGCCCCCATGTTATATACATGCTCCCAATACATTTTATTATCATTACCACACTGTAACACCGGGCATAAGCCCTTCTAGTGAGGCAGGAAAGATCACTGTATGACAGAGCAGCATGCGGACATAGTCTACATTATGTCTGCATACTGTTCCCATACAGTGTCATCACTTTCCCATACAGCACATCCCTCGCTTCCGAGCATGTTTAGTGCCGCAAAATGGATACCTGCACATGGACCCGTGTTGTACTGGATCCAGGCTCCATAGAACTCCATGTTAATTCCAGACGTGTAGCCGCGGATCCGTGCATCTCCCTGTGCCTGCGTGTTTTTCAGATGACACAAAACTGCAACAAGTTGAGTTTTTGTGCATCTGATAAAATATGCAGACACACAGATCTCTGGGAAAACAGTGACACCTGGATGCACACGCAAGTCCCATCCGTCACCACTGAAAGTCAGTCGTGACGAAAACGGATCCGTGTGCAGCCAAAATATGCAAGTGTGAAACCAGCTGAACTCTATATATTGACTGGAGCTGGACCTAGATCTCTCCACAGGTTTTACCTAAAATCACATTACATTACTTACCCTACCCTTAGGGCTCATACTCACTTGCGAGAGACTCGCGTGATTCTCCTGCGAGTCTCTCGCATGGAAACCTGGCACTGCCGCCGGCACTCGGACCGGAGGGGGCGGCTGCATAGAAGTACATGTAGCCGCATGCTTCAGTCCCAGTGCCGTCGGCAGTGCCAGGCTTCCATGCGAGACACTCAGATGAGAAACATGCGACTCTCGCTAGTGAGTATGAGCCCTTAGCAGCAACAACTGACGTCGTCTATCCTCCTCCCTGTAGTGTTGTCCTGAATCCTCCTGGCCCTGCGTTCAACGGGATCCGATACATAGCAGCACTAACGCACTCTTTGGCTGCAATGATACTAACGCATCCAAAATCGGCATGATGTGTTACTTCATGACGCACCCTGGAACGCGGTCTGCAGCAGTTGGGGGTGCACCATGAAGTAACGCATCATGCGTTTGGATGCGTTAGTATCATTGCGGCCAATGGGTGCGTTAGTGCCGCTATGTAACGATCCCGTTGAACGCAGGGCCATTAACGCAATGTGAACCTGGCCTAACACTATGAGAAGATGATATACCAAGCAATGTGCTGAGCCTCTCCTCCTGCACATACCATATACTGTATGTATACGCCATGGATGAGGGGACAGTGAGGTATATCTTTATTTGGGACTAAAGGTAACGCACAGGTCATTCCAGATGATGATGATGATGATGACAAACAATGTGCTGAGTCCCTCCTCCTACTACACATAATCACATGCCATATATGCCATGGAGGAACTGGAAGGATATATTTGGGACTGAAGGGTTAACTCACCTGCATTTATTTACAGCCCACAACTCCACATCTCCTCCTCTCCTGACCGCTCCTCCCCCCAGATGAGTCACAGTCAGGCTTCACTAAGCTGGAGCTGCCAGGCGCCAAAAAAAAAAAAAACTCCGCTGTTCTCCCTGCAGAGCCGGCTCATTTAGTTCACAGCAGGGAGCCGGCTCTTTGAATAGGATCGCTCAGGAACGACACATCACTACTGAAGAAGCAATGTTATGTCACAATTCACAGGAGGAAGCCAAAGTCCTTCACACACCTCATCCCCCTCCTGACAGACGGCTGGGTCTCCTCCCTCCTCACAAGGAGCAACATCTTAACTCCTTCTTGTGAGCTCATGTTCTGCAGGGGGAACACACAGCACTCTGCTGCATCCTGACCAAGCACAGCCCACCACTGACAGACAGCCTACACGTGCAGACAGGACCCTTCATTATAACACATCACCTTGTACATGTAGCCCATCAGCACCAGAGACCCTTCTGCTTCCTGCAATGCACGTGTGCTGCTACCTCTCTGGCTGCTAGGAGGCGTGGCGTTCTTATGCAAATCCAGCCAGAGACTTCAGCCAACTGCTGACCAGGAAACAAGGAAAGGGGAGCTTCAAGGGGCCCGGGGGTATACGGCGGCCGTCGCTTACATTTAATTAAAGGAGATAGTACTGTGTCAGCACAGCACAGCTGCCAAACCGCAGCGGCCGTCGCAGGCCCCCTCACCCATCCGGGCCCCATAGCAGCTGCGTGGTCTGCTACTATTGACGGTACGCCACTGCCGTCGCTTTACATCGTCTGCAACAAAGGCACGGCGCCTCTCAGTGACCGAAGTGGAAACAGAGGGGACAAGCACTGGCCTGGATGTTACAATTAGATGTAGTAATAAGAGGGTCCTCATTCTGCATTCAGGCAGTGGCAGCACATAGACCTAGAAAAAACAGCAAGGACAATGATACTTTTGCTCCCTGTCATGTCCCTGTAATGGGGGCCAGGGTGTCAGTCATGGCGAGGGGCTTTTGTGTCATTTCCACTCCCTGATGCTCCACTACAGAAATATAAGAATGTCCATTTTGTGGTGTACTGTGCGTGTCAAGTGCTTCTCCCACCTGTGGGTCAGGAATCTCTTCAGCATTCAGTACTCCAGTCCTTTTCAGGCACACACAAACATAACCAGAGTTCTGGTTCTTTTCCAATAAAACATTACTGAACTCAGGCTACTTCATAACAGTTACAGTCCATCCATTTTCACAATACATGAGAATCCCATCTCCTGCACGTTCCCTGGTCTGCCCCTTCTGCTTTTCTTCCTGCACCGTGGTATCCAAGCCCGAGGGTCTCCGAATCTTCCAGCTAGCTGTTACTGAGTGCTCCCCGTCCACATTCCTCATTCTGGGGGAAAATTTCAGGTTGCCTTTTGCAATCCCTGTTAGGACCGTAGGTCCCGGACGTCACGGAAGGTGACCCGCAGACTAGTCAATGATCCTTCCAAGCTGCCTTGCTTCTCACGTGCTCCAAGAACAAGCATCCCCAGACCTTCCTTCTTAGACCTCTTTCTGTCTCCAGCCACTGTAACTCCCCACATTGTTCTCTCTACTCAACCCTAGAACTTTCAAGAAAAACTACTGTTCCCTCTGGTAACTCCTCCCACCAACTATTCCATTGGTTTAAACAATGAACTATTACGATCTTATCTCAATCTACATCTCCCTATATCTAAATCTAACATCTTACTTTCTAGTTCTATAGTGCCCTCTAGGATCCCAAACACTACATAACCCCACTATTATTCTATGCAAACCTCTATACTATCCCTAAATTTAGGCATATTACATGACAAATACATTAACATTACAATACACATTGATAACAGCAGAAGACCTCACATTACATTAGCATTGCTAAGACATCAGAGTGCCGAACTAGACACATATGAGTCCAAAAGCAGGGAGGTATGTGACGTACCTGGTCACCCCCTTATGTTGTGAGTTCATTTTCCCCTTCACCACTCAGGCCCGATGAACTCTCTCTGCTGGTTAAGAAAGGTAGTGAGCCTGATTATCAAACATCTGAGACTAATGATGATGACTGGCTGAGTGGAGTTACTGACTGGATACAGTCATATGTAAATGTTTGGGCACCCCTATTAATGTTAACCTTTTTTCTTTATAACAATTTTGGTTTTTGCAACAGCTATTTCAGTTTCATATATCTAATAACTGATGGACTCAGTTATATTTCTGGATTCAAATGAGGTTTATTGTACTAACAGAAAATGTGCAATCTGCATTTAAACAAAATTTGACCGGTGCAAAAGTATGGGCACCCTTATCATTTTCTTGATTTGAACACTCCTAACTACTTTTTACTGACTTCCTGAAGCACTAAATTGGTTTTGTAACCTCATTGAGCTTTGAACTTCATAGCCAGGTGTATGAAATCATGAGAAAAGGTATTTAAAGTGGCCACTTGCAAGTAGTTCTCCTATTAGATTCTCCTATGAAGAGTGGCATCATGGGCTCCTCAAAACAACTCTCAAATGATCTGAAAACAAAGATTATTGGGGGGCGTGGCCTGCTTGCTAATGGCACCGGTCACTTAGCTGCTGAGCTCCAGCCACTTCGACTCCTAATCGGCTCATTGCGGCTCGCCAGCGGCACCAATCTCTCTGCACACGGGGGGGAGTGCTGCGGAGGTATCCAGGATCGTAGCATGCCAAGGGGAAAATCCCAGAAGAAGCCGTCCCCGGCGAAAGTTACAGACTTCTTCTCCAGCACGGGGCGAGGGAAAATGGCGGCAGCATCCTCCTCCACAGCTTCCACATGCTCATCCAGGAGGGGATCCACAGCAGGCCCAGACTTGGACACAGACGCTGCAGATATACCGCTTACCAAAGGTACAATGCAGAAACTGCTCAGTGCCCTCCGCTCATCACTGCAGCAGGATTGGAAAGATATGGTGGCTGAGCTGAGGGGAGATATCACTGCCATAGGCAGCCGTACAGCACATATTGAATCTAAAATGGGGGAGCTGACAAAGTCACACAATAGCCTCATTGATGCCAATGCAGCACTGGAGGAACAAGTGCAAAAGCTCCATACCAAGGTCTTGGATTTAGAGGACAGGTCCCGCCGAAATAATATAAGAATCAGAGGAATTCCAGAGGCCATACCAGACAAGGGGCTGCAGAGTTTTCTGGGCTCCTTGCTGCAGGAGCTGCTCCCAGACCTGACTGCAACTGATTTCCTGGTGGACAGAATACACAGAGTCCCTAAGCCTAAATCCCTCAGTGCTGATGTCCCTCGGGACACTTTAGCTCGCCTGCACTTTTACAAGACCAAAGAAGCCCTGCTGCAAGCCCTGAGAAAGAGACCCCCTCTGTCTGAGCAATTCCGGCACCTGTCCATTTTTCCAGATCTGTCTGCAGGAACCCTGGCAAAAAGGAGGGAATTTGCTCCTTATACCAAAGTTCTCAGGGATGAAGCTATATCCTATAGATGGGGTTTCCCTGTAAAGATCCTGCTTTTCCGAGCAGGAAATACCCACGCCTGCCATTCCCCACAGCAGTTGGCAAAGCTCCTATCCTCATGGAACTTGGCAAATCTCCCGGCCAGATCTCCAAGAGCTACAGGATCATCCCAACAGGATAAAGTGAATGAAGATTGGTCCGTCGTGTGAGTTATGTGATATGTTTGAGTCGCGGCTGAGACTTAGTTGCTACTTTTAAGGTCCGCTGGTTCTGTTCAACCAGGACCCTGAACCCCCATGGCGGTAAATTTCCACCATACCGCAGGCCCCTTTTTTGGGCTTTTTTCTTTGTGGACTGATGCTCCCTACATCAGTAATGTTAGTGATGTCAATATTGTTAGTGTTATCTCTTTCCTGCCTAACCTTCCTTTTCCCCCTGCAGCTCTAGGCAAGAGACTTTTTTTTTCATGTACAATGGTACTGAACTGTATGTCTATAAATGTTAGGGGTCTGAACTCGCCAGCCAAGAGATCCATGTTTTGGCGGGAAGTGGTTAAATCCAAATGTGATGTAATATGTGGTCAGGAGTCTCATCTCCTCCAAGGGGACTCGCACAGGTTAAATAATGCTAAATTTCCTTTCATACTGCTGGCTTGTGGAAAAAAAAAAAAGGCTGGAGTATTCATTTGTGTAAAAAATACTGTTGCGTTCACACTACATTCACAACATTTAGACCCTGACAGTAGATACGCCATTATTAATTGCTCCATAAATGGATCTAAGTATACTATTGCAACCGTTTACGCCCCCAACTCTGGTCAGATCAGCTTTTTGCGGAGGTTTCTTTCCAAGCTTTCATCCGTTAAAGAGGGTAAGCAAATAATCTGCGTGGATTTTAACATGGTAATGTCCAGCACTCTGGATTGCTCCAATACTGCTGTAAAGAGGAAGGAGATGAGCACAATAATTTCAGAAAGGCATCTCCATGATATATGGAGATACCAACATGCAAATGAGAGGGACTACACATTCTTCTCGCCTCGGTTCACCTCTTACAGCAGATTGGACTACTTTCTGGTTGATAGCTCACTTATTATGGATTGCTCAGATTCAAAAATTGGACTTATAGCTTGGTCGGACCACGCCCCCATATACCTGACAGTTCAGGAGCAAAACCGCACGCCTGTTTTTGCCCGGTGGCGCATGAATGACTCCCTCCTAGCCTGTAGACAAATCTCTGAGGAGTTGCAGGCCGACCTCGCAGAGTTTTTTAACTTTAATGATAACAAGGAGGTGACAGAGGAAACGCTTTGGTCTGCACACAAGGCCTATATTAGGGGGTCATTCATCAAAATTGCCACTAGGGAGAAAAGGAGGCGTCAGGTAACTTACAAAGCTCTACTGTCCCACATAGTACTTTTGGAAGCCCACAATAAATCTGCCCCAAACTTGTCGACATCTGACAAACTCAGGAAACTAAGAACACAGCTCCGCCAGGTGTTGATGGCAGACTATGAGAAAAACTTAAGATCCCTCAAACAGCGGTACTATGTGATGGGTGACAGGGCGGGTGCCTTACTAGCCAGGAGGGTTAAAAAACGAGAAATGCAAAATAAAATTGAATACCTCGTGACGGGTTCTAATGCCACAATACGCAACCCAACGGAAATAGCCAACGCATTCGCTGACTTTTACCAGTCTCTCTACAACCTTAAAAATGACCCCACTGCCCCAAAGCCTACCCAAACGGCAATTAATTCCTTCTTAAACAATATTAATCTTCCTCGGTTATCTGCAGTACAGCTGGAGCAACTAAATTCCCCTTTTTCTCTGGAAGAGGTTCGCCAGGCGGTGACCACAGCCAAAAGAAATTCAGCTCCAGGCCCAGACGGCCTCACTAACTCCTATTATAGGCAATTCACTGAAACCCTGTCTCCTTTCCTCCTGAGACTTTTCTCCTCTTGGCGAGCCACAGCAGATATTTCACCAAATAATCTAGAGGCCATTATAACTACCCTGCCAAAACCAGGAAAACCCCCTATTTCACCGGGAAACTTCAGGCCAATATCCCTCCTAAACTGCGACTTAAAATTGTACGCCAAAATAATCTCAGCTAGAATACATAAAGTTCTTCCATCACTGATTTCCCCGGATCAAGTGGGGTTTGTGGCGGGGAGGCAGGTGAAAGATGGGATGAGACGTATGCTGGATCTGATTGCGGTGGCTGAGGGGAGGAAAATCCCCAGTGTATTCCTGTCCCTGGACGCAGAGAAGGCGTTCGACAGGGTGCACTGGGGATATCTGAAATCTGTTCTGGCCAAGTTTGGTTTCAAAGGCCCCATACTTAATGCCATAATGGCGCTGTACTCTAACCCTAACGCCAAAGTTCTGGCATCCGGATTTATATCTCGGAGTTTTGAATTAACCAATGGGACACGCCAGGGGTGTCCGCTCTCCCCTATCATCTATGCCCTTGCTATAGAGCCTCTGGCGCAGACTATCCGTGAATGCCCTCGGATCTCGGGGATTCGAGTGGGGAGTATAAATCATGTGGTCAGTCTATATGCAGATGACGTGATTTTATCTTGCACTAATGTAGAGGTGTCCCTACAACACGTAATGGAGATCCTGTCCTCCTTCGCTCAAGTCTCGTATTACAAGCTTAATATTACCAAGTCCTTAATTTTTCCGCTCTTCTTGCCAGCCTCTACCAGAGCCACTCTTTCTCATCTTTACCCTTTCAAATGGGAAGACGAGGGAATCCCCTACCTGGGTATTATACTGGCCCCGCTACACTCCGTGATCCGGAAAAATCTGCTGACCCTGCACACCTCATTGGATAAAGAACTTACTCGCCTTTCTCTTCTCCCGCTCTCTTGGGTGGCGAGAATGCAGACTTTTAAAATGATCTGTCTCCCAAAAATTATCTACTTACTTCGGTGCCTGCCCCTAACAATTCCGCAACGGTATCTCACCAAAATTCATTCGCTAATGAGTAAATTTATATGGGCTGGGAAAAAACCTAGAATAGCCCTGAGATGTATGCATGCCCCGTTCAGTGGTGGAGGAATGGGTATTCCTAATATTCTAACATATCACAGAGCTGCTATCCTGGAACCGGCTCGAGATTGGTGGAAGAATGATTCAGACTTGAGATGGTTACAGATTGAGTACACCTGGGCACAGGCCCACTCCCCTAAACAATTCATAGACTCCCTGCTCCTAACCCCTTCGCCCCCCGGTGATCTTCTACCCACCACAGCAGCTCTAAAGAAAGCTTGGTCCTTATGGAGCAAGCCAGTGTCACAGGCTGTAGGTCACAGGCTGTAGGTCCCAGCCTTCCCCTTAGATCGCTGGAAGCCTTCATTCCGAATTTGAATCTTGCCGCCTGGACACGTGGAGGTCCAATTACCCTAGCAGATCTCTATAGAGAAGGCGTCCTACTCCCGTACTCAGAAATGTGTGTTAAATTTAACCTCCCCCGACACAGTTTATTCCAGTTTTTTCAAATACGTCACTTCCTTCAGTCCGCTCCTCACCTACCGGTTCCCACAACAGCCGACCACGCTGCAATTAAAAAATTCTTTCAAAATAGCAAAATCAAAGGCCTTTCATACATCCATAACCTGCTAAACTCCCCGGAACCGGACAAACAATTGCCGTATATGCTCAAATGGGAAAAAGATCTAGCCTCTCAGCTTCCGTCGCAAGAATGGTTCGCGGCCTCAAAATGGATCCACAAATTCTCTTCATGTCTCAATCACATAGAGCAATTAAAAAAGGTTCATCTGCGGTGGTACAACTCCCCTACTAAACTGGCTTCTTTTTCCCCACATATGTCACCTTTGTGCTGGAGGGGATGCAACCACAGGGGCACCTTGTGTCATATGTGGTGGTTTTGCCCTAAGTTATCTAACTTCTGGCAGGAGGTGTTCAATCTAATCCATGAGGTTACTAGTCTCCGTCTTTCCCCAAACCCAACCTTAGCGGTGCTACACATTGGCCTAGATGGGATCCCGGATCTTTTAAAAAATATCATTTCTCACATTCTCATAGCCGGCAGGTACTGTGTGGCATACAAGTGGAGGTCGGTGAGCCCCCCTACAAAAACAGAACTAATTGAGAGGACCAACCTACACTGGCTATACGAAACCAACTTGACCCCCAATCTAGAGAAGAGAACGGTGAGACTTAAACAATGGCATCCGTGGGCCACTTCCCTTTATGCAACGGCCCTCCCCCAGATACAGACACCTACACCATAAATAAATTGATTGTGCCTAAGAATGCCATGCATGTAGAGCTGCTTCCCCTTCCCCCTCTCCCCGCTTCTATGTTCAAGTTGTTGTTGGAAGGGGTATTTAATGTCCCAGATTGATATTCTAATAATGGCTCAAGGTTATTCCACCTCTTGCTACTCATTGCTCCTGTTCTTGATGTTTTTGTATGAGAAGTTTGTATTTTTTCTGAAAACTCAATAAAAACCTTTATGATAAAAAAAAAACAAAGATTATTCAACATAGCTTTTCAGGGGAAGGATACAAAAAGTTGTCTCAGAGATTTAACCTGTCAGTTTCCACTGTGAGGAACATAATAAGGAAATGGAAGAACACAGGTACAGTTCTTGTTAAGCCCAGAAGTGGCAGGCCAAGAAAAATATCAGAAAGGCAGAGAAGAAGAATGGTGGGAACAGTCAAGGACAATCCACAGACCACCTCCAAAGACCTGCAGCATCATCTTGCTGTAGATGGTGTCACTGTGCATCGGTCAACAATACAGCGCATGCATAACGCCTTTTTGTATGACCAAACAACTCAATCTTTGTTTCATAAGTCCACAGGACCTTCTTCCAAAATGTAACTGGCTTGTCCAAATGTGCTTTTGCATAACTCAGGCGACTCTGTGGCGTGCTTGCAGAAACAGCTTCTCCTTGTGCAAAGTGCTCTGTATTGTTGACCGATGCACAGTGACTCCATCTGCAGCAAGATGATGCTGCAGGTCTTTGGAGGTGGTCTGTGGATTGTCCTTGACTGTTCTCACCATTCTTCTTCTCTGCCTTTCTGATATTTTTCTTGGCCTGCCACTTCTGGGCTTAACAAGAACTGTACCTGTGTTCTTCCATTTCTTTACTATGTTCCTCACAGTGGAAACTGACAGGTTAAATCTCTGAGACAACTTTTTGTATCCTTCCCCTGAAAAGCTATGTTGAATAATCTTTGTTTTCAGATCATTTGAGAGTTGTTTTGAGGAGCCCATGATGCCACTCTTCATAGGAGAATCAAATAGGAGAACTACTTGCAAGTGGCCACTTTAAATACCTTTTCTCATGATTTGATATACCTGGCTATGAAGTTCAAAGCTCAATGAGGTTACAAAACCAATTTAGTGTTTCAGGAAGTCAGTAAAAAGTAGTTAGGAGTGTTCAAATCAAGAAAATGATAAGGGTGCCCATACTTTTGCACCGGTCAAATTTTGTTTAAATTCAGATTGCACATTTTCTGTTAGTACAATAAACCTCATTTGAATCCAGAAATATAACTGAGTCCATCAGTTATTAGATAAATGAAACTGAAATAGCTGTTGCAAAAAACAAAATTGTTATAAAGAAAAAAGGTTAACATTAATAGAGGTGCCCAAACTTTTACATATGACTGTATAAGGCTGTCGACGCCCTTCTGCCCTGCGGGTGATTTCTCTGTGGGATCCTAGGATACCAGTCTGAATTCCTGCTCTTCTAAAGCTAAGTTTTCTGCTCTGCCTGTTGCATTTGTGCTTTGATTTTGTTTTGCTGGATTTCTGCCATTCCCTGCTGGGGTGAGCTGAATTCCTTTAGCTCTGTCTTCAGAAAATACCTGAGTGCTGATTTAGTTTTTGAAGCCTAGCTGCTTCAGGGCCTTTTTCCATATCAGCCTGTTGGCTTATGTCTTTCATATGGTTTTTGCAGATTGCAGACAGCAACCGTCCTTTCCTGTCCTGTTTAGTTAGTTTGGGCCCCATTGTTTGCTCAGCCTATCTTTCTATCTGTGTCAGTGTTTTTTCATCTTGCTTCACCGTCATTATATGTTGGGGGCTGCCTTTTACTTTGGGGTCTGCTCTGGGGCAGTTTAGATTTCCTTTTCTGTCTTTAGGCTATTTAGTTCTCCGGCTGTGATCGAGGGGTCTAGGGCACCGTAGGAACCCCCCACGGCTACTGCTAGTTGTGTTGATAGGTTCAGGGGTCTGCAATCTGATAGTTGCCAACTTCTCCGGTTTTCTGGACGTAGCTTCTATTTTTGTGTCTGCCTCCTACGGTGACTCGTTCATAACACCCTTATATCCCTGCATATACTACTGTCCTAACAAACAGATGCATTGCACATTTATCCTTGGGCATGTATACATGGGGCTCATGCACACCACTCGGTTATCATGTATTGGCCCATAGAGACATACATACATATGTATATGCATTTTCCATAGGATATTCCCTTATATGGGGCTCTTGCATACTACTTGGCTATCTTTTGTAACTACTAGCCCATAGAGAGTATATTCGCTCATAAACATGCACTTTACATTGGATACTTACTTATATGGGACTCAGGCATACCACTTGGTTATCTTTTGTATTTATTTGCCCATAGAGAGATAAATATGCATTGCACTTTACATAGGATATATACTTTGTGCAAAGTGCACTCTATTTAGGACATTTATCTTCTTATTACATGTACCATAATATATGCACTTTGTCACAATTTGTTCAGAGATTTTCTATCCAGGTACCCAATCTATTATATGTTTATGTACTTTGCACTTTATATAGTATACAACTACAGGTATTGTGCTTCGTGACTTAAAATGTATATATAACTGTTCCTGGACTTTACGTCCGCTTCTTTCTGGTTATTTCTCCCACCCCTATTCAAATTTTTATTATTATGTAACTAATAAAATTTCACTTCATGTTCATAAAAGACTTGTATTTGGTTTGTTTCTTCTTTTTATGCTCACAAAGCCTTTCAAACATGTGTAATTTGGAGTTCCAGCACGTGGTTACGTCGCACACCTGTCGGTGAGCTGCCACTTTCAAGCGCTGCTAAAGCACTGCCAGACCGGTGGCAGCTATAGCTGGCTTTTGGAAGAAAGTAGAACTTTGCACTCCTTCAATGCTGAAATAATATATTTATTGCACAAAAAGAAAAAACAGAAGGATCCACATAAAATAGTTGATGTTTCAGCCTAAATGGCCTTCCTCAGAACATATAGTGGATCAGTTGTGAATAATAAATGCTGTAAAGGTGGTGAAGCCTACAGTAGAAATAAGACAGACCGCGCTGCAGAAAAAAGCACAACCATGCACGATCTGTGATCCACCATGCTTCCTGCTCGCTCTTCCTGTGTGACACAGCAGCGCAGCGGAATGACGTCAGCATTCAGAGCGCATCTGTGTTAGATAAAAAGCTGCCGATGACGAAGATGCTGCGAGGAACATCGGAGAGGTGAGTGGTATGTGTGTGTTTGTGTGTGTGTGTAGTTGGTGGAGAGGGCAATGAAGGGGGTGAATGGGAGGGCAATGATAGGGGAGGTGGGGGATAAGGCAATGATGGAGGTGATGGAAAGGGCAATGATGGGGTGGTAGGGGAGAAGGCAATGATGGAGGTGGTGGAAAGGGCAATGATAGGGGGTTTGGAGAGTGCAATGATGGAGATGGTCGAGAGGGCAATGATGTAGGTGGAGGGGGACAACAATGATGGTGATGGGAGAGGGCAATGATTGGGGTGGTGGAGAGGGCAAAGATGGAGGTGGTGGAAGGGGAAACGATAGGGGTGGTGGAGAGGGCAATAATGGAGGTAGTGGAGAGGGTAGTGATGAGATGCAGGGGAGGAAAATGAGGGATGTGGGGGATTGGGATGGGAGGAAGTGGGACTTATAATGGACTTGCAAATGGGGAGATGGAGGAAGACGTTAGATATGGATGTAAAATGAATTGGGTGGTGGAGGAGGATGGTAAGCCTCTGATAGTGTCCTCCTCCATCTCACAATTCATGATGATGCTTTTGGGGATTGGGAGAGGAGGCGATAAGGTACATAGGACTCTTTATAATGAACTGTAAGGTGGGAGAAGAAGCTGTCACAGACTTGTAATGAATTGAGATGTGGCGGAGGATGCTCGGTACCTGATAGCATCTTCTCCCACTTCCCAAATTTATTTTGATGTTTGTTGTAAAATCCCTTATTCTACATTCTCACATTTCCAGGTTTTTTTTTTATCGAACGGTACACGGACTCATAGAGAATCTGAGAATGAGAGTCAGAGAATGTCCTGTTCTGATCTGATTTCAAGGATCAGAATACGACATGCTCAATGCGACTGTAAAAGAGGGCAGCACATCAACACTGCACACGGATATAGGAATGTAGCCTTGTTATGTATAGCGCAGTCCCTTAGTATAGTGTACTCACTTATTATGTATAGCAGTCCCTTAGTACATAGTGTACTCACTTATTATGTATAGCAGTCCTTTAGTATATAGTGTACTCACTTATAATGTATAGCAGTCCCTTAGTATACAGTGTACTCACTTATAATGTATAGCACAGTCCCTTAGAATATAGTGTACTCACTGATGTATAACACCATCCCTTATTGCGTACCATCCTCTCGGGAACAATTTGAAAAAAAAATTCTGTTGAGTCAGGTTTTTGAGCTGATTTATACTAAAATTGGCATGCTGATTCCAAAAATGTAGTCAGTTTTTTACTATCACGTCAAGTTTTTCCTCCTCAACTTACCTGCCATAGAAGCACAATTGCACTGATTTCTGTAATAAGACTTGTTATCTGAGTACAATTCGACTCATATAGAGCTACGTGGCAACTTGTAAGAGTAGTCACAACTGAGACAGTGTGGTGAGAGGTGTGTACAGCTCCCAATACGTCATAATTATCAATATCTTTACACAAAAAATATATCATAGTAGGAATAGGATTTGTGATAGCTTTTCTCTTTACATTGAGCGCTTAGTTGTAATTTATATATCTTTTATGATTTTTTTCTTTGTTAGTTTTCAAAGCTTGTAACTTTCCATCTCAGTGTTTTATTTACTTATGTACATATTTCCTTTGTTTCAGATCATGTCTGCTCCTTCTTCCTCTCGTCGTAAATGCCTAAACAACTCTGACTCCTTCTGCTATATTTGTGGTGTTTTCACCATTCCAGTTCAAAGGGCAAACATCAGTGCATTTGTCAAACAAGCATATTTTGCATATTTTAAAGTAAAACTCGGTGATCAAGATAAGCCATGGGCCCCTCACATAGTGTGCAAGCAGTGTGTCGAGAGTTTACACATGTGGACCAAAGGAACACGTGAAAAGTTGGTATTTGGTATCCCCATGGTGTGGAGAGAGCAAAAAAGTCATTCCACAGACTGTTACTTCTGTGTAGTGAAAACATCAGGATTTAACAGGAAAAATAAAAGTAAAATAGAATATCCAAATCTGCCGTCAGCTATCAGACCAATGCCTCATTCAGCTGAAATTCCAGTGCCAGTTTTCGAACAGCTACCATCTCTAGAAGTTCTGAGTGATGTTGACGAACACAGTGACAGCAATGATGCAGAATTTGAAAGTCACAAGGATTCAGTTCGTAAGGGATTTGATCAGCACGAGTTAAATGATTTAGCACGTGAATTGGGCTTATCAAAAAAAGCTTCAGAATTACTAGCATCAAGGCTGAATGAGAAACAGTTACTTGAACAAGGAGCGAAGGTATCATACTTTCGTACTAGAGAAAGTACATTTTTGCAGTACTTTCGGTGTGACAGCGGTTTTGTGTTTTGCCATAATATTCCTGGTTTACTACAAGAATTAGGGCTTTCAATGTACAATCCAAATGAATGGCGACTGTTTATTGATAGCTCAAAGCGGAGTCTTAAGTGTGTCCTTCTACACAATGGCAATTTATTTGGTGCAGTCCCTATTGGGCATTCTGTCTCTCTTCGTGAAGAACATGGAGATGTAAAGAGAGTTATTGAGTTATTGAAATATGACACACACAATTGGATCATCTGTGTTGACCTTAAAATGGTTTGCTTCCTTCTTGGTCAGCAACGTGGGTACACAAAGTATCCCTGCTTTCTCTGTATGTGGGATAGCAGAGCTCGAGAAAAGCATTGGGTTGAGTCGAATTGGCCTCCAAGATCTGGTCTTAAACCTGGAGATCCTAACATTCTACATCAGCCACTTGTTGACAGGAAGAATATACTATTCCCACCTCTGCACATAAAACTAGGTCTCATGAAGCAATTTGTAAAAGCATTGCCAACTGACGGCGACTGTTTTAAGTACATCATGTTGGCACTTCCTGGACTGTCCATTGAAAAAATCAAGGCTGGTGTGTTTGATGGTCCACAAATTCGACAGCTCATCAAAGATGAACATTTCACCGGGACTATGTCAGATCTTGAGAAGAATGCTTGGTTATCATTCAAAGACGTCGTCAAGAACTTTCTTGGAAATACACGTGCAAGTAATTACAAAAAAATTGTTCAGAAACTATTGGAGAGCTACAAAGCGCTTGGTTGCAACATGAGTATTAAACTACATTTTCTGCATTGCCATCTTGCCAACTTTCCGGAAAATCTTGGTGCTGTTAGCGATGAGCAAGGTGAACGATTTCACCAAGATTTGAAGGTTATGGAAGACCGTTACCAGGGTAGATGGGATGTACATATGATGGCTGACTATTGCTGGAGCATCAAACGTGATTGTCCTCAAGTTAAACACTCCAGAAAAAGCTATAAATGTACATTTTTACCTTAAATACTTGCATATATATATATATATATATATCCTTTGTAAAAAAACATGATAGTGTTAAAAAACATATTTGTCATGCCTATTTCTTATATATTTCATTTTTTGTTCATATTTGTACTATTTAAAAAAAACAACAACTTTTTAGGTACAGTAGTTTACATATTTTTGAGAAGACAAAAATCCTATAGTTCAAAAACTTGACGTGATAGAGAAAAACTGAGATCATTTCTGGATTCAGCATCCAAAAATTAATTAAGAACAGTTGTCAGACCTAACTCCTAAAACATTGCGTTCCACAGTGTTATATATGGTGTCATCCCTTATTACAGTATATAGCTTCCTTTGCTGTTATGTACAGTGCTGTATCTTACATAGTGTATTCTTGTTATTTTTGATTATTCACAGCGCCCTCTCCGCTCCGTACACCTTGTCCACACATGGCTTTGCTCCATACACCTTGTACACACGGCTCTGCTCTGTACACCCAATACACATTTGGCTATGCTCTGCACACCTTGTACACATGCGGCTCCACACACCTCGTACATAAACCTGGCTCGGCTTCATACACCTCATACACACAGCTCAAATCCGTACACCTCGTACACACGGCTCCGCTCCGTACACCTCGTACACACACAGCTCTGCTCCGTACACCCCGTACACACACGGCTCTGCTCCGTACACCTCGTACACACACGGCTCTGCTCCGTACACCTCGTACACACACGGCTCCGCTCCGTACACCTCGTACACACACGGCTCCGCTCCTTACACCCCGTACACACACGGCTCTGCTCCGTACACCTCGTACACACACGGCTCCGCTCCGTACACCTCGTACACACACGGCTCCGCTCCGTACACCTCGTACACACACGGCTCCGCTCCGTACACCTCGTACACACACGGCTCCGCTCCGTACACCTCGTACACACACGGCTCCGCTCCGTACACCCCGTACACACACGGCTCCGCTCCATACACCTCGTACACACACGGCTCTGCTCCGTACACCTCGTACACACACGGCTCCGCTCCGTACACCTCGTACACACACGGCTCCGCTCCGTACACCTCGTACACACACGGCTCTTCTCCGTACACCTCGTACACACACGGCTCCGCTCCGTACACCTGGTACACCTCGTACACACACGGCTCCGCTCCGTACACCTCGTACACACACAGCTCTGCTACATCCCCCTGTAAACCTCTCCTGACCCCACACAGAAACTTCCCCTCATCCAGCACCATGACAACCAGCACAGCAGAGTCCTGCATACACTGAGGCCCTGATCATGTGACCCCTGACTCCTCCCCTCCTGTGACCTCATCCCAGGTCCTGTGCGCACAGAGCAGCCATATATGTGGAGTGCGGCTCTGCAGGTGGAGGTAGGTGCTGGAGCCCCGTTATTCTCTCTCAGGATTAGCCGCTGCTCACACTCGGCCATTTTTCCTCCCCATATAATAAATGCTCTTTACCATCTCTGTGCTGTTCCGTTCTCCATGTTTCCCCCCTGAATACACACGTTCTCCCCCGTTGCTGGTCGCTGGGGACTGACCTGTGTATATAGTGTGCGGCTCTGCAGGTGGAGGGCTGTGGGATTATTATTAGTTATGATTAGAGCCCCATTGATTCCTGGCTGCTGCCCATGAGGACGGGTTACATACAATCTAGCGTGTGTGTATATATATATATATAACTAGATGGAGGCCGGATGCTATCGCATCGGGAGGGCGGTAATGTCACGATGGGGGCAGGCTTTGCAGCGTTGAGAATCTCTCCCCCCATGTGCTCTCCCACCTCTCCACTCTCCCCCCATGTGCTCTCCCACCTCTCCACTCTCTCCCATGTGCTCTTTTCTTTTTTTAATCAAGTACTTTTTAGTAAGGCATATATCAAAGATGTAATCCAGTCTGACACAAACTTCAGACAGATACCGAAATTACAAAGCAGATTGAAACATTTTCGTTTGACATGAACTAGCCCCGATACCCTGGGCTTCATGTTAGTGGTAAATTTAGGTCGATAATTTTTGCGTTTATTTGTGAAAAAAATGGAAATTTGGTGAAAATTTTGAAAATTTCGCAATTTTCACATTTTGAATTTTTATTCTGTTAAACCAGAGAGTTATCTGAAACAAAATAGTTACTAAGTAACATTTCCCACATGTCTACTTTACATCAGCACAATTTTGGAAACAAATTTTTTTTTTTTGTTAGGAAGTTATAAAGGTTAAAAGTTGACCAGCGATTTCTCATTTTTACAACAAAATTTACAAAACCATTTTTTTAGGGACCACCTCACATTTGAAGTCACTTTGAGGGGTCTATATGGCAGAAAATACCCAAAAGTGACACCATTCTAAAAACTGCACCCCTCAAGCTGCTCAAAACTACATTCAAGAAGATTATTAACCCTTCAGGTGCTTCACAAGGACTAAAGCAACATTGAAGGAAAAAATGGACATTTTAATTTTTCCAACAAAAATATTATTTTAGCTTCAATTTCTTCATTTTCACATGGGCAACAGGATAAAATGGATCCTAAAATTTGTTGGGCAATTTCTCCTGAGTACACCGATACCTCATATGTGGTCATAAACCACTGTTTGGGCGCACGGCAGGGCTCAGAAGGGAAGGAGCACCATTTGACTTTTTGAATGGAAAATATGCTGGAATATTTAGCGGTTGCCATGTCGTGTTTGGAGAGCCACTGTGTGGAAACTAGACCCTCCAAGGAACTTATCCAGGTGCATAGTAAGCACTTTGAACCCCCAGGTGCTTCACTTCACAGAAGTTTACAACGCACAGTCGTGCTTCACAGAAGATTATAACACAAAGCAGAGAAAATAAAAAATCATTTTGTTTCCTCAAAAATTATATTTTAGCAAGCTAATTTTTATTTTCCCAAGGGAAACAGGATAAATTGGACCACAAAAGTTGTTGTCCAGTTTGTCCGGAGTATGCTGGCACCCCATATGTGGGGGGGGGGGGAATGTCATGATCCACGCTGGATCAGGACTGATAAAAAAGCACAGGTAACCTTTTTTTTTTTAAGCTGTGCTTAAGTTTGGTTTTTGCCCCCCGGTGGCCATTAGAATTATTGCACTGTGGTGTCGTTTGTTCTAAGTTTGCCCCCGGTGGTGGTGAGCGTCATTGCACTCTAGTTTCTTTAGTTAAGTGCACATGATTATAATGCAGGTGTGATTGCTGGCTCTGCTATAAAAGAGTCACAGGTGTTGCATTCAGTGTTGGTGATCAGTGTTCATTTCAACCATCCTTGGTGGAGGAAGGAGCTGGAGAGCGTTCCTTGCATCACTGTCTTAGCCCTGGTGTGGAAGGAGTCATAGGGGATCTCCTTGTAGCTCTGACAGAGCTTGGTGGAAGCGATTCAGGAGGAGAGCTGCATTCTGGTGGTGGAGCAAGTGCAACAGAGTAAAGCTAAGTTGTGTTTCCCCGTTTGTATTTTTCCTTAGTGTGTATTAGCCAGTGCCTGCGCCACCCAGCTCTCTAGCAAGGGATAGGTGTAGGGTGTGCTAGGGCGACAGGTTCCTGATCGGCGCCCAGTGTGGAACCGGCATAGGTAACGTTAGGGGCGTTAGGGACACTGACTCAGGGGAGTGGAGGAGGTCTCCACGTCCTCTGTCCCTATCACAGGGCCCACCGTTGTAACTGTTTCCCTTCCCTTGTCTTGTTGTTTTAGTTACCGGCCTGCGGGCCGTGTCACACAGGACAGTATCACGTGCCGCGTCTTGTTGTTTTAGTTACCGGCCTGCTGGACGCGTCACACAGGACGGGTCCACGTGACAGGGAACCACTGTTTGGGCGCACGGCAGGGCTCAGAAGGGAAGGAGCGCCATTTGACTTTTTGAATGGAAAATTAGCTCCAATCGTTAGTGGACACCATGTCGTGTTTGGAGAGCCCCTGTGTGCCTAAGCTTTGGTGCTCCCCCACAAATGACCCCATTTAGGAAACTAGACCCCCTAAGGAACTTATCTAGATGCATAGTGAGCACTTTGAACCTCCAGGTGCTTCACTTCACAGAAGTTTACAACGCACAGTCGTGAAAATAAAAAAAAAATTTTCCTCAAAAAATGATTTTTTAGCCCACTAATTTTTATTTTCACAATGGTAACAGAAGAAATTGGACCCCAAAAGTGTTGTCCAGTTTTTCCTGAGTACGCTGGTACCCCATATGTGGGGGGAACCACTGTTTGGGCACACGTCAGGGCTCGGAATGGAAGTAGTAACGTTTTGAAATGCTGACTTGATGGTATGGTCTGCAGACGTCATGTTATGTTTGCAAAGCCCCTGATGTACCTAAACAGTAGAAACCCCCCACAAGTGACCCCATTCTGGAAACTAGACCCCCCAAGGAACTTATCTAGATGTGTGGTGAGAACTTTGAACCCCCAAGTGCTTCACAGAATTTTATAACGCCCAGGCGTGAAAATAAAAAAATCTTTTTTTTCCACAAAAATAATTTATTTAGCCCCCTATTTTTTATTTTCCCAAAGGTAACAGGAGAAATTAGACCCCCAAGGTGGTTGTGCAATATTTCTTGAGTATGCTGATACCCCATATGTGGGGGTAAACCACTGTTTGGGCACACGTCGGGGCTCGGAATGGAGGGAGCACTGTATCACTTTTTGAACGCAAAAGTGGCTGGAATAAATGGTGGCTCCAGGTCTCGTTTGGAGACCCCCTGATGTGCCTAAACAGTGGAAACCCCTCAATTCTAGCTCCAATCCTAACCCCCAACACACCCCTTACCATAACCATAACCACAACCCTAACCCCAATACACCCCTAACCACAAGCCTTTCCCTAATCCCAACCCCATCCCACCCCTAAACCTATTCCTAACCCTAATTCCAACCCTAACCCTAATCCCAAACCTAATTCCACCCTAACCTTAATTCCAACCCTAACCCTATTTCTAACCCTAATTCCAACCGTAACCCTAATTCCAACCCTAGCCCTAACCCTAGCCCTAATTGAAAAATAAAAATATTTTCTTTATTTTATTACATGTGCCTGCCTATGGGGGTGATAAGGGGGCGGTGATTTACTTTTTTTTTTTTTATTTTGATCACTGTAAGAGTTTATCACAATGGTCAAAATAAAAAAAAAATGAATCAGCAGCCGGGAAATGCCGGAGGGCGCACTGCGCATGCGCCCGCCATTTTCCAAGATGGCGGCGCCCATGCAGGAGGGACGGCGGGACATCGGGAGGCAGAGCGGGACATAGGAGGTACCGGGGAGGGTGAAGGGGGAGATCGGACAGTGGGAGGGACAGGAGGGAAGGGGAGGGGTAGTAGATCGTGACGGTAGCAGCCCATCGCTGCCGTCTGCCGTGTTTGGGGAGGGTCATGTTAGTGCAGCATCGGCCATGGCTGGATTGTAATATTTCATCAATTTTCATTTATGAAATATTACTATCGCTCTGATTGGCTGTTTCACTTTTAACAGCCAATCAGAGCGATCCTAACCACGTGGGTGCAAAGCCACCCCCCTGGGCTTAACTGCATGTTGTCCTGTATCTGCGGGTCGGGTGACATTTCAGTGACCCCAGTCACCCGACCGGCGGGAACGCTATTTATAACATGACGCCTACGGGGGCGTCATGTGTCGTTTGGGCACAACTTTTCATGACGCCTACGTAGGCGTCATGGGTCGTGAAGGGGTTAAAAACAGTCAGTGAAATATTTTACCTCACAAAATGAATGCTCTGTGATCCCTTGCTGTAATGTCAGTATTGTCTTTTGCTTCCTCCCCTGCCCAGGAGATGCGGTATGCTCCGTACACGGTCAGACACAGACAATTTTTAAAATGAACTTTCGTTCGTGGGTAAACCCCTGTAATGTTACCGGCTTCCTCTGCCTGTAGACACGTCGCACATCTGCTGCCGGGATCAGCCGAATGATTCATTTCGCCTGCTCACGATGGATGTGAAGCTTCTGGCCAAGGTGTTAGCGGATCGGCTGATGGGTGTTATCTCTAAGCTGATGCATCTGGATCAGTCTGTCTTTATGCCTGACAGGTCCACGGCCATTAATTTGAGAAGGCTATTTATGAATATGCAGCTGCGGGCTGATAACTGTGGTCAGAGGGTTATCGCATCCCTAGATGCCCACAAGGCATAGCATAGAATGGGGTTATTTGTGGCAGGTTTTGCAGTGTATGGGCTTTGGGCCGCAATTTATATCTTGGGTTCAACTGCTGTATGCACAACCAGTGGCTAGGATTAGGGTGTTATCTCACACCATAAAGTTACACAGAGGGACGAGGCAGGGGTGTCCACTCTCCCCTCTTTTGTTTTTTTTTTTTTTAAACCAGTTATTTTTATTTAGGTTTCAAAAGATTTTAAACAATAAACAGTGGATATCAATATAAATGTAACAATTCACATATCTTGTAGTAATACAATCAAAGCCATCCCCCCCTCCCCCAATACTCCTTATGCCGGGTATAATTGAGAGTCTTAGCAATCATATTACCGCCATCCAGGCGGACCTTATTTTTTCGAAAGTTCTTTCACCATGCCTTCGCCTGTAAATGCTTTCCTCTAAATGCATTACCGTACGTGTCTGAGCAATAAATTCCCTTCTAGTGGGGGGTTCCGAATCCTCCCATTTTCATGCTATTACCGTATATACTCGAGTATAAGCCGATCCGAGTATAAGCAGACCCCCCTAATTTTGCCACAAAAAACTGGGAAAACTTATTGACTCGTGTATAAGCCGAGGGTGCACAGTGAGTGGCCCCTGTTGTGCTGCACAGTGAGTGGCCCCTGTTGTGCTGCACAGTGAGTGGCCCCTGTTGTGCTGCACAGTGAGTGGCCCCTGTTGTGCTGCACAGTGAGTGGCCCCTGTTGTGCTGCACAGTGAGTGGCCCCTGTTGTGCTGCACAGTGAGTGGCCCCTGTTGTGCTGCACAGTGAGTGGCCCCTGTTGTGCTGCACAGTGAGTGGCCCCTGTTGTGCTGCACAGTGAGTGGCCCCTGTTATGCTGCTGCCCCTGACTCCCTTAAAAAAAAAAACAAAAAAAAACTGCATATTCACCTCCGTCGCTGCCCCCTGCTCATCAGCGTTGCGCTCTGCAGTGACTGTGCAGGCAGAGAGCGATAGCGCCCTCTGACCTGAATGTCACTGCAGAGGACGCAAGACAGCAGAGCGCAGGGACAGGTGAATATGCCTCCCAACCCCCCGTTCATACTCACCGGGTCCTGGCGCTTGTCTCCGCAGCTCCTCTGCTTGTTCCATGTATGTCGGCGCTGCTCTCTTCCTGGTTCAGCGGTCACGTGGTACCCGCTCATTAAATATGCGCATATTTAATGAGCGGGTGCCATTTGACTGCTGAAGCAGGAAGAGAGCAGCGCCGACATACATGGAACAAGCAGGGGAGCTGCAGAGAAGGGTGAGTATGATCTGACACCCCCGCTCCCCCTTCCCCGGCCGACCCCCGGTATATGACTCGTGTATAAGCCGAGAGGGGGACTTTCAGCCCCCAAAAATGGGCTGAAAATCTCGGCTTATACACGAGTATATACGGTAGTTTGCGTGCCACATACAGCAACCTCGCTATTGCCACCTTGTAATGTTCTGAGACAGGTATCCCATCCACCTCCCCCAAAACACACAGCACTGGATTCCTGTCGAGCGTACATGCATAAGCTCTCTCAATTTTGTTGATAACGACCAGCCAGTATGCCACCAGCCGCGGACACGACCATAGCATGTGTAACAGTCCGGCCTGGTCTGTGCCACATCTAGGGCAGCTAGAGTCTCCCCTCAAGCCCGCCTTGAATAGGACCAGTGGTGTTTTGTATGTTCTATGTATTACATATAATTGGGAGAGCCGTGCCTGCTCGCTTAGAGAGATCTTCGGGACATATTCAAGAATAGCCTCCCATTGTTCTGTTGTGAGGGTACCCACCTCCTTTTCCCATTTACTCTTTGCAGTGAGTGATTGTCCCCCAGATAGGAGTGTAGTAGATCATGATATATGCTCGATATAACTCCCCTCGTCCCTCCCTTCATACACACAAAGTCTAGTACAATGTCGCCCTGAACCGTCATGGCTCCCAATCTACACTGTGCCCTCCAAGCATGTCGAAGCATATAGTATTGAAACCCCCATACCGAAGGCAAATCAAATTCCTCTCTCAATGTCTCAAAGGTCTTCAGGTCCGTTCCACTCTGCAGCTGGCACACATATCTCACTCCTTTCGCCTTCCAATTGCCCATTTGACGCAGCTTATTAAGTTCCGGCAGATGCTCATTGTCCCACACCGGTGAGTACCTAGTCAGCTCATCCACCCCTCTGATCCTTTTAATGGTGTCCCATACCTTCTGAATCATGCCTATGGTAGGATATGGTGCTCCCAGTTTCTTAAAGGTACCATCCTCTAGACCCTGGATAAGTGGGCGTCTCCCCGTCACATGTACCAGCACCCGGTGAGCTGCTCCTCCACAATCGAGCTCTCTCCATCCCCTGACATGCTGGCCCTGTACTGCCAAGAAATAGACCCATGGACTTGGTGCGGCCAGTCCTCCCTCTTCCTTCCCTTTTTGCAGAGTTCCAAATTTAATCCATTTCTGCCTCTTGCCCCATATCAAGGATCCGAAGATAGAATCAATGCCCCAAAACCGTTTTTTTGGTAGCCATATAGGCGAATTGTGCAAAACGTACATTAGTTGTGGCATAAGGACCATCTTAATCAGGTTAGTTCTACCCTTTACCGTTAAAGCCAATTTGCACCATGCACCTATTTTCCCTTTGAATTTCACTAACAGAGGAACCAAATTCAGATCCATGAATCGGGACAGTGGAAGAGCTATCCATATCCCTAGGTATCTAAACTGTGAAACTAGCTGGAGTTGTTTCCCCCTCTCATCTATCTCCTCCGCTTCTATTGCTCTATCCACAGCCATGACATAAGACTTGTGCCAATTTATCTCCAGTCCCGAAATGCTCCCAAATTGTTTAATTACATCCATCGTGCACCCCAGTGTCTCTCCTGCACTTTCCAAAAACAACAGGATGTCGTCGGCATACAATGATATTTTTTCTTCCAGCTTCCCAAATTTAAATCCGACCACTCCCCTCTCAGCTCTGATCTTGGCCGCCAGGGGCTCCACTGCCACCGCGAACAATAGCGGGGACAGCGGACACCCCTGCCTTGTGCCCCTATGCAAGTCAAACATCCCGGACTGTTCTCCATTCACCTTAACTACCGCCTTTGGGGATGAGTACAATAACTTCACCCAGGCCATGAACGCGGGGCCGAATCCCATCAGTTCCATGATTTTCCATAAGTATTGCCATTCCACGCTATCAAATGCTTTTCTAGCGTCCAATGACATCACTATTCTCCTGCCACCAATATCAGCAGGCAGTTGCATATTAAGAAATAATCTTCTTAAGTTAACAGCCGTGGAGCGGATAGGCATAAAGCCCGACTGGTCCTCGTGTATAATGGTATGCGCAACCCCGGTGAGCCAGGTGGCCAGGATCTTAGCGAGTATTTTGACATCCATTGTCAACAACGAAATGGGCCTGTACGACTCCGCATCCATGGGATCTTTTCCCTCCTTCGGCAGAACTACTATCACCGCTTCCTCCATTGATCTCGGCAGTGCCCCCTTCACTAAAGCCTCATCAAACACAGATTTCAATTTCAGAGCCAGCAGTTCCACTAACTCCCTGTACACCTCCCCAGGTAGACCATCAGTTCCCGGTGATTTGTTATTGGGCATAGACAGTATTGCACATTTCACCTCCTCCACACTCACAGGTTCTTCCAACCTCAACCTATCTTCCTCAGACAATTTAGGTAGTGAAATGCCTTCCAAAAAATTCTCCACATCCCCCTCTGTGTCCCGTGCTTTTGAAGTGTACAGTGCCATGTAATATGTCTTGAAGACCTCCAGTATGTCCTTTGTGTCTGTCAGAGTCGCCCCTGTTTGATCTCTCAGTTTATACACCCTGGAAGACTCCCTCTGTGCCGCAGATATCACCGCCAACAAGTGACCCACTCTCTCTCCTTCTTCAAAGAATTGGGCTTGCTGAAATGCCCTTTTCATCTCAGCTTGCATCATGTGCAGTTTATCAACTGCCTCCTGAGCCAATTTTAGTCTATTGTGAGCTTCACTCGTTGGCGCCAAAATCATGTCTGCCTCCGTTCTTGTCAGGTCATCCTTTATTTGTTGATCTGACAATTTAGTTTTGGTCTTACACCTCGCAATCTCACTTATAAAAAGTCCCCTCGTAAACGCCTTCATGGCATCCCATACCGTTGTGGCCTCAGTACTCCCTTCGTTCATTTGGAAGAAGTGCTCTAGCTCTTTGGTTATGCCACCCATATCCACCACTTTAAGCCACGTCGGGTGAAGACGCCAACCTCCCCTCTGACCCTGAGCAGATCTCACCAGAAGCGTGACCACCATAGGACTATGATCCGAGAGAGTCCTCTGTAGGTATTCCACCTCCCCCACCATCTCATCCATAGCGGTATCCCCCAAAGCCAGGTCTATCCTTGACAGTGTTCCATGTGTTGCAGAATGACATGAAAAAGTCCTCTTACCCTCATTTCGTACTCTCCACAGATCTACCAGCCCAAGATCCCCTACATACATGCCAAAGGCAGTCATCCTGTCCTGTCCAGCTTCCGTACCTGCCGGTCATACTTTATCCCAATAATCATTCATAGTGTTGTTAACATCTCCCATAATCAACAACGAAGTCTCCCCCCATCTGCCCGTCAATTCCAGTACTGCTTGTAGTTTCTTTTTAGAGTAAGGTGGAGGGATATATAAAGCCACTAAAATCATTTTGTGTCCGAACAATCTGCAAGCAATCCATACATACTGCCCTTCACTGTCTACATGCACTTCCAGCTCTTCATAATGTGTGTTTTTGTGTATTAGGACTGACACCCCCCTGGAGTACGAGGAATAAGTAGAATGATATGTCTTTAGCATCCAGGCTCTTGACATCCAGTGCATAGTGTCTCTAGTGAGATGTGTCTCCTGCAAGCACGCGATCATAGGTTCACAGGATTTGATATGATTCAGAACAGCCGCCCTCTTAACCTTATCAGATATACCACGTACATTCCAACTTAACATCCGAACAGTACGGTTACTCATTGTGCATTAGAAAGAACAATCCATCATCATCAAGTAACATCATTACATTGTGGTCCCAATCATACCCGGTCAAACAGCATGAAAACCCCCATCTCACTACAAATCCGCCCCACCCACTTCCCCCCCATCCCTCTCCGCTTCCCCTCCCCCCACCCTTCCCCTTTTGCAGTTGTCACTCTCTCCCCAACGTGAGAGTGGAAGCTCAAAGAACCTGAGCAACGTCTCAGTATTCCGCACTTCAACATGCGTCGTGTCCTCCTCCATCATTGGCAGCCTCTCCGCCATATTGTCAACAGTATGCATAGTCCCGATCCATTAGTCAAACAATTAACCATAATACGTAGATCCCAGTGGGGAGTTCTCCCCCTCCTCTGCACTCCTATTTCGCAGAGTAAAGCAGCGCCACAACCCTGTCCAGTGATCAGTCTAGCAGGGTCATGTGGTCATATTGCCATTATCTTCTCTCAATTTGCTCCGCTTGCGCTCCAACCACGAAGCAGCCTCAACCGGTGATGGGAAAAAAAATGACCTTTCCAAAAGCTTGCACTCTTAATTTAGCAGGATAAATTGTAGAGTATTTCAAATGCAAAGAGCGGAGCTGTTTCTTCACTTCGCCATACCACAGTCGCAACTTTTGCACCTCGGCTGAGTAATCCGGGTATATTTCGATTCGTTTGCCCTCCAGGTTAAGATCTGTCAACTTTCCAGCCTTTCGTAAGATAGTGTCCCTGTCTCTGCAATTCAGGATTCTGGCTAGCATCGTGCGAGTTCCATCTCCCGGCACTGGGGGTCTCATGGGTACGCGATGGGCACGCTCCACCGCAAACACTCTCGACAAGTTATCAGCACCAAACTTGTCCAGCAGCCAGGTTTCAATAAAGGCCGTGGGGTCAGCACCCTCAGCTCTCTCAGGGATGCCCACAATGCGCAAATTGTTCCTACGTGACCGGTTTTCCAGGTCATCATTTTTATTGGCTACTACCGTGATCCTCTGAGTGTGCTGTTGTTGTGTCTTTTGCACTGAGGTTAAGTGATCTTCTGTTACACCAACTCTGTCCTCCACCTCAGTTAATCTGGCTGTAACTTTCTGCATAGATGTTTTTATGCCTCCCATTTCCTCTTTCAGGCAATTCACCTGCTTTGTCAGAGCCGTTAAGGCAGTCTTGCAGTATAAGACAGCTTGGAATACATCCCGCAGGGTGGGCTCTGCACTTTCAGCTAACTGCACAGTGTCACCATCCCCCTCTTCCTGCTGCTGCAGCTCTGCATTCAGCACAGGCATCTCCTCATCATCTTCCTCCTCATCTCTGTGCTTCTCACTTCCTCCATTTCCTTCTTCATCTGTCTCCATGCCCCTCACATACCTGTTCAGCCGGGCTGAGACTTCCAGCCTCTGTGCATAGGCTGTGTTTCTTCTTCCTGCCTCCTCTCTCTCAGCACCATCTTGGACTGAGGCACTGCTGCAGGCTCCGGCATCTTTCTGCCTTTTGCGGCCCATGTCTGTCTCTCTGAGTCTGGCAGAAGCTCGCCCCTGACTCCTGGGACCTTCAGACATCTGATCCTGGTAAAGGAATTAGCTGGTTCGGGCTCTGTGCAGGATAATTGAGGCTAATGGTGGCAGAGAAGCACAGCCACCCGACTTCTCACATCAAGAGCTAGGCCCCGCCCCCTTCACTCTTTTGTTTGCTTTGGCTGTGGAACCGTTGGCTGCCAAAATTTGACAGTTGTCCGAAGTCTCCGGGTTCAAGTATGGGTCCATAGAAGAGAAGATAGCGCTCTATGCGGACGATATATTATTGTTTTTGAGTGAACCACACACTTCTCTGAGGTATTTGGGTCTCTGGCGGGGTTGGTAATAAATTGGAATAAATCAATTCTGTTTAAGGTTAATGATCCAGGGGATGAGGTGGGGGAAGCTGTGGAAGGGGGCAGACTTAAAGTTGCAGATCAGTTCAAATATCTTGGGATATGGATCTCTGTGACGATTACGGACTATTTGCATAAAAATCTGACTCCTGTTCTGGGGGTTCTTAAGGCAAAGGTTGGGGCTTGGATTAAACTGCATTTGTCGGTGGTGGTCCGAGTTAATCTTATTAAAATGATTCTGATGCCTTAGGTGTTGTATGTCCTGCACAACGCACCTATTTGGATACACCGGGGGAAATTTAAACAGATTAATTCTTTATTTCGAAGTTTGGTGTGGGGAAACAGTATCCTCGCATCAGGCTGGAGACACTTCAACGGCCCAAGGATGAGGGGGGTTTAGCTTTGCCTAATCCGGAAATATATTTTCTTGCGGCTCAATGCCAACATCTTAGGGGTTGAGCGCACAAGGTGGCTTCTAATAATAATAATAATAATAATTTTTATTTCTATAGCGCCGACATATTCCTCAGCACTTTACATTTCAGAGGGGACTTGTACAGTCAATAGACATTACAGCATAACAATAATCACATAGATCATAACAGATACCAAGAGGAATGAAGGCCCTGCTCGCAAGCTTACAATCTATGAGGAAAAAAGGGGAGACACGAAAGGTGGGTGGTAACAGTTGCCGTGATTGTATGGACCAGCCATAATGTTAAGTGTGTAACAGTACGGATGCAGAGGGCTAATGGATGCATAAAGCATGTGGGAACATGATGCGGGGAACCTGGTTATTGTAAAAAAACTTTTGGCTGTGCCACATAGGGATAGATCAGGTTAATGTGTTGAGGCGGTAGGCCAGTCTGAATAAATGAGTTTTCAGGTTACGCTTAAAATTGTGGGGATTGGGGACTAATCGCATTGACCTGGGAAGTGCATTCCAAAGAATTGGCGCAGCACGGGTATAGTCTTGAAGATGGGAGTGGGAGGTTCTGATTATTGAGGATGCTAACCTCAGGTCATCAGCAGAACGGAGGGCGCGAGTAGGATGGTATACTGAAACAAGGGAGGAGATGTAGGGTGATGCTGAGCCATGAAGAGCTTTGTGGGTGAGGGTAATAAGTTTGTACTGGATTCTGGAGTGGATGGGTAGCCAGTGTAATGACTGGCACAAGGTAGAGGCATCGGTGTAACAATTGGCGAGGAATATGATCCTGGCAGCAGCATTCAAGACAGATTGGAGGGGGGAGAGTTTGGTAAGAGGGTGACCGATTAGAAGGGAGTTACAATAGTCGAGACGAGAATGAATAAGAGAAACAGTAAGAGTTTTTGCAGAGTCAAAAGTAAGAAAAGGTCGGATTCTAGAAATGTTTTTGAGGTGCAGATGACGAGCGAGCCAGTGATCGAATGTGGGGGGCAAAGGAAAGCTCGGAGTCAAGTATGACCCCCAAGACAGTGGGCATGTTGCTGGCGAGTAATAGTAGAACCACACACGGAAATGGCAATGTCGGGTATAGGTACATTAGTAGAGGGAGGAAACACAAGGAGTTCAGTCTTTTATTTTACTGGTTTTGTCTGCTCGACATTGTCTGTTCACCAGTACCTGCCATTTGTATTCATCTATCACTATTTTCGCCATCCTATAGCCTACACTAGTATTGGAAGGAGCCATTATGAGACTTCTAACGTAATACAGCATCTAACATCTAATAGAGGGGGGTGACGAAAAGATGTCCTGTGGTACAGTGCTTGGAAGACGGTTCCCTGGGGGCACTTGGGAAAACCTACCCAACATTATTTCTGATATATAAACTGTGGGAGAGGATTAAACAAATTTGTGGGGTCACCGGCCTAACTAGATTTTCTCCGTTATGGTACAATAATAATTTGCCGGAATTTGTGGCGCTGGGAGGTTTGCCGGAATGGCAGGCTAAGGGGATACTCTATGCCTTCCAGATACTGGATCAGCGCAAACTGAAGCCCTTTTCTCAGCTGCAAGCTGAGTTTGGTCTTAAGGCTTCCGGGGGGATTTGCAAGGATGAAGCATGCTCATGGAGCTCAAAACAGGGGCGGATGCCTCAACATCCAGGGGGACCTAGTGCTGGAGTATGTTTGTGGGGATGGGACTACGAGGGAGGTTATCTCCTCCTTGTATAGAGACTTGTTACATTACTCATCTACTGAGATTCCAGATCAATGCGAGGGCTAAGTGGGAAAGAGAGCTGGGCTGCTAGGAGGATGAAACATGGGAGTCTGTTCTGGAGTGGATACCAAAATTGTCATTGAGTGAACCGTACAGGTTGTCTCAGCTTTATATTTTACATAGAGTGTACAGATCTCCGGAGGTTATGCATAAGACCGGACTACGAGCTACCTCTGAATGCCCTCGATGTGAGAATGAAAATGCTGGAATGCTTCATATGTTGTGGACGTGTCCAAGGTTGGCTGCTTTCTGGTTGGTGGTTTTGAGTCGGATAGAAGGGGCTTATAGATGCATGGTCCCAACGGAACCGGTGGTTTGTCTTTTGGGATATGTGGAGGAGATAAAAGTGGATAACAACCTCAAGGTGGCAATTGCCAGACTGCTATATATGGCTAGGAAGGTGATAGCGAGGAATTGGATAAAAGGGGGGTTTTAAAGCGACACTGATTTTGTGACGCAGCAGCGATATTGCTAGCGATATCGCTATGTGTGATACTTACCTCCGACCGGCTCCCTCGCTGTCTGTCGCTGATCGCGCAGGTCCATTTCTCGTCAGGCGCTTCCTGCTGGGGCCGACGAGTGACGCATGGGCGTGGACGGAGGATGTCATGGTCGCCTCGTCTGAAAGGTAAGTAACTACCGCTGCTGCGTCGCTAGTGAAATATGCCTGTTTGGCAGCTCACTAGCGACCATTTAGCGATGCACCAGCATTCCTGACCGGGTCATATCGTGGTCGGGATCGCTGTTGCATCGCTAAATGTAAAGGGGCCTAAAGGAAGATCCACCTTCGAGAGGAGAATACCTTCACTATGTGAAGTATGTCATTAATCTGGAGAAGGGGTCTATAAGAAGAGGGGAAAACTGGTGATGTATGACAGACTGTGGACGCCATGGCTGGAATTAGGTTAAGAGACGAATGTATGGGGAGCGGTCTCTGGGATACTCATTTGTGGCAACGCTTGTCCATACTGCTCTCTTAGGTAAAACTGTATGTCTAAAATTGATATATCTGTACAGATCATGCTGTTGTGATAATGCGAGCTGTCTAGAGGGGGGGGTGGTCTTGCATTGTTGTGTTGGGGTTTGTTTTATTTTGTTAAAAACAGAAAATGATTATACAGTTAGGTCCATATATATTTGGACAGAGACAACATTTTTCTAATTTTGGTTCTAGATATTACCACAATGAATTTTAAATAAAACAATTCAGATGCAGTTGAAGTTCAGACTTTCAGCTTTCATTTGAGGGTATCCACATTAAAATTGGATGAAGGGTTTAGGAGTTTCAGCTCCTTAACATGTGCCACCCTGTTTTTAAAGGGACCAAAAGTAATTGGACAATTGACTCCAAGGCTATTTCATGGACAGGTGTGGGCAATCCCTTCGTTATGTCATTCTCAATTAAGCAGATAAAAGGCCTGGAGTTGATTTGAGTTGTGGTGCTCACATTTGGAAGGTTTTGCTGTGAAGGAAACATGCGGTCAAAGGAGCTCTCCATGCAGGTGAAACAAGCCATCCTTAAGCTGCAAAAACAGAAAAAAAAATCCGAGAAATTGCTACAACATTAGGAGTGGCAAAATCTACAGTCTGGTACATCCTGAGAAAGAAAGAAAGCACTGGTGAACTCATCAATGCAAAAAGACCTGGGCACCCACGGAAGACAACAGTGGTGGATGATCGCAGAATAATCTCCATGGTGAAGAGAAACCCCTTCACAACAGCCAATCAAGTGAACAACACTCTCCAGGAGGTAGGTGTATCAATATCCAAATCTACCATAAAGAGAAGACTACATGAAAGTAAATACAAAGGGTTCACTGCACGGTGCAAGCCACTCATATGCATCAAGAATCAAAAGGCTAGACTGGACTTTGCTAAAAAAAAAACATCTAAAAAGCCAGCACAGTTCTGGAAGAACATTCTTTGGACAGATGAAACCAAGATCAACCTCTACCAGAATGATGGAAAGAGAAAAGTATGGCGAAGGCGTGGTACAGCTCATGATCCAAAGCATACCACATCATCTGTAAAACACGGCGGAGGCAGTGTGATGGCTTGGGCATGCATGGCTGCCAGTGGCACTGGGTCACTAGTGTTTATTGATGATGTGACACAGGACAGAAGCAGCCGAATGAATTCTGAGGTATTCAGAGCCATACTGTGTGCTCAGATCCAGCCAAATGCAGCCAAACTGATTGGTTGTCGTTTCATACTACAGATGGACAATGACCCAAAACATAAAGCCAAAGCAACCCAGGAGTTTATTAAAGCAAAGAAGTCACCTGATCTCAACCCAATTGAGCATGCATTTCACTTGTTAAAGACTAAACTTCAGACAGAAAGGCCCACAAACAAACAGCAACTGAAAACCACCGCAGTGAAGGCCTGGCAGAGCATCAAAAAGGAGGAAACACAGCGTCTGGTGATGTCCATGAGTTCAAGACTTCAGGCAGTCATTGCCAACAAAGGGTTTTCAACCAAGTACTAGAAATGAACATTTTATTTACAATTATTTAATCTGTCCAATTACTTTTGGTCCCTTTAAAAACAGGGTGGCACATGTTAAGGAGCTGAAACTCCTAAAACCCTTCATCCAATTTTAATGTGGATACCCTCAAATGAAAGCTGAAAGTCTGAACTTCAACTGCATCTGAATTGTTTTGTTTAAAATTCATTGTGGTAATGTCTAGAACCAAAATTAGAAAAATGTTGTCTCTGTCCAAATATATATGGACCTAACTGTATCTCTGTAATAAGTATATTGCTGTATTCTAAATAAAAAGGTTTTGATTGCAAGGTCTCGTTTTTACTCCGCATTCAGATGTTTGGCAGACTTTCTTTGGAACTTGATTGTGACTGCTTATCCACCATCTGGACTGTCCTGCTTGTAACCTTTCATCAATTATTCTCTGCCTTCCACTTTCAGGAAGATTAGCCACAGTGCCATAGGTTGTAAACTTGTTAAGTATGTTGTGATGTAAACTAAACCAAAAAGAAAAAACACCCCTAAAAATACCTTTTTATTAATGATAATTACACAACAATATATGTTTAAAAACATCCGATTAGCGATAATGACAAGGGACTCGAGGTAGTGGTCTTATGGGGGGTGAAGGCTGGGAAGGTGTTATAATATATACCAAAAACTCCTCCTAGTAGGCCCTAGAATGTGATGGCCAACCTGACAGCGGAGGTTGACCCCCTAATATTGCTATGTGGCGCCCCCGCTCAACGACGGCTCGACGGCTATCCCTTCAATCCTTAGAACAGAAAGGACACATAAAACAGAAGTGCACGTGGGTCCAAATCAATCCAGTGTATCTGTATCAGAATAAGCACATCTGGCCACTAATAGGTGTGGATCTCCACTAATGAATGCATACAACCTAGATCTCCTCCATTGTAATCTAAGTGAAAGAGAAAATCCTAACCTGCTTTAATAGTCTGAGAAATCAGAAACAGCAGTAAATATGTAATTAAAAGCCTGTCATATAGATAGACTATCTAACAATCCCGCAGCAATAGTGTGGCAATCAATGTTAGGTGACCCATTGCTGTATAGAGATCAAATTTCCAATGTGGTAAAAAAAGGCTATATTCTCAACCTCCCTCAAAAAAAACACCTAGAAGGAGAATAGTACTCCAATCCTAAAGTGCAGATGTGCTTAAAAACAGTTAATAGCTCAAATTTAAGAACTTAGCTGCGTATTCAAGGTGAATCCCTTGTTCCAGCTATAGAGGTAGGCTCATCCCTGGTCCCAACTCGTTTCTCCCCCATCCGTATTTGCTTTGAGATTCATCAGGGGACTTGCATAATGAAGGCACCTTAATAGGCCTGAGAGCTGGGGACGGGTATCAATCTGCCCACCCCAAGGAGATTCTGGGCTGTGTGTTGTGATATAAGGAACATCAGTATCTCTGGAGCTGGACTTGTAATTTGTAGCTATGGCAGTATGTTTAGGGTCATTGCCCTGCTGGATAGTGAACCTATGCCCCAGTCTCAAGTCTTTTAGAGCCTCAAACAGGTTTTCCTCCAGAATTGCCCTGTATTTAGATCCATCTTCTCATGAACTCTGACCAGCTTCCCTGTTCCTTCTAAAGAACAGTATCTCCACAGCATGAAACTGCCACCACCATGTGTGATGGTAGGGATGGTGTTTCAGGATGAGGTGCGGTGTTTAGCTTTTCACCACACATAACATTTTGCATTCAGCCCAAAAAGTACTGCTTTAGTCATTTGCCTCATGCTAGAAGACACAGAACTTCTCCATTGTTTAGATCCGTGGTAATCAGACTGCACTCAGATGACATCTGAGCGCAGTCCAATGTTTCACATGCACCCATAGACTTATATAGGTGTTAGGCGTCGGGTTCCTGATGCTGCACAGGGGGAATCCCGAGCCTTGCTTCCGGCGGTCTCCCATTCCTCTCCAGCCGGAGAGGAGGTTGCTCAGCAATCTCATCGGTCCCGGCACTCTGCCCAGACCAGCTCCGTGGGTTTGCTTGCTGCTGCCACCTCTGGCACAGCTATGACAATGCATGCTGCTCAGCAGCGAGATTCACCAGGGACTAAGTACTCATGTCGGACCACTGAGCATGCCAGTGAAGTGATCTCCCATTGGAGATCGAAGGTCACGTGCTCAGGTCCTGCTCCTGTTCGGATTGGTCCATTCGAGAAGCCAGGAAGGTCCCGGACGCTCGCGGCTATAAAAGGTTCGCATGGCCGCTCGGCCATGCGCTAGGATAGACTGTATTTTCAGACTATGTGGAGTGAGTGATGTATGCACGTATGAATGTCTCTGGTGACTGACTCATTATGAAACCCCTACCCTTAGTACGCATGTGTTGTGCAGCCTAGCCTGTTAGTGCCCAGGCTTAGGTGTAGGTAGGTCAGAGTCTGAGTCAGGCAGTACTCATCATCAGTGACTCAGCACGCCTCAGTGCACGTGCTCCATACTCCTTAGCCAGCGTCTATAGCGGTGCTCGTGGTAGCGACGCCGCGCGCTCAGTGGGCCTAGAGGGACTCTATCCCCATGTCCTTGGGGTAGAGTTCTGTGGCCGTTTGCTGTGCGCTCTTTAGCCGGGCTCTGTGAGCTAAACCGGCTCCGGCATCCACGTTCAGCGGTTGTGCGGCTCTGTGAATTAACAGAGTTCGCCCTGCTCACATTGGGTGACGTAACCCACGTGTGGCTGGTTTCACACCGCTTAATTCTTCCGCCATTACTTAGCAGCAGTGTACCACCTCTGCACGGTGGACCCCGGGCTGCGAACGCACCTACTATTTTGTTTTATAATTTGGTGCGTTCCGCCAGCCCTAACAATAGGTCAGTGTGATCCGATTGTCAGATGCACTCGCAGTATCTTATATGCTTGTGTGAGCCAGCCCTATCTGTCCTGTGGACAGATTCTCCTTCATGAGCTGTGGATCTCTGCAGCTCCTCCAGCATGACCATAAGCCTCTTCACTGCTTCTCCAATTAGTGCTGTCCTTGCAAGGGATGTATGTCAGTTTAGGTTGACGGCCATTTCTTGATAGGTTTGCAGTTGTGCCATACTTATTTCTTTTAAACATCTTTTTATTGGGTTATATAATACAAATAAACAATAATGTAAAATTACATAACAGGGTGTGTGTGTTTTTTCCATAAAATGTTCTCAGAAGTTCCTTCATTAGGTCGCCACATAGTACATGTTAAGATTAATCACAGTAGAAGTTACAATCTCCATAACAGTTTGTCTTCATTTTCCTACTGTTTTATAAGGAAGGAGTCTAATCCAATGTGTTGCAGCAGTCGCCAATGCTAAGTGCAGTGGTTGTGTCTCACACAACCATAATAGGTGAGTGAATTTGATTATCCCTCACGAATATTCCTTTTATCTCGGATAAGACCCTATATGCGCTCTATATTTCTTCTAGGTGTATTGTAACCCAATGTGTACACACCTATAAATCTTAAATTATAACATTGATACAGAGAGACAGTTAGAGAAAGTAGGGTGAGAAAAATCAGATGAAGGGAGGGGGGAGGTAAGGGAGTCCTCCGTGTAAGGCTAGGTTCACATTTGCGTATGGAGGAGCTGCGGCCACCTGCGGACTTCCTCCGTGAAGCTCCGCCCACGGCCGCACCTCCCCTGGTCAGCTCCGCCTACGTCTGCACGCTTCTGCATGCGGCTTGCGCCCCTATCTTTAACATTGGATACGCAGGTCGTGCGGATGTATGCAGATGCCTCCGCATACGTCGTTTTGACGATGCGGCGCCCGCATAAAATTCCAACATGATGCGTTTGACGCGGGTCGCTGCATCATCAAAACGACGCATGCGGAGGCATCCGCACGAACTGCGTACCCAATCTTAAAGATAGGGTACGCAGACCGCATGCAGAAGTATGTGGACGTAGGCGGAGCTGACCGGAGGTGCGGCCGTGGGCGGAGCTTCACGGAGGAAGTCCGCAGACGGCAGCAGCTCATCCATACGCAAATGTGAAGCCAGCCGAAGAGTGGATAGTGGTATCGGCGATTAGTGCCTTACAGCTTCATGAGACCTACGTAACAAGCATTAGCCACTTAGGAAAGCTTGTTAGTTTTTAGGGTGGACGCCAGATCTTCATACAGAAGTTGTGTGAGACTGCTGATTCATCACCCTGAAGTATTCATCCGATTCTCTATACAGAACCCATGGCTACCATGTTACCCCAAACTTGTCTCTTGAAAAGTTTGTGAAAGCTCCAATTTCCTCACATGACCACCAAATGTGCAGGAACACCCCTTTATCTCTATTACATCTCCCAATAGGCTGGGGGTATGTTGGGGTACCATGTATGAGTTACCACTGGGGTGGTATACCATCTTGTGATGATCTTATGAGTTCTCTTGAACTCTTACACAGCTAGATGGCCCAAACAAATTTTTATAAATGCGCTCAACCTCCCAGTCCTGCAGTTTAATTCCGTGTTCTTTCTCCCATGCTAATATATAGGCATGTTTAATAGATAGAGTCAGACAAAAGGGTCTGGTATAATTTTTCTAATACTCCTTTGGGTTGTTTATGTTGTGTTAATAAGGTTTCGAAAGTCGTTAATTCCCTAAATGGGATTCCAGCTTGTAAATACCATCTAATAGCTTTCTCAACTCTATTATAGTGGAGAAAGTTAATATGTTGTTTTGTAGAAGTGGGGGAGACAGGGCAAAAACTGAGAACTAGGATGAATTCTCATCGTCACACAATAAGAGAAAAAAGAATTCATCTACCTGTGGGCAAACATTTTTGTATCCCTGGTCATAGCATGATGGACATTAAATTACTTGTATTAAAAGGAAACTTCAAGTCTCAGAGAGAGAGAAGAATCTCGGAGTACAAATTTATGACAACTTTTGACACATTCAGTGCAGGAATGAATGGGTCGCATGGATTTATGTCTTTTTACATCAATTAAGGAATTTGCTCTTCAGACCTTCTGGGGTCATCACAACACAGAACTAGACCCCATCAGAGGGCAATAAAACTTTCAGGCTCCTTATCTATGAACTGCTCCAATATTTATGTTTCTCCCTCTCCCATAATGACAATTCTGCTTCACATCACTTGTCTCGTCTATTGCATTATTTCTGTGCTGTATTGTGTATAAATGTCTGATTTTTCAGATTTTTGTATTAGTCTAGCCTGGCGAAGAGACCTGAGTAGTCTCGAAAGCTTGCAATGTGTTAGCATCTTTTCAGTTAGCCATTAAAAGGTATCAACCACTGAAGACTCTCAATTCTAAATATTCTTCTATGTTGTTTTGAGAATTTATTTTGTAATTCTGGTAATGGGAGCAGTGTACCCTCTGTGAGTACACTGTCTATGTCCTCTTTAATCGAGTGCAAGGTGTCTGTGGATTTAATGTTAGTTTGATCCAAGTACAGCCTTGTAAATCGATCACCCTGGCCAGAGGAGACCGAAGTGGCATTAATAAGTTGGAGTTTCTAGCCCAAGTGTGTACCACATTCCAAACATAGCGTTAGGTATTTCCAATTTGTGGATAAAATCTTTGGGAGCATGAAGTATGGTAGTAATTGGGACAGGTACTGAATCATCTGCTATCTTTGTCCAAAGCTTATGTTTAAGGTTCCTTACCCAATTAACTATGAAAGACAGTGTCGCTGCTGTATGGTATTTCTGTGGATTGGGAGCGCTCATACCCCCTTTTGTCCTAGGGAGTGAAAGTATTTTAGCGTTAAGTCTAGATCTCGAGCCACTCCATACGTACTTCCCAAAGATGGAGCGTAGTCTCTGAAACAATGTGATAGGCACTTTTATAGGGAGCATTCTTGATACATAGCTGAACTTGGGTGGTATGAAGCTCAATAACAGATTCTTATGTCCCATCCAGAAGACAAAAGGTGCCCTCCATGACCTATTCAGTTCTAATGTAGTGTTGATCAGAGGGGCATAGTTCAGTGAGAATAATGAATGCCAATGTGGGCTCAATTTAATTCCCAAGTACGGTATTTAATAAAGCTCGAGTTCCACTTAATTGGAAATCTGGATTTAATGTCTTGAAGGGTCAAGTTCTGGACATTCATACTCATAGCCTCCGATTTATTTTAAAATTTGACATGCTTCCAAATTTTTCAAACAGTTCCAGCACTGCAGGGATTCATTTGCTAGGATTTGTCAATAATAGTAATAAGTCATCTGCGAAAGCTGCTACAATATGGGATATTCCAGCTAATCTAACACCTTCTATGTCTGGGTGTTGTCTAAGGCTTTGAATCAGCGTTTCAATAGTCAAAACAAATAGGGTCAGTGTGAGCGAGCAACCTTGATGGGTGCCGTTTTTAATTGCAAAGGGAGTGGACAAGTCTCCATTTATCCTTATCCTCGCCATTGGGCATGTGTACCTTTGAAAAATGACATTAACGGTGGTGGAAACCCTAATCTCTCCAAGGTCTCTTGCATAAAAGTCCAGTCCACCCTGTCAAACGCCTTTTCCGCATCCGTTCCCATCAACACCAATGGTTTATGATGGATTTTAGCATGATGCATCAGGTATAAGACTCTGAGAGAGTTATCCCTACCTTCCCTGCCCCCCGACAAACCCCACCTGTTTCGGTGAGATTAATGTGTCTAATACCAGACCTATTCTTTTGGCAATCATTTTTGCAAACAATTTAAGATCGTTATTCAATAAAGAGATTGGTCTGTAATTGCTGCATATCTCTGAAACTTTGCCTTCCTTATGGATCAATGATATGTGTGCTTCAGTTGTGCCATACTCCTTCCAGTTCTGGATGATGGATTGAACAGCGCTGCGTGAGATGTTCGGAGCTTGTTTTTTCTTTTTATAACCTAACCTGTTTTACTCTATTCCAACTTTTATTCCTGACCTGTCGGGTTTGTTCCTTGGTTTTCATGATGTTGTTTGATCCCTAAAGTTCTGAAATAAATATCTGAGGCCTTCACAGAACAGCTTTAGTTATACTAAGGACAAATTACACACAGGTGGACTGAATTTACTGATTCTGTGACTTCTGGAGGCAATTGGTCACTCAGGATTTTATTTAGGAGTATTAGACTACTGGGGGATGAACAGAAATGCATGTCACAATTGTTGGATTTATATTTTTAAAATAAGAAAAAAAAATGTATCCTTTCCTTTACACTTTCCTAATACTTACTACTTTGTTTTGGTATCACTTAAAATCCCAATAAAATCTATTTAAGTTTGTGGGTGTAACAAGAAAAAAGGTGAAAAATTTCAAGGGGTTCAAATTCTTTTTCAAGGTCCTGTATGTAATGCTGCCTTATATATTGCCAAGGGGATAAAAACACAGAGGTTCTTTAGGAAGTTTCCCAAGCAATTCCCAGCAAGCGGTCTGTAAAAAATGAGTATCACACAGATGCCATCTATATGCTGCCCAAATTTTTTTTTATCAAATTCATTTATTTGAATGGCCGAGTTTGGTATGCAAAATGGCCCAGAGTGTCTTACTTTTATTTTTAAGTGAACAGGGCAGAAATAGATTTATATGGGCCTCAGGGTAAATTTTGGGCCTGCGTGCTATGCATATCAGCATCTTTTCTGCTGCCAGTGATTCATAGAATGGTAGAGTTGGAAGAGATGTCAAGAGTTATCGTGTCCAACCCCCTGCTCAATGCAGGATTCACTAAACCATCTAAATCAGATGTCTGTCCATCCTCTATTTGAAGGCTTCCATTGATCACCCTCAATGTCAAAAAGTTATTTCTAATATCTTATCTGTATCTTCTCCCTTTCAGTTTCATTCCATTGCTTCTCGTGTTTCTATGTGCAAATGAGAATAATGATGACACCTCTACACTGTGACATCCCTTCAGATATTTGTAGACAGCTATATGTCTCATCTTAGCCTTCTTTTTTGCAATCTAAACATTTCCAGATCTTTTAACCGTTCCTCCTAGGACATACTTTGCAGTCCGCTCACCATCCTGGTAGCTCTTCTCTGACCTTGCTCCAGTTTTTCAATGTCTTTTTTAAAATGTGGTGCTAAAAAATGGACACAGTACTCCAGATGAGGCTTGACCAAGGAGGAGAAAGTGGGATAATTACTTCCCGTGATCTAGACTCTATGCTTCTTTTAATACATCCTAGAAGTGTGTTTGCCTTTTCTGCTGCATCAAACTGGTGACTCATCTGCAGTCTGTGATCTATTAGTTTACCCAAGTCTTTTTCATACGTGCTGTTGCTTAGTTTTATTTCTCCCATTCTATAGATGTAATTTTCGTTTTTCTTGCCAAGATGTAGAATCTTGCATTTCTCCCTGTTAAATACCATTCTATTAGTCGCTGCCCATTGTTCAAGCTTATCTAGATCATTCTGAATCCTTTCTCTGCCTCTCTAGTGTTAGCTGTCCCTCCTAGCTTTGCATCGTATTCAAATTTGATTAGTATACCGTCAGTTCCCTTATCTAGATAATTTATAAAAATGTTGAGCAACACTGGGGTCGGGACAGAGAATTGTGGTACCTCACTTGAAACACTTTTCTAATTGGATGTGCAACCATTTATTACTTTTTGTCTACGATCACTGAGCCAGTTATGAATCCACCTAACCGTAGCATTGTCAATCTCATCTTGGTCATTTTTCAATAAGGATAGTAAGAGATACTTTATCAAATGCTTTGCAGAAGTCGAGATACACTAGGTCTACCACATTTCCCTGATCCACCAAGTCAGTTATTCCATCAGTGATTATATCAATACCTAGATTGCTATGGGTCTCAGGGTAACTTTTGGACTTGGGGTCATACATGTCAACATCTTTTCTGCTGCCAGTGATTGGATATAAAGTGTCCGGTAACTGTGTTATTACACGGAATTATTTATGATGTTACTAATCTGCTCCTCTTCCTATTTAGGTATCTACAATATTGAATCCTCTCAGTGGAGATCTTCTATATAAGAGAATTTTCCTGATTAACTCATCAAAGATGGAACAGAACAGTGACAAGATGGCGGAGAGGATATTACAACTGACCCTAGAGATCCTCTTCCGACTTACTGGAAAGGTGAGGGATTCTGATGACCTTGCATTACGTCATTCATATCTATGGAAATAATAGATTGACAGAACTGGAGAGGTGAGGACTCGGGAAATGTATGTATTGAGTTTTATTAATGTGTCTCTCCATAACTAGGATTACACGGAAATGAGGAAGACCTCTTGTGACCACTGTCAGGCCCCTGTATCTGAGGGATGGGAAAGACCCCTGAGCTCAATCACCAGAGCTCCATTTGATACCTTGATACATGAGAACATCAATGACCAGAAGATCCTACAACTCACCTACCAGATGATTGAGCTGCTGACTGGAGAGGTGACAATGCTGGGACATTATACAGTAACATTATGAAGGGGTAGGGGGATGACTGTGACTTTGTATTTGTCAGGTTCCACTAAGGTGTCAGGATGTCACTGTCTATTTTTCCATGGAGGAGTGGGAGTATTTAGAAGGACACAAAGATCAGTATAAGTACGTCATGATGGAGTTTCCCCAGACCCTCACATCACAAGGTAATAGACAGGATTAAATACTGCGTATAATTATCTGTATGTAAAGAATTAATTAAGTCCCTGTATGTGTTTCATCCAGTTCTACCCAGTAAGAGGACAACACCAGAGAGATGTCCCAGTCCTCTTCTACCACAGGATTGTAACCAAGAAAGTCACAATGTTCCTCAGGATCATCAGGTAGATGGAGAGAAGGTGTCATGAGATCTCACCTATGATGTGTAGACAGCTGTGAAGGTCTTGTGCTCAGTCTTGTTTTATCCACCAGTATTATATGTTTTATACTTGTGTAATGACAACGGTGGAGATGGCAGGATTAGAGCTGATCATAGATGGGACTTCTCCATCTGTCTATGACTTCTACAATATTTATTTCAGTGTGAAGATTTGACCCATACAAATACTACAGCGACATGTGTGAGAAGTGATAAGCGGGGTATAGAGGAGATTCTTTCAGATAACAGGGCAGGTGAGAATTAGCCTGTATATTTTACTTATTCAGTGATTGGTACATATATGTGTTTGATTCTATTAAATGCATACTATTTTCTGGACCTCAAAGTATGCCCATTGCTGTGCTCCGCCATTGAGTTTTGCAAGTTACCTGTTGCATCTCTGTGACATCATCTTCCTAGGCCAGTTAGAGATGCACGCTTGTCTTAGTGTTAAGACTTCAGAGTTCAGTTATTCAAAATGCTCCAACAATTCTTTTACATTGTGCTGCCATCTTGTATTTGTGTATAATTCCTGCATACCCTCAGTCCTGTTGGTTAATTCTCTGCTACCCAGTTTCTGGACTAGCCCATCGGTTGCAGTAAGCATAACAAACTGGTGTTGGACTGTTTAGATTGTGCAGTAATTTTTCAACTCTCTAGTTATTCCTGCAGCCTTTCAGTCCTGGCAGATAGCCTTCTACTAGCCACCAGGATTATCGCACTGGTTGCTTAAGCAGAACTTTCATTGTTCATATTATGCATTTATCTCTCACGGAGTGACTGTCCTAGTGTGACACGACCCAACGATTGGTCGGTCACCAAACAGCAGATCAAAAAACACACCAGGGACCACCAGGGACCCAATAACAACGGTGGGCACTGATGATAGGGAACAGGGGAATGCATACCTCCTGCACTCACCTAAGGACGGGCCCTGATCTCCCTATCGTCCTTATACAGGTTTTTTCACCCTGTCGTAGAGCAGGATACCTAAACCCTCACTTGCCCTGCTCCTATCCCTAAGTAGGGAATTGGCAAGTGAGCACACTGGTCCCACCGCTGCACTAAGACAACACAAGGTAAGGTAAGACAGACAGCAAAAGGGAATGGGGAACAAAAACACAACACTTAGCTTTCTCTGCTGCAATGCACCGCACAGCAGAGTAAGGCACCAGATCACAGCATTCAGCTAAAGCATCACTGCACCAGAAAGCTCATCTCTCCAGATCAGTTGGTCTCCAAAAGTACCTGTATAACCAACTATCAGCTGATACATCAGGTGACCTTTTAAAGGATGGTGGGAGTGGTCACCGCCTGCATCAGCAAACCCAGCAGCAATGCAATTACACCAGCGATGGCCTGAAAGGGAAAAAGTTTTAGGCTATGTGCACACGTAGCGATTTTTAAGCGTTTTTGCCACGATTTTCGGCACGAAAACGCTTAAAAATCGTGTACAGAACGCCCCCCATGCATTCCTATGGTATTCCGCACATGCTGTGCTAATGCTGCGCTTTTTTCCGCGGCGGAATCGCATCGCGGAAAAAATTGCAGCATGCTCATTCTTTTGTGCGGAATCGCAAAGAATTGCCGCGATTCCGCACCCATAGGAATGCATGAGAATCGCTTACTTCCCGCATGTGGCTATGCCCACCATGCGGGAAGTTAAGCATCTCATGTGCGGTTGGTACCCACGGTGTGGAGAGGAGACTGTCCTCCAGGCCCTGGGTACCATACCCCTGTAAAAAATAGAATAAAAAATAAAAAATCGGGGTATATTTACCTTCCGATGTCCCGCGCTGCATTCCCGGCCTAGCGTTCCCAGTAATGCCTTGCGGCAAGGCCCTGTAATGACGTAGTCTCGCGTGACTCTAGCGGTTTCGCGAGATCGCTATAGCAACGCGAGACTACGTCATCACAGGACTCGCAAGGCATTACTGGGAACGCTGAGGCCCGGGAATGCATCGCGGGACGCCGGAAGGTAAATATACCCCGATTTTTTTTATTTTTTTAGCATTCTATCTTTTACTATTGATGCCGCATAGGCGGCTTCAATAGTAAAAACCTGGTCACACTTGTCAAACACTATGTTTGACGAGTGTGACCAACCTGTCAATCACTTTCCAAGCGATGCTTCAAATCGCTTGGAAAGTGCTTGAATATCGCACGAGAAAATCGCGGCAAAATCGCGATCATAATCGCGGTAAAATTGCGGTGAAATCGCGCGGAAAAAAAGGCGCGATTTCTGGGAAGGAGTCCGGTTTTTAGTGAGCGTTTTAAAACGCTACGTGTGCCCACAGCCTTAATATGAAAAGCCAGATCTGCCACAGATCCAAAAATGGATCGTGACTTATCCTTGCAAAATGCTGTTAGTTCTTCTGCCTCCCTGTGTGCTTACTTTGGAGTAGCAGT